>NC_080586.1:71011250-71700000 GCF_029962835.1 Magnolia sinica | reverse complement strand
TGATGAACAGTTAGATTTCTCACAAACACTAAAGTTGGCCCTTACCAGACACTGTGCCACCCCTAGAATTTTTTAATGATAGAAGTTCAATTCACGTTGTTTCCATCCACTTCGTGCGCGGATTAGATAGATACCAATAGGTTGAGTTTCCATTCCACTTAGTGCGCAGATTAGATAGATACCAACAGGTTGAGTAGCTAGACTGGCTACTGAAGTTACATCACCAAGTTCCATGGGCCCCACCATGATGTATGCTTTATATCCACACCTTCCATGCATTTGGAGGTATCATTTTAGGGAAATATGCAAAGAATGAGTTAAGTCCAAAGATCCAGTGGGCCCAACACGGAAAACAGTGAGGATAGTGACACCCACCATTAAAAACTTCTAAAGGCCACAAAAGTTTTAGATCAAGCTGATATTTGTATTTTCTCTTATTTCATGTCTTTTTTAACTTTTGAACAAGTTGGATTTCAAATAAACATTATAGTGGGCGTTGGGATAGTTTCAACAGTGGGAATCACTCTCCCCACTGTTTTCTGTAGTGGGATCCACTACAGATTTTTATTTGCCTCATTCTTTAACTCAATCTCTAAAATAATATCTCAAAATGGATGGACAATGTGGATACAACACATACATCATAGTGGGGCCCACAGAACTTGGTGACGTAACTTCAGTAGCCAACTCGCTACTCAACCTGTCAGTATCTAATTGGCGTACATCCACTTGAACGCAAATTGCGTCCTACCCCACCCGGACGGATTAATGGCTCCGTGGAGCCAACATGATGTAAGTGTTTTATCCATGCCGTTCGACGATTTTCTCAAATCATTTTAATATATGAACCAAAAAATGAGGCAGGCTTAAGGCTTAAGTGGACCATAAGGTGGGGATTGAATGTCTACCATCAAAAACTTCTTACGAGTTGGAGAAGTTTTGGATCAAGTTGATATTTGTGTTTTCACTTCACTCACATCTACATGACCTTATGAATATGTTGGATGGTAAAGAAATATAACACTGGCATTTAGAAAGGTTTCAACGGTGAGTGTCATTATCAATGCAGCCTTCTTTGTCGTGGTCCACTAGAGCTGTGGACTTGCCTCATTTTTAGGATAATAATTTAAAACAATCTGAGAAAATCTTTTAACAACGTGATAAAACACTTAAATCATGGTGGGCCCCACAAAGTCCTTCCCGGATGGATTATTGTTTGTGCAGGGAAGGACACAATACGCGTACGGATTCTATGAACTGGTTATGTCACCAAGTTATCTGGGACCCACCATAAATGTATGTGTTATATCCATATTGTCCATTCAGTTGGAGATATCAATTTAAGGCATGAGACAAAGAATGAGCTAAATCTAAGGCTAGAATGTACCCACTATAGAAAACAGTGGATAGAGTGACGCCCACCATTAAAAATTTCTAAGGGCCACAAAAGTTTTCGATCAAGCTGAAATTTGTGTTTTCATGTATGCCTTAACTTATGAACAGGTTGGATCTCAGATAAACATCATAGTGGGCCTTAGTAAGGTTTCAACCGCGGGTGTAACACTTTTGCAGAAAATATGCAAGAGATAAAATTTTTACCATCCGAAGAATAACGTACCGCCAGCACTCGACCTTATGAAAGGTACAATACGGTCAAGTGTATAGTACCTTTTCCATATATATATATATATATATATATATATATATATATATATATATATATATATATATATATATATATAGCTGGTGTAAGTACGTGTCATGCGAAGATGAGTGTCGACGCTCCTCGAGTTGCATGAAAGGTTCAATGGAGCAAATGCAATGAATATGACCTAACCTATGGTCAATCTAGGGTCATCCATACCTTGTTTGTGAGTTTGAACAATTGAAACATCGTTCGCTCTGTTAATTCATTCACTTGAAATACTCGAAGCTTGTCTTCAAATCTTGAACTTGAGCTTGAGTAAAGACTTGAGTTCTTGAGTTTGTTTAAGGTACTGATCTTGAAGATTATACTCGAACTTGAGCCTTGAACTTGTACTTATACTTGAGCTTGAAATCTTGAACCTCGACAATGCTTCTTCAACTTGAATACATAGAGAAGTTTGACGAAGACTTGGACAACTTTAAAATGCATGAATTCGATCAATTCATCTCATCAATACATGATATATATTTTAAATGATTTGGCACAACAAAATTTGACAACACCGGGTGTTAGATTTACAATATAGCATTTACATGGCGCAGTAGCCACGCTGCCACCAACCGCTGTCTTGCCCTTCGTGGGAGCATTAACAACTTTGACCTTTGCCTGGGCGGCTGGGGAAGTAGCCTTAGTGGCCGCCTCGGCCACTAGTTGTTTTACTATAATAGCAGCAGGCTTGCCCAGAGGAGCACCGACAAGAGAGGGCTGAGCCGCATTCGCTGACTCCGCATTTTAGTGGAAGCCTTCAATTGCTCCATCTTTGCCACATCTTGCATCTTCATCTGAATGTGGGTGACCTAACATCTTTGTAAGAAATAAGAGAGAAAGAAAAACAAGTAAGAATGCAACCTTAAGGCAATTGAGCAAGTAGCCAAGAAATTACAAAACTCACCAACAAGAGTGAAGTCGAACTGATGAATGAGTATAAGAGTAACTAATTTTCGATGATCCCACCGCTTTGCAAGTTGCTCCCGAGCGATCTTTATCTGGTGTTGGTGGTATATGGATAGGCTGAGCTATGATCGGGGAAAGGCTGCTAAGAAAAGCACCACATCCACAAAAATAAAAATAAATTAATTAATAAAGTACAAGTGAAGTAGCTTAGTGTGTTTCTGACTTGGCAGGGCGAAGGATGTCGGAACCCAAGACTTCAAACCCTCTAACTCCGCCAATGAAGCCTCCCACTCCCTCGACTCAAAAAACCGCTTATCTTTCCAGCCCTTTTTTACGAAAGGGTTGTTAGTAATAATAGCCTAACCATTGCTCAACCAGGAAGAAAAATACTACCAACCATGCGAGCTCAAGCTGCTCTTGGTTTGATACAAGCAGAGGGGCTCATTCACTGTGAGCTCAAAAATTTCGACCAACTACCATAAGATGTAGCAGCCGAAGATGGCTCGCCAGACATTTGAATTTAACTACCTGAGGTGACCCGAAGACGACACAAGACCTCTCTCACCAAGGGGTAAAGAGGCAGACGAAGGCCACAAGAAAAAAAGGGGACTATAAGGTGACCTCCCCCTTGGGAGGTCGGCTAGGAATTTCCCTAGCTCGGAGGAGATGAAGTCCTTGAGAACTTTGACCTGAGGGAGTGTAGGTCGGCTACCGAGATCATTTTAGAGCATTATTCAAAAAAAAAAAATCATATCTAAAGATCAACTAGACCACACCACATATAGCAGCGTGGATAATGATTTTCACCATTAAAAAGTTCGTAGAGCCCACCATAATGTTTATTTTCCATCCAATCTTTTCATAAGGTCACAAAGACTTGTATGAAAAGGAAAAACAAATTTTATATTGTTCCAAGACTTCGGTGACCCCTTAAAGGGTTTCAATAGTAGATGTTCAATCCCCCACTTCTTTTGTAGTTGTAACGTCCTGAAAATCGGGGGTCGAGCAAACGCTCAACTCCCGAGTTCTAACACATCACTTATGCAACATAGATAATGATGATTAAATGTTGTCCGTATTAGTGCATTAAACATGAATGAGATTATACTAAATCAACATATTATAGTCTAGAGACAGTTAAATTACGCAAGTGGAAGACTATGATAAATATATAGAGCGTATAAGTGATTATTAGTCCCCGGAGTATGAACATGATACCGGGTTAAATAATTACATGTTTAATTCTAAAATATACAAAATAATGAAGTGTGATGTCATCTAATCCATATCCCTGTAGCCCTGGTGACGCAACTCCAGATCTACATAGATCCGCCAAAGAGTTGCAGGTAGGAGAACTCCTCCTCATTGTCGTAGAAGTAAGGCTCCACCTCGTAAGCCTCGACATCACCTGAAACTACAACAAAGTTTGGTTGGTGTTTTAAAACACCATCCCAGAGTGGGAGTGAGTGATCAACTCAGTGGAGTTATAAAGCAAAGGTTAACATGTTATCAATTCAGTCAAGCAGTAATGATAAAGCAATACAACAAACATTCCTAAGTACTCTGGTTAATGCAAGGATGATATATATTAATGATGTATGCCCTTGCCTGCACTCCCTCTGCGACATCATTTCACGATCGCAGCATGCAACACTCCCGCTGTGCTCAACTCCAATGCCAAAGGCACATGCAATACGATGTATGTACGTGATTAACCAAGTTCTTGATGTAACACCCCGTACTTTTTAGTACTCGGGTGTTACCGTGTACTCTAAATTAATATAAATTACAAAATCTATAATACCTAAAAATAAAATACGCTAGAAAGGGTTACAATGAATAATATATTCCAAACAATTTAACAACTTATATGAAATTAAAACATAACACATGTAACCCTACAAATAAATGTACAAATGATATATATACATTAATCTTTGCTTGCTAACATTCGTACAATGTACATGATAAAAACCTGTGATATTACAAAATATATAAGTGATAATAATAATAATAATAATAATAATAATAATAATAATAATGATAATGATATAATTAAAAGCATTGAAAATAAATAGCTCATGCTATAAGTGTGTATTAGGCCATATGATTCATAGAACAACCACTAAATTCTAGCTTAAGTAGTCCCTAGGACTCTTTTAGCCGTTGACTTCAAAATTCAAGATTATCCGACTAGCAGATCAATGAGGATCCATGCTTAAGGCCGAGAATCACTTGGTATGGCCCACCTAGGATTTGGATCCACCTCATCTTTAGCCTAAGGTCCTAATTGGACCTGTGAAACCTAATGAATGGAGTGGATTTCATCCAAACACGACTGTGGGCCCCGCCCTGATGGTGCATGTGCACAATTGACGAGCACTCGCTGTGTACCGAGCACCCCAGCTCGGTCAGCAGTGGGCTGACCCGTTATTTCCTTAAGTAGAAGGAGATTTCTCTCTCCTTGCCTTAGACAGCCGACGGACGAGCGTCCGTTTTGGTTGATCCGTGGTCCACCCACACTACCCAGACGAAAGATCCAAACCGTCCATCGTGTGCGAACCTCAGCCCTGACCAAAACCCTAAAACCTCCACCTGCTAGGTGCACCTACGTGCACTCGTGAGCTGGCGCAACAAGGACCCGGAAACACAACATTTCCAAAAATGGAAACTGTTTCCACTCCACATCAGCGATCCATGTGAGGGGTCTTCTGCTGATCTAGGTCGTTCATTAAGGTAAAATCCCAGCCGTCCGATGGGTCTCCGCGTGGGAGAGAGTTTCTGCCCACAGGAAGCTAAAACCGCTGTCGGTTTTGGTTTTGCTAGACGTTGGGGGCTGCTGCCATCCGGTTTTCAATCCAGGCCATCTGTTACAGATCCAACGGCCTGGGATCTTTTAGGGAAACCCTGGGAAAGGGAAATAAAGCTAACTGCAGCGCCCTCCTTCCATTGCTTGCGGCTGTTGGAGGAAAAATAGTCGTCTCCTTCATCCTTCGAACCCACCAGTCAAACGAAGGCGAAGCTTCAAAACCTTCGTTCTACAAGCTCTAATACATCCCTAGAAATCGTTCCACGCTGTCAGATTGAAGATAGGAGCTGAGGGAGAGAATCTGCCATTAATGGCGGAGCTTCTTCCTCGTTTAAGGGGACACCAAACCGAGCCGATTCGGATCGAATGCGGCGGCCCAGTGACTCCGCTGAACCTGCAGCAGATGAAAGGAAAAGAAGAAAGAAAGAAGAAAGAAGAGAAATGGAAAAATTAAGAGAGAGAAGGGAGAACGAGGGGTGGCTGTTGCACCAACCCGACCCAGTTGTGGTGTGCGAATTAGGCAGGGCCGTTAGCGTCGTTGGATCTGTAGCAGATGAAGAACGAGGAAAAGTATGAGAGTAGAAGGTAGAAAAGTAAAGAGAAGAGAAACAGAGGAGAAGGAATGAGAGGTTGTCATGTGCATCAGCTTGAACCGAGTCAAGTCTGACTCGCTGCCTTTTTTTTTTATGCAGGTGCTGTGTCGACTCAGCTCGACCAGGCTGAGTCAGGCCAGCTCGCCGACCATTGCCAGGTATCTCCAGCAGCAAGGAGAGAAGATATTTGTGAGGAAGAGAGCAAGAGGAAAGAGAGAAAGGAAAGACAGAGAAAAGGGGAGAGAAGGAGTAGGGGTGAGTGAGTTGAGTAGCTGGCGAGTCGACTCGACTCACCTGTGCTGAGTTGGGCCATCCTTGAGTCGAGTCCAGCCACCTCTGGACTTCCTAGAAGCAGAAATGAAAAAGGATAAGAGAAGAAGAAGGAGAGAGAATGTAGGGGTGATGGTTGTGTTGAGCCGAGTCAACTCGGTTCGAACCGAATCATCATGGGTGAGTCAACATTTTCCCCCATTCTAGTTATGTTTCGACGTACTATTACCATTTGTTGCCATTGGGATTATTAATATTAGCAAAGATTAGCCATTAGTAAGTCATTATGCTAAACTGGTTATTGTAAACAAATTACAATTATTGAATATCATTATCCTATTTATTATTCTTAAATATTAATTTTGGTTAGTGTTACCATAATGATTATTTTGCTACATTAACTAATATTAATTGTAACACTATGGTTAACAATTATTTTCTAATTATTAAATTAACATTGTTACCATTTCCATTATTAATAGGATTGTTAAATTTTAGGATACATGACTATTAGTAAATTATCTATTCTAATGATAGTTATTATATACAAGAAATTAAAATGATACCATTATTAAATGTTAATGCATTGTCTTATCATAGATATTATATCATAATATTAATTATCATCATGATTATTATTAACTAATATTAACTATGACACTAATGTTAGTAAGGATTTTATAACTATTAAATTAACATTATAAATAATTACACACCACTAGAGTTCAACCTTAAAGATCTAGCCTAAACCTAAATTCCAGGATGAAGCCCTAATTCCATATTAAAACCCTAAAAGAAATACAAACCCCAGGTAGTGCATGGAACTTGGATCTAATGATATAAGCTCATGATCTGTGGTAGGATTCAATTCTAAGGGAGTAAGCACTTAGCGACACCGGTAGGCGATTTAAAGTATAAGGTGATGATTCTTCCTCTTGAGCTTTCTATCTTCTCATTAGCTTAAGTTATAGTTTTTATTAAAATTATAATTGATATATCTCTCTTATAATCACATGTGTTAGCTGGTGAAAATTGAATTGCTATATTACCTGCTTAATGTTCATCCTGTATATTTATTCATGCCTGTGGATTATTTGTGTATTGCTTATGGACTTTAAACTGGTATATTAGTGGGAAACCCCCACCTATAAATGTACACCCATACTTGGGATGTAACCCGACTGGTTGTGATTAAAATGGACCTTCGACTGTGGTTCTTGAGTGGTGGTCTAAATGGATCATTAATGTGGGCCTACCATCCAGGGTTGTTGAGTCCAATAGTTTTCAAGGATGGTGTTTTATCGCATGGTTTTGATACTCGCCCTATGAGGCCTATTTTGATAATTGCCCTATGTGGCTTGTTTGATATCGCCCTATGTGGCTTTGTTGTGGTATTTTTCCTATATGGTTTCAATGTTTTATACTGTGTAACCATGCAATGGTAAGCCCCATATACTATAATATGATTGGCCACTAGTCGACGAGTTTCCATTAAACATCCTAAGATGGTAGCCTTATGAGTCGGGGATGGTGGTAATGGGATACTATGCCCGAGCTGTCGGCCTACGCTGGGCCATGTGCTCCCCGTAGTGACCTTTGAGCTTATCTAAATTGGTTGGTTGTAAATGGACTAATAATGACTTGGCTAATCATGCATGCATGGCATATTACGACGGCTTGGATCATTATGTCCATGCGATTACGCTGCGAGTTGCGCTAATGACCAGCCGATCGATTTATGATGATGACTTGGATGACTCATGCCCATACGATTACGCTGCGTGTTGCGCTGATGACCACTCACATCTTTGGGTGACGACCCCATTACCTGTCTGGATGTTTTTCCTGGGGCTCCAACCGTCCGGATGATTTACCCGGGTCGATGATTGCATTCATGCATCCATGCACCTAATAAGACTGCATTTACTCTGTTTTGGTTGTCTAGATGTTTTATACTATTTCTTACCTAATGCGGCGGTGTGTAATCTTGAGGGGAATTCACACTGAGTTGGCCACTCATCCATCAAATATACAACCGTACAGGTAGTACAGGTGGCTTTAGTGATATATATGTTCAGACTTGATGAGGAGCATGGTATAATTGCCAGGGATGCATGACTGTATTTACTTGGAGGAGCTGCGTGATCTTGCGTCTTATATTTATATACTTTCTATTATTCTTCATGTATTAAATCATGTAAATCTTGTACTTGTTAAATTCAGGGACATTGGTTTGTGTAAGTCATTATGGGCAGCTTCTTGTAAATTTGAATGATAATGAAATTTTTCTTTATGTCGATTTGTCCACACTACGCTCATTTGCTTACTCTGATGAAGGAAAAAAAAATATACACTCGAATTTGACCATCCTTTAAAGCTAACACTCGGGTTTTTGGGACACGGGTCATATACTCGGGTCTTGAAAATCGGGGCGTTACACTTAATTAGACCTATTCATACAGCATGATTGGGAAGCTAAGGCACCTCCCTTTATATCATTGACCCAAACGATGATCTATCTAGGGTCGTCAATCCTAGTCATGGAGAGGCTCGTCACCTTAGCGTAGTCCTAGTGTATACTCGAGGTCACTACGAGAGGCTCGTCACCTGATCGTAGGTCGACAACTTGAATACAGTATCCCATACCACCGTATTCGGCTTACGAGTTTGGTTTGCTCATTGGTCACTACGGAGAGGCTCGTCACCCCAGCGTAAGCCGACAGCTCGACCACATTGTCCCATACCACCATGCTTGGCTCATGAGTCTTAGCGGATCATAGTACCAAGGTTAAACGGGCTTTTTACTGGTAGGTTGGTACCTTAGATTCAAGCAGTAGCGTCCATACATGATGAACATACATTAGGTCAATCGGGTTACTTGATAAGCTTGATTGATACGAGCGCACATTGACTTAATCGATATGGAGCACGTAAGCACTCCGCGTGGCCTAACCACTGTCGACAAATAGCATACGACTCGGATTCATCGAACGTGTCTTGTGTGGTGGAACGACCTCGGCCACTGATTCGAGAATCATTACCGATTGCCTGAACTACATCGTAGCCTCAATCACATTTCAAACTAATAGCATTCACATGTGATAGTCCAAGACAACATGTGATAACCATTCTAAATATAAATCTCATTTGAGCATTTCAACAAACATATAGTGCACATGTTATTATACATAAGTATTTCATCCATAAGGCACATAGTAATAAGATAGGTTATATGAAAGAAATTGTAACTATAGATAAGGGGATTGAGAATCATATCTCAACACCTTACTTAAATACATTTCAGCAAGCATTTTCTCATTTAGGTATTTCATCAAACACTTAGACCACACATATCACATACATGTAATAAATTAGTTAAAACATATATTATAGCAAATCCTTTCACAAGGGAGTTGCCACACAAACAACAATCATGTATTCTTAAGCAACAACCATGGCAAGCACAAATCATAATTTCATATTTATACAAACATTTCAACAAACACATGGAATGCATTAATTTCAACATAGTCCATATATATATGTAATACGTGAAAAACATCGCATCTAAGCATATGTGATAACAATCAAGTCAGTCATAAATCATTACTGACATTGAAAGCCTTGAAAACCATAACCTAAATATTTATAGTCCGCACCTTCCGTCTGTAAACTCGTATCGAACTCAGTTCGAACACTATACATTCGTCTACGGCACAACGGCTACCTGAATCATGAAATAGGTTAGCTATTTCGTCGATTCTCCTACTTGGATACGTGAAACAGATTAGGGTTATGGTTTCTTACCAAAAAATAGAGTCGAAATCACCGGTATAGCGATGCAGGTAGGATGATTCGGCACGTGGAGCGGCAGGAACGAATCCCAGCAATTATCTCTCACTCTCTCTCTCTCTTCTCCTCACTTTTTCCTTCTCTTTTTCTCTCTTCTCTCTCCTAGGGTTTTAAAATTCGTATGGAATGAGAGAGGGATGGATTAAGGCCCTTATATAGGCCAATAACTGATGTCAATGGTCCCAAGGCTATGGTATACTTAGGATATAGTCAAAGGGTGGCTGATTCAGGCTAACAAAGCTCATCTGGAAGCCCATTTTCTGCATACGGTCCAGAGAAAGTTCCCTGATAATGGATCTATGTCAGGTTAAGTTTTCGGCCTGATCGGGTTTGTAGATTGACCGCGAAGGACCAGTTTCAGTTCAACGGTCATCGTCACTCGATCAGGGCCATAAGTACACTGACATGTGTTGGAAAATTTTCCTGATCCAAGGGTGTAGTTGGGTCATAATCTGACGGTCTGATACCTTAAATTTGGACTGCAAGCGAACGGCCCAATTTACTGAAGTTTGAGTTCATTTTCTAAAGATATTCGCGTTTCTCACACACTTCACTCCGAGCTCAAGTTGTGCGTTTCTTAATACTATTAGGACTTGATTTCCGCGATGGTTGTCAAGCCCAATAAGGCGGTCATAACCGTATAGTTTCGCAATAATCAGACTTTCGACGCGCGGTCTAGGTCTGATAAAGAGTTTCAGTGTGCTCCCGAGAGCAACTGGGTTTTGAGATTGATCCTTTGTTTTTAGGTAATGTTAAGTTAGCGATTCTATGGGTTTTGAGTCTTGCAGTACGTATAGAAAGTGATTCGAGGTAATTCGCCGATCAATTCAGTTTAATACTTAATTAATTTTCGTCTAATTTCTAAAGGATTCGGTCCTTAACAATTTCTGCCTGAGGTGATACTCGAGTCTTTGTACGGATTTTTCCGAGATGTTACAGTAGTGCAGTCCACTTTATAGTTATATGGACGGTTTGGATATAACACATACCTCATGATAAGACCTACCTAACTTGCTGACGTCAATACACAAGCTATATAGCCGGTGTGTGCTACACCAGCCAATCCGCTTTCCTTCCCACCGGATGCAGATTGCGTACTACCCCCACTTGTCCCTAGCTTCGAATAGGCAGTTCTATGGGTGGGCCCACCTTGATGTATCTGTACATCCAAACCGTCTATCCCTTTTCTCATATTATTTTAAGGCATCGGAACAAAAATGAGGCAGATCCAATGATCAAATGGACCACACCACAGATGACTCTTGCATTTAATGCAACTGACATTTAATGCTTTGTGCATTTTAATGCAACCAAGATTATTATTTGGTGTGGTCCACTTGATCGTTGGATCTGCCTCATTTTTGTGTTCATGCCTTAAAATAATCTGAGAAAAGGGATTGACGATTTGGATGCACAGACACATTACGGTGGGCCCGCCCATAGAACTGCCCGTTTGGAGCTAGGGACGGGCAGGGATAGTACGCAATCCGCGTTCCTTCCCACCATGGTTGTCCCGGGAAGCGGATTGGCCGGTGTACCTCACACTGGCTATATAGCTACTGTATTGACGTCAACAAGTTCCGTGGATCTGATCATAAGGTATGTATTATATCCAAATAGTCCATCCATTTTGCGAGCTCGTCTTAAGTCTCGAGAAGAAAAATAAGACAGATCTAACTATCAAGAGGACCAAACTACAAAAACAGTAAGAGATTATATGTCTACCATTGAAACCCTTTTTGGGACACGGATGTTTTAGATCAATATGAAATAATTTGTTTTTGCTCTTAATTCATGTCTTTATAACCTTATGAACAGATTTGATGGAAAATAAATGTTATGGTGGGCCCTTTGAATTGTTTAACGATGAAAATCATTATCTTCTCTGCCATTTGTGACGTGGTTCAAATGATCTTTAGATATGATTTATTTTTTTGGATAATACTCTAATATGATCTCTAAAAATAGATGAAGAGTGTAGATATAATAAATGTATTACTGTGGAGACCAAGTAACTTTGATCTTCTTTGAGCCGTTAGCACAACTCGGAACTCGAGGAGCGTCGGTGCTCTGCCTCGCACGACACGTACCTACAGCAGCTATATAGCTGGTGTGTGGTACACATCGGCTATGGGTCAGGATATCTTTTTTCCTCGAGTCTTGAAATCAAGGATTGAATCCGATGTACGGAGTAGACTTTTTAATATATATTCAATATGTGGGCCCCACACATGTTCAACTATCTCTGATTATTTACTCTTAAATTATATATATATATATATATATATATATATATATATATATATATATATATGATTCGATGACTCACCTATTAAAAAAAAAAAAAAAACCGATACAGTCAGAGGTGGTAAGAGGAAGCGCGGTTTGCGTGGTGTGTTGACGTGGCAAATTAATGTAAGCATATCCACAGGAAATCGGATTGCGTACTGAGTTACTCCGTACGCTTTTATCTTACTGAGTAAACTCATTTGGACCCACTGTGAATGTATGTGGTTTATCCACACCGTCCATCCATTTTTACTGCTAATTTTAGGGGTTGATCCTAAAATTTAAGTAAATCCAAAGCTCAAGTGGACCATTACACAGGAAACAGTGTGGAATAATGATTTCCACCGTTGAAACCTTCCTAGGGTCCAAAGTAATTTTTATTTGTCATCCAACCTGTTCATAAGATCACAAAGACATGGATGAAGAGAAACCACAAACATCAGCTTGATCCAAAACTTCTTTGGCCTCCAAAAAATTTTCAATGGTAGAGGTTCAATCAAGCTGTTTCCAATGGTGTGGTTCACTTGAGATTTTAATTGCTTCATTTTTGGGATCAAGCCCTAAAATTATCTTTTAACATGGATTAATGGAGTGGATAAAATAAATAAATAACAGGGGACCCCACACAGTTTACTCAGTACGCTAAAGGTACTGAGTAACTCAGTACGCAATCCGCTTCCCATCCACAGCGTCTATCCATTTTTAGAGATCGTTTTAGAGCATGGAATAAAAATGGAGGCAAATACGGCTGTGATTACAACCGGACCACACCACACAGAGCATGGGGACAATTAGGCCTATCATTGAAAACTTCTTACTATGAGAGAAGCTTCCAATCAAAGCTGATATTTATATTTGACTTTCATCCTTGTCCGTGACACCTCGTGAGCAGGTTAGGAAAAAAAAAACATGATGGCGGGCTTTTGGACGGTTTAACACTGGAAAAACCACCTTGGTGGGCTTTAGGAAGGTTTTAACTTTGAGTGTCACTGTTACCACTTACTCTCTATGGTGTGGTCTACTTGACCTTTGAATCTGACTCATTTTTAGTCTAACGTCCTAAAATAGTCTCATAAAATGGATGTACGGTGTGGATATAGCGCATATAACATGATGGGCCTACAGCAGTTTGCCCGTCAACCCACCACGGAGGTCGGTGGTGTGTGGCACACCAGGCAATCCTGGTCCGTAAGAAAAGACTCAGTGACGTATGGCGTAACAGAAATTATGAACAGCCAAAAAGAGTCATGTAACCGTACCTGGATGAAAGGGTTAAGACTATCAAATCTGGGATTTTATTTTTTATTTTTATTTTTATTTTTGCAGGCATTCCCACCAAGGAAATCCCTATCAAATAAACGGCTTGGATCGTTAACAAAAACTCAATTCGGACAGCTAAGAATCAATGTGAGAAAATCTCTCATGCTAAGAAATCTTCACCTGTAACATTACATGTGAACTTTAGCACACGAGTTTTCGTCATGCAAAAGGTGGGCCCATTTTAAAGATCACCTTGGGTGTAAACTAGGGTTCTCCGTTAATCAGGCAGTCTCCTCCGTCCAAACCAATGGACAACTGATGATCTGAATCAATATAAGGGTGTGGCCCACCTATCTGGTGGGTTGATCCAATTTTTTCCTATACTGATATTTATTATGTGGACCGTTGTATCAACGGTTCGGATGTTCTATATCAGAGAAGTTTTAGTGTGAACTAACATGCTGTATGCAAGAGTTCACATACACCGTTTGTACTTGAACTTGACCAATTTTATATCTTGCCCGTCCTTATCTAGTTTGGAATTTGGCTGCGAGAGCGTTGAATGGAGTTCAGTAGGCAGGAAATACATGCTCTTCAACCAACGTACTTGCATTGCATACTAAGGATTTCAGTTTGTACAGGTGGATCCTTTGTTTGGTGATCCTGACCATTAATCTGTTGGGCCATTGTGGATGAACCAGTTTGCCCTGTCAACCCACCACGGAGGTCGGTGGTGTGTGGCACACCAGACAATCCTGGTCCGTAAGAAAAGACTCAGTGACGTATGGCGTAACAGAAAAAGAGTCATGTAACCGTACCTAGTGGCTGAATAAGCCTAGATGAAAGGGTTAAGACTTTCAAACCTAGGATTTTATTATTTATTTTTATTTTTATTTTTGCTTTTGCAGGCATTCCCACCCAGGAAATCCCTATCAAATGAACGGCTTGGATCCTTAACAAAAACTCAATTCGGACAGCTAAGAATCAATGTGAGAAAATCTCTCATTCTAAGAAATGTTCACCTGTAACATTACATGTGAACTTTAGCACACGAGTTTTCGTCATGCAAAAGGTGGGCCCATTTTAAAGATCACCTTGGGTGTAAACTAGGGTTCTCCGTTAATCAGGCAGTCTCCTCCGTCCAAACCAATGGACAACTGATGATCTGAATCAATATAAGGGTGTGGCCCACCTATCTGGTGGGTTGGTCCAATTTTTTCCTATACTGATATTTATTATGTGGACCGTTGTATCAACGGTTCGGATGTTCTATATCAGAGAAGTTTTAGTGTGAACTAACATGCTGTATGCAAGAGTTCACATACACCGTTTGTACTTGAACTTGACCCTTTTTATATCTTGCCCGTCCTTAACTAGTTTGGAATTTGGATGCGAGAGCGTTGAATGGAGTTCAGTAGGCAGGAATTACATGATCTTCAATCAACGTACATGCATTGCATATTAAGGATTTCAGTTTGTATAGGTGGATCCTTTGTTTGGTGATCCTGACCGTTAAGCTGTTGGGCCATTGTGGATGAACCATATCCCAAAATCTCAAATGTGATAAGATCGGCCAATAATATTGGACGACCATTTCACGGTGGAATGGGGACGGTTGCTATCTCTTCTTGAATATTTTATTTTGAGGTCAGAAATGATAGGTTGGGTTTGTTATATTGAGAGATTTTTGAGGCATGGTCTATCTATGGTGGGGCCCAATAAACGAATGGTCTGGATGGTTCGTGTCATCCGTGGTGACGTCCATCAAATCAACGGTCTAGATCATTGAACCAACTTCCGCACTTACACCAACTTCTTACAACGAGCACACAATACAGTATTCAAATCCATCCGTGGATGATCGTTTTCCATGAGCCAGAGTACGAAGTCCGGTTTCACCCTTTTTTTTGAACCGTGTCATCCACCGTACACATGCCATACATGACTACATGACAATGATCCAGACCGTCTAAATTATGAATACAAGAATTATAAACACACCCAAAAATCAAATTTACTAGATCAGCGTAAGTGGGCCAATGATTTGAACGATGTAGATTACCTCACACGCAGACAACATGGCACACCATCTATATATCCAGTTTCAGGTCGTCCTTCTAATGTCCATAGCTATCGCCACCCCTCCATATCCAGCCCACGTTTGAGTGTGGACAGCCTCTGGTGGGCCAGCAACCTTTCTTCTCTTCAAGTGTTTGAGATGAAGGGTCTGGATCTTTCGATGGTGGGCCGTGATTGGGTTCATGTGATGAACATGATCCCTTCTCTAATCAAGCTCCGGTTGCCGCTCTGCGGCCTTAATGACATTCCAACATCTCTTTCTCACATCAATTTCACATCTCTCCGCGTCTTGGATCTCCAAAACAACTTCTTCGGATCGGAATTCCCGCCGTGGATTGCTAATCTTAGTAATCTTGTATCTCTGGAACTCAACGGTTGTGATCTGCACGGTTCCATTCCGATGGCGATCGCCGAGCTTCATCACTTGCAAGTAATCAATCTCGGGACGAATTACAACCTGACTGCTGATTTGTCAGTTCTGCTCGAAGGGAGTTGGATGGCGATCAAGATCATGGATCTTTCCGAAAACAGATTCCATGGAGAAATCCCCATTTCCATTGGCAATCTTACTTCCCTTGTTGAACTTAATCTAGGATACAATAGCATCAAAGGCAGAATCCCAAAAACCATTGGAAATCTCTGTGGTTTAAGAAAATTGAATTTGTATGCGAACATGATCGAGCAGATACCTGATTCGTTAGAAACAGCAGGTTGTATTTTGCAAACTCCATTCGCAAACCTTGCTTTCTTGCTTCTCGGTGGGAATCCGATCCATGGCTCGATGCCTGCTTGGTTCGGTCAGCTCAAAAGGCTCGAATGGCTCGATCTTCAGGACTGCTTGATGACTGGCTCCATTCTCGAATCACTTGGAAGATTGCCATTCTTGAATATGATCTCTCTCTATAGAAACAGTTTGAATGGGACCCTCCCGACGACATTCGGGCAGCTCTCTAAGTTGAGATACTTAGACATTTCATCGAACACGTTAACCGGCATTGTATCAGAATCCCACTTCGAGAAGCTATTTGAATTGAAGACATTGATGTTATCTTCCAATTCATTGATTTTCAATATCAGCCCCACCTGGGTTCCTCCTTTTCGACTCGAATTCATTGATTTGGGTTCGTGCCGTTTAGGGCCTCGGTTCCCTTCCTGGCTTTCGAAACAGAACCTGACTCAGCATCTAGACCTCTCGAACGCGGCTATCTCAGATACAATCCCAAACTGGTTTTGGGACATTGCTAGCCATCTCTCACACTTGAATCTCTCCAACAACTACATCCATGGCCAGCTTCCAAGCCAGATATCGTTTTCAGGATGGGCGACGGTCGATTTAAGCTCGAACAGCATTCAAGGCCCCTTTCCTCTTCCAATGAAAGTATCGCAGCTCAATCTCTCCAACAACAGCCTCGTCGGGCCGATCCCTGAGAACATTAACCACGTAATGCAGATCGCTTCTCTGCTCTTGGTTTCAGGTAATCAGATAGACGGCACGATTCCATCAGCCATCGGAGAAATGATGTATCTGAGAGTTCTTGATCTTTCCAGAAACAATCTACATGGCAGCATTCCACCAACCTTGGGCGGTTGCACGCAAATGGAAGCGCTCGATCTGAGCGGAAATCATCTCTCCGGACCCATCCCAGAATCCATAGGCCTTCTCACCCATCTCCAAACAGTGCATCTGAATTACAATAATCTCTCAGAAGAACTCCCTTCATCGATGAAGAATTTGTCCAGATTAGAAACTCTCGACCTCGGAGAGAACAAATTCTCAGGTCGCATCTCTACTTGGATTGGAGAAAGCTTCTTGTCTCTCCGAATTCTCCGACTAAGGTCTAATACATTCACTGGTGAAATCCCCTCACAAATATCGAACCTAACTTCATTACAAGTCCTTGATCTTGCAAACAATCATCTCACAGGTCCCATTCCATCAAGCCTTGGAAATCTCACGGCCATGCGTACCCACCAGAACAGGAACATCTTACTAGCTTATGGGATTTACTACAACGAGAGAATTTACATCATTACATTCATCGAGAGATTGTCTGTGTCGATGCAAGATAAGATGTTCGAGTATAACAAGACTCTTTCGCTCATGACAAGCATGGATCTTTCGGAGAAATACCGGATTCTTTGATGAATCTATCAGGGATGCTGATCTTGAACTTGTCTAACAACCGTTTGGGTGGGCACATTCCCGATCGGATTGGAAATTTACAGGAATTGATGACTTTCGATGTCTCCAGGAATCAGCTTTCGGGTCTAATTCCTTCAAGCATGGTGTCGATGAGTTTCTTGAATGATGTGAATTTTTCTAGCAACAACTTCTCTGGGAGGATTCCGTCGGGTAATCAATTCTCGACATTCAAAGCATCTGTGTATAATGGAAATCCGGATCTTTGTGGTCCACCTATCTTAAGAGAATGTGAAGGATGGATGCCGCCGGGAAGATCTGAGCCGACCGATGGAGGGGATGGATCAGAAATTCCATTGTATTATGTTAGTGTTGGATTGGGATTTGGATTGGGGTTCTTGGGAGTTCATGTTGTTCTGTTTCTTAAGAAGAGTTGGGAGGATGCTCTGTTTGGCTATGTGCAGAAAATGGTAATGAAACTTATTGCGATTTGGATAGTTATACGTGTGAAGGTGAGGGGTTCGAGTGTTTGAGGAATTGAAATTCATAGAATGTAGTTTGTTTGGAAATAATTTAAATGGAATGAAAATATCAGGATTGCAGTTTCTTATTTGAGAAATGTTGTGTTGTTGATGTATCAAATACGTAAATAATGGTGTTTGTTGATGTCATCCATGGACTACATCAACAGATGCTCGATGTCATATGAAAATTTTGAAAAATTTATATTTTTTCACTGAAATATTTTGGTGTGTTTTTTTATGCTATGGAGAGATTGTAAATGCCATCAAAGTCTCATCCATCTTGGCCATGTAACTGTCCGCAACCCGCTCTACATCAGATGAGTGGATACATTTCTTCTTAACCGTCCAATAAATGTCCATCAATTTGATAGTTTGATGAAGCATAACTATTAGTTCATGAAAGGATTTCACTTACCTATAAGTGAGTTATAGGTTCGACGGTACAAATTTCGAATTTTCAAAGGTAGGTGTGATTTTGGGGTATGATAGACATTATATGGTGATCTACATGAGTGGTTCAGAACTCACATGTGCCATCCTTGAATATCCTCCCGTATGTTGAGCATGGACTATTGGTTTTCTTCTCTTTTTTTTAAATTAAAAAAAATCTAAAAGAGATAGGTTACATACAATGTTTATGTATGTGGACTTTTACATACAGCCGTTTTGTTTCAGCCAACACATCCTTTTGCAGCACATTCGAGAGTTGCAAAAGGTGGGCCACAATATAAAGGTATCTAAAAAGAAAATTGACCTAATCCACTCATAACATGAGCCACACCCCTACATTGATTCAAACCCTCGGCTGTCCGTTGATTTCGACAGAGTAGCCCACTGTACGATGCAGCCCACCTTTTGTATGGTTCAGATATCCCAAAATAGTGACATGCTTGTGGGAATGAAAACCGTTGCAAAACAATGCGTGTGAACATTTCTCAATATAAAACTAGTTATACGATTTCTAACCTTAGACTCATTTCTCAGTATAAAACCAAAACCAATTGTAGGAATTCCTGATCTTGACATGTTTCGTCAACAACATACAAAAAAAAGTACGATTTAAGCATTTTGCATTTTTAAATGACCCTACGATTATAATGGGCCCATTTAAAATGGTTAAACGTAGGGTGGGGATTGCCTTTGGTAATCCACCTGTTTGGTTGAGATTGGATCACATTAGTAGAGATCCCTGCCATGCGTGGTTGGGTCCATCCATCAATCAGAATCCTCTGTGAATGGAGTTTTTCTAAAAGAAAAAAATAAATAAAAAGATTAGATTAAAATAATAATAATAATAATAATAATCCTAAGGGCATTTACATTATCCTCACGGGAATGGATGAATTGGATTACGTACATGTGTGCCAATTTAACACACGTGTGGAGTAAATGAGCTTTGTTACATGCATGTGGTTTAGTTCCATTGCCACAATCACACACACACACACACACATATATATACACACTGATGTTCAAATCTGATCGATCCTGCCCGGCATACGGGCGAGCCTAATGGTATTTTTAACTTAATAGAAAAAGAAGACATAGGGGGCACTAGTGATGGTAGAGGACCCTCTAATGCCTAAGTCAGGCATGTAAACTCTTAATTGGTGTAGTAGAAATAGGGGAGTTGTGCATGTCTTCTCCTTAAATAAAGTGGTGTATTTATAAGTTAGCTCTGACAACTTGCTTATCCAAATAGATCTATAAAATATGCTGGGAGGGCCCGTATTGAGGTTGGATTCTGTTTTCGGATATCTCTCTAATACTTTGATTATTCCTCCATTTGTGTGATCTTTGGCTAAAACTTCGCAGAGAACCCGTTTACACATAGTACAAGATTTTCTCCGGATATTTCTGTTCTTAGCCCAAGGCTAACCTTCAAGGTCGAGGTTAACCCCCTACCTAGAGGTCGAGTTGGGAGCCGGGGTCAGTAGTACTCATGAAGTGAGTTGACCTCTCACAAGTTTGAAGTCTCTTGCTTATACATTGGTCCAAGTCCACTTACTTCCTGAGCTTGTGTACATAGTGCTCAGAAGTAGGGGGCAACTGTTATGGGTAAAACTGAGATGACCTAATGTATGGGGATGAGATCGTTGAAGTGAACCCTGAGCTAGAGGAGATGGGCCAGACAAAGTGACTCTATGACTGAGCCCTAGCAAATTGAGGATAGGACTCATGAACAAATATGCTGACCTTGACTCCGAGTATTAACCTCGACCTTCGGGACCAACTCCAGATCCTGACCTCGGGGACTGACCCTAAGTCCCGACCTCAATCTCATGCGATGGCATACTGCAGCTTGATATTTAATACAAAAGTGGAAAGGGACGGTGTATGCTGTTGTGATCGAGGAAGATATCGTGGTAGCGATTCGTACGAATAGGCGTGCACAGAGTGGTGTTGCTTCGCCTTTAGACGATTTGTAGATGGACACCATCCCTACCTCGATGGTAAGGCCTGACAACAAACCCCAAGCTGCCACATGAAGGACAACGTGCACTGAGACGTCTCTTCACGTTCTGACATTTAATATGGGCATTAAATGCCCTTCCTTCATATATTTATAAATAGGGGCATAACCCATTTCCCCGCCTCGCTGTTTCTGCAGAGTCCAAGCGGTGCCGATTCTCTCCCTCCATTTATTTTCTTTGCGCCGGGTTCGGTCACTTCGGCATTTTCCAGTACGTTCTCCTTGTCGTACTCCTTCATCGCCATCGTTCTTCTTCTTTTTAGCTTTTTAGGCCATGTCATTAGAGGGTTCCCATTGGATCTTTATGTCGGGAGCTTTTCATGGGGAGTCGATTCAGGAAAGCGTGGACTCCAAGCTAAACGCTTCGTCGGGTGGACCATCTCTGGCAATGGTAGCCTAGGAGGAGGTCGTGCCGGCATCACCCTGTAATCAGTGCGATTATGAAATTTAGTGCCTATCGAGAGCAAATCACCGTCATAAATATGGAGTTGTCATAGGGCCTTCATCATCTAATAGATGGAAACCTGTAGCCCTTGCATGACTTGCTGATTCTCTCATTGTGCCTTTTTGAAAGCTGCCTCTGTTAAAGAAAAATTTCCTAGAACATTGTGCATGGAAATGTTGCCCGACCTGTTGTTAAAAGCCATTAAGTTGAGTGAAAAGCCCCACTTTGATACCGATTCACGCAGGGAAGGACATAATGAGATCGATCACTGTCTTCATCGATTGATAAATACTTTGAATTTATTAGGCACTCTTAAATCCACCAGAGAAAAAAAGAAATTTTTAAGAAAGTTGATTGTTTGAATGATGAAGAAAAATGAGTTTAGCCTCATTAAAAATCATAATTAAAAGAATCCTAATCAGTTTAGGAAACATATTCTAAAAAATGCACAAAATCCTGCACTCGTCGTCCTGTAATAGACTGGTTAAACCGATCGGTCGAAACAACCAAAAAAATCTGAAGAATAAAATTGGAAATCTGAAGATTGACTTGTCAACCCAATCTGTCAACTTGTCGAACTGGATTTCGACCAGTTGATCAGATTTATTAATTCGTCGAAATATATAGAAAAACGTCCGCTGGGAATTTTGAAATTTCTGGTAATTCAAGCTGAATTTTGACCTGTCGACCCAAGTGGTCAACCGGTGAACCATCCCAGGTGTTGTTGGTCGATCCTTCTGCTTCTTTAAGTCCATTATAGCTAGGAACGAATTCGTGACCCATTCTACATTACCAGGTCCTGGAGTTGAGGATAGAATTTACGTATTCAATAGGTGGGAACGCAGGAAATTAAGATGACTCAAGGGGTCTTTGGTCCTTGTCCTTTGATTATAAAAATGTGAAGGTCAGAGAAAAGGCTACCAGTTGAGGTAATATAAAAAGACTCGATGACCAGTGACCTAGATAAAGTCATGGTCTGGATAGAGTGGAACGGTCCAAAAAAGATTCATGTAACCGACCCAAGTAGCTGGATGAGCCTTAGATGATAAATATTGCTTTGAACATGAACGGTCATCATAACCTCGGTATGATCAAACGATTAAATTTACAATCAAAGTTTTTTTTTTTTTTTTTTTTTTGTTTTTTTTTTTTTTTGGGCATCCCTGTCGAGGAAATTCCCATCAAATAAACGGTCTGGATCATTAATAAAACTCAGGTCCAACAGCTAAGACTCGAGGTGAGAAAATTTCTCAAGTGAACTAAGGTGTTTTGTTAATCAAGCAGGCCTGCTTCGTTTAAACCAATGGACAGATGATGATCCCAATAAATATAAGGGTGTGGCCCACTGAATGACGTAGGGGTGATGGTGATGAGGTCGATCACTGTCTTTCTCGAGGATAACTATCACCGTCTTTCTCGAGGAATACTATTCCGAATCCGTGGAGCTTCTTTGGATTTCTCAAGTAGACTTCTCAAATCCGGAGGAAAAAAAGCAAGAAAAATATAAATAAATTCTATAAAATTCATAATTTAATTGATTATTGACTAACAGTCTCCTTACACAAAAAAAAATAAAAATAAAAATTCATAATTACCAAAAATACCAAAATTCTAACTTTAATAACAATCCTAATTCTAATAAAACTCTTCTAAAGGCTAATTTCTAAAAATAAAATTTTCAAATAAACTTTTGATAGAAGAGCCTTACCATAATTACAAGTTATTTCTAAAAGAGAAGTAAATCTAAAACTCTAAAAATAGAAAAAAATTTAAAAATTTAAAAATTACTAAAAATAGTATTTTTTTTTTTTCTAAAAATTAGTTTTTGAGCTTAAAGTGTGCATTTCCTGTCAAAATGGATAGAAAAGATTAATAGGTTGTGCACACCGTAACGATACCCATATCGAAAGTTATGATCAATTTACGGTTCATCTTCTTTTGGCCCAACCATGCTACCAGCGTATCTATGACGAGGTCTACATCACCCCCCTAATAATGAATTGGTCTAATTTTTGCCTCTGGATGTTCTACATGAGAAATTTCAGTGTAAACTGATGTGTTGTATGCAAGAGTTCACATACACCGTTTGTACGTGAACTTGCCTCTTTTTATATATTGCCTGTCCTCATCAAGCATGGAATTTGGATTCAAGATCGTAGAATTGGGTTCTATATATCTAGTTTAAGGTGTCTTTCTAGTGTCCAAACTAGGATTAGCCATGGCCTTTGAGAAATGGTGTGCATCAGTAGCTCTTTCTTGCATGCATCTGGTTGTATGGCTACAAATCCTCTCTTCTTGCAATGGCAACTCAAACGTGGGCTGCCATGAATCCGAACGGACGGCTCTCGTCGACTTCAGAACCGGTCTGATCGATCCTTTACGTCGACTATCCTCTTGGGACGGTCACGATTGCTGCAGATGAAGGGGCATCACATGTCAAAATGTAACAGGGTACGTCATCAAACTGGATCTCCATAACCCATATGGCATACATGAACCGTCGGATCAAGTGTCCGTACATGGATACTGGAACTTGAGTGGACGGTTAGATCCTTCACTTCTCAAACTGAAACATCTCAGACACTTAGACCTGAGTGGGAACACCTTCGCCGGCATTCCGATCCCGGACTTCATCGGATCTCTCAAGGAATTGAGGTATCTAAACCTGTCGGCGGCAGGTTTCAGTGGTGTAATTCCCCGGAAAATTGGAAATCTCGCCGAACTCCGATTCCTCGATCTTTCCTGTGATGTGATCTCCATGTTGAGTGTGGACAGCCTCTGGTGGGCCAGCAACCTTTCTTCTCTTCAAGTGTTTGAGATGAAGGGTCTGGATCTTTCGATGGTGGGCCGTGATTGGGTTCATGTGATGAACATGATTCCTTCTCTAACCGAGCTCCGGTTGCCGCTCTGCGGCCTTACTGACATTCCAACATCTCTTTCTCACATCTCTCCGCATCTTGGATCTCCAAAACAACGTCTTCGGATCGGAATTCCCGCCGTGGATTGCTAATCTTAGTAATCTTGTATCTCTGGAACTTAACGGTTGCAATCTGCATGGTCAAATTTCGATGTCGATCGCCGAGCTTCATCACTTGCAAGTAATCACTCTCGGGACGAATTACAACTTGACCGCCGATTTGTCCATTCTGCTGGAAGGGAGTTGGATGGCGATCGAGATCATGGACCTTTCAGAAAACCGATTCCATGGAGAAATCCCGATGGCCATTGGCAATCGTACTTCCCTCGTTGAACTTGATATGGCAGGCAATAGCATCAGAGGCAGAATCCCAAAAACCATAGGAAATCTCTGTGGTTTAAGCAAATTGAATTTGTATGGGAACATGATCGAACAGATACCTGAAAGGTTAGAAACAACCGGTTGCATTTCTCCAACTCCATTCCCAAACCTTTCTTTCTTAGTCCTCGGTGGGAATCCAATCCAAGGCACCATGCCTGCTTGGTTTGGTAATCTCAAAAGGCTCGAATTTCTCAATCTTTAGGACTGCTCCATGACCGACCCCATTCTCGAATCACTTGGAAAATTGCCATTCTTGAATACAATCTCTCTCTATAAGAACAGATTGAACGGGACCCTCCCGACGACCTTCGGTCAGCTCTCTAAGTTGACGTACTTAGACGTTTCAATGAATTCCTTAACCGGTATTGTATCTGAATCCCACTTCGAGAAGCTCTTCGAATTGAAGACATTGATGTTATCTTCCAATTCATTGATTTTCAATGTCAGCCCCACCTGGGTTCCTCCTTTCCGACTCGAATTCATTGATTTGGGTTCGTGCCGTTTGGGTCCTCGTTCCCTTCGTGGCTTCAGAAACAGAATCTAACTTGGTTTCTAGACCTCTCAAATGCAACCATCTCAGATACAATCCCAAACTGGTTTTGGGACATTGCTAGCCACATCGAACACTTGAATTTCTCCAACAACTACATCCATGGCCAGCTTCCGCGCCGGTTATTGATTTCAGGACTGGTCGATTTGAGCTCGAACCACATTCAAGGCCCCTTTCCCCTTCCAGTAAATGAAGTTCAACAACTCGATCTCTCCAACAACCACCTCATCGGGCCGATCCCTGAGAACATCACCCATGTACTGCAGTTCGCTTCTCTGCTCTTGGTTTCAGGTAATCAGATAAACGGCACGATTCCATCGGCCATAGGAGAAATGAAGAATTTGAGAGTTCTTGATCTTTCCAGGAACAATCTACATGGCAGCATTCCACCGACCTTGGGTGGTTGCACGCAAATGGAAGCGCTCGATCTGAGCGGAAATCATCTATCCGGACCCATCCCAGAATCCATAGGCCTTCTCACCCAGCTCAGAACACTGCATCTGAATGAAAATAATCTCTCACAAGAACTCCCTTCATCGATGAAGAACTGCTCCAGCTTAGAAACTCTCGACCTTGGAGAGAACACATTCTCCGGCTGCATCCCTACCTGGATCGGCAAAAGCTTCCCATCTCTCCGAATTCTCCGTCTACGGTCTAATACATTCTCCGGCGAAATCCCACTTCAAATATCAAATCTTACTTCATTACAAGTCCTTGATCTTGCAAACAATCATCTAACGGGTCTCATTCCATCAAGCATCGGAAATCTCACCGCCATGCAAACCCCACAGAAGCAGAGCCGTTTACTAGCTTATGGGGTTTACTACAATGAGAGAATTTACATTATTAGCTATGTTGAGAGATTGCTTGTGTCGATGCAAGATAAGATGTTCGAGTATAGCAAGACTCTTTCGCTCGTAACAAGCATGGATCTTTCGAGCAATCGCTTGATTGGAGAAATACCGGATTCTTTGATGAATCTATCAGGGATGCTGATCTTGAACTTGTCGAATAACCGTTTGGGTGGGCACATTCCCGATCGGATTGGAAATTTACAGCAATTGATGACTTTCGATATCTCCAGGAATCGGCTTTCAGGTCTAATTCCTTCGAGCATGGTGTCAATAACTTTCTTGAATGATGTGAATTTTTCTAGCAACAACTTCTCTGGGAGGATTCCGTCGGGTAATCAATTCTCGACATTCGAAGCGTATGTGTATAATGGAAATCCAGATCTTTGTGGCCCACCTATCTTAAGAGAATGTAATGAACGGCTGCCACCAGGAAGATCTGAGCCGACCGATGGTGGGGATGGATCAGAAATTCCATGGTATTATGTTAGTGTTGGATTGAGATTTTGGAGTGGGATTCTTGGGAGTTCATGTTGTTCTGTTTCTTAAGAAGAGTTGGGAGGATGCTCTGTTTGGCTATGTGCAGAAAATGGTAGTGAAACTTACTGCGATTTGGATAGTTATATGTGTGAAGGTGAGGGGTTCGAGTGTATGAGGAATTGAAATTTATAGAATGTAGTTTGTTTGGAAATAATTTAAATGGAATGAAAATTTCAGGATTGTAGTTTCTTATTTGAGAAATGCTGGTTGTTCATCAGGGGACAGAGGAAAATGGATGGTTAGAAAAAAAGACGATGGATGTTCTAGATTCGTTGTGAATGTGTGGCCCACCGGATGAATGTTCGTAAGATTGATTTTTGGGCTAAGAGAGATGTTAAGGTGAGCTTTACATGCATGGCTTGGAACTCACGTGTAAATGGAAAACTAGCTATATAAGTGCACCTATTCATCTTTTTTACTTATACATGGTGAGGTCAACTTCATGGGAAGCTTTCCATGAGGTTGAGTTCTACAATGATGTGTAATGGACATCCATCTGACTTAGGTACACCACAAGCAATAGTTGAGAATAGAAATCCACTTATTGAAACCTTTTAATTATATAGGGCCAGTGAAATGTGGTTTATAAATTCAGCCTATACATTGTGCTGTCCCACTTGAACGAGGGGTCACACCAAATTTTATATCATTTCAAAAATAAGCGTTTTTAGATATTTTGAGCACGATTTGTCGTGGTTTTAAATGGTATGAACCTCATGTGTTCAAATAAGGCTGAATTTTGAGACATCCCATAATCTAGAGGGAAACTATTCATCACACATCACCACTGGCCCCACAATACTCGACCTCATGAGAAGCTCTCGTGAAGTTTACCTCATATATATATATATATATATAGAGAGAGAGAGAGAGAGAGAGAGAGAGAGAGGAATGCTCAGGTGCACAATAATTCTCACGAAAACTCGTAAAAACTTTTTGAGAACTCATCTCCAAAACGTCCATGAGATGCAACACCTCATGAAACCTTCTATGCCCAACTTTTACATTGATCCAAAACTTTAGTGGGCCATGGCAAAAGAGAGGGGCAAATCAAAGAAGGAAACAGTTTCCTTCTTTGATTTGCCTTTCTCTTTTGCCATGGCCCACCAAAGTTTTGGATCAATGTAAAAGTTGAGCTGAAGGAGTTTCATAGGATGTTGCATCACATGGACTGTTCAAATTTTGAATTCATATAATGGGAGATGAGTACTTAAAAAGTTTTCACGAGTTTTCGCGAGAAGTGGCGCACAGGTGAGCATTTCTTATTCCACGGAACTTCTTCAGACTCCTCATAGAGATGCCTCGAATCCACGAGAAAAAAAAAAGAAAATAGAATAATTCTATAAAATTTATAATTTAATTGATATTGAAATAAATGAGTTTACACCCCTTTAAATAGGTATACTAAGCCACGGAAAAAGTTTCCGAATTAAACTACAAATAAAACTCGTAGAATTGGTGACTTACTATAAATAGTAGTAAACTTAATATTTATAGACAGTTGTGATTCGAGAAATTAAAAGAGGAATTTGACTGTGGATATGATGGTATTTCGTAAATTTGACATGGGCAACCCGGCATAACAAGTTGGGTGGCTAAAGTAGCTCGTCATACCTCAAAATCATATCTGGTACATCCGATAGCATTGCCTGGATCACTTCCTTAGTTAGATGATAATAGCACTTATAGAATTTGCCTTAAATTGTTTAAACCTGAAAATATATTATACATGGCAGAGCAATATGGCCGATACACAAGAATGTTGCATGGGGCCGACCTTGATGTGTATATGGTACATCCAATTCATCCATCAGGCGTGTGTCCCCTAGTGCTCTCCTACGGCCCTAAAAAAACACTTGATTGATCATCAAGCGCACACATGATAGGGAATATTTGGGATGGGATGTCGACCATTAAAAACCTTTCGAATTGTGAAAAATGCCTCGTGTGATAGGTGTTGTGCAACCAATTCATCTAACATGTGCATCCCTTGATGTTCTCCCAAGCCCCATAAAAAAACACACCTTTTACCATTTGAAGCTTCTAATGGAATTTATCAGGGTGAATGCCTATTTTATACATTATAAACACTTTACAAGTTAGCCAAGCACATAGACAAATTAGAGGTCTCGACCACCTAGTGGATAACTCTAGACCTTTCGTGTGCACGCGACATCCAATCCATCCAATAAGTTTGGTAGACCATGAGGATTGATATGCAAAAATCAGCCATATCAACTCATAATTTGGACCACACTCTATTATGCTATTTATCAATTGCTAGACATTGTTTTCTAGCAATCAAATGTGGCCCACCCACTGAGTAGATGGTGCAGATTTTTATATTAAGCAATCCTCATTGTGGGCCAATTACTCACTGGAAGACTTAGATGTTGCATTCACCTAATAGGTTGGGAGTTATCCTCTGGGTGGATCATAACTTGTTGTCCAACTGGTAGGAATATTGAGAGGAATTAATACAGATAAGGTTTTCCATATATATCATGAGGTGGTGGGCCATGAAGAATTAGAAGGTTGAGGAATTAATGTCTGATCCTCCACATGGGGCAATGCACATTTTACCCTACTTTTCAGTTTGTAGGGCTGTGTTTTAGCAATCCATTAATTCAGACTATTGGTTTGTTGGACCCCACCATGGATGGACCATGCCCACAAAAATCTGCAATATTACAACCCTAACATATCATTTTTGGCCTGAAAATAAACATTCAAGAGCTGCTGCCTGCATTCAAAAGGAGAACGGTCCAATATTGATGGGCCAATCTTCTTGACTTGAAGATTTATGGGCATGGTTCATCAGCGGTCCCAACAGATAAATGGCAAGGATTAGTACACATGGGACTCATATGTATACAAACTGAAATGTGGGTCAATCCAAAACTCGGTTAGGCTACACCGAAGATGGCAATCTACTATCATGCCTAAAACCTCTACGGTCTTGTGGTGTGGCTCACCTGAGTCTTAGAAAGGCCTTACTTTTGTTGTCCCTTCATCCTTTGGGAAGAACCATATCTCCGGTTGGATGACATATGCACAACATGGTGGGCCCTTAATTGGTCATCACCTCTCAGTTGTTACATGGGGTCGGGCCCACATGAGTTCCCGATCAAGCTGATTTTTAGACCATGTGTTTGGCTTGAAATTCACGTGCATATGAGGCCAAGCATACCAGAGCCTTGTACAGCTCAATCCGAACAAAACCCTCGTGATTCCGAGCATTGAGATAGACGGTTGTCTATGATCGAGAGCTGAAGTAGTTCAACTGTCTAGTCAACTACTTGTAAGTAATATCAGGTAATTTCTTAATACTAATGGTTTATCCTTTGAATGAGTTCTTTTTTTCTTTCAGCCGAAATCATATTTTCTCACCATGATACTAGATATAACCTAATTCGTACAATATAAGAGTAGGTGGAACTCAATTGTATTAATTGAGGTATTAAAAAAAATAATAATAACTTACAGAAGCATCCATCAATGATCCAACATCCGTGGCATAAATAACAAGGCCCTAGATCTAAGTCCTCATTGATCTAACGGCTTAGGCATAAATGACGATAATTACACTAATAGAAAAGCAAAGATTGGATTACACTACTCCAATGCTAAAACTGGTATAGCATAGACGGATTGGATTACACGACTCCTAATCTAGGAGAAGCTAAGATTAAAAAAAAGAAAGTATAGGCATCAGTGCACTATAGATTTGATTTGCGTTGGGTTGGCAAGGGCTCGAACCTCGTTAATCTTTTTCCTATTTATAAAAGTTGAAGGTAGTAGCTGGAAAGAGATCTTTGTAACCAATCCTCAGGTCTGTTGATGTAGAAATAACCATTTAGGCCTAAAGACAGTTATGACCTATCAAGCAACACCATGTATGTTAGTCAGTTGTCGTGGGTTGGCTATTAGTTGCACTTATATCATGATTAGGGGTGTACATCTAGTCGAACCGAGTCAAGCTAGCCTCAGCTCGACTTGGCTCGGCCACTAGCTGACCTCAGCTCGAACTCGGCTCGGCTCGGTCCTCGAGCCTGACTGGCCAGCTCGACTCGGTTCGGTCAGCAACTCGGGCCAGTTCAAGCTGAGTTCGTCTGTGCAACAATTTCACGAACACCTGGACTGCATCTTCAAAATCTCACTGTATTTAAGACAACAACAATGGTTTTATAGGTATTTTGTCAAACACCTTTTAAGCGACATAAAAATCAAGAAAAAAAGGGTATTGGTTTTATATACATATCTTCCTTGCCACCAGCCACACTTCGTTGAGTCATTTCATCAAACACTTGGTGAGCAATATCAATATCAAAGTAACCGAGTCACCAAACTGGTTTGATCCTAGTTCGATTCAAGCTGGGTTTGATCCGAGTCGAGTTGAACTGGGGCCAACTCAAACTCGGCTCAAACTCATTTTCGAGCTTAAAAAATCATCTCGACCTGGCTCGAACTTAGCTTCAAACAGAGTTGAATCAACATTTTTCGAGTCGAGTCGAGCGAGCTAACCGAGCTAGCTCGGTTCGTGTACACCTCTAATCATGATCCTATTACATGGACAAGAGTCTCACTTGAGACGTCATTTGTTGGTTATATTATCTCTTTCTTAGCATAAATGTGTGTAGTGCGTCATGAAACTCAGCCAACTTAGCATTATTGTTATTCCCTGCCTTAAATGTTTTGGTCGTAAGGGCTTCTACAAGATACGATGGTGTATCATAAGAATCTATCCCTTGCCACGACTATGTTTTGGTCATACCCATTTCGATCATGAGACCACTATGGTGAATAGTTGGCTCTACCATGTGAGCAGAATATGCAACAAATGTCTCATCATTGTAGCCAGCTGAACTTACCATGCTTGGGTTACTCATGACCTTTTGAATTATTATCCCATTTGGCCATGAGGGCAACCGAAGAGATCTACCATTTATTTCTTGGTGAGATTTCACTGCCACATGGCAGTATTTGAGTCACTAGAGCTACCAGAATTAAATCAGGTGTAAACACATGGCCTAACATCAAACACGCACCTAGTGACTACTACTGTTGTGTATATTAAAAGTTATTTTTAGAAAGTAAATAAATATATTAATTATTTAAACTTTCCATAAATAGTGTGTATAGCCAGTCGGTAAGAGAATGGATTTTTACTTATGCAACCAGGGTTCAAATCTCCTCGAGGATGGTGAGAAGCACTGTCCGCGCACCCGCGTGCATGGTGTAGGTTGTAGGGTTGCTTAGGCGCTTTTTGGCGCTTTATTAGGCGCACTTAGAACGTTCGCATCGTCGCAAGGAGCAAAAAGATAGTCTTTTTGGCACATGATTCAATTTTTATTTATTTATTTTGGCCATGGTACAACTGGAATTGAATAAGGGTTTATCCTGATAATTTATGACCTTTGTTGATTAAGAGTAATTGTGACATGATTGTACATGTGGCACCTATGCCATGTGTCGTTTATGTGGATTCAATTTTTTCTGTTGGATAATTGCTCCTGTCTGAATGGGTATAGAAATAACTGTCATAGGACATAGAGTCATGTCCTTTCATGAAAAGGCAATTATTTGCTGTGAATGAGTATGGATTTCTTGAAGAGGCTCTTTAGCACCTCTTCAGGAAGAAATTTATAACATTTCAGTTGATATAAATCCTAGATACTATAACCCAGAAGGACAGACTCTTAATTCTTAACATTATATCATCTTCTGTGCAATTACTCTCGATCTAATCTCTTGCTGAGTTTTTTCTGAACGTCTTAAGGCATATCGGTGTCAAAACTAGAGATCTGTTCAACACTTAAATGTGCAAATTTTCGTGTTGAAAATTGGATTGAGAGTTCATTGTATCCTGAAGACAATTTGCAGATTTCCTTCGTTTGCACTTGCTGGAATTTCCAGAAAAAGGGCAGCAAATCTGTCTTGAGAAATCGACTATTCAAGTCGAGCCTTGAACCCGATAGATCTGATCATTTTCTTATATGCTCCGTTGTGTATTGGATTTCTAACATTCAAGATAGATTTAACTTTAGTCATAATGGAGACAATTCATTCCATTCAAGTTATGAACCAAGACTTTGTACGACTAGATCGTTTCGACGGTCAATTCTTCTCAAGATGACAGCAGAACATGCTTTTCTTTCTGACAACTCTTAAGTTATCTTACATCCTAGATGATGATCTGCCTTCTCTGACCGAGCCAAAAGACGATGACTCAGAATAAGTGAAGTTAGAACGGAAGAAAAAGAAAGAGGACGATTTTCTATGCAAAGGTCATATCTTAAACGCCCTTTCTGAGTACTGATATCTTAAAATATCCTCTGCTAAAGATCTGTGGACAAAATTAGATGAAAAATATAAAACCGAAGAGATCAGTACTCAGAAATTTTTGATCAACAATTTTGTCCACTTCAAGTTTAAAAATGATCAATCAATTCTCTCCCAAGTAACCGAACTACAGAACTTGGTTGATGAATTGAAGATTTGTGGTATAGATCTTCCTGAAGAATGCCTAGTTAGTGTAGTAATTGTAAAATTACCCTCATCATGGTTTGATTGTAAAAAGAAATTGAAACATGATGAAAGAAAGTACAATCTTGAAGGGCTTCAACGACATCTTCATATAGAAGAAGAGTCCAGAAACCGAGACAAGAAAGAAAGTGCTTCAGAAAATCATTCCAAAGCAAATATAGTAGAAGATAACAAGCCAAAAATTCAGAACTCCAAATCTATTCCCCCAAAGAAAGATACAGAGTTTAAGAAAAAGGGAAAGAAAAAGGGCGAGTGTCACTTCTGCAATAAGCCAGGACACCATATAAAGGAATGTCGACACAGGAAGAAGCAACTAAAAGCTTAGGCTAACATGATAGAAGACCAACTTGTAACAATGATTACTGAAGCTAACACAGTAATATTCGATGGTGGATGGTGGCTAGATACTGGTGCAACCATTTACATATCAAAGGATCGAAACATCTTCAAGACCTATGAAGGTATTACAACTGGACAAGAAGTAAAGATGGGTAATAACATTCATGGGAACGTTGTTGGAAAAGGAACAGTCAAGCTTCAGTTTACATCAGGCAAAAGACTGACACTAACAAATGTATTGCATGTACCTGACATGTCTAAAAATCTAGTGTCAAGCGATCTTCTCAAGAAGAGAAGATTCAAAATAGTGATTGAGTCTGATAAGTTGGTTATTACCAAGAATGGTATGTTTGTTGGCAAAGGATATTCATGTAATGGTATGATTAAACTAAATATTAATAATAATGATGATGTTTCCATTTATATAGTGGATTCAGTATCTTTATGGCATGCTAGACTAGGTCATGTTAATTATCATTCAATGAAAAGAATGATGATCCTGGGACTTATACCTAAATATGAAATACAACAAAAAGAAAAATGTGATGTGTGTGCCCATTCTAAAATAACCAGAAAACCGTTTGGGACTGGCATGAGAAAAACACAACCCTTGGAGTTAATTCATTTTGATATTTGTGATTTAAATAATACATTAACTCGTGGAGGAAAAAAGGTATTTTATCACATTTATCGATGACTTCACTAGATTTTCATATGTATACTTGATAAAATCTAAAGATGAAATCTTTGAAAAGTTTAAGCTTTATAAGGCCGAAGTGAAAAATCAGTTGAATATAAAGATTAAAGCCCTCAAAAGTGATAGAGGAGGTGAGTACTCTTCTAATGAATTCAATGAATTCTGTGAATCAAATGGTATAATCCATGAATTTACGGCACCTTACACACCTCAACAAAATGGCCTAGCGGAACGCAAAAATATTACATTAGTTGAGATGATCAACTGTATGATATCAAATTCTGGGTTACCACTGAATTTATGAGAGGAAACATTATTAACAGCAAACCGTATTTTAAATATTATCCTACACAAAAAAATTGAATGTTTCTCCATATGAATTATTGAAAAAGAAGAAACCATATCTTCATTACTTCAAAGTGTGGGAAAATATAGCAGAAGTCAGGATTATTGATTCTAAGAGAGTAAAATTAGGTCCTAGAGGAATCAGGTGTGCCTTTGTGGGTTACGGGATTAATAGTCCCATATATAGATTACTGGTTCTAGAACAAACTTCTTTTGCTGACAAAAACATGATTATAAAGTCTAAGGATGCTATATTTTTTGAAAACACAGTATACAAAGACTATATGAATAATTATTAAAAAGGCAGGTTGATGAAAATATAATAGAACCAATGAACGAAGAGCTTAACAACTTTCATGATAAATCTAATACTCATCCAGAAGAAAATGAACCAAGGAGATTGAAAAGGGCAAGAAAAGAAACATCTTTTGGCCCAGATTTCTATATGTTCCTTATAGAAGGGGATAAAAATGAAATAAGAAAGGAGATTACTCTACCACTTAGTATTGAAAATGATCCATCAACACTTAGTGAAGCTCTCTCATCTCCTGATGTACAGTTTTGGAGGGAAGCCATTGACGATGAAATGGATTCCATAGTCTCCAATAACACATGGTGTTTAGTCGATCTTCTACCAGGTTCAAAGCCTATAAGATGTAAATGAATTTTTAAAAGAAAGTTCAATCTTGATGGAACTATAAATAAGTTTAAAGCTCGATTGGTGGCCAAAGGTTTTAGACAAAAGGAAGGTATCGATTTTTTCGATACATATGCTCCTGTTGCTCGAATATCTACCATTAGGACTTTAATTGCTCTTGCAGCAATTTACCACCTAGTAATCCATCAAATGGATGTCAAAACGGCATTCTTAAATGGTGATGTAGATGAAGAAGTCTATATGAAACAACTCGAAGGGTTTGTTCAACCCGGGCAAGAGAAGAAAGTGTGTAAACTGGTTAAATCTCTCTATGGGCTCCAGCAAACTTCTAAACAATGGCATGAGAAGTTTGATCAAGTAGTACAATCTAATGGTTTTAGAGTAAACTAAGCAGTGCATATATATTAAATTTCAAATCATTATCTGCCTATACGTAGATGATATGCTAATATTTGGACCAAATGATAACTGTGTGAAAGAAACTAAAAAGTTTCTAAATATCAACTTCGACATGAAGGATATGGGCAAAGCCAATATAATATTATGTATTAAATTTATAATCATAATGATGGAATAGCCTTAACACAATCTCATTATCTAGAGAAAGTGTTAAAGAAGTTTAATCATTATGATGATAAACCGGTTTCAACCCCATTTGATCCAAGTATTAAATTGATTAACAATACTGGTAGATGTAAAGCACAACAAGAATATGCGAGTGCTATTGGGAATTTAATGTATGCAATGAATTGCACTGGACCCGATATAGCATTCACAATAGGAATGTTAAGTAGGTATACCAGTAATCCAGGACAAGTACACTGGAATGTGATTTTCAGAATTTTAAAGTATCTAAGAGGAATTATAGACTATGGATTGCATTATAAATCATATCCCACTGTACTTGAAGGGTACAACGATGCAAGCTGGAATGTAGATAGTATAGAATTTAAATCTACAAGTGGCTGGAAATTCACTCTTGGAAGAGGAGCAATATCATGGGCATCTAAAAAACAAACGTGCATATCTCACTCTACAATGGAAAGTCAGTTTATTGCACTTGGCGTGAATGACTAAGATACTTACTGATGGAAATCCCATATTAGCCAAAACCTACTCCTGTCATATCTATCTTTTGTGATAGTCAGGCTACTCTTTGTTGTGCTATGAGTAAGATTTATAATGGTAAGTCTAGAAATGTAGGTGTAAAGCATAACTTTGTTAAAGGATTGCTTAGAGATGAAGTAATCACAGTGGAATATGTTAAATCCATCCTGAACTTAGCAGATCCCTTGACAAAAGTTTTATTAAGAGATCAGATAAGAAGAACCACTAAAGGAATGAGACTAAGATCCATAAAGATGTAACTTTCACTCTTGATAGCAACTCTACCTATGTTTTGAAATATAAGCTAGGTTCAAAGGGACAAACAAGTCAAGTATGTGACTGAAATATACACTAGAAGAAAGAAATTTTAAGTCTCATTCCTAAAAGTCTAGTGTTTGGTTCTTCATTTCATAAGAGGCTGAGTACTAATTCTTAATAAATTTATAAGCAGACTTTGTTGAAATGAAGCAGAATCATCTTTGATAGATCTACCTATATGAGTAGAGAAGTAAGGCTGCTTTTGAAGAGATTGGGATCGTCTCTAGAATACTCATGAAATAAGGATACGCACAAGGCCAGAAATGTGCGAACTTTTAGATCTCCAGTTATATATAAATAGATGTGTGTTATGTGTCCGGTGAGTCATTTAAGGTCCTTTGTTCAAGACTAATGAGTCACTAAGTACCTGGCATAACTTTGATACATATATACTAAAGTAAATGTTCAAATCCAAAAGACACCTTTACTTATGCACCTATTTATACTGATATGCCATTCGTTATATAATCTGATTTTATTTTTGAAATTGTGGGGGATTGTTGTGTGTTTTAGATAAAAATAAATTTTAAAAATAAAAGTTATTTTTAGAGAGTAAATAAATATATTAATTATTTAAAATTTCCATAAATAGTGTGTATAGCCAGTCAATAAGAGAAAGGGTTTTTGCTTATGCAACCAGGGTTCAAATCTCCCCGAAGACGGTGCGAAGCACCGTCCGCGCACGCGCGCACGTGGCGTAGGCTATAGAGCTGCTTGGGCACTTTTTGACGCTTTATTAGGCGCACTTAGCACGTTCGCATCGTCGCAAGGAGCAAAAAGATAGTCTTTGTGGCACATAGTTCATTTTTTATATATATTTAATTTTGGCCATGGTACAACTGGAATTGAACGAGGGTTTATCCTGATGATTTATGACCTTTGTTGATTAAGAGTAATTGTGACATGATTGTACATGTGGCACCTATGCCATGTGTCGCTTATGTGGATTCAATTTTTCCTGTTAGATAACTGCTCCTGTCTGAATGGGTACAGAAATAACTGCCATAGGACATAGAGTTATGTCCTTTCATGGAAAGGCAATTATTTGCTGTGAATGGGTATGGATTTCTTGAAGAGGCTCTTTAGCACCTCTTCAGGAAGAAATTCATAACCTTTCAGTTGATATAAATCCTGGATACTATAATCCGGAAGGACAGACTCTTAATTCTTAACATTATATCATCTTCTGTGCAATTACTCTCGATCTAATTTCTTGCTGAGTTTTTTCTAAATGTTTTAAGGCATATCGGTGTCAAAACTAGAGATCTGTTCAACACTTAAATGTGCAAATTTTCGTGTTGAAAATTGGATTGAGAGTTCATTGTATCTTGAAGACAATTTGCAGATTTCTTTCATTTGTACTTGCTGGAATTTCCAGAAAAAGGGCAGCAAATCTGTCTTGAGAAATCGACTATTCAAGTCAAGCCTTGAACCCGATAGATCTGATCGTTTTCTTCTATCCTCCGTTGTGTACTGGATTTCTAACACTATCTTCAAAATTGGAAATTGTTATGCATGTTTTGTCCATAGCGTGTCCAAACGGCCTCATGATATGGACCCATCCGACTCTCATTGGTCATAATTACCTTTATCCAAATTCAAAGCTAGATAAAAGACGCACAAAATATAAAAGATTCCAATGATCCAAAATTCAACAATTATCTTTCTTCATCTATTCGAAGCCAACTAATTTAGAGCACAAGCTCATCCTCCAAATCCAGATAAACTCACTCGGGTGGAATTTGCTTATTGTAGCCTTTGACTATGACGTTGGATCTGCCTTACATGACAAATAGAGGTTGGGATGTACCTCGTAAGTCAGGTTCATGTCAATCCAAGCCAAGCCAACTTTAGAGAGGACTGGTTTCAAGGCCCAGCCCAAGGATCACACTAGCTCCAGGGGTAGATGGAGTGAAAGATACCTCAGTTTCAACGGTGAGGTCTTGGTATCAATTCCCTAGTGGGGGTGGCTAACGGAGAATTGAGAAAAAAATTAAGGCCCCAACCGAAGGTTCACATTAAGTCAATATTCATAATTATAAACTAATACTTGATCATTACATTAGATACTTAAATAATATATGTAAGTACCAACATACCATTCCCAAGATGAAATTTACAACAACTTTTTCTTTTTCTTTTTTAATTTTTTTTACACACGCACCCATACCCCCCATGTGTATAGTTAATCTCATGATCACAGGACTGAAAAAGAGTTTCTCTACCATTGAGGCATGAAGCCACACCCTACACAGACAAGCCACGAAAGGGGAACAAACCTCGCTAATATTGTGGACGCGGATTGCGTCCAACCCCTGCACGGTGAGGATTACCATCCAGGCAGAGCGATGTGGGGCCCACCATGATGTAAGTGTTTTATCCATGCCATTAATCGTTTTTCTCAGATCATTTTAAGGTATGAGTCAAAACATGAGACAGGTGAAGGGATTAAATGCACCATAAAGTAGGGATTTAACTTCTACCACTAAAAACTTTTTGAGAGCTGGAGAAGTTTTGGATCAAGCTGATATTTATTTTTTCACTTCATCCACGTCTACGTGACCTTATTAATAAGTTGGATGGTAAAAAAACATCACGGTGGCTCTTAGAAAGGTTTCAATGGTGGGTGTTATTATCACTGCAGCTTCCTTTGGTGTGGTGTACTGGAGCTGTAGACCTGCCTCGGTTTTTGAGTTATATTTTTAAATGATTTGAGAAAAACGATGAATGGAGTGGATAAAACACTTACATTATGGTGGGCCCCATATAGCCCTGCCCGGACAGATTACTGGCTGAGCGGGGGTAGGACGCAATCCGCGTCCCACCCAAGTATAGCAGGTGGAGTAAACTCTCTGGGCCACCAAGGATGTATGTAACATATCCCCGTGGTCCATCCTTTTTCCGTGTCATTCTAGGACAACCGTGTCATTCTATGACATGAGCCAAAATAACCTTTTTCCATATCAATTTAGGGCTACAGCTTAAAATTGAAGCATATTCAAAGCTCAAGTGTACCACCACATAGAAACAACGGGGATAACGAAGTCTATTATTGGAAAACCTTCTCAGTACGTACAATGATATTTATTTATTATCCAACTTATTTAAGAGGTTAAATAGACATGACCGAAGAGAATGGACAAATATCAGCTTAATCGAAGACTTGTGTGGCCCAATAAACCTTCAATGGTAGGTGTTCAATTCACACTGTTTCCTATGGTGTGGTCCACTTGAGCTTCAGATATGCTTTCAATTTGAGCTCATTTACTTAAATGAGCTGTTAAAACCGATGGACGGCCTGGATAAGACACTACATCACTGTAGGACTCAAAGAGTTTCAGTGGCTTCGGTCAATTCCAATCATAAACCCTATTCTCAATTCCGACCACGAATCGAATAAGATTTTAACTGTAGACATTCAATCCCCACCGTTTCTTATAGTGTGGCCTACTTTATGGGAACCTGATGAACGGAGTGGATGTCACACGGACATTGCCGTAGGCCCACAGAATTTTATGCTGCACGGGATCTGTGGAGCAGGGCACTGCACTGTATCCCAATACTTCCCACCTTCCCTCTTCGAAGCCCACACGAGAGAGCGTAGGAAAAAAAAACTTCTTTTCTTTAGCAAAATCCAGAAAAAGAAAACATGGTATTAATTTTTTATCTTGATTTTATTTTTATTTTTTTTTCTTAAAATCCTATAATGGGTTTTCTCCATTAAATCTCTCCTTCTCATTTCCTTGTTCAATCTCTGTTTCTTATTTGGTTTTTGGCAGCTGTTCTTCTCATATTTCAAGGAGTTGGTAGGAAAGCAGGTTACAGTTGAGCTGAAGAACGACCTTGCAATCACAGGTACCCTTCATTCCGTCGATCAATACCTCAACATCAAGCTCGAAAACACCCGTGTTGTCGACGAACACAAATATCCCCACATGGTATTTCTTCCTTCTCCTTCGATTTCTTTCTTTCTCAGTTTCTCCTTCGATATTTATTTCGTTGTATTTGATGCTGTTTTCAATCTATTCTTATTTGATTTACATGGTTTTCCCTTTTTCCTGTTATTTTAGTTTTGAATATTATAGGAGCTGCTATTTACACCCTCCCCAACTGATTCACAGACCCATTGCTTTATAGATTTGGTTCTACAGTGGTTCAAAATTGTAGTGTTTTCTTACTCCAAAGTTAGAAAAAAAAATGGGTGTTTTTGTCAGTTGGGTTGGTGTCGTTATCGATTATCTTGAGAACTATTGTGTGGTGATTGTTTAGTTTGAGAACATGTATGTGTGGCACACACGTTCGAGATTTTGACCATTCGTTTGTTGGGCCCCTTTCTGGATGGTCCATAAGCCAAAAATTGCAACTGTTAGCTGGTCCAATTGGAAGAATTTTGGTACATTGTATGTAGTTTTTCAAAGGGTAATAAAAACTTTTATTGGGTTTTGCTAGCATTCCGACCTTTATGCGGACGCAAGCAATGTGCCCAAACTTTTTGAATGACACGTGGGACGCCCAATCATCAATTGGGACGATTCATTCAATAGTACTATTGGGAGTAAGCCATGATGCAAGTATCATGTTGATAAGATGATCCTAATCCTTTGAATGGGGCCAAATTTTTACAACAGTCCATTGTTTTCAAGCCATAGATCACATGGTTAGAATCATTAAACCGAAGTTGTGCGTTGAAATCATGAGTAGTACAAAGTGGAATCTATCGAATAGATGTTTCAAGATGGTGATTTGACCTATTTTGTTTCTCCGCTCAATCTTGAATGTCCATTTTTTATGCAATTGATCGGATGTTTAGGATCATTTGATTGGCATGATTTTTGGACCATGGCTTGCTCTTAGATGAATGCACAGTTTAAATCAACAATAGATCATCCCATGTGCCATTTCAAAGCTTTGGAGATGATGGTAACTTTCCCATGAAGGTGGGAACATTAGCAAAACTCATTTTTTATAGTTAGGAAAAATATCATACAACAGAGAGGGAGTTCCAATTACAAGAGAACAGAGCAAAGATCCATTTTTAGGAAGATCATATGCTACATTGTATTGCTATTTGGAAACAGGAGAATGGGAAATCAAAGTCTCTTTCAACTCTCTAATACCTGCAATTATCGTGAGAAACACCACAGAAAAGGACTGAGGGATACCGATTTTCCTTCTGTAACAGATGGATGGGCCCGAAGGCTAGAGAATAACTTAAGCCCCTGCCGAAGAGCTTGGACTTCAGGATCATTTGAATTAGTGATCCCAAAAAGACCAGTAAAGGCTTTACGAACTACAAACTGGTCGTCTTTGATGATCCCTCCAATTCTGGGCTGTCCAGGATCGCCTCTAGCACTCACATTAAAGTTCAAATTTTCACATCCCATCTGGAGGTGGAAGCCAATCTCCCATCCTTCTATCAACTTTTTTAACTGACTTTGGCATCATCCATGGCACCTCGAATAATCTGGGCAGAGAGCACCAGACTTCCTGAGTGAAGTGGTAGTGGATCAGAAGATGACTCATTGACTCCCACTCTTCCAAACATTAGTAGCACCCATTAGCAAGTTTTTTTTTTCTTTCTTAAATAGTCTATGGTTAGAAACTTAAATTCAATCAAGGCTAGCTGGCCAACAAAACCCAGCCACCCTCAGTGGGCAACTAGTCTTACAGATCATCTATGTTGGTGTGCTTTGAGATTAGTCATCCAGATAAGAACTGTTGAAATAATCAAACTGGAAACATTCCAAGAGCTTCCGACATCCGTAATCTTCTCTCTCTCCCATTAATCGGAATGAAAATCACCTCAAGAACGGATAGAAAATTGGCACATGATTCAATCTTCTCATCATTGAAGTTCCTTCAAAATTGCATTTGCACATTGTATACAAAGTGTTTCTTGGACTTTCTTGTTTCTAAGTTCTAACCACCACCCAATTGTAGTCTGGAAAAAAACATCCGATTGAGGGTTATGGGTGTGATTTTCAGGGTGCGTGGTGTGCCCCATCCCTGGTAGGCCCCGACAGATGAATTGCCTGGATCTTGTACACATGTGCCATGTTTATGGAGATTGAGTGCTTGATATATAACTTAAATAAATCAATTGATACTTCCTCTTTAGACAACTTGATCTAGAAGTCAGTTGTTGAAACACGATGGTGCAAAAGGAAAGGGTATTTGGGGTTTCTTCTTTCTTAATTTGGTTGAGGACTATGAGAACTTGCTTCTTAAAAAACATTCAGAATCAAGTCAATTCATGATTGTGATGGAAAAAGAATATGGAAAATCCAGGCTTAGGGTTTAGAACTTTCTAGAGACTGCGGTAATTGCCCTTGTGGTAGAAGGGTTTTAGCATTTTCGTCTTGATTGATGAGGATGCCGCTGGATAATAATACAGGACAACAGGTTCTCGGGCATGTGAAATTCAAAGTCTTTGGGTTTAGAGTATTTCATCCCACTCATCGGATGGGGGATCATAATTGATAGTAAGCTTTGCGAGATTTATGCCAATTTAGAGAATATTTTAGTTATCCTACTCGTTGGAAGTGAAATGTTTAGCAAATTTGGCGCTAGTAGTTCTATTGTGTCAAATAGTGGAAGAGGGATGAAGTGGGTACAGATGATGTGGTGGTTTTTTAGTGCAGTTTCTTGCTGCTTTTTCTTTGTTTCTTTCTTCGTTGTAGTGTAAACTGCCTTTGAGGCTTTGATAATTTTTTAACAAGTTCCATGATTACGCATAAAATAAAGAAAATAAAGAAAGGTAATTTTAGTTGTTCTTGAAAAGAGTAGGGAAATCAATCTCATAGTCTATGGTTCAATGCATTTTTACAATCACTCCTAAGTCACCGACTACCTCTCGGGTCTAATCTAATCTTAGTCTGTATGATGAAATGTGATACCCAAGAGACGACTTTGGAGTATCATGATGTTACCTTCAACCATTTGGTGAGGGAAGCAAAAGAAGTTGCTGATCAGTTAGTTAAAGATGGTGCTATGAGGTTTGGTTTTTGTATTGCTTGTTACTGACATCCCACTCAACAGAGTGCTTAGGCCAATTAACCCAACCAGTGGGTATTCAATAACAGTAATGATGGCTGTAATGGCCATCGCCATTACCATTACGATATGGCCGTTACAACCTCTTTAAAAAATAGAATCAGCCCCGTAACAGCCATTACGGTCCATTTTTTCCGCAGTGCACAGCAGTTCCCACCGTTACCATCATGTAACCATTTTTTTAATACCTTAACCACAATTAACGAGGGTCCTACACCAATTTAGGACAACTTGCAGAATTTGCCCACCCTACCTAAGCCTAGCCTAGATTCGAACCCAAAACCTCAAAAAAACCCCTTCTCAACCTAGGGAATCATGCCCAGACTAATCCAGGATGTGCCTTGCTAAGGTTGGGGTCCACATTGATAGCAAAATCAATGCATATTCGAAGTCCCTATCACGCCTTTGCAGGAGTACATCTTGGATCCCCCTTTTTAATGAAAGCACCCTTAACGTGGAAAAATTCTTTCCACATCCATGACTAAAATGTAGAACTTTTAACAGCCCTGGCTTGGGCTCTAATACCTCAGGCTTCCCAAACCCAATTTCCTTGACCCATGAGTCTGTTTTCTAACCAATCAATTTGACTTTCCAATTGGTCTAGTTTCAACTCAATCTGACCTACGATCACCAACTTCTGATAAAAAATCCAAATAATCGCGAGACTGGTTGGCTGTTGCAGAACAGAAAATTGCCCAACTTGCGGACCTTATCTTATGTAGGGGCATTTTCACATTGGGCTCGAGTGGGGTGGCCTGTGGGATGTAGGGGCAAACTCGGGGTGGGCGCCCCGTGTGAGGTGGGTGGCTCATGTGAAGTGGGGCTCACGAGGGGGGTTTGACCGAGGTCCTAACCCATGGGATGTGTGGCCTGGGCTATGAGATAAAGGGATTGATTCGCTATGCTCTATCAATTCGAGCGTTTAGAGCAAGTGGTTACTCGTCCTGCATCACTATCCTTAACCCTTAGTTAACCTATTGAATTAGCTTTCTAACAAGCTATAGATCACCTAAATCCGACACCTAAGCATTGAGATCCACTCGAAAAACTGAGAGATGCACAGAGTGGATTGTGTGCAGGAGACAATTTATGAAATTATCATCTCTTCCTTGCATGGAAATCAAAAACACAAATCCCAAGTTCCTTTTACCCTTTTTTTTTTTTAAAAAAAACAAAAATATCCCTAGGAGCCTTAGTTTGACCCAACCCATCATCTTTTTAATAAATTGCCCCCTTAACTACCTTAGTGAAATCCCCACTCTACCCCTCCCCAAGCTCTATGATTCTTTAAATGTTTTCATCTAACCATTCAATTCCCAACCCTCTAGAATCCTTGCAACATCTTCTCGTAAACCAATTACCCCTCAATTCTTTACAATTTACCCTCTAACCACCGAATCAACAACATAACTAGCCACTTATCACCCATCCGACAACTTGTTACCATTTGGGTCACCCATCCAATACCTTGCTACCCTTTAGTTCCTAGTGGAGTTTCCATTTTTTCAACAAAGTAACAAGATCTACCCAGGTGTTGTAGAGCCACACAATTTTGGCGTCACCACTAGCCAATTCAAATTACATTTCAAGGATGGCTATAGAGCCCCTTGTTTTGGACCCTTAAAATTAAGAGAGTGCTAATTCTCTCGATTTAGGGGATTTGACTCCAATTGATACTTGAAACCAAAGCTTCGGTAGGCACCTTGATTATGGAGTTAGCAAGGTTAGGCACCCTATTCATCTGTAAATATGGTCTCTTCTCTTTGGGAGTGTTTGATTTTTCATTTCCTGGTGTAAATACTTGTAAATGGATAATGATTATTTACATCCATAATTACAACAGCATTCCCCATGCGATGTTGACAGGCTAGCTTTTTGAACTCCAAAATCGAGGCAAAAAAGGTAAAAACTATGGGGCCCACCGTGATGCATGTGGCTTATCCACACTGTCCATCCATTCGACCAACTCATTTTAGGGCATGAACCGAAAAATGAGGTAGATCCAAAGCTCAAGTGGACTAGACCACAGGAAACATTCCACCATTGAAAATTGTTTCTGTCCACAGGGCCCACATTGATTTTTTTTTTTTTTTTTTAAAATCATTTAACCATTCATAAGGCCACATAGACATGGATAAAGGGACAACACCTATATCAGCTTGATCTAAAGCTTCAGGGGCCCTCCACAAATTTTCAACGGTTGGCATTCAATTCCCACTATTTCCTGTGGTGTGGTGCTTCAGATCTGCCCCATTTTTCAGCTCATGCCCTAAAATGTCCCGATGAAACGGATGAACGGCATGGATAAGTCACATACATCTAGGTGGGGCTCATAAATTTAAATAAGCCCTTTCTATATTGATTTTCAAGGAGGAAATACCACTGATTACCCTCTCTTGGCAAGCAGGCATTAGAAATCATAATTGCTTATTTAAGTGTATTTGCAAGGTGATTTGAAAAATCAAACACCCCCTTAGGGCCTGTTTGATTTTACAAATCCAATGTAAATGCTCTGTGAATAAGTAATTATTACTCTTCCACCTTGTTTGAAAATGCACTTGTATTTCTGTTTCGATAACCAGTCCAAAAAGACTAGTTTAAATTTGTGGGCCCCACCGTGATATATATGATGTATCTGCGCCGTCCATCCGTTTTAGTGTAACATTTTGAGGCATGAGCCAAAAAATGAGGCAGATCCAATACTCGAGTGGCTCGCACCAAAGGAAACAGTGGCCCCAAGAAGTTTTTAAAGGTAGATGTTTGATTCCCTAAATCCTGTGGTGTGGTCCACTTGAGCTTTAGATCTGCCTCATCTTTTTGGTCATGCCCTAAATTCAGCTGGGATAACGAATGTACAGTGTGGATAAGCCACATACATCACGGTGGGCCCCACATATATTTGACAGCATCCTCGGTTTTAGCGCTAAAAAAAGCGTCAAGTCAATCATTGGTATCACTGCTGTAATTACTCAAGGAAATAATTATTACCCATTCGCAATGTATTTACTGGGGGTTTGGAAAATCAAACATGCCCTTAGGAGAAGTGAAATTCCAAACTTTGGAATTTCTTCAAAAAAGAAAATATAAAATTTGAGAATTTAGTGGGAAGGAAAAGAAGCTAGAGATGGTGTATAGGGAGTGTGGAGAAGGTGCTGAAACATCTTCCTCGGGTCTCTTGAATGCCTCAATCTTCAAATTGGGTGGACTTGACTTCTATTTTGGGTCTCCTTGAATTTTTGCTCAATTCTTGTTGAAAGAGTAGAGCTATACTTCGTGGCCTTGGGGGAGAAGGGATTCCCTAGCTCAAAGTCTCCTTCTCCATAACTTTTGCAGATTTTTTTTCTACACAGGAAATTTCTCCACGGGAGTCTCTCACACTTATAATTTCAAGAGGGAAGACCCCTCTCTTGGAGAAAGGGGCCTCTTTTATAGAAGAGAGTAATAGTAGAATTGTAGTTTTAATGCAGGGGCATTTTCACACTGGGCTCGAGTTGGCTCAAGTGGGGTCGCCTGTGAGATGCAGGGGCACACTCGGGGTGGGTGTCCCATGTGATTTGGGACCCACGGGGGAGGTCTCGTGTTCGAGACTCCTTACTGGGGGTGATTAATGGGCATTTCACATCGGGCTCGAGCGGGGTAGCCTGTGGGATGCGGGGACACACTTGAGGTGGGTGACTCATGTGATTTGGAGCCCACGAAGGGGGTTCGGCCGAGGTCCTAAACCTATGAGATGTGGGACCTGGGCTATGAGATAAATGGATTAATTCGCCATATTCTAACAGTTCGAGCTTTTAGAGCAAGTGGTTAATTGTCCTGCATCAAGTTGGTATTAGAGTGGGAGGTCTTGTGTTCGAGACTCCTCACTGGGGGTGATTAATGCAGGGGCATTTTCACACTGGGCTTGAGTGGGGCACACTCGGGGTGGGTGGGGTCCACGGGGGAGGTCTCATGTTTGAGACTCCTCACCAGGGGTGATTAATGCGCATTTCACACCGGGCTCAAGTAGGGTAGCTCGTGGGATGCGGGGACACACTCGGGGTGGGGCGGCCCATGTGATTTGGGGCCCATGAAGAGGGTTTGGCCGAGGTCCTAAACCCATGAGATGTGGAGCCTGGGCTATGAGATAAAGGGATTAATTCGCCATACTCTAACAATTCAAGCTTTTAGAGCAAGTGGTTAATTGTCCTGCATCAAGTTTGGTATAAGAGGATGGGTTATCTAACAGGTAGCAAGGTATTAGATGCGTAATAAGATGGGTGGCAATATGGGTGATCTAAAGCATAGAAAAAGAAAGAAGAAGAAGGTGGATTCCCTTCCCATGTTCTTGAAGTTGGCTCTAATCTTTGCTTGAGTTGCTCGCAGATCGCCATCTTTGGAGGATTCTGTTTTTCTGTGCTTGAGTCACTCATCAGATTTGGAGCCCTTACACAGTTGAATGTAGACATCAATGGTTGCTCCAATAAGATGTTTAGGATGTGCGCACATTGAACGTACTTCTGATGACATTTATGATGTCCTCTTGGCCGTCAAGGTTTAATGTATTGTCCGAAACTAGCACGTATCGCCTGATATGTACTAGTATCGCCTATGAACGATACTGCTGTGTTGGTCTTGTATTGGCCCGAAACAGCCTGATACAGGGCAATACATACAATATCGGTGGTGAACGATACATTATGTAATTTCAAATCTTGGTGGCCGTTGTCATTGATGGTTGGGATGATCTCTGTGTTCCTTGTTGAAGATGGGTTCTTTGTTGAGATCTAGAGCATCACCATAGTTATCAGGCAGATCTTCAAGATTGAAGACTTATCTATTCATGGTTTGATGAATGGCTTAGATGGACCTGATGGTGAGGGGCAATGGATGATGATGGTATTGATAGCAAGTGGTGGTGGATGATGACAATGAGATGATGGAAGAATGAAGGCCAGATGGGTAGCTGGATCGGTCACATTAGGCATCACTCTTCTTTGATTCCTCTTGATGAAGACCGTTCATTTCGTTGAAGTGACACATACAGGCTGCTGTGATGATTACAAAAATTGACAACAACCCCAATGTTTTGCTTTGGTCTTTCCTGTGTTTCCTTGATACTTCACACCCATGTCTTGCGTCAATCTTTCCTGTTCTTTTAGGAATTCGAAGATGATATGGAAGTCCTCACTGTCATAGCTGCTGGAGGACACTCATTAACTCCCCCACGCTTTCCAACATCTCTCTAGTCCAATCTTTCTCATTCCCCTTTCTGTATTGCCTTGACCTTTGTTGGCTTTGCTCATGCTACTAGCACATCAAAACTCTTTTCCTTCCTCCACCTGATCAACCCAACACTTCCACTCATCCCTTCCAAAGAGTCATCGCTAGATTTTGGACTCTCATCAAGATGGCCAACAACAGAAGTAGGCTGGAATTTTCTATGGTTTCCTCCCTACAAGGAATTTGGAATGTCTCCATTCAAGCTTCCTTCATCCCAAAATTATGGTCCTGAACGATGCTTCTCTAGTCTACCTATCTTCACTATCCCCCAGCTCTCTCACTAAGGGCTTGTATTTGGAATGCGTTGGAAGCTGAATCACAATTACATTGGAATCACGGTGATTCCGAATTCTCAGTTGTGTTTGGCAGCTTGTAATTGGAATGCACTAGAATCTAAAATTCTTGTTTGGATGCCTGTAATTGGAATGCGTTGGAATTCTTTAATATATTCACAGGAACTTGAATTTGATTAACTAAATCAGCTTTAATATCCCGAATTAGTGTACATATGTGATATGTGATAGAATGATTGTAATAAGTCCATTGCAATATATACTTTGACCAAAAACAACGAAATTCTGATCCTTGGGTGAGCCACAAACGTGCAACTCAGTGATGTTTTCTATCTGTCCATTTGGATGGCCAAGTTTGGACAGTTCAGATTATTCTACTGATGTGATTTTAGTGTTGCAGCCAATAATTGGATTGTTTTGGGGTATTATCAGCATGCCGCATGTACAACGGATTAGTAGCCTAGCGACTCCTTTATTAAACATGTGACTCTCCGGCCTTTAGAAAGGGAGCTAAGAAAGCATTTAACTCCAATTACACCCAAATCATAGCAGAAAGGTGAGATTTCAAAACACACCAAAACTATGTATTTCAATTTACCTCTAAAAACGATGGTACCAAAAGCAAAAAGCAGCCATGAGGAATCCATTTACCCCCAAATAGCTCCAAAACTGAGCTGCCAAACAACCTGTAAGTTTCTAACTTACACCCACTTGTGACATCCATGCTTATCACCATCCATCTTTGTGTGAAACTGGCAAACCAATTCATTCTTCTATCGGGATGCTTGATCTCAGAAGAGTACCCTCCCCATGGTCGCTAAAGCTCTTAAATGCTCTTTTATTTTAGTTGCTGGATGAAACTACCCTTGGGAGTACTTAGAAATCCCCTCTCTAACTCACTCGACTTGGCTTGATGTAGTTTACAGATGGAAATTGCCAATGTATCCTCACATCATTATCATCGTGGAACTAGGATAATTAGGTCAACTGTCTCCCAACCCCCCATGTGCCATGTGCCGCATCATGTAGGCAAGACACAACTTCCCCATCCTGACCACTCCACTCCTTCCTCATTAGTTGCCCCTCCTCCCCCTACCACATTACTGTCCTCTGCCTTGCAAGGTGCTCTATTGTTTCTTCTAGTCTTTATTGTAGCATACCTCATCACCTCTTGCACTTAATATCAGACTCTCCTTCCCCATGACAGAGTGCAGAAGATGAATGCATTGTATTGCTCCACTCCTAGTCCTATCCACAACCACCTTCTTTGTAATGAACTCTGGCTTTCTACACCACAACTGTAATCTTGCGAACACAACAATATCTAGATTCACATACCTTTCATCGACGACCATCTTCATCCCCTAGCAAGACCCCACAACCCATAACACCTCTGAGCATCAGACATGAAGCAGGATCCAATACAACCTCACCCATAGTGGTTTGCAGCCTCATATGGCAAAGTCTTTCTATTGAAATAGATTGATGATAGAATTATCTGAGATGAAGCATCCTCCTAGTAGAACCTTTCTCAATTATTCATTGCGACCCCATCTCAGTCCTAATTCTGGTTAAGGCTCTTGATTCTGAGTTTAATGTTGGCTTCCCACATTTGTACCATCCACTTCAAGATTTCATCAGCTGAAGCTCTTTTTTCAACCATTCAGATCAATTGCTTTCCAACCTATGGCTTACCTCTCAGCTATTGACTTCTCAACTCTCTCTCCATCTTCTGCCTTTCCGCATCTTTGACCCAATGAACCTTTTCCCCCAAACCCTCTTTACCAACCACCTGAGCTAACACAAATCCCTTTGCCCGCACACCCGCTCCAGGTTCCTAGTTGTTTATACTTCATAACTTTTTAAAATAGACGCTTTATCCCCCACTCCTGCACCTAATCTTTTGCCGCTTCGCGTCATGCTTCTTGTGTAACCATAGACCATACTTGATAAGAATGTTGTATGTCTGCTTCACCTAGTAAGTCAACCTGCTACACCTACTGGAAGTCAACCAAATAGTACCTATTTGAACATTAGCCAAGCATGATTTGGTGGACTAGTGCCCAAGACATTGAAAAACAACAAAAAGAGAAAAACAACAAAAAGAAGAAAAATGAAAAAGAAAGTGATGGTATACCCTTATTCTAATTTTTTCCTTAAAGGATCCATTCCACTTCAATTAATCAAATCCCATTCAAATCTTCTGTTTTGATCCCCAAAACAGGCATAGATATAGTATAGAATGAAGTATCTAATCCTCCTTCATGGTTGAAATGGAGAAAGAAGTGGAAATAACAAGAGAAGAAGCCTGCATCAGCTCCTCCCTCCCACTTGTATATCAGAATTGTAACTCCTTCACCACATGTTCCGGCAGAAAATTGTCAGAATTTCCGCTGTCCACTATACTGTTAGACATCTCTCCTTGCACTGAGTATTCAAGCATTGGCTGATTTTTTTTGTTTGACGTTACAGCTATAAAAGCTAGGGGTTATGGCATGTGCAACACACGTGGAGAGAGTAGGGCAAGAAAACAGAGAGATTGAGGGAAAGGGTGCGGTTACACACAGAGAGAAGGATTTCAACGTGGGCTACCCATATACGCTTTTCATGTGCTAGGACCCACTCAAGCTTTCGATCTGCCTCACTTTTGGGCCCACATCCTAACATGAGCCTGCACAACAGATGTATGGTGTGGACGTTGCAGATTCATCACTGTGCAGCCCACAGAGCCTTTATCATATGTGCTTCCTAATGCTATGCCTTCTGTGTGACTACACGCTAGAAGAGAAGTGTGGGCTACTCCCAAGAAGAATTGAAAGGACAACTGCCCTCTGGTTGAAAGGCTACATGAAAGAAAAACTGAAGTTTGTTTTCCCTCCCCACGACTAATTGTAGGGGCAAAAATCTCCAAAAGCTGCTTCATATATATATATATATATATATATATAGCTAAGATCCTTAATGTGAAAAATAGATTATCAATGGTAAGGCCCTGTAGCCTTTCAAAAATGTCGCCCATGACTATATTCATGCCAGAACTGATCTTTTCTAGGATGGGGTGCTAATGTGAACCCTTTGCTAACGTTATGATTATGCGTAGTCTACAAAAAGCTTGAATGACCATTCGTTGCTCCTGCTCTTGTATTCCTTCACATCTATTCATTGGGCCCATCATTTAAGTAGTGGTATTGGCATGCGATTCGCCTGGGAACCTAAACCGATTGCTCCAACTTGTATCTTACTTGGTCACGTATCGATGTGGGGACCCGTTTAGTTTCAGACCAAAACCATAAGACCTGGATGATTCTGAATCGTACCAGACGATTTTTAAAACCATGGTCCATATCGTTTTCTCTTACTATATTATTGTGTAGATCCCTTCATTGGGTCCAGGTTATCCCACATATGATCAGCAGTGACCTTTGGATGGGGGTCTGCTACGGGTTGCACATGGCCCTTGATCATTTGCATCTTTGATTAATGGCCCACTAAAATCTGGTCACCATCCATTTTACAAGCCCTTAATCGGATGGATGTGATCTCATCCAATCAAAGCTAATTTTGAGGCGGCACCCTCCTACCCAAGGGTCCAACATGATCACAGGTGGGCCCAACTGAGCCCCCACTTGAATTTGCACCATATTACAGTAAGAAGAAATCTTACCTTTGTGAATACGAAGATTGATTTGATTTTTTTTTCCTGTTCATTGCTCCAATTGCAGATGTCAGTAAGGAACTGTTTCATCAGGGGGTCAGTAGTAAGGTATGTTCAGCTTCCCCCAGATGGCGTCGACATCGATATTCTTCATGATGCTACACGGAGAGAAGCTCGTGGTGGTTGATGTCCCATCGTCGCCCTTTTTCACCTTCCAAAAGAGAAGAAAAAGAAAGAAAAATCTCTGCCTTTGGATTCTTTTGTTGTATGAATGGTTAGATGACCATCTTTATCTATCATGGTTCTTCATTGTGGCTTTTGTGGCCCATTTCATACTGAAATTTGTGAAAGAATCTAGATTCGCCCATTTCAAACTGAAATTTGTGAAAGAATCTAGATCATTGATTTTCTACTCGAATCATTCGGTCAGTGAAAGCTCCATTCATTACTGATTGGATCGCTTTAGGATTTGTGCTCCACTGTAATGGGCCTCGAACCAAAAGACCGAACATGTCTTGAGGTCCCAACAATTTATCCTGATCCTTCAATCAAGGAATCCATGATGCTGAATGTCGTATGTCGGCAACTTGATTCAACCATCTATTTGATTCACAACAGCATGTACAAATCAGGTGCGTGGTCCAATCCGTCTGTCATGGGTACAAATGAGCCACAGCGGATCACCATCCGATCAAGATCAGACAGTTTTAGCATAATTGTACTAGAGCTGTCATCAGGTCCATTACGCTGGGCCAAGACTTACATCCTGAAGATGATTCGGCTAGCAGGGCTGGGAATGATTTCTCTTGTTTATCAGGCCTGGGTGGGTTGGACCTGCCTTGATCAAAACAATCCATTATCATTGGCAGAAATTAGGCTTGTTTTAGGATTGGGTGGGCCAGGCAATGTCATGGGCCGGCCATCGGTTATCAGGTGAGCTCATGCCTTATTTTTCAGAATTTTGCAGTGTACGGCATGGACGATCTAAAAGGGAACATGTAAATCTGTGTTGTGGTTTGTATCTTTTTTTCTTTTCTTTTTTATCTTTGGATCGTTATTGTTGTGTGTGGTCAAGAAGGAATCCTTCTCCCAACAAACCCCCAACTCAACTCAGGACCAAACAAGTCCATTTAACCATGGTCCCACTAATTTATTTATGGTACCTACCTACGAGTGGTTTAAGTTAACGGTCCTGCGGCAAATCCTACGTGGACACCTCAAGACATTGTTCTGATTAGACAGGACGTTACATCATTTTAAGAGATGCAACAAAAAGTGATGTGGATCTAGAACTTAAGTGGATCACATGAGAAGGAAATTTATGAAATAAATACTTATTATTAAAATTTTTATGGGCTCCACTTTGATATTTATATACCATCCAAACCATTTATAAGGTCATTCCCATTGGGCTGAAGTGAAAAATAAAAATAAAAATTAGTCTCATATAAAATTTTTATAGCCACGAGAATGTTTCAATGGTGCTTGCTCACATAATCCCCACTGTTTCTTCTCATATGGCTCACTTGAGTCTTGGATCCAACTCATTTTGTACTACATGTCCTAAAATAAGCTCGAAAAACGGATGAACAGGATGGATTCCTCACAAACAGCTCGGTGGGCCCCACAGAGCATCCTTGCCCATAAACTTCCTTGGAAAGTCTTTGGGAGGAAATCCGCGTCCCTGAGGTGGGTGGATTCCTGACTATGGGTCCTACTGTGATGTATGTACTTTATGTTCATTGACAACTCAGTTTTGGGCATGATCCTAAAAAAGAAATAAATCTGCATTTCAGGTGGACCACACCATGGGAAAAAATGATGATTGACCATTAAAATCTTCACGTGAGTCAAAAAGTTTTGGATTAGCCTTCAAAAAGTTTTTAATGGTCAATACTAAATCATTACTATTTCTTGTGGTGTGGTCTGCCTGAGACTTGAATCAACTTTATTTTTGAGATTATGCCCAAATGAGCTTTTTGAGACAGATGAACAGCACAGATATAAGGAATATGCATCACAACAGTCCCCACAGTCAAGGATCCACCTAAGCCGCGTCCCATGATCTGCTGTGGCCTGTTTTAAAAATCACAACGGTTGATTCTGGGCTATCCATTAGGCTAGGGCTGGCAGTGGGCCCGGCCCAGGTAATGTTATCCTAACCTGGCATGCTTGGCTTAAGGTGTCTATGAATATCTAGTGTATGGTTTGGTGGAACCCAAACTGTGGGGTCAACTGTGATATATGTGCCTTACATCCACACCGTCCATCCATCTTGAAAGCTCATTTTAGGGCATGATACCAAACATGAAGTAGATCTAAATCTTAGATGGACCATATCACAAGCAACAGTAGTGATTGAATCCCCATCATTAAAAACTTCATGGAGGCCACTATGGGCCACTGAAATGTTTATTTGTCATCCAACCTGTTGATAAGGTCACAAAGACCTAATGAAGAGACCACATAGATATCAGGTTGATTCAAAACTTTTGTAGCCTATGAGTGGTTGATTATCACTATTTCATGTATTATGGTCCACTTAAGATTTGGATCTGCTTCATTTTTGGAATCATAACTTAAAATGAATTTTCAAGACGAATGTACTGGCTTGCTCTCTTCATCCACCCCATAATGCATTGCACTGCTTGGCCTTGCTTGTATCTCAGAATTGCAACTTCTTCACCACTTGTTCCGGCACAAAATTGTCAGAATTTTCGCTGTCCACCATAATGTTAGACATCTCTCCTTGCACTGAGTATTCAAGCATTGGTTGATTTATTTCTTTGATGTTATAGCTATAAAAGTTAGGGGTTATGGCATGTGCAACACACGTGGAGAGAGTATGGCAAGAAAACAGAGAGAAGGATTTCAATGTAGGCTATCCATGTACGCTTTTCATGTGCGAGGACTCACTCGAGCTTTCAATCTCACTTTTGGACCCACATCCTAACATGACCCTGCACAACCAATGCATGGCGTGGACGTTGCAGATTCATTACTGTGCACCCCCACCGAGCCTTTATCATATGTGCTCCCTAATGCCATGCCCTCCACGTGGGCACGTGGCTACATGCTACAAGAGAAGTATGGGCTACTCCCAGGAAGGAATTGAAAAGACAAATGCCCTCTGGTTGAAGGGCTACATGAAAGAAAAACTGAAGCTTGTTTTCCCTCCCCACGACTAATTGTAAGGGGCAAAAGTGTCCAAAAGTTGCTGCATTATTCTATACGGTCCAGCTCATGGGAACTTTCCATGAGGTCGAGCAGTGTGGGCCCCACCATGATGTATGTTGAACATCTATCCCATCAGTTAGATGCACAATTCCATGGTGGTCATAGGGCTTAAAAATCAAGTCAATCCGTGACTTGTATGGGCCACACCACATACAAAAGTTGAGAGGGGTTACCCTCTATTAAAACATTCATAATCATTTTTTGGGCCAACCGAGATGTGGTTCACAAATCCAGCTCATCCATTATGTGTGTCCCACTTGGATGAGGGGTCAGACCAGGTTTCAATCGCATCCAAATTTCAGGTAGGCCCCGCCAAGTGCTTTTATATGTTTTAGGCATGTCTTCACATGATTTTATATGATATCGCCCACCGGTTCCGTATACAGCTGATTTTTGGGATATACCATAATTTAAAGGGGACCCATCAAATGCATGGTCTTGATGTTTGACATACATCATGGTGGGCCCCACATAGCTCGACCTCATGGGGAGTTCCCGTGAGCTCAGTAGCATAGAACTTTTTCCGAGCTGTGTGGGCCCCACCGTGATGTATGTCGAACATCAACACCGTGCATTTGATGGGTACCCTTTAAATTATGGGATATCCCAAAAATCACCCATATACGGAACTCAGGTGGGCCATACCATCTAAAATCATGTGAAGACATCCTAAAACATATAAAAGCACTTAGTGGGGCCCACCTGAAATTTTGATGCGTCTGAAACTTGGTTTGACCCCTCATCCAAGTGGGACACACATAATGGATGGGTTGGATTTGTGAACCACATCTCGGTGGGCCCAACAAATGATTACGAATGTTTTAATGGAGGGTAACCCCTCTCAAATTTTGCATGTGGTGTGGCCCACACAAGTCACGGATTTACTGGATTTTTAAGCCCTAGGTCCACCATGGAATGGTGCATCTGTCTAATGGGGTAGATGTTCGACACAAATCACGATGGGCCCACACAACTCGACTTCATGGGAAGTTCCCATGAGCTCGACCGCATGGAACCTTCACACACACACACACACACATATATATATATGTTGCCCACAGCTATATTCATGCCAAAACTGATATTTTCTAGGATGGGGTGCTACTGTGAACCTGTTGCTGACGTTATGATTATGCGTAGTCTACGAACAGCTTGAATGACCATTCGTTGCTCTTGCTCTTGTATTCCTTCACTTCTGTTCATTGGGCCTATGGATTTAAGTAGAGCTGGGCAACGGACCGAGTCGGATCAGATTTAGTCCAACTTGACTAGGTTCGAAATTTGTAGGTCCCGACCCGAACCCGGATTAGAGACCGGATCCGGGTCATTTAACTCGAACAGACCCGAACTCCTGCCGGCCTGAATCGATCCGAGTCCGACTCGGTCAGAAAAACCGAGTCGGATCGGATTAAGTAAGGTTCGGATAAAAACTAATGGACGGTGTGGATAAACCAAAAGAGGTCCAAGATGGGCCCACATAATTTACTCAGTATGAAAAAATCGGACGGTTAGCTTCCTGGAGAAGCTTGGTAGATAGCTTCTTGAAGAAGCTTTACACCACAGCAATAGCTTCTTGAAGAAGCTTTGTATGGCTAGTGGTCGGTGTTCTGTGGGGCCCACCATGATGTATGTGTGTCATCCATGCCGTCCATCTATTTTTATATATCATTTTATGATATGAGAAAAAGAATTAAGTATATCTCAATCTTAAGTGGACCACATTACAGGAAACAGTGTCGAATGAATTTTGACCATTAAAAACATTTCGGGGGCAATAAAAGTTTTGGATAAAGCTGATATTTATTGTTTTCCTTCATCTGGGTCTTTATGACCAAATCAACCGATTGGATTTCAAATAAACAGTACAGTGGGCCTTCTGAGGATTTTACTGGTGAATATCCATTCATTATTGTTTTTCCGTGGTGTGGCCCACCTAAGATTTATATCCCTATTTTTTTTATATTAAGCCCTATAATGATTTGTAAAAATGGATGAACGGAATGGATGAAACACCTACATCATGGTGGGGCCCACAGAGCACCGACCATCAGCCACGGGAGATGTCATTCTTGCTGTTTGTAGCTAGCAGCCTAGCACCAGCTATATAGGGAACATGTCGTGCGAAGACGAGCACCGACGGTCCTCGAGCTCCGAGTTGTACGAACGGTTCAAAGGAGATCCGCATTACATGGCCACATGGTGACGTATTTACTATATCTACATCGTTCATCTATTTTTAGAGATCATTTTAGAGCATTATTCAAAAAATGAATCATATCCAAAGATCATCTGGACCACACCATAAATAGCAGCGGAGATAATGATTTTCACTGTTAAAAAATTTGTAAGGCCCACCATAACGTTTATTTTACATCCAAACTGTCCATAAGGTTACAAGTACCTGGAAAAAAACATATTTCATAAGGTTAGAGGAAAAACAAATTTCATATTGATCCAAAACTTCTGTTACCCTAAAAAGGGTTTCAATGGTAGACGTTCAATCTCCTTCTTAGTTTTTGCAGTGTGGTCCAGTTGATGGTTAGATCTGTCTTATTTTTTGTGGCAAGCCTTAAAATGAGCTCGCCAACTGGATGGGCGGTTTGGATATAACACATACCTTGTGATCATACCCACAAAATATGCTAACGGTACCTGAGTCCATTCACTTCGTAACTCGATCAAAGCAGGGTCTCTCTTTCCCTCCTTCTCTGTATATCTCTCTCCAGCAGATAAATCCCAGCTCCAAAACCTTCTTCTCACCTTCTTCTTCAATAGTAATAGAGAAGCAGATATGCAGAAAGAATCACAAATATAGAAAGAAGGAGAGAGATAGAGAGATAGGGACGGGCCAAAGTGTAAATTGGGCGGGATTTTTTGGCGCTTGAACGTAAAGGTAAAAGTAAAAAGAAAAAAAATACACACACACACACACACACACTAATATATGCGGTCCGGATCGGGTCGGTCCGAATCGGATCCAATCGGATCGGGTTCCGGATCGGGTCGGTTCGGAACAAGGCCTATCCGGATTCGACCCGAAAATAATTCGGATCTGTTCGAATCGGGTCATATCGGGTCTGATCGGGCCGGATCCACCGGTTCGGGTATAAAATGCCCGGCTCTAGATTTAAGTAATGGTATTGGTGTGCGGTTCGCCTGGGAACGTAAACCGATGCAACTCGCTCAGACTCTTTATCTTATTTGGTCACGTATCAATGTGGTGACCCATTTAATTTCAGACCAAAACCATAAGACTTGGATGATTCTGATTTTTCAAACCATGGTCTATATCGTTTTCTTACTATAATATTGTGTATATCTCTTTGTTGGGCGCCCAGGTTATCCCAGCTGTGAATAGGACATGGAGATCTAGGGTTCGAATGACTTACCTAATTGAGACGCCATACGTGCTAGATTAGAATACCAGAATACCAATGCTGTAGTCTTCCTCTCCTTCACACCAATATACAAAATGATAGATAGGAGATGAGAGTTTGAATCCCATCGTAACTCTCTCCCACTGCTCCGCATTGCTGTGTCCTAGTTCAACTTAAACCGCCTTGTGCAGCCCTGCAAAAGGCTATAGCACTCCACCCCTAACGCAGAGTATCTGCGTAAATCACAAGAAGTGGGGTCCACTAGTTTACATAATCACACAGTCCAACATACAGATCAATCTAGACCGTTGATCAGTAAGGCCCACCACATAGAATTCTTACACGTTGATCATTTGCATCTTGATTAACGGCCTACTAAAATCTGGTCACCATCCATTTTACAAGCCCTTAATCGGATGGATGTCATCTCATCCAATCGAAGCTAATTTTGAGGCAGGACCCTCCTACCAAAGGGTCCGGCATGATCGATGGTGGGCCTCACGGAGCCCCACTTGAATTTGCTCCATATTAGAGTAAGAAGAAATCTTACCTTTGTGTGTATGCAGATGGATTTGATTTTTTATTTTATTTTTTCCTGTTCATTGCTCCAATTGCAGAGATGTCAGCAAGAAACTGTTTCATCAGGGGGGTCAGTAGTGAGGTATGTTCAGCTTCCCCCGGATGGGGACGACATCGATATACTTCATGATGCTACACGGAGAGAAGCTCGTGGTGGTCGATATCTGATCATCGCTCTTTTTCAGCTCCCAAAAGAGAAGAAAAACAAAGAAAAGTCCCTACCTTTGGATTCTTTCATTGTATGAATAGTTAGATGACCATCTTTATCTATAATGGTTCTTCATTGTTTCTTTTTGCAGCCCATTTCAAACTGAAATTTGTGAAAGAATCTTGATCATTGATTTGCTACTCAAATCATTCAGTTGGTGAAAGCTCCATTCATCTTTGCTTTTGGATTGTTTCCTACTAACCGTTGGGGCGGAAGCCCTGTTAGTCACAAAAGACCGAACATATCTTGCGGTCCCAGCGATTTATCCCAATCATTCAATCAAGGGACCCAGGATGCTTAATGTCATCTGTTAGCAACTTGATTAAACCATCCATTTGATTCGCAACAACATGTACAAATCAGATGCTTGGCCCAATCCATCCATCATGAGTCCAAATGAGTCATGACGGATGGCGATATTGATGGGCTAACAAACTATTGCCCTGGAAAGGGCTTGAGAGGTTACATAACAGAAGAGACCTCTGAGAGCATGGTCCATTCACAGAAAAGCCCATGAAATCAATGGTCTGGAAACCATACATCATTGTATTGAAAGGAGATGTTTCATTTTTGCCTTTGAGCATATAATAGATGGCATGAATCCGTAGACATGCCGAAAGGGAACCATGTAAATCTGTGTGATGGTTTGCATCTTTTTTCTTTTATTTATCTTTCGATTGTTATTGCTGTGTGTGGTGAAGAAGGAATCCTTCTCCCAACAAACCCCAAACTCAACTCAGGACGAAACAAGTCCATTTAACCATGGTCCCACCAATAAAATCAAGAAAACAGATCATACACAAAACTGCATTACAAGCCACATCCCATTTCAGGTTTTTCAGTTTGTACAAGTGGGACCCACTTGACACCCCCCATCAGCCGAGTTTTGATTCGAGTAACTGGGAGAAGACTTCGTACTTTAAGTGACTTGAAGCCAACTCATATAATGCAATCAAAGTTTTTTTTTTTTTTTTCCAAAAAGTTTACTACAAAAGCAAGAATCTCCATAAACAGAGCATATACTGTGCTCTGCGCAGATTGCTGTTATTATTATTATTATTATTATTATTATTATTATTACCTACCCCATACAAAACTATTTGAAATATTTATTACTCTTCCAAACATTTCTAATTTATAATAAATCAAATATCCATTCCATTGGAGTCCAAGTCCTCGACTCAATCGAACCCACCTGAACATCAAGTCAAGCCGAGTTTTTGGGTTCTTTGCTATGATATGATGGTGCGCATGCAGGAGTGTCCTAGTGATCGAACGACGTTTGTTAGGCCACGAACATATAAGAAGGCCCATCTACACACCATGGGTCCAACCGGCTTGATGTCCCTATCCGGACGGACCCAACCCAGAGAAACGTAAGACCCAATGGGTACTTGACAGGGTTTGGATCCAAGTCTACAAATATAGTACCTGGACCCAAACACAGCCTTCTTGAGGCAGGATCTGGGTATGGTATGCAAGGGACAGACCTGTGGACAGCTTTATGAGTTATGATTTATAATAGATATTTGTCAAGTAATATCCAAACCCGACAAACACCTTGACTACGGCGTCCAAAGACCCATCAGAATTACTCACCAAGTCCCACTAATAATACAGAGAAGCAGATTATACACACAACTCATACTTGAGCTATCATATCAAATGTTGTTCTTAATCATATGATGTGGAGTATCATCTCCTACTTGACATACTTTGTGAACCAGTCCAACATGTTCTGATGCGCTTCTTCCGCCTTCTTCACAGCTGGTTCATCGTCAACACCATACCTCACCGTCCATCCATGAGCCACCCCCGGGAAGATCTTCACAAAAGCATCCACCTATCGATAGACCAGCAGTTCTCAGCCGTTGATCGAAGTAAACACATTTGAATGCTATTTCTGAAAGTGGGAATGTTCATGAATGCAGTGATTGATATCAAGCTAATATTACATATGTAGATTCATTATTTCAAGATCAGGTCGGAACACTAGTCAGGTGGGCCACATTTAAATTAACAAATGCACAATTGTTAAAAACTGGAGGAAGTTTTCTAATCCATCTACTTATTTCTAATATCATGGCATGCCTACCGAGTGGACCGCCTCTATCCTCGGGCAGCAACATCTACACGGTGAGTTCCACCTGATGAATGGCTTGGATATATCATGTCTGCCGCACTAGCACATGTGGTGGCATGTGCATTAGCTGACTTGCACGCTCATGTGGACTTAGCAAAGCTCATATAAACTAATGGCATTTAAGAAAATTGAGATCCAAAAGAGGCAGATGGATTGATTTTGCACATTTGGAGCTGTTTTGTATGAGAAATCTTTGAAACTACTTCGAGGAAAGAAACCAGCATCCGAGGCTTAGATGTCAAAGCACATGTGGTACCGTTTAGAAGAGGGTACTGATCCTACAAACACGCAAATTTGTGCACATGGTGATGGATCTAAGGTGTTCATTCAGTGGCAATCTCTTGGATAGACCATTAGCTAAAAATCTGTCATTGGAAGTTCGATACTCTTATCCATGACCAGCCTTTTGGAAGATTAAAAAATGTTCAGAGCAAAGACCTGGAAAGAATATGTAGCCAGAATGGTTGAAAACTTTAAACCTGTGTCCCATCCGCTCGGACCAGTCGGGTCAGGTTGAGGGTCAAACCGAGCCCAAACCAACCTCAAGAAGACCCAACCCGAAACCTTACCTGACCCGAATTCCTCTCTACTTGACCTCAAATGATGTAGAGCGGGTCGTGGACAGTTACATGGCCAAGATGGATCAAAAAAGGCCCGGTCGACGACAGAAGTGATTCAGACCATCAGACCTTAAATCGGGCGTATCTCACAATCCGGAATGAGTTATCTGACGTAAAATATATGATTTTGGGGTAAAATGAACTACTTTAGCCAACCAACCCTGCTACGCAAGGTTGCGCAAGCCGGATTTGCGAAATACCCCTGGATCAATGGTCGTTTCCCTATTTTAATTTCATTTTTACTATAAATAGTAAGTTTTAGTTTGAGTATATAACTCTTCATCCGTTGGGCTTTAGGAGTTGTGTCCAACATGAAAATAGCTTAGAAAAATTAGGAGAATAGTTTGGTGAAGCCAAATAGGACACTTACTATTTTTGGCCGAAAACCTTGCGCACTAGTAGACATCATGACCGTCTATAAATAGAAACTTTACTACTTATAGTAAGTCGCGATTTTTAGGAGTTTTAGTTGTAGTTTGATTCTGATTTCTTTCCCATTGCTTGGTACCCTTATTCAAAGGGTTGTGAACTTGTTTTTATGGATTCATTAATCAATTTCGAATTTATTAGGAATTATTTCTATTTTCTGCTTTCTTTTCTCGTGGATTCGAATGTCTCTGTGAGGAGTCTAGAGAAGTTCCGTGGATTCGAAATAGTTTATTGTGAAAATTTTTAAAATTTTCTGAAATTTCTTGTGAATTCGAAGTGATTTTGAGGAATAGTTGTGATTTTATAATTGCAAGATACGTGGTTTTGGTAATTTATGACTCTTGGATTCAGTTATCTATTAGATTTCACAATACGTTCGAATAGTTAATCCATGATTAGAAGTTTTAAACATTGATTGAGTCATGAATTTACAGGACACATCTTGCTTGCACATTAAAGTTTTAGCTTGGTGATCATTAAGCATGGAAGGAACCAACCTAGGGAATTTGTCCATCTTGTTCAATACGAAGAATATAGAAAAAGAAAACGAAGTTTTTGAAAAAAAAAAGAAGAGAAAAAAGAAAGAATGAATGAAAGAAAAAGAATACCCAGCTAAGAAACAGTGATCATCAGGAAAGGGTTGGGTGTACAATTTTCACCACAAGTTTGCTCCCTATAGGTGCAGATTTGATTCCCCTCCCCCTCGATGGAAAAATCAAAAGCTAGAAGAATGAAAAAAAAAAAAAAAAAACTATAAAGCAAGTTCTAGTTTAGGTTTTGGTTGTCTTGAATGCTCATTTGATCATCAATAAATCATGGAAATTGACAATTAGATCTCTTAATGATGGTAAGCCGAGATTACACTATACACCTATAGAACTCAATGTTTAGAATTTTTCTGATTGATGGATTAATACTTTGAACTTGACTATGAAATTTACCGTGCGCTTGAGGCTAGGAGAAAATAATGCCCAACATTCATGAATCTTAGAATTCTAGGATCTGGATTGTTTTTCATAAATCACTCGAGTTTATGGAAATCGTCATGTAAGTCTCAACTTATTTTTCGCATACTTTGCTAGAGACTAGCAAGATACTGGTTGGAGATTGTGTTGAGGGTCAAATATTGCATATTAGACCCTAGTTATTGCCTGGATTTACGAACATGGTATTGTTTAACAGCCCGATTTAATCGTGTTTGTGATGTAGGGTGTATTTACGAGCTTAGATTGAAATAGGATGTTAAAAGCATGAATTTAACGCTCATGAGTCACCAAGGCAAGGGATGGACCCCAGGGGACCAAGATCGACGGATTTACATGCCAGAGATCCGAGAAAATCGAGAAATTGAAGCTCAAGTGGCTTGAAAGTCAGCCAGAATGCAAGATCACAGGGTTTCCACCATCCATTTGGCTTGAAACTTCATACATAGCCCGAGGACCATAAATTAACCGTACAAGTAAAATTTGAACCATTGGACCCCTGTGGAAATGGCCCAAAGGACATATTAGCCCCTTAAATCCTAATGTGGGGCCCACCTGATATTTGGATATGCATTAATCTTGGTCTCAACGCATTAAATGGGATGAGGAAAGGAATAGATAGAGCGGATTCTTCATTTACATTAAGATGTAATTCACTTTACATGGTGTATATGCATAGCACACATGCACTGGACGGGCACCAAAAAATCAAGAAATCGCTGATCGATGCTTTTTTAAAAAGTTTCCAAAACATGTCGGGACGGTCCCCGTCTGATTAGGTTTCACTAGTGTGCCCCACTCGTGCCCATAGAAATGATCTGAACCGTCCATTACTTCCGTGGGGTAGCTACAACCCTCGTCTAGGTGGCCTTTTTGCCCTATACACGTGTACGCACGTGGATTGTGATTAAAAGTAAGATGGACGGTGGAATGAAAAGTCTTGTGGGACACCGTAATCAACCTGGTCTCGGTCTAACCAAACGATTTTTCGTCTTGAATCCAATTGACAGAGTGGATTTTACAGACATCAGAAGGAGTGGGCCCCACCGACAGCCAGTGCAAGAAGCGCTGGCTCTGTTGCGCAGTCCGGAAGAACTGGACGTTCCGGATCGTCCTGGCCCACCATCGATGGTCAGATGGCCAATCTGAACCGTCCATCGTGTAGGACATCCCAAAATGTCCTAAGGGACGTTGTTTCTTTGGAAAGAAAGTAAGGGAAGCGGGAGTGTCGGCGCTGTTTTTGTGACTGCGTAAACAGGACCTGCGCAAACCTACTGTTGCTACGAAATCTCTCCACGCACGCCGACTCCAGCATTCTATCGACCATATCTGCTATAAAAGGAGAAGGAGAGATGACGTGTAGGAGATCATCTTGGGCTGGACGTGAAGCATAGGGGAGAGAGAGTAGAGTTATTTTTCTTTTTCTTTTTGTTTATTTTATTTTTGTTTAAAGGATTTAGCTTAATCATTTTGCTAAGTTAAACTTCTTAACTATGGCTAAGAGGAGAAGCTTGTAGCGTGATTAGGATGGTTGCTTTGTTTTAATTCATGCTTCATTGAACTCTTATGGATTCTAGTTTGATTATTAAGGAATGCTTTTAGTTTTTAATGGTTTATTGTGACTCAAATTACAGTAGGTCTGCAATAGCTTTAAGTATGTTCTTTTCATTATGAGATTGTGAACTTAGGAGGCCCGTTGTTCACCATCATCTCATGGGCATGGTTGGGTGAAGAAACCCTTCCTAACTTTCACAATTCTCTCATGATTAGCTGTGAGATTGGTAAATTGTTGATGTTTGCCATAGTCTCCTAGGAATGGTTAGGTGACAGAATCACTTCCAAATCTTCACCAATCTTATCCGTTGATAATTAGATCCATGAGAAGTTCAGAGATCTAACAAATCTCATCTTACCAACTGCACAAAATAGGACTCTAATTCCAGTTGTGTCCCTGAATCAATACAAGGTAACTTCCCAATTGCTACAAGTGGATCCTTGACACCCTAGTTCCCCACCTTTGAATTTTAGATTTTAGATAAATATTTCACCATTATTCCTTAAATTTATTCGATTTAGATTTCGTCTTAGTCTAGTTCTAGTTCTACTTAGTTTCAGATAACGTACAGGTTTCAGTCCCTTGGGATTCGACCTCGGTCTATGCTTGAGAAGTGAACAAGTTTTTGGCGCCGTTGCCGGGGAAAATTTTTAAATTTTTTTGGAATTTCTTGTGACCCAAATACGCCTGATTATTCCCAACCCTATCTAACCTGGCCGAATTTGCTCAACCGGAACACAACCCGGTTTCAAATTCGGTTAAGATTTTTCAAAACCTACACCAATCCAACCTGGCTCGAACTCGAACCCAAGTTGCAGCTCTAATAAGGTGGCATTTCAAATCATTGGTCTGGATTTTTCAACAGATTGCCAATGTGCGCCGATTGCAGCCTTGAACAAAAACCTGATGAGACTTGGTAAAACTTCTCACAAAGACGTGTGTTTCAATTATATGGAGAACACAGTATCAAATTAATAGTGACCAATTGTGCATGTGTAAGGACTCTTGCCTTTACATCTCTGGATTTGGGACTTCTTCGGAACCACACCTCATCAAGGTTATTTGATTGTGGGACACTCCGGTATGTGGTACAGAAACTGGTAGAGGGTACGCTACTTCCTCCAACACCGTGTATGCTACTCCCAACACATCTACGAAGTATATGCAATATACTTTTATACATTAGTAATCTATATATGAAATGATGTTGTTATTATAGATTTGGCATGCATTCTATTATCTTATTGCGCAAATCAAATTAAAAACCTCTACACCCTAAATATAAATTTAGGTTTCATCTTAATCAAACACTTAGAGATCCATAATTTCAGGTCTACAACAATAGCAATCCGGATCGCAAATAACCCACAATCAGGATTACAAAATTCAGAAGGGAAAAAATAGGGTGTTTGGCTATTTAGGTAACACTGCTTCTGATCAAGCTCCTTATGTGGGTAAAATGGTAACAGACTGAATGGGAGAGATTTGCAGTATTGTGGGCCCAGACTTTCTTTCTAGGAAAAGTGGTTTTTGGGAAATTCATACAGAAAGGGAATGCTGAATAGTATCTTCATTAAATCCCTCAAAAACCTTCGAAGCACCAGTGTCAGATGAGAGTCATGTGACACAACATGGGATCCATGTCATACATAAGCTTAGCAGTTCCAGGGCTTTGGTTTAGTGTCCATTTTAGCGGATATTCAGACCGTTGTTATAAATATTATGACACTTGGATCCTTCAAATCCCTCAAAGCAATGTTTAGACATGAAAAGGCATGTAGCTTGGCAATAACCAATATTTTATGCCAAAAAATAGTTTAATGATTATATATTTAAAACTTAATAGAATATGCTATAAATATTTTAATAATACATAGATGTGTCATCATACTCTCACATGTGGAGCAAGTTTGACAACTAGACCCATGCAGAGCACCCGTACCAGGGTAAAATAGGCGAAATATACTGATGGCGGATGATATAGCATGCCAACTTCCATTCGCCTGTATTTGATATTAGAAATGGTTCCAATCTATATAGAGGGGTTCGGTCATATCCACAGAGTTTCACCAAAACACATGATCAAGCATAAGAGAAAAAAAATGCTTAGCCTGCAATTGTAATTCTAAAAGCTTGGAGATCCCTTACCTCAGCTTTCGCAGATAAAGCCTCCTCAAACTGTTTCACCAGCTCTGGTGGTGCAGTATGGTCAACCTCGGCTCCAAGTATGGCAATGTGAGTTTTAATCTCTGAAAAAATATAAATCATTATTTATAAAATATAAAAGGTAACAGATTAAAATAAAAAGAAAACCTCTAGTGAATCAGGATTCAACAGAAGCATAGGAGCTTAATGAAATTTACAAATGCTTTGAAGAGATATTATAAGTGAGTTTGTACAAGTGGGGCCCATCGTCTGGTGATCCAGACAATTATCTGACAGGCCACATAGACCACGCACCATAAATCTCCCAGGCCCATCAGATCAGTGAACTAATCATGAATCCCACAGGCACAGCCTCAAGACGCAAAATGTACAACAACCATGATCATATGATTCCTCTGTTTCGAAAGTGTTTGAGCAACTAGACACTTGCCTTTAATATCATCAACAGTGACAAAGGCAGGATGACAAAGCACTGCTGCATTGATGAGACTGTGCTTCCCTAATTCCACAACTACTTTTGCTGAAAAAAAGATGTAGGAAGTTGAACGTTAGCCATGACTAACAGTACTAAGAAAATAAAATACCAATAGAATTTTTAATGGGACATCTTTTTCTTTTTTGAAAAGTAATGGAGTTTATTAAGAGAGACAAGAGGCCAAGAAAAACAAAGGCAAGCCGAAGCAAACCAAGAAACAAGCAGCAAAATCAGGGCACCCACTCGGCCACTCCCTAATGAACATTTTAGCCCAATCAATAGTTCCCAAGAGAGCCGCTTCTACTCTGGAAACAATGATTTTTCCTTTCACCCCACAGGGTGCAAAGAATGGCAAGCACAGTCACTCTCCACCTCGACCTTCCCTTCTTCCCAAATCCTCCAACATGCCATGAATGGAAGAGCCCCTCTATAGAGTTCGGCATCACCCAGGGAACATTAAAATAGACCAGAATTCCAAACCAAACGCCCCTAGAAAAGGACAATGGATGAATACATGATCCACCAATTCCACATCTTTTTTGCACAGGAGGTAGATATTTGAAAGCACCATAGCCCTTTTGCGAAGGTTGTCAACAGTAAGGACCCTGTTTCTGTCAACAAGCCAAGCGAAAGCCGCAACCTTGGGAGAGACTCCCTGATCCAGACATCTTCCCAATTGTTCCCCGTCCCCAACGGAGAATCCCACGCTCTTGAACACTTTGCTAGCCAAATAAGCGACAGCCTTCAAGAGGTGCAACGCACAACATAGGGAAGAATCCTCTGTCCACCATCCCTTGGAAGAGGTGCTATATTTTACGACAATGATGATTCTCCAAAGGCTGTCCTCTTCCACCCCAAATCTCCACACCCACTTCCCCAATAAGACTGAATTAACATTGTCCAGCCTTCTGCTAACCGCACCTCCATTACTATAGCTCGTTAATGTGCTAAAATATTCCATAGAAGGAAGCTTGCATCAATGAAAGAGGACAAGAAAATCTCACCACCCCAGCAAAAGCCTGCAGCCCCAATTGCAGATATTCCTTTACTTTTTAAAGCTGCAACAACTGCTTTTGCATCTTCAGTTCCTTTATCCTGTAAGAATGTTATAAGGTGTTGGATGCTGAATTCTTATCATAATATTGCAATTAATTCATAGCAGAAGGATGCATCCTTGAAGGAATGAATACAGATAGCTGTGCCATGATAAGTGTACTTGAGTTACTGACACTGAAAAGCAAAATGTCTCTAGGTTAAAAAATAAATGACTCTTATCTTTTCCCTACAAGGCCTAAAATGGGGTTTTGAATAGCAGACTAATATTCAGATGATGGTTCAAAAAATGCCTATTGCGTGACACAATGTTACATCCGCACATATCTAGTTTTTGACTTTCTTTTTTTGTTTTTGTTTTTCCCATAGTGCTATCACTTGGACACGCCTCAACCTAGAACGAACTCCAAAATATGTATGGAAGAAGGCTACAGTGACATCTTCAAATAGCAACAAATATCAACATGAGAAAAACCAAGGGACCATTTGGATAACTTCATGTCCAACACAGGCACTTCTAGAAAGAAAACCTTTGCATATCTGATGCATTAAAGGGATATATGAAAGTGAATGCTGCTATGACACATGGACATCATGGAGTTCAGGATATGCCACTGAGAAATCTCTGCCATACATATGACAATATTGAACAGTGATCAGGACTGTAGGTTTGGTAGACCATGGCTTGATGGCCCATCTGATCAGAGGCCTAGGAAAGGGGCCAAATCGCTCAAAATGGAGAAATGGTCCACTTGCAATGGAAAAACTCACAACAACTGAATGGTTATTATTGTCCCATTACTGCAATAATTGCCTCCAGCTGATCCAACAGGTAGCCCACTGGATGAACAGTCCTGATCACCACACATGTTCATCACACCCTTTGCACATTTCTAAACAAAATTTTGAGAAGCTGGTGGTAGATGTGTAGGTATTCCCCCGATAACACTGGATAGTGGGAGATGTTTGGCAGATCCAGGTGCACCAGTCCACGTGTGACCTTTTCCCCTAGACATAACTTTTGCCGGTTCTATTAGAGAAACCAAGTGGAACACAACCCTCATCTTTGCACAATATACATGGGTTTTCAATTCTAAAAAGTGGGCTCACGGTTCAGCAATCAGAAAATTGGTTTGTTGCATGCCACCTTCAGCGGAACATGCCTAAAAAGTAACCAGGTTGCAAGATCCTAGCCACCATGTCTGGACTCCTAGCCACCAAGTCTGGACTTTTTTCAGTTGAATGCTGTGCACCAAAAGGTGAAAGCATTCCATTTTGGTTGAACGAGCCCATCCATACAGAAGCAAAGTTCAATGAGTTTGCTTGTATCATTGCAAGAATCTCTCCCATCCATATAATGCGCAAACAACCATGCAATAATTAATACATGCACACCTGAAGATATACGTGCAAGTATGTTTTGTTAACCTACATAAGCATACATACCATATACAAACAACCATGCAATCATCAGGGGTGGCTCAACATTTTTGGGGGCCTTAGGCAGGTCATAAAAATGAGGCCTTCTAGTTAAAATAATAATAAATTCAAAATTAAACCATAAATTTGCTTCTTGCCTTTTTAGATGCAAAATTGAAGTTAGAATTTAATTTAGAAAAATGATGTTAGAATTTAATTTTTTGAGAACTTAATTAGCAATAAAGTAGGTAGTTGTGGTCCTAGGTTTTAGGAGAAGAATTTATTGAAAATGATGCTATTATTTTGAAAAGAGACGATAGAGTTAGACTGTTATTATTGATAGTGTTAGTTTCTAGGATTTGTTTTTTATTTTCAATTTCAAATTCGTAAATTAATTTTTAGATGTTCCTATTTTGTAGGCCTTTCAATAAGTTTTATTTCAAAAAATTCAGGTTTTTTTTCTTCTTCTTAATTTTAATTTTGCTATAATATAGGACCTCATAATTAGGGGGCCTTAGGCGATTGCATCACCTGCCTACCCCTTTGAGTAGCCCCTGGCAATCATGCATGTAGGCATGAACCGTACACTCATGTATGCTTCCCTAACCTACTACATGAAGAGACAAGCGGCCAGAAATAATCATATGGTCTTGATGTACTATACACAACATGTCTGCTTTGTTAACCTAAATAAATACTTACCGATTGAAAACAAACCACAAAAGCATAATGCTCCTTGTAATCAATCATTGATAAGTGACCTTTTGATTCAAAAATCAATAATAAACTCTAAACAAAGATATGAGAGAGAGAGAGAGAGAGAGAGAGAGAGAGAGAGAGAGAGAGAGAACAGAAACCAACCGTTCCATGATCTTTTAACCACTCCGAAACGGGTCTATTAGGATTATCGGTTTCGTATGGTTCCCCGTAGAAGAAGTCAGGGACCACCACATAGAACCCAGCCGCTGCAATTTTGTCTGCGAGCTTCCTTTATAGTAAAATGTAGGTAATATTAGCTTTCACAAACAAACCAAAAAAAAAAGAAAGAAGAAGTTTCCTATGTACCAAGTAATCATATAAGTATTCACAGAATGAAAGAGGAAGAGCACTTGTAGTAGAGGGAAGAGGTATTATATAATGCAAACAAGGAATGCATTTGAAGAACAACCCCATTTTTCCCAACCTCCCTCCCTGCCTGAGGAATCCAAGGTGAGGACGTGGAAAAATGTAATCATGATTTTCAAATCACGATAAATTCAGGGAAATTGTATTCTTGCAGTCCAAACAACGGAAAACAGTAATTTTGATGAAAAGGTAATCATGGTTTCTCTTCCAAGGGAAATCCACGATAAATTCTAGCGATGATTCTTGTGGGAAGTTAGAAAAGGTAATCATGATTTCACAAACCACAATAAATGCAGTCGAAATGGAGATGAGGTTTTTGTTGCGCAGCACGCCAACAACGCAATGAACCGAGATCCAATCTCTGGTCTCACCCACAAACGGTAAACAAGAAGAAATATAAACTAGAAACAGATCAAAACAATCTAAACAAACCACAAGACCAAATATACATGAAAAAACCCCAAACTAGGGTAAAAAACCACAGATGCAAACTTCCACTATGAAAAAAAAATGAAAATTTCAAGATAAAATTCTAACCTCTCCCTTGGAAGTACATAGAAAACCCTTTGCCAACACCTTAGAATTATTTTTCAATAATTTTTAATACACTAAAAAAGCCCTAGGGACACCTATATATAGTTTAGGTAACTTCCCTGTCGCGCCCTTGCAAAAGTCGACTCAAAAATCCGCAGTCCACATCAAATTCGGAAACGAATTTGCATAACCATGATCGGTAAGCAGACTGCACGACCGGTCGAGCGAACTCCACGACCGGTCGAGCATGGGTTACGACCGGTTGAGCACCTCAGAACCAAAAATCTGATGCTCGCTGAACTTTGAGTCGAACCAGTTTACGACTGCTCATGACCAGTTGAGTAGACCTCACGACTGGTCGTGCGGCCCCCAGATGTGGCTCTATATCTCAACAATCTCCTTCTTGGAGACACATCGCTATAAACCTTCGTCTTCTACATCCGGAGTGCACCACCTCTCCGTCTTCAAGCCTGAAGACTAATTAAAGCTGAACAGAGCTTCAACTTCTCCCGTGTGACTACCTTGGTTAGCATATCCGCAGGATTCTCACTTATATGAATCTTCTCCAGAGCGATCAATCCATCTTCCAGTAACGAACGTATGAAGTGATATTTGATGGCAATATGCTTGGTCTTTGAATGAAAGGCTGAATTCTTAGCCAAGTGTATTGCACTCTGACTGTCACTATACAACTTGCAATCTGCTTGCTTCTTACCCAACTCTTCCATGAAACCTTACATCCATACCATCTCCTTGCATGCTTCTGTAACCACAACATATTCTGCTTCTTTCGTACTAATAGACACTATCTTCTGTAACTGAGAGACCCAACTGACTGCAACACTACCTAAAGTAAAGACATAACCTGTAGTGCTTCTTCTGCTGTCGATGATCTCTTGCCAAATCTGAATCCACGTAGCCCTGTAACTTGATTTTCGATCCACCATAGCACAACCCTATATCCTTAGTACCTACTAGGTATCTAAGGATCTACTTCACAGCTTCCCAATGTTCCTTCCCGGGGTTGTTCATGAACCTACTAACAACTCCTATTGCTTGAGCAATATTTGGCCTCGTGCTCACCATAGCATACATGAGACTCTCAATAACTGATGCGTATGGGACTTTAGCCATGTAATCCCGTTCCTCCTGCATCTTTGCACCTTGCTCCTTAGATAGCTTAAAGTGGTTGGCTAATGAAGAATTAACCAGCTTCACACCTCCTATATTGAATCGATCAAGTACCTTGGCTATGTACTCTGCCTGTGACAAAATCAGTTTCTTGTTTTCCTTGTCACGCTTTATCCTAATGCTTAGGATTTGTTTTGCAGCTCCCAAATCCTTCATGACAAATTCTCTAGACAGTTGTCTTTTGAGATCTAAGATGTCCTTCATGCTTGAACTGGCCACGAGCATATCATCAACGTATAGAAAAAGGATGATGTACGACGTATCAAACTTCTTCAAGTAACAATAGTGGTCTGCATGATATCTCCTAAAACCGTTTCCCGACATGAAACTGTCAAACTTCTTGTACCACTGCCTCGGGGCCTGCTTCAGGCCATATAAACTTTTCTTCAGTCTACACACCTTGTTCTCCTTTCTTGGAGCCACGTATCCTATCGGTTGATGTATGTATATCTCTTCTTCAAGGTCCCCATGAAGAAAGGTTGTCTTAACATCTAGCTGCTCTAGATGTAAGTCCTCTCTGGCCACTATACTCAAAACCATGGGAATCGTAGACATTCTCACCACAGGTGAAAATATTTCGGTGAAATCGATACCTGCCTTCTGTTGAAAATCTTTCACAACCAGTCTTGCCTTATACCGTTTCGAACCATCGTGCTCCTCCTTCAGTCTGTACATCCACTTGTTATGAAGAGCTTTCTTACCCTTAGGTAGAGTGATTAGCTCCCATATATGATTAGACTCAAGAGAGTCCATCTCATCATCCATGGCTTGCTCCTACTTAATCCGTGTATCTAACTATAACGCCTCTTCAAAACACTCTGGTTCAGCATTATCTGTCAGTAGTAGATAATGTAAGGAGGGTGAGTATCGGACCGTTGGTCTCCTCTCCCGAGTAGAACTTCTCACAACCGGTGTCTGTGGCTCTGCCTCATAATGCTCCTGTACATGATCATCCTGTGGCGCTGTAACACCCGTGTCCAGTAACTCTTCCAACTCTACGAATTCTTTTTCCTCGGCCTTATTTCCTTGCATACTATCCTTATGCATCACTTTTTCATTGATAACTACGTCCTTACTTCTGATGATTTTCTTGTTTTCTATATCTCAAAACCTGTAGCCAAAATCTTGCTACCCGTAGCCTATAAACGTGCACCTCCTGGACTTCACATCCAGCTTGTTTCTGTACTCTGCATCAATGTGAACATATGAAGTGTAATCGAACACTCTGAGATGTGTAAGGTTCACTTCTTTCCCAGTCCACGCTTCTTCTGATAGCCCACCATCCAATGGTGTTGAGGGACTTCTATTGATAAGATATGTGGCAGTATTCATAGCATCTGCCCAAAACGTCTTGGGTAACCTTGCATATAACCTCATGCTCTTGGCGCGCTCAAGGATGGTCCTGTTAATGCGCTCTACCACACCTTTCTGCTGCAGTGTCCTTGGAATCATTTTCTGATGTTTGATTCCATTTGCTACATAATACTCCTCAAACCTCTTATCACAGTACTCTCCCCCCATTATCAGATCTAAGATATTTTACTGTTTTACCTGTCTCGTTTTCTACCATAACTTTTCACTTCTTAAATACATCAAATACATTTATATTTATGCTTTAAGAAATAGACCCACGGTTTTCTACTAGTATCATCAATAAAAGAAACAAAATAATGTGAGCCACCAAGTGATAATACCTGTGCCAGTCCCCACACATCATTTTGTACAAGCTCCAATAGATGTATCTTTGGAGCCCGTCCTGTCTTCTTCAAACTTACCCTCTTCTGCTTGTCATATATGCAGTTCTCGCTGAATTCCAAGTCAATAGACTTCAGCCCTGGTAGCTTTCCTTTTGAAAATAACACTTTCATCCATTTCTCACTCATATGTCCTAACCTTTAATGCCATAACTGCCCATTCACTCCAGTTGATGCGACTGTGAATGAACTATACAATCCTGAAGTCACATACAAAGTACCTTTCTTTTTGCCTCGAGATATCACCAAGGCACCTTTTGTGATCTTCCAAAAATCACTGGTGAATGTCGTCACATAACCGGTATCTGCCAACTGCCCCACTGAGATAAGATTCCTTCTCAAACTCGGTACATGTCTGACATCCTTCAATTTCAACATCGTTCCGTCTTTCTGATTTATATGAACATCTCCCTTTCCAACAATACTGCACGGCTCATCATCACCTAGGTAGACTCTCTCGAAGTCACCTGATACATAGTTACGCAAAACTTCCTTACACGAAGTGACATGAAACGAAGCACCCGATTCTATAACACAAGACTCATTCTTCACATTAAGAGAAAAGATTAACGCCTTTGTGTCACTCTCCTCAGATAGATTTACTGAATCCTTCCCAGTTTGAGAGTTTCCTTCTTATTTCTTAAGCGCTCTGCAATCACGTTTCATGTGCCCCTTCTTGCCGCAATGCCAACACCCATTTTTGTCTTTCGGTCCCTTGGACTTCTTCCTTGACTTAGAACGCCCATGTTTGTTGCCTCCTTTGTTCAGCGATCTTCCCCTTCCTTCAACGTTTAGAGCATTTCCTGAATCCCCTAAAACTCCTGATGCCTTTCTTCTAGATTCTTCGCTAAGAATTAGACTGGCTACATCATCAAATTTTAACTTTGTCGACCCTGAAGAATTGCTCATAACAATCACTAAACCATCCCAACTGTCTGGTAAACTAGAAAAGATCAATAACGCCCTGACCTCATCCTCAAAAATAATGTCAACGGATTTCAACTGGCTCGTGACTGTGTTGAACTCGTTTAGATGTTCAGCCACGCTCTCACCATCTGACATCTTCATGTTAAATAGCTGTTTCATAAGATGAACCTTGTTAGACGCAGAGAGTTTTTCATATATGGTGGCTAGGGCTTTCATTAATTCTTTTGTTATTTTCATTTTGGATATATTGAAGGCGACACTCTTAGACAAAGAGAGTTGGATCGTTCCGAAAGCCTTCCTATCCAGTAAAAACCATTCATCATCTGTCATCTTTTCTGGTTTCTTCTCTTTTCCTCCTAGAGGAATATACAGGTCCTTCTGATATAGATAATCCTCCATCTGCATCTTCCATAAGGCAAAGTTTGAACCATCAAACTTCTCAATTCTAGTTTTCCCTTCTTCTGTCATCTCTCCAAATAGAATTAAACCAATATCTTTGATACCAGTTGTTGCGCAGCATGCCAACAATGCAGTGAACCAAGATCCAATCTCCGGTGTCACCTACAAACAATAAACAAGAAAAAATATAAACTAGAAATAGATTAAAGCAATCCAAACAAATCACAAGACAAGATATACGTGGAAAAGTCCCAAACTAGGGTAAAAAACCACGGATGCAAACTTCCACTATGAAGAAAAATGAAAATTACAAGGCAAAATACTAGCCTCTCCCTTGAAAGTACATAGAAAATCCTTTGCTAATATCTTAGAATTATTTCCCAATAATTTCCAATACACTAGAAAAGCCCTAGGGACACCTATATATAGTTTAGGCAACTTCCCTTTCGCACCCTTGCGAAAGCCGACTAAAAAATCCACAGTCCGCATCAAATTCAGAAATAAATCTGTATAACCACGACCAATCGAGCAGACTGCACGACCGGTTGAGCGGAACCCATGACCGGTCGAGCATGGGCTACGACCGGTCGAGCACCTCGGAACCAAAAATCTGATTCTCGCTGGACTTTGAGTCGAGCCAGTCTACGACTGCTCACGACCGGTCGAGCAGGGGCCACGACCGGTCGTGCGGCCCCCAGATGCATGTGGCTCCATATCTCAACAGTTTTCTCTCTAACAAAAAACAAATGGGGAAACACGGTCCTTCCCCACAATATTTAGAGATAAGGTTTTCGAAAAAACACCATTTCCTCTCTCATGCTCTTCACAATCCAAACAAGCCTTAAGGAGTTCACCCCACTAGACACCTGCATCAAGGAAATTTTCTCACAACCAGCCATATCTTTAATCTCATTTACAACAGATACTCCTTTCCACAAAACCAGGATATTACGAAGTAGCGACCCAAGAGATGGTTGCCTTCAAGTCTATTTCCACCACGACGAGCCCATTTAGAGATTTGAACAAAAGTTGTAGTTCTTTGTTATAACCTGATATAGTCCTTTGTTATAGCCCCCAATTCTATGGAACTGGATTCACCAATTCCACTGGACTGCAAAAACAAGCCGCACCAACCCAACAAGCTTTTTCTCTAATGACACCCTCAACTACCAAGTCACCCAGATCCCCCCTTGAACTTCCATATTCAATTTTCACAAGCCTAGGTACCAATCAGTCAGTCTTCTCCCAATGCTAGACATAATAAAAAATGACCAATTTCCAACTACCACCCAATTTTGAGACAATGGTACCTTAAAAGCTTCAGTACTAATCCTAACTTATGATGAAGGGTTCAGTTCTTTCCTTCAGTACAAATATCAATGTCAAGATATTACCAAAGAAAAAAAAAAGTTCATCTATTTTGTTCTTTCCATAATCCCCACATAAGAGCTAAAAGGAGCAACCTCCATACAACTCACCAACTTAATTTGGGAGGACCCTACAATCCCACCATTTAAAAGATCCACAGCCAACTTTGGAATGACGATGAATGTTGAGTAACTTAAAGAAGAAACCCCCAGACCTCCCTCACCATTTGTAGATCAAAAGCTTAAGCGAGGTCTCCTTTCTATAAATAAAATGGTACAAGCAAATATGTTAATAATGAATGGGAGCTATATTGAATATGCTTACTGAAATCACACAAGCGTTTGTAAATGAACGCACATGCAGCACAACTTTAACAAACAAACAAAATGACATAATATGATTTTAGATCATTTGGACCACAAACTTATTAAGTGAAAAAATTTAAATCTTGATCTTATCTTTTCACCAAAACACTAACGACTGGACCCTATAACCTCTAATATGTATAACCATAGGAGAAATATAAGGAAATCATTTTATCATCTCATGATATCAATAATAAAATTAAACAATTAGGTCAAGAACATAGATGGCCATACCTCAAGTTTGGTGGTTCATATCCTGTAAAATGTTCAAGTCAAACATGTAAGCCATGATAATAAGCAGGTGCACACATGAAAATGATGACAATGGCAAACATGACAACAATATGATTATAACCTCAACAGCCATGGCAGCAATAAAAAAATTAAAAATAAAATTCAAGAAACAAAAATCCACGTGACATAGGAAGGATAGATTTGATATTGTGGGAAGCAGAAAAGAAGAATTGATAGGGATTAAATCACACGCTTTTCACACGATTCCATTAGGAAACATTGATGATTTTCACGACTCAAGAAAAAAAAAAACAATGATGTTTTTGGGTTCTCTCTCTGCAAGACTCTCTTCTATAAAATAACCTACTTTTCCTTCATTGATATTCCAAGCCATATGTCATCTACAAAACCATGCATGTCTAGAAAGATATACAAACCTGAATTTAGTTTCAAACTCTGATAAATCTCAGCTGCAGTACTGCAGGGCATAATGTAGCATTTACTATAATGCAGTATGGTATCAAGTACTGTAGTGAGTTTTCTAGCTCATAATTATTTGTCGAAACTCTTTTAAAAACTTCTAAAACCACAAAAACCAGACTCGATGCATGCATATAACGGGCAGCCTGTTGAAGTGATAAAGTCCTTTGATATACATTGATACACCATACTCTGACAGCATAAGTTTTTGGATTAAATGGTTGTTTGATATAGTATCAGAGCGGAAGGTCCTATGTTTGAATCTCGAGAGCAGCAAATATGCCTCGCTAATATATTATTCTCCCACGGGGGGTCAGGAAAATCAGGTCTGGCCCAGGGCTGGGAAATTAAGCCCGGCCTATTTATGGTGTGAGTGTCCCTCTACCTTCGTCAATATGTTCCCGTGCGGAGTTCCCACCTCGCACGTGCGGGGGAGTGTTAAAGTGATAAAGTCCCTTGATATACATTGATACACCACACTCTTTGACAACTTAAGCTTTTGGAGTAAATGGTTGTTTGACACAGCCCCCATTGTATCCCCAAACAGGACCCACCATTGTAAAGGCGCACTTTCGGCTTTGCTAGAAACAGTACCCACCATCATGTTATGCCAAAACAGTTACATAACGGCTGTGGGCCGTTACATAATGGTAATGGTAACGGTTGCAACCGTCACGCATTGAGGGGTAGAAATGGCCGTAACAGCTGTTGAGAAAAAAATGTCACGTAATAACCTGCAATGGTCCCATAATGGGTCCGAAACAGTTTTTTTTTTTTTTTTTTCAAAAAGAAAAAAACAGAAAAGAAAGAAAGAAAGACCGTAATGGTTGTAACGGCCTGAAATGTAACAGTAACGTCGGTGGCCGTTACGGCCACCATTACCATTATGGAAAACCTTGCCCACCATTGTAAAGGTGGGCTTTCAACTTTGCAAGAAACTTGTGATGTAGGCCCACCCATCGAGTTGCCGTGATCTTTGAGGCATCCCATATTATCATGCGTTGTTGCTTTCGTTGTCAAATTCGATGTTGTGTCCTCCATCTCTCTGTTGAATCTTGAATTGCCTATTTTGATCTTGTAGAATGATTAATGTGTCATATATGCCTTAAAATACACCTCATCCAGTTATGCCAATAAGTGCACTTTCAATTTCCGCATGCATCCCCAAATAGGACCCACCATTGTCAAGGTGCAGTTTCAGCGTTGCTAGAAACTTATGATGTAGGCTCACCTGTCCAGTTGCAATGATCTTTGAGGCACCCCATATTATTGTGCATCGTTGCTTTCCTTCTCCTTTTGTGGACCATATTCAATGTCGTGTCTTCCATCTCACTCTTGAATCTTGAACTGCCTATTTTGAACTTTGTGCAATGATTAATGTGCCATACATGCTTCAAAATAAACCTCATCGACTTTTGCCAATCGGTCTGTTGATCCATCTGCGATCCAGCCATCGACCAGCGTCTTTATCATCTTTGTTTGTGATGTAATTGTTGGATAATTCTTCTAATATGAGACTTGGATTTGTGCTTTTTGAAATTCTTAGGCACTTCACTGGACCCAGGCATCTCAACTCTTACACCATATTTGCAGTCATGATCCTCCAATCGTTAATCTCTTCTATCATTAGGATGACCAACTAGAACAGTGTTGCAATCACCAATACACAATTACACGATGCTAACACCTTGGCGTGGACGAGAAGCCTCTCCTTGATCTTGTGTCAACAGTGTCAACTTATCCAATCGACTTTAAATCTCTTATACTTCCCTCAAATTGGTTGTCTCCTTATTACTTCCTCCAGCATATTTCCTCAGTAGCCATTTATCCATGGACGGAACTTGCTCCGATACCAACTTGATGCCTGGTGGATGGATTTGAGAATGTAGGACGAAGAAAAGAAGAAATTAGATCACATGCATTTCACAAAATTCAATAGAAAAGATTGATTTCTTAGGGTGGTCTCTGTTTGCAAGACAACCTGTTCTCTAAAAAACCTATTTTTTCTTGATATCAATATTCCAAGCCATATGTCATTACAAAACCAATAAATGATTATCCCTATTTTTTTTTTTTAAATAAAAATAAAATTAAATAGCATACTGTAACAGTACTCCTATAGAGCGTGTTGTGCCGTTATTGTAGGAAGTTTCTGTAGTCTGTATCTAGTACTGGGCACACTCCTATTTATAGAATGTCCGTTAAAAACTATATAACCAACAAAAACATGCAAATTGGCACCCTTTTCAACCAAAAATTACACTGAGAATATAATATTTCTCCCATGGAATTTATACTTAACCATCCTTTTGATAGCAACATTGGATTGATGGGACTTCTTTACTAGTGTGAATTTACATATATGCTCCACTCACAATGCCCCCTCCAAAAGTTTTGGAAGGTGTAGACTGCCAAACACAGTACCACATTTGAGGAGGATGAATCACCACCATTTTCAAAATGGTGGTGGTGAACTATCATAGGAGGCTACCGAAAAAAGTTGGAAGCCAGCGGAAAAGGCAATAGGCAAACAAGCAAGTGAAATTACAATGATGCCAACACAACATTGAGGATGATTGTGAGGATGATGACGAGGATGGAAGTACTCAAAGTTGCAAGTTGCAACAGCCACAATGATGACATTACTGATTCGCTATAAATGCTTTTTTTAAAAAGGATACTTCGCTATAAAATTATAAATACATATGCCCACCCAAACAAGAAGTATTTATAGGAAGAAAAAAAAAATCTCTGATTCACTATAAATGCTTGTTTTAAAAGGATAATTCGCTATAAATACATATGCCCACCCCAAACAAGAAGAATTTATAGAAAGGAAAAAAAATCCAAAAGGAAAATATCAAAATGCCACTAAAATTATCACAACGCACAATCAAATATGTCATATTAAGCATTCAAATTTCAAAGAAAGCACAGCAACAACGAAAATGACACTGGCAATAACAACAAACACCTTCTCACTGCTTAAAGTAGAAAAAGGGTGTTTGTACCAAAAAGGGTAGTTGTAAGCACCAAAATAACAAATATTCAATACTACCCACCATCAGACAACATGCAGACAAAAGTCTAAATATTGCATAAATGAAAATAAAAGGACCATGCATCTACAAATAAAAGGACAATTACGGTAAAGCACTAACTCTTGTAGGGTGATGCATCAAACAGAGCCTTCCATCTAGTGATGACTACAATGGATGACCTACTTATCAAAAAACAGGCATGCCGGCCTAATCATATCCATCACCTTTCTTTACTATCGAACAATGCATGCTGACCATTAACTCTTTTCGTTTCCTAGAATCATTTCAAAGGCCACTGATCAGGCATCATCTGATGGATGCGAATTTTGAATCAGTTGTTGTAAGACCCATAACCTCGCGAGACCATTCGTACACTTCTACTTAAATAACGGTACGTTTCCGGTAGACCAGATCAACAAATTTTAATCGTTACCTTATTTTTGTACCGCGATACCCCGAGACTTGTACCCTAGCGAAAGCGCGGGCGTTACGATTCTAACGCCGCGTGGCACGTCCCATTTCAACCCTTAGATTAGAAGTTACAATTTTGGTAAGATCCAAGATGGGCCGTGCAATGTACGCGGGCCCCACTTGCACAAATCCCCATATTGTCAAATCAATCAATCCATCAATCAATCAAGTCATCCATCACTCATGTCACTCTCTCCCCATTAGTCAAACAAACCCATGTTATTATCATGCAGCCCATACCCCTACCTATACTAGCCATGATTCCTTTCTTCTTTTTCTCCCCACTTTACCCTTATTCCCTCCCTATTCTAAAATCTCTACCACAAAAACACTCTAACTCCCTCTCATTTTTACCATGTCCTAGAAAGAATAGAGAGGGATTAAGAGAGAGAAATATTAGAAAGATTAGGGAGAAATTAAGAGAGAAAGAGAGAAAAGAAACAAAGATTAGGAGAAAAGAAAGAGAACTTGTGAGAGTAATAGGGAAAAGTGAGATTTAAGAATATTAGGGGTGAATAGGAGCTTGGTGGGCCATCCGATCGCCGATCCAACAATCCATCCTTCTAAGTGAGTGCACGGGAGGGTTAAAACTCTCCCATTCTTTGTGATTTCTCTATTTTGGTGGGCCCATAAAGGTGGGACCCACCTTGATCATATATTGAATATGTGGTGGACCTAATAGTGGCCGGGGGCCACCCCGATGGCCTGATTTATTTTCCTTTCTTTTCTTATTCTCATGGTGTTGTGGGACCCATAAGTGGCCACACTATTGGAGAGCATGTCCAGCACGCTATCATAGCGTGAACCACCTTGTGTGGCCCACCGTGATATTTATTTTCTTTTTAAACCAATTGATTGTGTAAGTACACTTGGATGGTGAAAATATACCAAAAATGAATGTGATCCAAAGCTTCTTGGCCCTACCATGAGTTAGACATTCAAATGGATGGAGTGGAGTAAGAGGGGTAGTGGCACCATAGTGGCTGGACACAAAGTGTCCTGAGACATGTTGGCACAAGTACTTTCCAAAGCCACCATGTGGACTTCCTTCGTGGGCCCATCATGATGTATATATAAATCATCCACACCATCCATCTGATTCCCCTTTTCATTTTAGGCGTTGAGTTAAAAAATAAAGCTAATATGAATACCAGGTGGGCCATACCACAAATGCTAAGGGGTTGTGTTACCCACCTCATTTCTTACTTTTTTTTGCATGGAAGGTTTGGAGTGAGTTTTCACTCGTGGGACCCATATTGATGTATTTTTTATATCCAAACTATCCATCTATCTGTTGGCTCATCTTATCCGTGGAGCCCAAAAATCTAACCGATCCAACCATCAGGTGGACCACACCACAACCGATGGTGGGAGTGGGAGCACCCCCTCACCTCAACCATGCGGACTAAGGTGGGGGCGTCCCAACCATGGACTCCACCTTGATGTATTTGTTTAATCCACGCCGTCAACCACCTTCCCCATGTAGTTTTAGGCTATGAGACTAAAAATGAGATAAATTTGAGTTTCTAGTGGACTGTAACAAGGGAAACAAAGTCCCACGGTTGGAACTTTCTAAGGCCGACTGTTGTGTGGGTAGGTAATGGACCTACCCATCATTGGACTCCTTTGGTCCATAGAGAGCTGGCCAATATAATGGACGGAATGGATTATCCACTAGTGGACCTCACGTAGTAGAATAAAATAAAAATAAAGGAATAAAGAGAAAAACAAGAAAAAGCATGTCACTTAGACGTTTTTGCCAAGTGACGGTGAGGGTGGAAGCCTCATTGGGCTGCCCCCACACGTGGACCCCACTATGATGAATTTTTTTAATCCACACCATTCACCATTTTCTCCATATAATTTTAGACCATGTGCTAAATTTTAGGGCAAATCTTAGTCTAGAGTAGGCCGTACTAAGGGTATTAATTCCATTTGTTAAAACACTCTAGGGCCCGCTTTGGAGTCCCTGGTCATCCAAACCAATCCTAGTCAGAGTCTATTTAACCTCATTCGAGATGGCCAAGATGGTGAACAAATTAGATTATCCACTTAGGGCCCACATTAATAGTGTATGTAAAACATACAATGAATATAATAATAACATGAAAAATGCATGAATGTCGTTGGGCGGTGACCCATTCCGGGCCAAATTTGGGTCTCACAAGTAAGACCCTGTTATGATGTTTATATTGAATCCATACCATCCACCGTCTTTTCAAGATTATTTTACACCTTGGGCCAAAAGATGAGACAGATTCGGGTCTCAAGTGGGACGCAATGAGGGAAACTAACCATTGCTGTTGAAATCTTCCAAGGCCCACTGTGGAGTCCATGTTCATCCAAATTAACCCAAATTAGAGCCCATTAGACCTTCTCGAGATGGACTACACGGTGAATAAAGTAAAAAATTCACGTGGGGCACACATTAATGGTGCATAAAAAAAAAGAAAAAAAAAGGAGAGAAATAAAGAAAAATGAAAGTGTCACGTGAGGGAGGAAGCCTCCTTGGCCTCCCTTCACACGTGGGACCCTACATGATGTATTTATCATATCCACTTTGTTCATCCTTCTTATCATACCGTGTTAGGCCATGGACCCAAAACTCAGGTTAATCCAGATCTAAGGTGGGTCGTACCAGAGGATAATGTGGGGTAGAAATCGCTTAGACTTGGAATTTCTTGGTCTTGGGATCCCTTGGACTTGGGAATCTCTGAAATCGAGATTCATTAGGTCTTTGGTTATATTTGGCATCTTTAATTCAAATCTTTAAATTAGTTGACGTGTGAATGTTGAAACTATGTTTTTATTAAATCCATTTATGCATATACCTTGCCTGAACTGATGAAATCACAAAACTCAGATGGGCCATGAGTATATGATCACATCCTAGTGACTAACCAATGATCTATATCCGTCGATTTACGTTAGCAATGATCAAACGATGTAGATCATTCTACCAAAGTAACTATAGTGATGCCATTGATAATCTGATCATTTTGGGACATCATTAGTGGGCCATATGCCCAAATGGATTGGTAGCCTAGTGACGCACGTGTACATGTGGGTGTCCATCCGGGTCACTCCCAATGGACCCCGCCCTTTTATATATATCCTATCCATGTGTTGCAGGCTACATGAGGAGCTGATGTTAGTCTAACGTGGGCCATACCACATAAACTTCTATATTTCTAGTAAGGCATGTCATTCAGTTCTCACTCTCTGTATATGATGTGCCGATTATTGTCTGGTATGTCTGATAATATGCTAGTGTACTTAGCCTGATAGGACACACTAATAGCATGTTCAGTATAATGATATCATGCCTAGACATGCCCATACGCATCATTTGTATGCATGTTGTGGGTGGTGATCGATCATATCATATGCCATTGGGCTGAGATACTTAGGGGAGCCTATATGAGATAGGGTTGCCCCATATAATCGCGCTGTACGCGCAGGTTGATGCATGATTTGAATGGTATGACTTATACATTTCGCATCTTGTATGTCACGATCACTTTACGCCCTAGCGATATCAGGGTTATGCCCTCCACAGTCATATTATGGATTGCCAGATTAAATACTGGAAATATCTGTTCTAGCATTAGGGCACTATGGATGTCCTTAGGTGAAGTCCCTAAACCCTTGTGGTACCAGTAGGATGCTTCAACGTCGAGACCGAATGGATAACATGAGCGTCCAAGTGTCGAATACTAGTAGGCCACGTCTCTCATTGTGTCATGGTTGATTGAAAATGGGTGTGACCTTATCCGCCCAAGGGTAGGGGATCGTAAGCTAGGTTGAGTTTGACTAGCTCATAAATGGGTCTGTTATCGACGAGCTGGGTCGGCATTGGTATACCACTGGTAAGGCAGATAGTGAGATCTCTTCCACTTACTTGGTCATGTGGGAGATGGGGCGGTAACCAGTGTTGGAGTGTACTAGACTCCGGTGTTGTTTCCAGTGACGAACCATACAGATACGTGGATTAGTTGAGGATTGGCATGCTTGCATTGCATCTCTAACATATGACATTCGGCCATGTAGGCCTTGCATTGCATAGCTTGGTATGGTTAACATCATTTATGGACTTGCCAGTTTAGCATTCTATCATTTCTGCTTACTTTGGCATTTATATGCTTGGCACATGCATTGTGCACATACTTTCTAAGCTTCGTAGTAAGCTTATGCATGTTCGTTATGTGCAGGTTATGGTAGACCGCAGCAGCATTGAGGTAGGAGCATGTGCCCGATCTTTTGAAATTTTTTTATATGATATATTTCTCTTTCAGCATTGTATTCAAATATTATATTAATGGATATGTGATCATGTTTTGGTGACTTGGGTACACTTATGATTATGCTCCTTTACAAAAAATAAAAATAAAAAATCAACCTGAAAATCCTCCTTATAGGATCCCAGGATCGGAACCTAACGCATGTGAGCTGGGAGCCGAGAATGGGGTACTACGGAGGCTGTCGGCACCGGATTCGGCAGCTGAAAATTTTGTGAGCCTGATTCCCGAGTTTGGGGTATGACAGTTGCCATCCATGATACATGAAATTAGATGGCTGAACTCGATCAATAGATTTAATACTTCATCCGGCAGCATATGCTTTGCAGAAATGGTTCTATGATATTCCAATTCATACACTCCACCGTATCATCTTCCAATAGCAAAACAACAAAAGCCCACCAATATTGCCACAAACCAAGATCAACTAACCTCATGCCAAGCATCAAAAGCAGTTTGAATGGGGAAAAAATAAATAAATAAATAAAATCAAAATCCACATGTGAAGTCCACTAAAAAAGAATTACACTCAAACAAAGAACAACATGCTGCATGAAAGAAAATTTTAAACAAAGAATTCTAAAGAGAAATACAAAAAAACCCACCAATATTTCCACAATTCAACATCAGATACTCTCATGCCATGCATCAAAAGTGACAAACAACCAAAACCCACATGCAAAAGGCCACTTAGGGATCGTTTGGCAGCTTCGATTCGGGATTTGTGAAGATTTTAGTTTTTTGGGATATTAGGTAGCAAGGATTTCTAAGGATTTGGACTTTGATCCCTCCAAAGAGCCTTTTACCATTCCCACCTCAAAGCTGATATGCAAAATCCTCTCAATTCCACAGGGATTTTTAATCCACACTTCCAAACGACCCTTAAAAGAATAATTACACTCAAATTCATGAAAGAACATTAAAAATAAAAATAAATACTAGAAACCCAAATACTACATATCAATAAAAATAAAAATAAAAAAAATCAAAGGAAATAAATACTAGAAACCCACCAAATACCCCCAAAATCCAATATCAAACACACTCATATCAAGCATCCAATTTTTTTAAAATTTTTTTTTATTAACAAAAAAAAAAACAAAAAAAAAAACACACAACAACAACAACAAACATCAAACATCAAACTACATGAAAGAACCAAAAATACCATCCACATATCAATAGAAAAACAAAGAAAAAAAAAACAACAATATTTCAGCAAACCAACATCGAATTCGCACATAGCAATCATCAAACACATCAAATTCTGAAAACCCAGATGGAAAAAAAAAAACAAAGAGAGAAATAAATTTGGTAGAAAATCTGCATAGTGCATGAAAGGAGGTGAAATCGACATGTACCGAAAACATCGGAAGCGAGGATAACAGCAAGCTTGGAATCGGAAGGGCCGGTGATGTAGGCCTTGAGGCCACCGAAGTCTTCTACGCACCCCTGACCGCATGCGGAGCTCAACGTGGGAGGATTTTCACAGCACTGAGAACTTGCCATTTTCACTGCTACGAGAGAGTGGTAGAGCGGGAGACTTTTATAGAGGCAACGTCGATGCGGTAGACCGCGCACCACTGAAGTAAATTCGTCCTCGGCTCGTTGATTTATGCCGTGAGCATGATTCTCGGAAGCAGATTTCGTCCTACCCGCCTGGACAATAATCCGTCCGGGTAGGGCTCTGTGTGGCCCACCTTGATGTAATCTTTTTATCCAATCCGTTCATCCATTTTATAATATATTTTTAAGAAAATAAACTAAAAATGAGCTATATTCACATCTCTATCGGACCACACAAAAGGAAGCAGCGGCTATAATGACACCCACCGTTGAAACCTTTATAGGGTCCAACGTCATTTGTTTTTACCATCCATCCTATTCATAAGGTCATGTAGACCTGGATGAAGTGAAAACACAAATATTGGCTTGATCCGAAACTTTTGCAACTCCCATGAAGATTTTAACGGTGACCGTTAGATCTCCAATTTGTGGTCCACTTAAGCCTTTTTTCTCCATCAATTTTGAAATTATAGTCTAAAATGATATCTAAATATAGATGGACAGCGTGGATAAAACCCTTACGTCACGATGGACCCAACAGATCCCTGTCCGGACGGATTATGGTCCAGGCGGGGGTAGGAGCCCACTTTCGTGATGCCTATGATAAAACTGACCACGTCATATTTTTAAAATAAAGGCTGGTGGGTCCCACAGTTGGAAAAACCTTTAACGGTCTACCCTTTCTTACCTTGTGGCACACTTGAGCGGTTGATCAGCTCATCTTTCCATTCCACCGTTCAATTTACCTGGCCAAACTCGTGAATGGCGTGGATTTCTCTCAAACATGACAGTGAGCTCCCACCATTTTGGAAGCCATCTCCATCGTATTCTCACACAGGAGACATCTAGTCACCTCGTTATTATTCAACCATTGGATCTAGATTGGACCCACTTTTGTAATGCTTATGACAAATCTGATCCGTCCACCAATTTCCTCATTCCATTTTAGGTCTAGGCCCAAAATCAAGGGTGATCCAACGTCCAATTTTTCTTGTTTTCTGACTAACTTTAGATCTAGTTCATCGTCTAGGAAAACACAAATACTATTTTGGTGGTCTACTTAAGTGTTTGATCTGCCTCATTTTTGTGACCATATTTTAAAATAATCTAAAAGAAGGGAGGAACGGCGTAGATTAACAGATACATAACGGTGGACCCACCCACAAAACTGACCATTCGTGGCCAGAGACGTGCGCGGTAGGACGCAGTCCGCGTCTCAGGCGTCCCGCCCACCACGGCGCATCCGGGAATATTCTAAAGCCGCAAGTGAAATGACATCATTGATGACGTCAGCCGGATGATGATGGACGCGGATTATCTCATGAGAGTCTACCGCCACCGGAGCAAGAGCTGTCGGTAGCTAATCCTCCGCGTCCGAGGATGATGTGCTCCTACCACGCTCAGACGGAATGGCTCTGTGGGGACCACCGTGATGTAACTGTTTTATCCACTCCGTTTATAGTTTTTTCTCGTATCATTTTAATGTATGAAACAAAATATGAGACAGGTAAAGGGCTTAAGTGGACCACAAAGTGGGGATTGAACTTACACCATTAAAAACTTCTAGGGATCTGGAGAAGTTTCTAATCAAGCTGATATTTGTATTTTCACTTCATCCACGTATACTTGACCTTATGAATAGGTTGGATGGTAAAAAAACATCAAGGTAACCCATGGTTTCAACGGTGGGTGTCATTATCACCGCAGGTTCCTTTGATGTGGTCCACTGGAGCTGTGGACGTACTTCATTTTTAAAACATATCTTAAAATGATATGAGAAAAGCGATGAATGGCGTTGGATAAAACACTTACATTACGGTGAGACCCACAGATCCCTGCCCGGACGGAATACTGTCCTGGCGCGGGTAGGACGTCCGACTCTTCGCTACGTCTTTTGTTTTTTTGTATTTTTTTGGGTTAGCTTCTTACTACACGCCCATGTTAGTGCCCACACTCCATGTTGGCCGCTAGGGATCGATGCCGAGACCTCGAGTGTTGAAACGAGGTATCTCCACTCAGTCTGGCAGTTGAGCTATCGATCTGGGTGTAGTAGTCTTGGATCTAGAGATAAATGAAATTAGATGTACTTAAAATCTATTTTTTTTGGCGTGTGATAAATGGGTGTATGTCAAATTTAAATAATTGATTTTTAGGTATGATAGTATTGGATTTAGAGGTAAATGGAATTGGAATTATTTAAAATTTATTTTTTGGGTGTGTTTTGAAATACCAATAAAATATTAGAATAATATAAAGAAATATTTTTTTAACTTCTTTTTAAAGACAAGGAAGTTGCATATATTAAATATATGGTATGTTGATGATACTCAAAGCAATTCGGCCAATGGATACAACATTAAAATTACATCAATAAAATTATTTGAACCATTCAAATGTTAGACATCTAAATTGACGGGTAGAAAACGTCGATGAGTTGCGTGTTTGTGATCCTTGCATTTGTGGCCCCACCCAAGACTTGAAATTTTTTCTTTTTTGGTCAAAGTATATATTTTAATGGGCTTATCAAAGTCATTCCAATATATATATATATACACTAATTTGGGATTCCAATGCATTCCACATCCAAGCTCCCAAACAAGCCCCTGGCCTATTTTTCCATATCATCTTAAAACGTTAGATAAAATCAGCCCCATATGAAACTCATCACATGGGCCACACCAAATGAAAAGTAGATATGAAATGCCAACCACTGAATCCTTCTTTGGCCACACTAAAGCTTAGATATGACAGGTATTTGGTTGTCTTTTTACTTAGTGGTGCTCACCTTACAATCAGGTTGGATGGCATATAAACATCATGGCCAAAAAAGGATTTTAAGGGTGGACAGACTCACGCTGTTATTCCATGTCATGTGGCTCACCTGAATTTTGGATTGAGCATGGTTTATGCTGGTAATGTGAAGATGAGAGGGGCTTATGTGATGGATAATTGGGATGTAACATTAACAAGATAGTGGGTCCCACAAAGGTCCATTGATGCATGTAGCATGTGAACTCACAAGAAAGATTATGGCTTTTTGTGGACGGGAGAGTTAGATTGGAACTCCTTGACAACTAAGAAATGTAAGTCTACATGTGTTCAAGAAGTTGATGCCAATGCTCCTAGATGTTGTAAGTACTACGTTTTCTTACTCCTATGATTGTTAAATTTTGTAGTGCCAAAATATCTTGGAATCTGTATCTTATTTAGTTCATCTTTTTAATCAAGATCATGCAATTCAAGTACAAGTTCAAGATGTTCCAATTCAAGATTTAAGCATCACAAGTATAAGAGATATACAAGTTCAAGAACTACATCAACTGATAGTTCAAGCTTTCAAAGCTTCAATGTGCTTTACTTTGGAATGCTCAAGGTGAAATACAACTCACAAGTACATCAAGTTCAAGCTTCAAAAGTACTTCAAGTTCAAGACTTAAAGTACGTCAAGATATCAAGTTTCGTGTTCTTCAAGATCAACAATCAACTGAAGCAAAAGATGTTTCAATGTTCTTATAAGGTATGAATGACCCTAGATTAACCATAGGTTAGGTCATATTAATTGCATACATTTATTGGGTCACTATACAAGTATATAGGCTGTTTCTTGACTAGTCTTAGCCTATGTTCGACTAGTCTTAGTATTGGCTCGACCAGTCCAAGAAATCCCTCGACCAATCTAAGGTTTGTTACTAATTTTTAGAATTTTCTGTTATAGCCTCGACCAGTCCTGGAAACTGCTCAACCAGTCAAGTGAATAGTGCTTGACCAATCGAGCAGGCTCAACTCAAAGTCCAGCAACCAAATTGGGTCTTACACGACCAGTCGTGAGCATGGATCGATCAGTCGTGGAGGCCACTCGACCGGTCGAGCAGGTCCTTCGACCAGTCATGGAATGACCTTATCTTATCGTACCTGAATTTTCAAAAGTTTGTTGGTCCTTCGACCAGTCGAGCTGACCTCTGGGCCAGTCGAGTGAATAGTTTCTACACTTATAAATAGAGCACGATTTTTAAAGTTTTTCATTCAATTTCAAGTAAAATCAAGACACCACTCTGAGAGATAAGTTCGTGATATTCTTAAGTTATTTGTGCTCATTTAATATTCTCTTTAATTTAGCTTTTTACACTTGATTTTGTATTCTACATTCCAATCTTAAGTAAAGAAGGGATTTCACTTTTCCCCTTTCTTGGAATCAAAATCAAATCAAGCTAGCCCAAGGTAATTTAAAAATCATTTAGAATCTAAAACATTTTCATAAGTGAGTGTGGACATTGAACATCTACGTTGAACTTCTACTCCGAATTGGTTCTACAGGGCTGCATCAAAGGAGAATATCCAGATAAGTATTTTACATTTCTGTAAATCTATTCTTTTGGTTTATTTGAGATTGTACTAGGAAAAATCTCTTTCTTTTTGGTTTCTCTAAGGTGATCCAGAAAACTCAGAGTGTGGAGTTTTTGAATTGTGTAAGCCCACTTGAACGACACAATTGTGAAGGTTTTAGGTGAACCTTGAAAAATTTATTTCATAGTGAACGTCAGTATCCACTGTGTGAGGATATTGGGAGTAGAGTAGTTGTGTGGTTGTTTTTCTAAACAGTTGGTGTACACACAAGCAAACCACTATAATTTCTGGTCTTATGGTAGTCGATTGATTATAGCATTTTATGAATGTTGTAATTTCCTTTGAAGCATTTGTGGAGAATGTTGTAATCTTGTATGCAAGTATGGGAATGCTGTAATAACTTAGTTATTTTCTTTGCTATTTTATTTTTTATTCCTCTGTATCAGTTTAGGATTTTGATACACAAACCGTTCTAGGAATCAGGTTGTCCTACCATAAACCATTGATTTTTGTTGTAAGGTTATCCTTAGAACAACATTTGTATCAACCTCTCAATACTTGTACATTTGAAGTTGATATTCATTTCTACTTTGTGGGATTGTTTAAGTGCTATCTTTATTTACAATTTTTTATTTTCGCATTTAATTTTTAATTCGGCATAGTCCTATTACCCCCCCCCCCCCCCCCCCAGGACTCTTAACTCAGCCTTTTTAGATGCTCTAGCTCACACATGAGAATGAGATCAAGCTTTCCTTCAAGTAGTACATGTAGATTACTGTAACGCCTTAGAAATTGGGGGTCGTGCATACACTTGACTCCCAAGTTTCCGGGTATCACTTATAACCACTTTCACTGTTTTGTGTTTGATTAGGCTTAATGTGCAGTATGGAATCAATTGAAACATGAATCACAATCACCACGGGTCTGCTTAAATGGAGATGACTAAATGTACGTGAGTCCAAAAAATATAACCATGGGTAGCATAAGGCGTTGCCCAACAAAATTACAAAAAAATAATAATATGTCCAAAAGAATGATGTGCTAAGTCCCCTACTCAACTATCCAAGTGCGTCCGCGATATCTACGGCGAACCGCTCATCAACTGGAAATAGGACAGCTCATCCTCCTCTTCCATGCTCGCGCCGCAAGGCTCCTTGTACTCAGCGTCACCTGCAACTATGGAAGCGTCTGGTTGATGTTTTAAAATACTGTCCCAGAGTGAGAGTGAGTGATCAACTTAGTGGGTGCAATTAGTCTTAAGTTACACAAACATCAATTATATTATAGATTTAATGAAAGGCATACATTCACAGATCTCTAACTAGTCTTATTAATGCATATGCATGTATTATGATATGATGCATGACCTCATAATAACACTCCCTCGAGCGACTCTGTCTAGCGATCGCATATGACAAACACTCACTCATTGCCACCTCAACTGCCGAATCGCAAACCTAACTAGTGCGATGTAATCATGATCATGTTAGCCGTGTTTTTAATTAGTTCCATTAAACCAGCAGATTGGGAAAACTAGTACACCCCACCATATAAATGCCCTCAACTGGTTGTGAGACCCAAACTCCCCAATGTATGAGGCCAGGACCCAGTGATCCTTAATCCCATCGGGTTTTCCATCCCTGATTTCAATCACAAGGGGAATGCTGAGAAGTGGGATCGATTGCGGTCACTATGGGGAGGCTCGTTACCCAAGCGTAGGCTGACAGCTCGGACACAGTGTCCCATTCCACCATGCCCGGCTCTCGAGACAGTGGATCGGTTTCAACGGTTATCAATGGGCTTCAGCAGGTGAAGGGTGTTTCAGGTTCCTTTCAGGCGTGAGCAGACGTGGTTAACAAACACGGTTGGTCAGTAAGTGGATCGAGTATGCGACGGAAGACATCGAGTACAAGTGACCCATGTAGTCCAACTACTATCGCTTATTCGCACTCACCCAAATCTATGGGTTTAACCTCAGGATAGTCCTACCAACGGGACCACCTTCACTCTCCTCAGTTTCCTGACCAACCTAGGGATTTAATGGTATTCAGTGATACTTCAACAGTTCATGTTTTATAATCTAAACTCAACTACTGTCATGCACTCATATATGAACATAGGAATCTAGATTTTTCTATAAATGCAAGCACTAACAATATTATGAAATGGATGTGCATGTGTATTGTAAAGGGTTAATGTAGATATCAAGAATTATTCATAGCACAAAATTATAACAAGGGTTAATGCATCCTACATAATACAAAGAAACATGAAACAAGAATGCACATATGAGATGAACACGCACTCACCAATTTCATGCCCAATCATGTTGAGGAACAACAAGCAATACAAAATCATTCATATCATTTGGAGGATCTATCATGTAAGGTTTTTGGCTAGGTTCCTTCTAGGTTGTTTAAATACTTCACCCAAACATTCATAATCATGAAATTCATAGTAAAATTAGTGCTAAGCCACTTAAGAATAATAGTCCGCACCTATGGATCATTGAGATCTTGGGAAGCAACCTAGGAGTGTCGAAATTGGGTTCAATTGGCTGAAATCCCTAAGGCAAAGCATTTGTATGTTAGAATCCCATGCAAATCCCCTCACATCATAAGGGTTTCCAAAAGGATGAGAGATTTATGAACCCAATTGGCAGAGAGGGGTTCTTCCCATTTGTGGTTGAGGGATTTCCTTGAGGGAGAGGTAAGGAGTTGAAAGATTAACTCTCTTGGGCCCCACTTCGAGCTACGATCCACCTTCACTCCTTTCTTCACTCTCCCTTCCTCTCTCTCTCTCGCTCTCTCTCTCTCTCTCTCTCTCTCTCTCTCTCTCTCTTCTCTCTTCTCTCTTCACTCTCTCCTTTCTCTTTAGTTGTTGGAGCAATGGTGGGAGTATGAGAGAAAGAGCCTTAGGGCTTTATTTCCTAGGTTTGGGCCCATTGGCCTTAAGTTTCAACAATTTTCCTGCCCTGTGGGGGCCCCTTTTAGCTTGGGGGTGGCCTTGTCACCCCCTTGGCTACCAAATTTGGTGGGTAAGTGTCTCATGACCCGATGAGGGACTGTGCAAATTTTGGACACAAACGGATGCGGGATTTTATCGTACGGGTTTCGATCTTTAAACGGCCCTGTGGGGTCCATTCTGACCGTTGGGGCTGTTCTGACGGCCTCCTAGCTATGAAATTTATAGGATAGGTGCTCCATGGCTCGATGAAGGGTCGTACAAAATTTGAAGGTAAACAAACGTGAGGTTTTATTGTACAGGGCCGATTTGCGATCAACGGTCACCGTTTCACGATCGGGTTCCAGATTTTGTGGACAGGCGTAGAAAAATATTTAAGGCTTTCACGGTAAATGTAGAAGAGATCTGACGGCTTCAAGGCCTTATATCTCAGTTTTATTTAAAAGTGTCAGATTTCAATTCTAGCCTTTGGGTTAAGGCCGGAGTGAGTTGCGTTTGGCAAGTGCCACTGAGACGGTGTGAAAAATTAATTTCTAGGCATCTACTGAGTCCCTGGTCTACGATAGACCACAAGCCCAGAGAGATCTCCGGTTTTTCCAATTTTTAGATTTTTCTTCCCTTCCTTGGCCGCTGCACGGCCCGCACGTGCTGTTACCAAGTGCAACCAGGCTAACTGGCTTGACGGCCCGTACTCAGTCCGATCATAACCAGAATGGTCCATCCTAATGGGCTAACCAAGGTTAATTTATTGGTAGTACCCCACACTCGAGCAGTTTAAGCGAATGGTCCTACGGCAAATCCTACGTGGACGCCTCAGGACACTGTTCTGGTTGGACAAGACGTTACAATCTACCCCCCTTATAAATAAATTTCGTCCTCAAAATTAGTACTTATTCGTATTGCTGAAGCAGGTTGGGGTAATGCTTGTGGACTTCTACTTCCGTCTCCCAAGTGACCTCTTCTTCCTCATGATGGGTCCATAATACTTGACCAATGGGATGACCTTGTTGCGTAGGACTTGCACCTTCTTATCCAGTATTCAAGTAGGTCGGAGAATGTATGTGGCATTTTCCTAGAGCTCCACATGCTCCCACTTGATGATGTGCGAAGGATTGGGGACATACTTCTTCAACATTGAGATATAGAAGGCGTTGTGCACCCCGACGAGTGGCGTAGGTAGGGCCAAGCAATAAACAACTGCACCTACGCGGTCTAAAATCTGAAAGGGCCCAATGAACCGTGTCGTGAGATTTTCCTTCTTGCTGAAGTGTATAACTCCCTTCATGGGAGAGATCTTGAGAAATATGTGGTCCCCAGCTTCAATTTCGAGTCCCTCCGTCTAGTGTCGGCATAGCTCTTCTGTCTGCTTTGGGCCGTCAAGAGGAGGTGCTGGATAATTTCAATCTTCTTAGTCGTAATTCGCACCAAATCCGGCCTCAGCAAGCTTTTCTTGCCAATTTCTTCCCAGTAATGTGGGGCTCAACATGGATGCCCATACAAAGCTTCATAGGGCGTCATGCCGATACTAGCTTGCAAGCTATTATTATAGGCGAACTCGGCATAGGGAAGGCAGTTATCCCAATTCTCCTGAAAGTCCAGTACATAAGCTCGCAACATGTCCTCCAATATCTGATTTACCCGCTTAGTTTACCCATCGGTCTGCAGGTGGAAGGCAGTGTTAAATTTCAGTTTCGCTCCTATAGCCTCTTGGATGCACATTCAGGAAATCGACGTGAATCGAGTGTCTCGGTCCGAAACAATTTCCAGCGGGATGCCATGAAGTCGTATTATCTCCTTGATATACGACTTTGCTAAATCATTAGCAGAGCTAGATGTCTTTATCGGTAGAAAATGGGCTGACTTGGTTAACCGGTCCACAATCACCCATATTAAGTCATGCCCCTTCCTAGTCTTGGGTAGACCTGAAATGAAATCCATAGATATAAAGTCTCACTTCCATTCTGCTAAGGGCATTGGTTACAAAAGGCCTGGTGGTTGGCGGTGCTCGGCCTTGACCTGTTGACAAGTGAGGTGTTGAGGGTCAAATATTGCATATCAGACCCATTTATTGCATGGATTTACAAGCATGACACCGTTTAATAGCCTAATTTAATTGAATTTGTGATGCAGGGCGTCTTCATGAGCTTGGACTGGGAAAGGACACTAAAAAGCATGGATTTACTGATCTGATGACACTAAAGCATGGGACAGACTCTAGAAGACCAAGAGCGACGAAATTATACACCAGGGGTCCGCGGAAATCGAGGAATCGAAGCTCAAATGGCTTGAAAAGTGTCCAGAATGCAAGATTATAGGGTTTCCACCATCTGTTCAGTCCAAAACTTCATACACGGCCTGAGGACCTTAAACTAACCGTACAAGTCAAATCTCACCCATTGGATCATTGTGGAAGTGGCCCGACGGATAGATAAAACCATAAAACTCTGATTTGGGGCCCGCACAATATCTGGATATGCCTCAATTTTGGTATCAACTGTTTAAATGAGATGATAAAGGGGATGGACGGATTGGATTTTGCATAACCATCATTGAGGGGCCACACGAGTGCTGCACGAACACTGCAGCAAGTGCACTTGCAGTGCACTGCACCAGACAAACCGCACTAGTCGGTTTCCTAAACAGAGACGGAAGCTCTGTTTTCCTTTCGCGCACGGTCCGTCCGCTGCTCCATCAGCGGCCCACTTTCATCACCCAGACGAAAGATCCAATCCGTCCATCATGCAGAAGATATCGAAAAGGTCAAATCCACGTTGACCGTGGGCAACCATACATACGTATGTGTCCACTACAGAGGTCATAAGGAGATTGTTTTAAAACGTTCAAAGCAGATGCAGCTGATTTAATTCTTTGGGTCGCAACAATATCAGATCAAAAACTTGATTTCCCAGGCCAAGATTCCACTAGGCAGCTAATGGACGGAGTGGATTTCTCTGTCGACCGTAATATGGGGCCCACCGAGCATCACAGCGCAGCTGCTTGCGTCGGTTACGCGTCCGTGAAATCCGGCCGTTGTGGGCCATTGGGCGTCCATGGTGGTGGTCGGATGCATGATCTGGACCATCCAAAAGTATAAAAAGGAGGTCCTGACCCCAACCAAGAAGCCAGTTTCGAAAGAGTTGGGCAGTTAGCAGATCAAATTCAGACCAAACGTAGATGCTCTTGCGTTTTTCTTTTTCGCTGCGCTAGATAGAGATACGCAAGTCCTTGCTGCGAAAGGTCTGACACACGTTTCGACAGCCCCAGCACCGACTCTCCTATTCTTATATAAGCAAGAAAATAGAGAGAAGGAAGGGGGCGATCTGGGCTGAAGGAGAGAGGATTCAAGGGACTCGACTTTTGGTTTTGGTTTTGCCAGAAAAAAAAAAGGGAAAAAGAGGAGAAACAGGGAAAGAACAGGAGGTCTGCTGCTGGATTTTTGGACGTGGCTGGAAGGCAAGGAAGGAAAGGAAGGAAAGGAAGAAAGGAAGAAAAGTGAAAGAAAAAAAAAGGGAGCAGAAGACGTGGAGGAACAGCGGCTGAACGGTTCTTTTTTTTTTCTTCCTTTTTGTTTTTCTTCTTTCTCTTAATTGGAGATTAGCCTACCCATGTTTGGCTAAACCCCTTAGCTAGGGCTAAGGGGAGAAGCTTGTAGCGAGATGGGAGACATTATTTCCTATTTTTCATGAACTGAACTTGGATTTAAGTTGATTATTATAAGGAATATTTTTATTAGTCTTTAATGGTCTGTTTTGACAGAAATTACAATGGATTTGCAATGGCTTTGAATATTTCTTTCCTCTTTTTATATTTATGAAGTCAGGAAGCCCTGTTGTTCACCATCGTCTCCTGGGCATGGTATGATGACAGTACCTCTCTGATCTTCATAAATTGTTGATTGGTTGGTAATTAGTTTAATCCTGTTGTTTGCTTTGTCTCCTGGGCATGGTTAGATGATGGAATCCATTCTAATTCATATACCTCTCATCTCTTGAAAACCAAATCAAGTAAGTTCAATTTGAATCCCATATGCGAGCATAAGATCTCCCGGATCTCTACAAGTGGATCCTCTGAATCCCTAGTTTCCCTTCCCTGAACTACTTAAGTTTTAGATAATTATTTCACAAATTATTTCCTAAATTCTATTTGGTTTAGATCACATCTTAGTCTAGTTCTAGTTCTACTTGGTTTCAGATAACGTACAGGTATCAGTCCCTGTGGATTCGACCTCGGTCTTACCGAGTTTATTACTACATCACAACCCTGCACTTGGGGAGTGAACAAGTTTTTGGCGCCGTTGCCGGGGACTGACGGTTACGTTTTTCTGAAATTAATTGGTTTTAGAATTAGGTTAGGATTAGGATTTTACTTACTTTAGGATAGAAGTTTTTATTTTATTTTATTCTATTTTTAGAACTTAACCTGTTTTCCTGTTTTGTAGGATCCTGACATAAGTTCTAAATTGGTAATTCCTTCCTAATCTCTCTCGCTTTCTACCTTTTAGAATTAGGGTTTAAATTTTGAAATTTTTAATTCCAGTCTTCTTTTTTCTATTTTTAGGAAGCAGTTTATTTTTAGAAACTAGGGTAGTTATTTCCCTTTCTAGAAAAATCCTCTAATTTTCGAAACTTTTCTCTTTTGTTTTTCACTTTCTATTTGTAACTCTTTTTAAAATCTAATTTGTTTCCTCATTTATTTTTAGGATTTTTGTTTAGAAACTAACCTTCTTATTTTGTAGGCCTTTAAGATAGAAATCTCTAATTTGGTAAGCTCTTTCCCTACTTCCTATCTTTCAGTTTTCTACTTTCTAGGTAGATCCTTCCTAATTTAGTTTAGAAATCTCCACTTTCTTTTAAGAATTCATTCTTTTAGAAATTAATTTACTGCTATTTTTCTTTTTAGAATCTAACTTATTTTTATTTTATTTTGCAGGTTTTTAACTTAGGACTTCAATTTGGTAATTTCTTTCCAACTCTCTCTTTCCCTCTAGATTTTCTTTTCCTTTCTTAGGATTAGGTTTTTAATTGAGGGCTGCGAGTGTTTTCATGCCCAAGTGGGCCCGTGACAACACTCGACGTCTCTTAACTGAAGGAGGACTGGTTGAGGGGTTGACTATCCATCGCAGGATTAGACACCGCTCGAAATCCCCTGAGTTAACTGAGGTTATGGCTGAAGACCAACCTCCTCTACTTCCACCCAGGGTAGAGGATACCCAAGATGAAAATGAGGTGCAACAGGCACCCCCGCCTCGTACTTTACGAGATTATCTACAACCGACGGGAGTGAGTATGCCCTCATGCATGATTTTTCCTGAAAACACAGGACAAATAGACATCAAGCCAGGAGTTATCCAACTCCTTCCCAAATTCCATGGACTTGAATCAGAAAGTCCATATTTACATTTGAAAGAGTTCGATGAAATTATAGCTACATTATGTTTTCCTAATGTATCTGAGGATACAATTAGGCTGAAACTCTTTCCTTTTTCCTTAAAAGAGAAAGCTAAGACGTGATTACATTCACTGCGTCCTAGATCCATTGGCACATGGAACGACATGCAGAGGGAATTCATAAAAAAATTCTTCCCACATCATAAAACGATTACCCTCAGAAAAGCAATCATGAACTTTGCCCAAAAGGAAGATGAAACATTCTTCCAATGTTGGGAAAGGTTCAAAGATTTGGTCAGCCCACAACACGGATTTGAAACGTGGTGCATTACAAATTTTTTTTACGATGGACTGACATCTTCCATGCGCCAAATGGTCGAGACAATGTGTAATGGAGAGTTCATTAATAAAGATGTCAACGAGGTATGGGACTACCTCAACAGTTTGGCTGAAAAAACACAATCTTGGGACTATTACCCAAAATCAAACACCACGTCTAGGCCGACTCAATTAAAGGAGAAAGGTGGATTATATCTCTTGAAAGAAGAGGATGATCTCAAGTGTAAAGTGACTACGCTCATAAGGAAAGTTGAGGCCATGGAAGGAAAGAAGGATAAGGTCAATGAAATTGTTTGCGGCATCTGTGATTGCAACATTTATACAACTGAAAATTGTCCTACAATACTCGCCTTTCGAGGAGTGTTGAATGAACAAGCCAATGCCGTAAATAACTATCAAAGACCTTTTCTGGACCTAACTCCAACACATACAATCCTGGCTGGAAAAATCATCCAAACTTTAGTTGGAGGAATGGACAAACGGCGACTCCTCCAGGTTTCTTCAATCAAAATCCAAATCAAGTGAAACCTCAAGAGGAACCGGTTCAAAATCCCATACACGAGCCGGCTCAAGCAATGCGGGGAACTACTCATTTTATGCAAAAGATAGATTCTCGTATGACGGTTATAGAAAAGGGGATGCTTCCTGCACAACCTCTCCCCAATCCTAAACCGCAATACGAGAATAATGATCCCAGCTCTTCAAATCAGATGGGACATGCTAAATCCATCACCACTCTTAGGAGTGGGAAGATCATTGATAAAACTCTTCCGGTTAGGCCCGAAAAGCCTCAAGAACCAAAAGAGGACAACAATGATGGATCCAGTGATGCCCCACAAAAAGTGGAACCGGAACTTCTAGAGAAGCCAGTTGCTCCATTCCCCCAACGGTTGGTTTCACCAAAACCTCTCTCTAACTCTCAGGATATCTTAGAGGTGTTGAAACAGGTGAAAGTCAACATTCCTCTGCTTGATGTCGTTAAACAGATACCTTCATATGCCAAATTCCTAAAAGACTTATGCACGACCAAGCGACGGAAAATTATTCAAAAGAAAATCTTCTTAACTGAGAAAGTGAGTGCCATCCTGAAGCAAGACGTGCCGCAGAAATTTAAGGATCCCGGTAGCCCAACCATATCATGTGTAATCGGGAACCATCGAATTGATCACGCACTTCTTGACTTAGGAGCGAGCGTCAATTTGATTCCCTACTCGGTATACAAACAGTTAGGTTTGGGTGAATTAAAACCCACCCTAACCACACTACAACTTGCTGATCGCTCTGTTCGTGTACCAAGAGGGATAATTGAGGATGTGTTGGTCCAAGTTGATAGATTTTACTACCCTGTAGACTTTATCATCCTGGACACCGAACCCATCAATAACATGAGCACTCAGATTTCCGTCATTCTTGGTCGCCCATTCCTTGCCACGTCAAATGCAATTATCAATTGCAGGAATGGTATCATGACTATGTCTTTTGGAAATTTGACATTGGAGTCAAACATTTTTTTTAATAACGGCAGCAATTCAGAGGATGATGACGATTTCCACGATATTAACATGATTGATTCTTTCGTGGAAGATATGACACCTCTGACCTTATCCTTCGACCCTCTAGAGACGTGCTTAGCCCACTCCCATGATTTTGATGATGACATGATTAGGGAGGCGTGTGCCTTGCTTGATACTGCAACGGTACTTGAAGTTAACCGATGGAGGCCACAATTTGAAGAATTACCACAAACCGATGTAGTGCCTCTCCCGTCTAACAAGGCACGGAAGCTTGACCTAAAACCTTTGCCCTCCGATTTGAAATATGCATATTTGGGTCAAGATGAGACATACCCGGTGGTGATCTCGGCCCCCGGAGAAAGAACAGGAGAGTATGCTTATATCTACTCTCATTGAGCATAAAGGAGCCCGGATGGACGATAGCGGACCTCAAGGAATCGATCCCTCGATTTGTACTCACCACATATATCTTGAGGATAATGCAAAAACCGCTCCAAACCACAACGTAGACTAAATCCAAACATGAAGGAAGTGGTTAAGGCCGAGGTTCTTAAACTATTGGATGTGGGTATTATATACCCTATATCCGATAGTCAATGGGTGAGTCCAACGCAAGTGGTCCCTAAGAAGTCCGGACTCACCATCGTAGCCAATGCTAATAATGAACTCGTGCCAACTAGAGTCACTGCTGGTTGGAGAATGTGCATTGACTACAGGAAGTTGAATACCGTCACGAGGAAAGACCACTTTCCTTTACCATTCATTGATCGGATCCTATAAAGGTTAGCTGGTCATTCCTAATACTGTTTTCCTTGATGGGTATTCAGGCTACAACGAGATAGAGATAGCCCCGAAGACCAGGAAAAGACCACATTTACATGTCCCTACGGCACCTTTGCCTATCGAAGGATGCTATTCGGACTATGTAATGCACCTGCCACCTTTCAGCGATGTATGCTTAGTATCTTTTCTGATATGGTAGGGCAACATCTAGAGGTCTTCATGGACGATTTCTCTGTTTACGGTCCATCTTTCAGCAAGTGCTTGGAAAGTCTTAAATGTGTGTTGAAAAGATGTGAAGAAAAGAACTTGGTACTTAATTGGGAGAAGTGCCATTTCATGGTTCAGAAGGGAATTGTCCTTGGGCATATCATCTCGTCCAAAGGAATCGAGGTAGATAAGGCAAAAATCGATCTTATCTCTAACCTACCTCCACCCAAGAACATCAGAGACGTGCGATCCTTCTTAGGACACGCAGGATTTTACAGGCGATTCATAAAGGACTTTAGTCTTCTTTCTCGTCCTTTATGTAATCTTCTTCAAAAGGATGCTCCGTGCGAGTAGACTGAGCAATGCCAGGAAGCTTTCACCAAGCTTAAGGGCACGTTAACCACTGCACCTATCATGCAGCCACCCGACTGGAGCCTTCCTTTTGAGCTTATGTGCGACGCTTCTGATTATGCTCTTGGGGCGGTCCTAGGCCAGAGAAAAGATAAGAAGCCCTACGTCATTCATTACACAAGTAGGACTCTAAATCCTGCCCAAGTGAACTACTCGACTACGGAAAAGGAACTCTTAGCCGTAGTGTTCGCCTTGGACAAATTTAGGTCCTACCTGATCGGATCCAAGATCATTATATATACAGATCATGCGGCACTTAAGTATCTTCTTTCTAAGAATGATTCTAAGCCCCGCTTGATACGATGGATCCTTCTACTCCAAGAATTCGATTTGGAAATTAAAGATAAAAAAGGAGTAGAGAACGTAGTGGCCGATCACCTTTCTCGCCTTAATACCTCGAGTCCCTTGAGACGACTCATATCAATGACATGTTCCCGATGAACAATTTTGAGTCTCCCATTCACCTTGGTTTCTGATATTGCTAATTATCTTGCTACGGGTTTACACAGTGGACGGCGCAAGATAAGAAGAAATTCTTCACCGAGGTGCGCAACTTTTCCGGATGATCCTTACTTATTTAAATATTGCCGGACCAAATTCTAAGGAGATGTGTACCAGACGATGAGCATCAGAGCGTCATCTCCTTCTGTCACTCAGAGGCCTGTGGTGGTCACTTTTCTGCTAAAAAGACCACGGCCAAGATTCTGCAGTGTGGCTTTTACTGGCCCACTATGTTTAGGGACACTCATGAGTTTTGCAAAGCTTGTGAGCGTTGTCAGAAATTGGGAGCATTGTCCCGTCGAAATATGATGCCTTTGAATCCCATTCTTATCATTGAAGCATTTGATTGCTGGGGCATCGATTTCATGGGACCATTCCCCCAATCGTTTGGAAATCTGTATATTTTGCTCGCCGTGGATTATGTCACTAAATGGGTCGAAGCGATTCCGTGTCGAAAGAATGACCATCGCACGGTCATTAAATTCCTAAAAGAAAACATCCTTTCTCGATTCGGAACGCCTCGAGCCATCATTAGTGATGGGGGCTCACACTTTTGTAATAGACCATTCGAGAGCTTAATGAAGAAATACGGTATCTCTCATAAGGTGAGCACCCCATACCATCCACAAACAAGTGGACAAGCTGAGATTTCGAATAGGGAGATCAAACACATTTTGGAGAAAACGGTTAACCCAGATCGTAAGGATTGGTCAATCCGATTGACCGATGCCTTATGGGCATACCGTACTGCCTTTAAAACCCCTATTGGAATGTCTCCCTTTAGACTTGTCTATGGGAAAGCTTGTCACTTGCCTGTGGAGTTGGAACATAAAGCGTACTGGGCGATCAAAAATCTTAATTTCAATCTGGACAACGCTGGCTCGCTACGCAAACTTCAATTGAATGAACTTGAAGAAATCCGGAAAGATGCATACGATAATTCGAGAATTTACAAGGACAAGATGAAAGCATTTCATGATCAACACATTTTGCGGAAATCATTCACGCCTGGTCAGAAGGTCCTTTTGTACAATTCTCGATTACATCTCTTTCCGGGTAAGCTTCGATCTCGTTGGACCGGCCCTTACACGGTTGTCACTGTTTTTCCTCATGGGGCCGTTGAAATAAGAGATCCCGACAATGGCAAGGAGTTTAAAGTCAATGGCCATCGATTGAAACCATTTGTCGAGAAATTTGATTCAGAGGACATGTCCATGCCTCTGACTGATCCTGTTTATCAGGATTGATCTCCTATTTGGCGGACCCAGGTTATCAAGATTGATTAATTCATGGTCCATTCTTGTCTAGTTGAAGACGTTAAACTTAGCGCTCCTAGGACGCAACCCAAATTTTCATTCCATTTCACTTTTCTCATTCATTAGTTCAATGTTTGTGGGTAACATTGCTGCAAACCCTCACGAGACTACAACTCGTCCACTAGGGGTAACCTAGGGGTTTAAAGGCTTGTTGCATGCGCTAAATGCAATCGAGAGCACCTGCGAAAGTGGTATAGGTAGGATTTTATTTTTGTTAGTTTTGTGCTGACTGGATTCCATGCCACGATCTCTTGGAATGTCTTTCACGATTCATCATCCAGGTACTATCTTCCCTTCACTTTTTCTTTACTTTTGTTGTCCTATGCGCATTCCATACTCATATCTTTTACATTGAGGACAATGTAGCTTTTAAGTTGGGGGTGGGAGATTAGGTTACCTAATCAGTACTTTCTTGAGCAAAAATTGTGAAAATTTTTAAATTTTCTCTGGACTTTCTGGTGAATTCAAAGTGATTGGACGACCATCTTTGATTTAGAATTGCAAGAGATGGAATGTTGATGATTTACTGCTCTTGGATTCAGTTGCTCGTTAGATTTCGCGGTTAAGTTTAATCCATGATTAGAAGTTGTAAACATTGATTGAGTCATGATTTCACATGTCACATCTTGCTTACACATTAAGATTTCAGTTTGAAACTGAAGGGTTAATTTAGTGATCAGTAAGCATAGAAGGAACCAACTGGAACAATTGCCCGTCAAGATCAATTAAAAGGAAGAGATACCGTTGAAAAAGGTTATGCAAAGAATCTTCACTATAGGTTTGCTCCCTATAAGTGTGGACTTCATTCCCCTTCTTGGTTATTAGTCTAAAAAAAAAAAAAAAAAAAAAAAAAAAAAACTGAAGGAATGAAAAGATGATCTTTGAGGCAAGCTTTGGTTATTATGAATTCTCTTGTTGATTACCAACGATATCCTGAAATAAAGAATTGAATATTAATGATGAAAGTTGGGATTACACTTTACATCTGTGGAACTCAATGTTTAGGATTATTTCTAATTAAGGGACTAATACTTTGAATTTGGTTATGAAGCTTACCGCATGTTTGAATCTAGGAGAGAGTAAGGCCCAACATTCATGAATTGTTGAATTCTAAATATCTGGATTGTTTTCCAAAATCACTCGAGTTCATAGAAATTCTCCTGTAATTCTCAACTTATTCTTCGCATACTTTGCTCGGGACTAGCAAAATGCTGGTTGGGGGTTGTGTTGAGGGTCAAATATTGCATATCAGACCCATTTATTGCATGGATTTACAAGCATGACACCGTTTAATAGCCTAATTTAATTGAATTTGTGATGCAGGGCGTCTTCATGAGCTTGGACTGGGAAAGGACACTAAAAAGCATGGATTTACTGATCTGATGACACTAAAGCATGGGACAGACTCTAGAAGACCAAGAGCGACGAAATTATACACCAGGGGTCCGCGGAAATCGAGGAATCGAAGCTCAAATGGCTTGAAAAGTGTCCAGAATGCAAGATTATAGGGTTTCCACCATCTGTTCAGTCCAAAACTTCATACACGGCCTGAGGACCTTAAACTAACCGTACAAGTCAAATCTCACCCATTGGATCATTGTGGAAGTGGCCCGACGGATAGATAAAACCATAAAACTCTGATTTGGGGCCCGCACAATATCTGGATATGCCTCAATTTTGGTATCAACTGTTTAAATGAGATGATAAAGGGGATGGACGGATTGGATTTTGCATAACCATCATTGAGGGGCCACACGAGTGCTGCACGAACACTGCAGCAAGTGCACTTGCAGTGCACTGCACCAGACAAACCGCACTAGTCGGTTTCCTAAACAGAGACGGAAGCTCTGTTTTCCTTTCGCGCACGGTCCGTCCGCTGCTCCATCAGCGGCCCACTTTCATCACCCAGACGAAAGATCCAATCCGTCCATCATGCAGAAGATATCGAAAAGGTCAAATCCACGTTGACCGTGGGCAACCATACATACGTATGTGTCCACTACAGAGGTCATAAGGAGATTGTTTTAAAACGCTCAAAGCAGATGCAGCTGATTTAATTCTTTGGGTCGCAACAATATCAGATCAAAAACTTGATTTCCCAGGCCAAGATTCCACTAGGCAGCTAATGGACGGAGTGGATTTCTCTGTCGACCGTAATATGGGGCCCACCGAGCATCACAGCGCAGCTGCTTGCGTCGGTTACGCGTCCGTGAAATCCGGCCGTTGTGGGCCATTGGGCGTCCATGGTGGTGGTCGGATGCATGATCTGGACCATCCAAAAGTATAAAAAGGAGGTCCTGACCCCAACCAAGAAGCCAGTTTCGAAAGAGTTGGGCAGTTAGCAGATCAAATTCAGACCAAACGTAGATGCTCTTGCGTTTTTCTTTTTCGCTGCGCTAGATAGAGATACGCAAGTCCTTGCTGCGAAAGGTCTGACACACGTTTCGACAGCCCCAGCACCGACTCTCCTATTCTTATATAAGCAAGAAAATAGAGAGAAGGAAGGGGGCGATCTGGGCTGAAGGAGAGAGGATTCAAGGGACTCGACTTTTGGTTTTGGTTTTGCCAGAAAAAAAAAGGGAAAAAGAGGAGAAACAGGGAAAGAACAGGAGGTCTGCTGCTGGATTTTTGGACGTGGCTGGAAGGCAAGGAAGGAAAGGAAGGAAAGGAAGAAAGGAAGAAAAGTGAAAGAAAAAAAAAAGGAGCAGAAGACGTGGAGGAACAGCGGCTGAACGGTTCTTTTTTTTTTCTTCCTTTTTGTTTTTCTTCTTTCTCTTAATTGGAGATTAGCCTACCCATGTTTGGCTAAACCCCTTAGCTAGGGCTAAGGGGAGAAGCTTGTAGCGAGATGGGAGACATTATTTCCTATTTTTCATGAACTGAACTTGGATTTAAGTTGATTATTATAAGGAATATTTTTATTAGTCTTTAATGGTCTGTTTTGACAGAAATTACAATGGATTTGCAATGGCTTTGAATATTTCTTTCCTCTTTTTATATTTATGAAGTCAGGAAGCCCTGTTGTTCACCATCGTCTCCTGGGCATGGTATGATGACAGTACCTCTCTGATCTTCATAAATTGTTGATTGGTTGGTAATTAGTTTAATCCTGTTGTTTGCTTTGTCTCCTGGGCATGGTTAGATGATGGAATCCATTCTAATTCATATACCTCTCATCTCTTGAAAACCAAATCAAGTAAGTTCAATTTGAATCCCATATGCGAGCATAAGATCTCCCGGATCTCTACAAGTGGATCCTCTGAATCCCTAGTTTCCCTTCCCTGAACTACTTAAGTTTTAGATAATTATTTCACAAATTATTTCCTAAATTCTATTTGGTTTAGATCACATCTTAGTCTAGTTCTAGTTCTACTTGGTTTCAGATAACGTACAGGTATCAGTCCCTGTGGATTCGACCTCGGTCTTACCGAGTTTATTACTACATCACAACCCTGCACTTGGGGAGTGAACATGAGGCATCGAGTCACGTACTCTGTTATTTCCTTTTTCATGTTGTCCTACCAATAATTTTGCCTCAGATCCCAATACATCTTGGTACTACCAAGATGCATCGCCAATTTGGAGTTATGAGTGACATTTAAAACTTCTTCTCGTAGTCCCAGAAGACTTGGGACACATAGGCGGCCTCGGTACCGCAATCCCCCATCATTACAGACTCTCCACTCGGATTCCACATCATTCCCCGCTCTTTCCTTCATCTTTTTCAATACCTCATCGCCTTCCTATGCATCGATGATTTTACTGATAATCAGTGGTTGGACATGAACGTGGGCTACGACCTCGTACGGTTCCTCAATGGTTAGCTTCATGTCGAAGTCCCGCACAAACTCCATCATGTTCCATTCTCTCACCATCAACGGGGCCGTAAATTCAAGCGTTCTCTTGCAACTCAAGGCGTCTGCCACCAGATTCGCCTTGCCAGGATGATATGAGACTTCAAACTTGAAGTCTTTCAACGTTTCCATCCAGCAACGCTGTCTCATGTTCAGATCCTTCTGAGTGAAGATGTATTTGAGACTCTTATAATCACAGAAGAGCTCAAACTCTTCACCATAGAGATAGTGTCTTTATAATTTCAAGGCAAAAACTACCGCCGTGAGTTCGAGATCATGGGTAGGGTAGTTCTCCTCATGCTTCCTTAGTTGTCGGGACACGTAAGCAATTGCCCTATCCATCTACATGAGTACGCAACCTAAGCCTACACGAGAGGCCTCAGTATAAATGGTGTACTTGACCCCTTACTCAGGTAACACGAGTACAAGTGCTGACGTCAGTTTGTCTTTCAACTCTTGGAAGGCTGCCTCCGCCTTCAAATTTCAGGCAAACTTGAGGTCCTTTCGTGTAAGTTGGGAAAACGGCAGGGCTATTTTTGAAAATTCCTTAATGAACCTTCGGTAGTAGCTTGCCAGACTGAGAAAACTCTGAACTTCTGTAACCGACTTTGGTTGCTTCCAATCTTGTAAGGCTACTACCTTGGCGAGGTCCACGGAAATACCTTCTTTGGACACCACATGACCCAAAAATTTGACCTCCTTCCAGAAGTCGCATTTCCTAAATTGCACAAACAACCAATTTTTATTAAGGGTTTCGAGGACCGCACGCAAGTGTTCTTCATGCTCTTCTTGACTTGTGGAATATACTAATATGTCGTCAATGAATACGATGACGAATCTGTATAAGAATGGCCTAAAGAATTTGTTCATGAGATTCATGAATACCGCTAGAGCATTCGTGAGTCCAAACGGCATAATTAGGAACTCATAATGGCCAAAGCAGGTTCTAAAGGCCATTTTCTGTATATCCTCATCACTGACTCGCCGCTGATGGTACCCTGTTTGTAGATCAATTTTTGAGAAATATTGAGCACCCCTCAGCTAGTCGAACAAGTCGTCAATTCTAGGCAACAGGTATTTATTCTAAACCGTCACTTGGTTCAATCTCCTATAATCTACACACAATCGCAATGAGCCGTCCTTCTTCACAAATAGGACCTGAGCTCCCCACGGTGAGACGCTGGGTTAGATGAAGCCTAATTTTAACAAATTATCGATTTGAGTCCTTAGCTCTTTCATCTCACATGGGGGCATGCGGTAAGTTGGCAAGAAAATGGTTGTGACACCTGAAGTAAGATCAATCGTGAAGTCTATCTCACGTCGAGGAGGAAGTCCGAGTATGGCTTTGAATACATCGACGAAATCTTGGACCACGGGAGTGCATGTTAACGAGGGTCCATCATAGCCCTCCTCTAATGAAGCATAACACAAAATTCTATGTTCATGGATGACTTGACTGGGAATGTGAAGGAAGTGCCGTCATCCTCATATATTTTCACAGATATATTGTCACAGTCGATTTTCGCCTTCATCATAGTCAACCAGTCCATGCCCAGAATGACGTCGTAATGAAAAATTTTGGTCACTATTAGGTCCACAAGTACCACCTTGCCCCCCAAGTCTATGGGACAATCACAACACATCTTTGTCGCTTCTGAGAAGGTCCTGGCAGCGGCAATGATTTTCACCCCTACGATAGGAGTGTGAAGTAGCCCTAGATGTTTGATGGTTACATGCGATATGAGAGAAGTAATGAATCCAATATCCACCAAAAGAAATATGGGAGTACCTTGTATGTGGGCTGTCACTTCGAAGGCCGTAGGTGTGGGGGTGACTGCATCTTGGCCCTCTACCATCAATGCATGTACTCGTGCTTGCTGTGGAAAGTTCGGTCGTTGCATAGGCCGTTGTGGCGGCCTAACTTGAGGTGCAGGAGCGCAATGGAATTGCTGGTCCGGTCCTATAGCCCTCAGTGGAGGAATCTGCATGGCTTGCTGTGGGGGCCTGTTGATATGTTGAGGGGGCATGAAGCCATAGTCCCTCATTCTTGAAAAGCAGAAGGGCTTCGAGTGGCCCACCCTCTTGTAGTACTCGCATATACGGTTAAGCCATGCGAAAGGGGTCGAAGTGACTGCAAGTCTAGGAGGAGAATTTGGGCGCGGCCTCTTCCCGGCGAAGGATGAGGACGGTCCTTTAGTCCTGCTTCGCAGGCCTAGCTGTGAACGGGTCCGTGAGACTCGATTCGTGTCTCTTCCATCGCCTTCCTCTTCCTCTTCGTCGGCATCCCTGAACTGCTCAATGCAGGCTTGTCGCTGCTTAGGGCCTATTCTCATATTATTGAGCATATCATCGCCCAATAGTTGCGTCAGTATAAGATTTCCATCCGACCCGTCCACACCGTATTGCTGAGCTAACTGACAGACTAAACGACTAAATGGAAGGCATACATTCTTCCGTGTTGCCCTTGTGGCCCTCACGATCTGATGGAGTCCTACGCTGGGGAGGCACACATTTGCTCCCTGTCCCACTTGATATAAAAACTTCACCATATAACAGGAACACCCGGTGCGGCTCTTCAGCCTCGGGTACACATTATGGGTGCAAATGCGGTGAAGTACTCAGTAATCGGGGTTCAAGGTGGGCGTGTTTATGCCGACTTCTTGCCTCCATTGGGCAACCTGTCCACATAAAAAGTGAGTCCGCTCGTCGCGGGCTCGACTCATATCCAAAATTTCCTCATCAATCTGTACCTCCCCTAATGACACTCCGAGTACGTCAGAAATATCCTCCACCCCGAAGTGGAACCTCTTGCTACCCACTATAAGATCAAAGCCCAATGGCTTGAATTTAAGGTTTCTTATTCGGGTGTAGAAAGCCCTAGCTTGTCCCTCATCGGCCTGGGAACCTCCATAGAATATGAGACCCCATTCCTTTTCCATAAGTCGATTGAGCAGAGTGGAACTTTCGAATAGATGCTCCTCCATGGAGGCTTCAAAGGCGACGTTGCGCTTGCGAAAATTTCCTACATCCTCAACAAGCGGTGGGGAAGCTTGAGTTGTGAGCCCTCTTTGGGAGTCATTTCTTCGCTTGGATCGAACTTTCAAGCTTGACTTCCCTTTTGGATTGGCCGCCTTCTTACTACGCCTTTCTCGAATCGATCTTGATTCGGTGGGAACCGGTCTCTTCTTCCCCATGAGTGAAAGAATCACCGGAATAGAAAAGAGGGAGACCACGGTTGCCAAGAACGCCACTTCTCTCAACTAAGATGGATTGGTTGTGAGAAATGTAGGTGGATTGTTGAAGGGAAGATTCTAGAGATGGTTTTGAAGAGGACATGAGAATGAGTTTAGGAATGATTTGGGGTATGTATTTTAGAAATGGGTTGAGAGGGGTTTGTTAAGAATGGTCTTCGGGATATGGTTTGGGAGTGAATGTTGGTGGATGGATTTGGGAATGGACTTGAGAATGGGATTTGATGTTGGGTTTTGTGAATGGGGTTTAAGAGTGATGGAGTGGGGAGAATTTGTGAATGGGTTTGGAGAAATGGTTTGGAGAGGGAGATGTATTGAGGTTTGGAAGAATGGAGGATAGTGGAGGGAGAGAAAAAGGGTGTTAGGGCTTTTTAAATGCTATAGAAGTGGGCCAAAATCCAATTTTTCTACATTTTCACTATTTTCGATAAATTTTCGTACACCCCTAAGCCTTTATCCCCAATTGGGTCGGAACTATCAAGTTCGGCCCAATATTAGTTCTTTAGTCTAGAACGATGGTTTCAACCGTCCAATCTTTAGTTCCGGCTTGTTTCTATCAACGGCTGAGGTACTATATGACTCTCAGACCCATTTCCTACCGTCATTACTCTCCCTCGCTTCTTAATCCTAACTCCTTGGAAGTCTTGCTTTCCATCCAAGATTGCCGGTTTAGGGCTTGGGATGGTTCCTACCATTCTAAGTCCTTGTTGCGTTTCCTCTCGAGTCAGCGGATACGTTAGCGAGTTCATGACCCACGGCCCAATTAATTCCAAACCATTACTCTGATACCAACTTGTAACGCCCTAGAAATTGGGTGTCGTGCATATACTCAACTCCCAAGTTTTCGGGTATCACTTATAACCACTTTTACTATTTTGCGTTTGATTAGGCGTAATGCGCAGTATGGAACAATTGAAACATGAATCACAATCACCACGGGTCTGCTAAAATGGAGATGACTAAATGTATATGAGTCCAAAAAATATAACCATGGGTAGCATAAGGCGTTGTCCAACAAAATTACAGAAAAAAAAATGATATGTCCAAAAGAATGATGTGCTGAGTCCCCTACTCAGCTATCCAAGTGCGTCCGCGATATCTACGGCGAACCGTCCATCAACTGAAAATAGGATAGCTCATCCTTCTCTTCGACGCTCGCACCACAAGGCTCCTCGTACTCAGTGTCACCTGCAACTACAGAAGCATCTAGTTAGTGTTTTAAAACACCGTCCCAAAGTGGGAGTGAGTGATCAACTCAGTGGGTGCAATTAGTCTTAAGTTATACAAACATCAATTATATTGTGGATTTAATGAAAGGCATACATTTACATATATCTAACTAGTCTTATTAATGCATATGCATGTATCATGATATGATGCATGACCTCACAACAACACTTCCTCGAGCGACTCCGTCTAACGATCGCGTATGACAAACACTCACTCATTGCGACCTCAACTGCCGAGTCGCCAACCTAACTAGTGCGATGCAATAGTGATCATGTTAGCTAGGTTTTTAATTAGTTCCGTTCAACCAGCAGATTGGGAAAACTAGTACACGCTATAATATAAATGCCCCCAACTGGTTGCGAGGCCCAAGCCCCCCAACATGTGAGACCAGGACCCCACGATCCTTGATCCCATCAGGTTTTTCATCCCCGATTTCAAGCACATGGAAGGTACTGAGAAGTGGGATTGCTCGCGGTCACTACTGGGAGGCTCGTCACCCCAGCGTAGGTCGACAGCTTGAATACAATGTCCCATTCCACCATTTCCAGCTCTCGAGATGGTAGATTAGTTTCAACGATTATCAATGGGCTTCAGTGGGCGAAGGGTGTTCTAGGTTCCTTTCAGGCATGAGCAAACATGGTTAACAGCACACGGTTGGTCAGTAAGTGGACTAAACTGTGCGAGTCCAGGCGAGTATGCAGTGGACGACATCGAGTACAAGCGACCCATGTAGTCCAACTACTGTCGCCCATTCGCACTAGCCCAAATCCACTGGTTTAGCCTCAGGATAGTCCTACCAACGGGACCACCTTTACTCTCCTCAGTTTCCCGACCAACCTAGGGATTTAATAGCATTCAGTGATACTTCAACAGTTCATGTTTTATCATCTAAACTCAAATAATGTCATGCACTCATACATCAACATAGGAATCTAGATTTTTCTATAAATGCAAGTACTAACAATATTACAAAATGGATGTGCATGTGTGTTGTGAGGGGTTAGCGTAGAGATTAAGAATTCTATATCTCATAGCACAAAATTATAACAAGGGTTAATGCATCCTACATACTACAAAGAAGCATGGAATAAGCATGTATATATGAGATGAACATGCACTCACCAATTTCATGCCCAATCATGTTTAGGAACAACAAGCAATACAAAATCATCCATGTCATTTGGAGGATCTATCATGTAAGGTTTTTGGTTAGGTTCCTTCTAGGTTGTTCAAATACTTCACCCAAACATTCACAATTATGAAATTCATAGTAAAATTAGTACTAGGCCACCTAAGAATAATAGTCAACACCTATGGATCGTTGAGATCTTGGGAAGCGACCTAGGAGTGTCGAAATTGGGGTCGATTGGCCGAAATCCTTGAGGCAAAGCATTTGCATGTTAGAATCCCATGCAAATCCCCTCACAACATAAGGGTTTCCAAAAGGATGAGAGATTTACCTACCCAATCAGTGGAGAGGGGTTCTTCCCGTTTGTGGTTGAGGGATTTCCATAAGGGAGAGGTAAGGAGTTGCAAGATTGTAACGCCTTGAAATTCGGGGGGTCGAGCATATCTCAGCTCCTGAGTTTCAAAACATCACTTATGCAACATATGGAATGATGAATGTATGTTGTATGTATGAGTGCATAAAACATGAAATAGATTAAGCCAAACTGCAAACATAATTCAGGGATAAGTGAAAGACGCAAGCGGAAGACTTAAAGAAACATATGTGTACATGTGCAAATCCCTGAAATACGTATACTCTGCCAGGTCATAATTACAAGTGTTGTTTTCAAAATATAAGTATCAAAATGACATCATCTATTACAATTACAAAGAAAACCCAGAATCCCCGCATATCAGGACATGGTTCACATGAACCCGCCTGAGAACTGCATAAAAGAAAACGTATCCTCATCATCCTCGTACTCCGACTCTGCCTCAGGGGTCGCGTCAAGATCTGCATCTAAGACAGAGTCTGGTTGGTGTTGAAACACCGTCCCAGAATGAACTACTCTTGTTAATGCAAGGATGTATGTAGGAATGATGCATGCCCTCGCCTGCACTCCCTCAGCGTCTTCATCTTACGGTACACATGACAACCTCCCGCAGTGCCAACAACTCCTACGCACATGCAATGCGGTGCATGATCATGATTACCAGGTTATTATTAGTCCTTTTCATACAACAAGATTGGGAAGCTAAGGTACCTTCCTCATATTACTTTCCAAACAGTGATCCATTCTAGGGTTGTCAGTCCTAGACAATCTCATACGATCATATGATTTTAGGTCGCTGCAAAGGGCTCGTCACCAATCAATGCATGCCTATCATACCTTAGTTACTACCCTAAGGCTCGTCGCCTCAATGCAGTAGCAAGGTATGCTCGAGGTCACTACAAAGGGCTCGTCACCAATCAATGTAGGCCGATAGCACGAATATAGTGTCTCATACCATCATAATCGGCTCACGAGTCTGGTGTGCTCACTGGTCACTACGGGGAGACTCGTCACCCCAGCGTAGGCCGATAGCTCGACCACGGTATCCCATACCACCATGTCCGGCTTATGAGTCTTAGCGGATCAAGGTACAATGGTTAACGGAATTGCAATGGTAAGTTTAGTACCCTAGATTCAAACAATAGCGTCTATACATGGTGTACATCCATCGGGACAATCGGGTTAATTGAAGAACTTGACTAGCACGAGCGCACGTTGAGCTGAACGACATAGAGTGTGCAAACACCCCGTGTGGCCAAACCACTACCGACAACCCAAATACGACTCGGGTTCGTCAAACACATCTTGTGTGGCAAAAACGACCTCGGCCACGAACTTAAGGATTGTTACCGATTTCCTGGACTATTCCATAGTCCCAAACATGTTCAATGATAACAGATATTCATATCACAGTAATGGAACAACAATTCTAATCATACAATATGGAAGCATGTGATGAATATTAATTTAACATAAATTTACACATAAGTAGTACTTGAAGTTAAACAACAAAGAATGTGAATAGCATGTAGGAAATCGTACACATCAATAGGGTAGTTGAGAATCTCTTCCCAACGTCCATAAATAGGTTAATGTAATACACACTTAACTATCCATACATTTCTACAAACACTTAGACTACATAGTCAAACATACATGACGTATGGTGGTGATAACACACATTTGGACAATTCCTTTCGCCAAGGAGTTGACACACATACAACTAGCACAAGTACACGACAATTAATCATGGCAAACACATGTTCATATTTTATACGTATACGATACTTCCTATATATACATAGAATACACAAATCTCAATATAACTCATATATATCAGGAACACAAAATAAACATCACAGTTGGCATGTGAAATTGCATCCACAACAATAATAAACCATTACCCAACATTGAAAGCCTTGAAAACCATAACCTATACGAATATAGTCCGCACCTTAAATCAGAAAAAGCACAATAGATCTGATTCAAACGATAAGTCTTCGTCAACGGCTACTAGACAACCTAAGGCAAGAATAAAACAAGCTACATCAACACTTAGACAAGTCTAAGCTCTAAAACAAGTTAAGGTTTGACTGACTTACCCAAAATGAACTTAGAATCACCGGAATAACGATTCAAAAGTGATGGTTTAGGGATACAGAGTAACAGAAAAGAATCTCAAGATGATTCACCAGCTTCTCTCTCACTTTCTCTCTCTTTTCCTCTCTCTTTCTTAGCTAAGGTTAGGAAATTCGTATGGAAAAGAGAGTGAGGGATTTAAGGTCTTTATATAGGCCTAACATTGATGAAAACAGCCCCAGGGCCAAGGTATACTTAGGTTATAACCAAATCAAGCCTATTCCGATCCAACGGAACACTTCTGGTGGTCCTTTCTCCACGTGCGGTCGGACTTAAGCTCACTGACCATGGATCTAGGTTAGGCTGAGTTTTCGTACCGATCGAATTTACAGATTAGCCGTGGTGGACGACTCTCAATTCAACGGTCACCGAAACTCGATCAGGTCCACCGGCACTAGGACATGCCAGGGCCATCTTCCCTGATCCGAGGGTGAAATTGGGTCAGAATTCAACGATCAGAAAGCTTAGAATCGGCGCGCAAGCGACACGACTCAGATTTCATAAATATATATTTAATTTCTCAGCTTTCTCACACTCTTTACTCAGGACTCAAGCAAATCGACCCAGGACATCATCTGGACTTGATTTTTGAGGTGATGGTCAAGCCCAACAAGATGACCAAAATTGTCTAAGATCGTCGCCATCGGACTTTCGACGCACGGTCCAGGTCCGATACAAAGTTTCTAAGTACTCCCAAGAGCAACTGGATTTAGCGTTGGATCCTAGATTTCAGGATAACATAGCGCTAACGATTCTATAGGTTTTGGGTCCTGCAGATCAAATTTAAAGTGATTGATGCTAATTTCACAAGCAATTGAGTTTAGCGCTAATTAACCCACATATAACTTCTAAGGAATTCGAGGTGGCACTCGAGTCTTTGCACGAAATTTTTCGGGTCATTACAAAGATTGACTCCCTTAGGCCCCACTTCGAGCTACGGTCCACCTTCACTCCTTTCTTCACTCCTTTCTTCACTCTACCTTCCTCTCTCTCTCTCTTCTCTCTTTACTCTCTCCTTTCTCTTTAGTTGTTGGAGCAATGGTGGGAGTATGAGAGAAAGAGCCTTAGGGCTTTATTTCCTAGGTTTGGGCCCATTGGCCTTAAGTTTCAACAATTTCCTTCAATGGCTCTATGGGAGCCCCTTTTAGCTTTAGGGCAGCCCTGTCACCCCCTTGGCCACCAAATTTTGTGTGTAGGTGTCTCATGGCCTGATGAGGGGCTATGCAAAATTTGAACGCAAACGGATACGAGTTTTATCGTACGGTTCCGATCTTTAAACGGCCCTGTGGGGTCCATTCTGGCTGTTGGAGTGGTTCTGACGGCCCCCTGATTATGAAATTTATAGGATAGGTGTTCCATGACTCGATGAAGGGCCGTGTAAAATTTGAAGGCAAACGGACGCGAGATTTTACCGTACAGGGCCGATTTGCGATCAAGGGTCACCGTTTTGCGATCGGGTTCTAGATTTTGTGGACAGGCGTAGAAAAATATTTAAGGCTTTCACTGTAAATGTAGAAGAGATCCGACGGCTGCAAGGCATTATATCTCAGTTTTATTTAAAAGTGTCAGATTTCAATTCTAGCCTTTGGGTCAAGGCTGGGGTGAGTTGCGTTTGGCAAGTGCCGCTGGGACGGCATGGAAAATTAATTTCTAAGCGTCTACTGAGTCTGTGGTCTATGATGGACCACAAGCCCCGGGAGATCTGCGGTTTCCCCAATTTTTAGATTTTTCTGACCTTCCTTGGCGCCTGCACGGCCTGCGCGGGCTGTTGCCAAGTGCAACCAGGCTAACTAGCTTGACGGCCCGTACTCGGTCTGATCATAACCAGACTGGTCTACCCTAATGGGCTAACCAGGGTTAATTTATTGGTGGTACCCCACACTCGAGTGGTTTAAGCGAATAGTCCTGCGGCAAATCCTACGTGGACGCCTCAGGACACTGTTCTGGTTGGACAGGACATTACAATTGCATTGCCAAAAGTCAGGATGGTCTGCTCTTCAAGTGGGCCACAATGTTAGAATCATAGAAAATCATCCTTGAAAGTTTTTTACTCCCTAGAATTCTTTTGTGAATTGTGCCTTGTATAACGTACAAAGTGATTTGATTTGTAATGACTGAAAATCAAAATAATGGGACCAAGTTAATGGATGAGTTAGATCTCAAGATTGTATGCCATGGTTTCCCATTTGATGGCCTGTAAACGAGATGCCTTGTACATGTGTGATGTATCTTTAGAGATGTCAATAATGAGACTTCCAACTCATTATCAAAGGCAAGGTTTTTGATAGGCTAGCTGGATCAATTATAAATGAATGAGAAAGTATGTAAAAGATCTTTAAGATTTTAAAATTGATTTTCTGTTTTCATCTTTTGAAGTATTATTGAATAGTTCAATTTTAGATACTTAAGTCGTAGAATTGATTGTGATGGTAATCATTGATTATAGTTTTTGACATTTGAAATTTTATTGCAACAAGGCTTTCAACAAGTTTGAAAATAGTTAAACATTGGCTATAAAATTTTTATTTTTATTTTTTAAAGTAAAAAAGAAAAGTAAATGTTTTCTATTTTCAAATAAATAGTAGAATTGTACGAATTGGTCTACTTTTCAAACAAAAAATTGGTTTCAAGATTGTTAGATATAGGTGTTGAAAATAATAGATATAGATTCAAAAATAAAAATAAATTAAAAAATTAAAACAAAATAAAAAGTAAATAAAGTTAAAAATAAATAAATTTTAAAAAAAAACTTGCATTTGAGTTCAAAAATGTTTTCTATTTTCGAACAAATAGTAGAATTGTACGAATTGGTCTACTCTTTCAAACAAAAACTTGGTTTCAAGATTGTTGGATATAGGTGTTCAAAATAATAGATACAGATTAAAAAATAAAAATAAATTAAAAAATTAAAACAAAATAAAAAGTAAATAAAGTAAATAATAAAAAACAAAAAAAAATTGCATTTTAGTTCAAATATGACTGAGTTACTTAGCTTGAAAATAAATTTGCCCTCATAGAACCGCATCCTAGGTGCAACAGGAATCACGAGAAATTGACCTCCAAGATGCAACGACCATGACCCACTCCCAATGGTGCAACAGGAATCACAAGCAATTGGCCTCTAAGATGCAACGATCATGACCCACTCCCAATGGTGCACTTGTCATACATGGGCTCGAACCAACATATAAAACCTAAACTGAAGTTAGTTGACTTAGTGGCAAACTCAGTTGCAGAAAAACCAACAATTCACCAAAGAGTTTTTGAAGATGCACAGAGAGCAATCATTTTTCAAATGAATGAAAACAAATTGAGATTACGTCTATTTAAAGACCATGATTAGGTACTTAAAGCATCGTTTCAAATAGATTAGATTTAATTAAACCCAACTAGTGCAACCACCCCAAGCGTCTTTGGTTTCAATTTCACCTAAAAATAAAAGAGTGCAAGTATACTCTTGGAGCAAGCACCATTAAGATGACTGTGCTCTCAGTCCACACAAACCCTGGATAGGATAGTATCTAGAACATAAATGGTTGATATCATCATTTGAATGGTGGAAATAGAAAAGAAAAGAAAAGAAAAAAAAGAAAAAAAGAAGCAGAGGGCAAAACTCCATTTAAAGATAGGAATTAAGAGACATTTGAAGGGTATATTTTCAAAAGAGAATAAATGAAGAGGAGAAGACAAAGTAAGAAAGGGATTGCTATTTGTATGTCAACTCTCTCTCTCTCTCTCTCTCTCTCTCTCTCTCTCTCTCTCTCTCTCTCTCTCTCTCTCTCTCTCTCTATATATATATATATATATATATATATATATAATCTCAACTGCCCATCTACTTTCATAGTGAAACTCATTTGCCTCCATTGGTTGTGGAGGCCGTAGCACTCTTTTGATGTTGTGAGATGGGCTAGACCCAAATTTGGTCTTGGAGGAAACGGAAGATTTGGCTCACTAACAATTAGTGATCTTCTCAGGATTCCAACTCATAGCTCAATTACAAGCAAATTGTGTTTCAACATTGAGGTCGAGAGAGAGAGAGATATGCTCACCTTCTTACCTGAGCACCCATGGCCCACTAGAGTTTTGAGGGGTGCTGCATCACATTGACCATTCAGATTTTGTGCCCATGACACGTGTGCAAAGATGCATACGAGTGTTCACGTAAGAAGGTGTGCAGGCGTGTGTCTATATATATATATAATATAAGGGTGCACATAGAACTAGTAAACCAGATCGGAACTGACCAAACTGCATGGTTTGGTTCTATTTTATTAGTTTACAATATATTTTAGGTGTCTACTTGACTCATGATTTATGGTTTACAATGCGCCCTTTGATTGTTTCCGTAAATGTCTTTTTGCACACTATATAATATCTAAACCATTCATCAAATATATCACAACACGAATGGACATGGGCTGGATTATAAATAATAAAAAAAAAGAAGCAATTGAGCTGAATTATAAAAAAGCCTAAAACTGTAAAACTGAACCGATTTTTACGGTCCTGTTCTAGTTTGGTTCTAAGGCCTAGATCGGTGCGGAGCGAGTAGGACCACTCAGATCCAATCGTACATCGGATTGAGTTCTGATCATGGTCAATCCAGACTGATCCGGACCTATATATATATATATATATATATATATATATATATATATACACACACACACACCTGACAAAAGAAAACAATTTCGTCCCTTGATTTGCATTTCTCTTTGCTATGGCCCACTAGAGTTTTGGATTAGTGTAAAAATTGGCCTTTGGGGGTTTCATGGAGTGTCGCGTCACATGTACCGTTAGGTTTTTAGGCCCATGACACGTGTGAAAAGGTGCACACGTGGACAGGTGGGCATGCCTCTTATTGACAGATTTCTTACCATACATGCACAAAATCAAGACTTGCACAAAATCTGTAATTATATTATTTTTAGTACTCAATCAAATTAGTCCACTTGTCTTATGTATATTTTTCCATACATAGCTCATTGTACATCTATTTATTTGTAAAGCTCAATACAAAATATATAACAATTTAGTCAAATATTTCTTTCCCTCTTCCATCTTAACATGGTATCAGATCCTAAAAGATCAACCCATTATGCCATGGCCGAGAGCCTCACACCAACAAATCGTGGCCGTCCATTTTAGGACAACCTCCGTCGACTGCGAATCTAGTCTCTCTCACTCCATCCACTTCAAGTTCGGTCCCTGGATTGTCACTGGAGCTGTATCAGAAGTTGCTCAGCCTCCTCGCACCATCGCAACCTCCGAATGATCCATCCCCTACAAATTTCGCTAGTAACCTCTTCTCCCCATCTGATTTCTCCTTCAATCGGCGCCTCCATTGGGTGGTGGACAATGGTGCGAGCCACCAAATCTACCACCAACGAGATGCTTTTACCGATTTGAAGCACTTTGCCTCCTCTCTTCACATTCGGCTTCCAACATGACATCCCAACCGAAGGGCTGAGTTCTTGTATTCTCTCTCCTTCTCTCAAATTAAAACACGTTTTCTATGTTCCCATTTTGTCCTTCAATTTACTTTCAGTTGTTCAAATTATCCTTTATAATTCTTATGTTATCTCTTTTTCTTCTAACACTTGTTTATTTCAGGACCCTCAATCGATGAAGTCGATTGGAGTGGGTGATCTATGCAATAGGCTCTACGTGTACTGCCCCGACCATCCCGTCATTTTTGCTGCTCAATCTACTGCTAATAAGACCTTATGGCATCAACGTCTAGGACATCCCTCCAGTTTTACTATTCCCAGTATTTTTAATTCTCCTTGTACTTTTTCTGAATGTGATGTTTGTGCTCGTTCTAAGCATACAAGATTACATTTTTCCAATTATGCCAATAAAAGTGATTCCTGTTTTAATCGTATCTTTTGTGATATTTAAGGTAGTTATCACACCGCATCTTTATGTGGAGCTCATTATTTTCTCACAATTGTTGATGATTTTTCTCGCACCGCATGAGTATATCTTATGCTTTTTAAATCTGAGGCTTACACCCATTTAACGCACTTTTTACTCTTGTCCACAATCAGTCTAACACCACAGTTAAAATTATTAGAACTGATAATGGACAAGAATTTCTTTCTCATTAATTTCAAATATACCTACACAATCACGACATCATTCATGAACGTACCTGTGTAGAAACTCCTCAACAAAATGGCGTTGCTGAGCGTAAACACCGTCACCTTCTAAATGTTGCCCGTAGTCTTCATTTTCAAGCACACTTATCTCTACCTTTTTGGGGTAATTGTGTTCTCACCGCAACTTACCTTATAAACCGCACCCCTAATCGCACTCTCCAAAATAAATCACATTTTGAAATTCTATTCAATAAACCTCCAAACTATGATCATCTTTGGGTATTCGGATGTCTTTGTTATGCACAAACTCTCGGCGCTCACCGAGACAAATTTTCTCTCCATGCCACTAAATGTGTCTTTCTTGGCTACCCAAGCACACATAAATCATACAAGCTCTACAACCTCAATACTCAATCCGTCTTCTACTCTCGAGATGTCACCTTCCAAAAATAAACATTCCCTTTCCAAGATCTTCCCTGACACTCCTTCCCTTCCCGCTCCTATCATTCCTCTTCCCATCACTAAACCTAGCTATTATGTCTCCTTCTCATAATCCCCCGACGTCTCCTAACTCTCCTGACTCCCTTGACTCTCCTGATTCCTCAACCCCCATGACCTTATCCAACACATCTCCACTAGCTACTCGCCCTCGCCGCACCATTACTCAACCTGCCTACCTTCACGACTATATCTGTTCCACCTTACATGCGGAGCCCACGACATCTACACGTGCTTCACCGGCTTCAGGTACTGCTCACCCTTTGTCTGCTTTTCTTTCATATTCTCATTTTTTCCCCTCACATATTACTTATTTGACTGCTCTTACCTCCTGTACTGACCCCCATGCTATCTGATGCTGTCCGCCACTCTCACTGGCACGAGGCAATGTCTGCTGAGCTTCGTGCTGTAGAGGATAATTCCACCTGAACTCTTGAGCCTCTTCCTCTTGGTAAGAAACCCATTGGATGCAAATGGGTTTTCAAAACCAAACTCAAAGCCAACGGATCCATCGAGAGGTACAAAGCTTGGCTCGTTGCCAAAGGATACAATCACGTTGAAAGACTTGACTACTATGAGACTTTTGCTTTGGTCACCAAAATGACCACAGTCTGCTGCTTACTGCCAGTTGCAGCTACCAAAAATTGGATTATTCATCAGCTTAACGTCAACAATGCCTTCTTGCACGGCGATCTTGATGAAGAAGTCTACATGACACCACCACCTGAATATTGTCTTCAAGGAGAGACCTGTGTCTGTCGTCTCAGAAAATCCCTCTATAGCATCAAATAAGCCTCCCGAAACTGGTTTTTTAAACTAACCTCTGTGCTTCTTAATGCAGGTTTTCATCAGTCTCAGGTGGATCATTCTTTGTTCACTCTCATCACTTCCACCAGCATCACTCTTATCCTTATTTATGTTGATGACATCCTGGTTGCTGGTAACGACATCTCTCAAATCGAGCTTTTTAAGAAAATTCTCTTCACTCACTTCAAGACAAAGGACCTTAGTTCCTTAAAGTATTTTCTTAGACTCGAAGTTGCTCGCTTTCCCAAAGGCATCTTTCTTAATCAGTGCAAATATGCTCTCGACATTCTCTCTGACAGTGGACAACTTAGTGCACGGACTGCTCTTTTTCCTATGGAGCAACATTTGAAGCTTAATACTTAAGATGGTGACTTTCTCTCTGATCATGGCCTTTACCGTTGCCTTGTTGGCCGTCTCATCTATCTAACCATCACCAGACCAGACATTATTTATGCAGTCAACACACTCAGTCAATTCATGCATGCTCCTCGGGTCCCCCACATGACTGCAGCTACCAGAGTTCTCCGCTACATCAAAGGCTGCCCCTGCCAAGGCATTTTCTTTCCTTCATCCAATAGTACACATGTCACAGCTTATACAGATTCTGATTGGGCCAGCTGTCCCACCACCCGTCGCTCTACCACCAGCTACTTTATTCAATTAGGCACCAGTCCCATCTCATGGCGCACCAAGAAGCAGAATACAATTGCTCGCTCTTCCGCTGAAGCTGAATATCGAGCCATGGCCGTCACAACCTATGAACTCACTTGGTTAAAACAACTTCTCACTGATCTTGGTGTTTCTCATCCCGAGTCATTCTCTCTACATTGTGACAATCAATCTGCATTATATATTGCACACAATCCTGTGTTTCATGAGCGTACCAAACACATTAAGATTGATTGCCATATTATTCGCGACAAAATTCGCTCGGGCCTCCTCAAAGTTGTCCACACTTCTTCCAGTAAGCAAGTTGCCGATATCTTCACCAAAACTTTGGGACATGAACTTTTTCATTATTTTTCGCACAAGTTGGGCATCACGAACCTCCATGCGCCAACTTGAGGGGGAGTATTGACAGATTTCTTACCATACATACACAAAATCAAGACTTGCACAAAATCTGTAATTAAATTATTTTTAGAACTCAATCAAATTAGTCCACTTGTCTTATGTATATTTTTTCATACATAGTTCATTGTACATCTATTTATTTGTAAAGCTCAATACAAAATATATAACAATTTAGTCAAATATTTCTTTCCCTCTTCCATCTTAACACCTCTCTCTCTCTCTCTCTCTCTCTGCATACAGAGAGTGTGTGTGTGAATATGTGTTACAAAAAGAAAAAGTAGTGACTTTCTCTAGAGTTATCTGCTAATGACAAGGCAGACGCTCTAGCAAAAGCAGTGTGCTAATGTTCTCTAGCGAAAGTAGTGTTCTAGGGCTGATTCCTCCTTATCCACTGTGGATAGGCAATAAATCCCTTGTCAAGATTGTAGTGTTTATAATTTGGCTCGTTTGTTCTTTCATTTTTTTAAAAATAAAATTTTCATATTTTAATTTTTAGAAAAAAAATGGTCCAATTGGGATGATATTGAAAATTAAAAGCCCAGTTGAACCAATGTGGTAGACATTTCTGATTAAAACGGCTGTAGTAAAGGTGAGGGGTCCAATTGGACCAAAATCAAAGATGAATGGCCCAATTAGTCCAAAATTGAAGATTGATGCTTCAAGTGGACTGATGTTAAAGGTAGACCGTTCAATTGTGCTGAAAGCAGAGATGAATGGTCTGATAGGGCTAATATTGAAAATAAACAGCTTGGACCAACTGAATGATCTGATTGGAACAATGCTAGATTAGACAAAATTCAAAGATGGACGGTTCGATTAGGTTGATATTGATGATCAATGGTCCAATTAGATATTAACGATCAGATTGGGTCTTTATGATGGACAATCCGATATTTAAGATGAATGATACTGGCAATTAAACCAATGCTCATTGGCCTAATTGGATCATTCGTCTCTAATTTCAACATAATTAGACCATTCATCTTTAATATCAGTCCAATCTAAGCGTTGATCTTCAATAGCAAATAAATTGGACAATTCATTTCCAATTTTGGCCCGATCAAATTGTTTTTCCTTGATATCCATCCAAGAGATTGTTAATCTCTAGTATCCACTTGATCAGACCATTCATCTTCAATATAAGTCCAATCTAACTGTTGATCTTCAATTTTATATTAATGAGACTCTGCATCTTTGATGTTGGTCTAACTTGACCGTTCATCTTCAGTATTATTCAAATTGGACCATTGGCTCCAAGCGATCTATTGATTTTAACATCGTCCAACCTAACCATTCATCTCTAATTTCATCACAAATGGACCATTGCTCTTCACTATCAGTTTAATTGGACCATTGAAACTTAAGTTTGCACTAATCAAACAGTTTAATTTTGACATTGGTCCAATCTCAACCCCATCTTTAGTTTGATTGAATTGGACCATTCAAATTGACTGTTAACTTTCAATATTGGCCAAATCGAACCAGTTATCTCCAATTTCATCACATCCTGACTGTTTATCTTCAACATCTGTCTAATCAAACTGTTAATATTTAATTTACACCATTGAAATTCAATTTTAGACTAATAGGACTGTTGATCTTTGATATTGATCCAATCACTTGGTTCATCTTTAGAATCATTGGAATTGGTCTATTACAATCTGACATTGTTGAATGAGGCTACTAATTTTCAATATTAGCCCAATCGGACCATGAATCTCAAATGCATCACAATTGGACCATTCATCTTTATCAGTCCAATCAAATATTCAGTTTTGGACTAATCGAACGGCCGAGCATAAAATACAAAGGATCAAAGCATACAAGAAAAGCCCACTTACAAATAGAAACCTAGGGCCTGTTTGATGGATCAGGATTGAATTCATACGGGTGGGTCCCCGATCTAGTGATCTAGAACGTCCATATGATGGGCCCATCATGGATGGACGGTACCCAGAAATCTATCAGATTTGAACCTCCACATCATCCAAAATCATAATACTTTGAATGTGAACAGTTGTTATATTCTTTTCTCAACCGTCCATTTTAAGAGCGACTGATGGAAGGCCAATAATCGCCCGATGGGGAGGTTTTTGGGCGGATGGTCCATCCATGTTAGAGTCAATGAGATAAACATCTAAGTCAGAAAACTATGGGCCCAGTTATAAAAATTCAAGGCTGGAGGATATTTGTAACCGTCCAAAGGAATTATGCATTGGAAGGAGAATAGTGTCCTGATACGCATGCTCCACAATGCGATCCAGATCGTTAAATTCTAGGACACCGGAAGATCTGAACCAATCAGGGAGGCTTTTCATTCATCCTTCGTCCATGGCGAGTCGTACGGAATCAACGGTCTGGATTATGAAACCTATACCTCACCTATGTGAACTGGGGGAGGGGATTAGGTGTCATCCCGGGAACACATTACTTGGTGTTTCCCTGACCGTGGGGCCCATCTTGATCTATGTGTTGTACATCCATGCCGTCCATCAGTTTTTTCAGTTCATTTTAGGGCATGGTCCAAAAATCGAAGTAAATTCAAATCTTAAGTGGACCACACCAAAGAAAAGAGTGACAAGCTAGCACATACCTGAATGAAGGAAAAACACAATATCAGCTTGATCCAAAACTTTCATGGCCCCAACAAGTTTTTAACGGTTGGCAGTCAATCACTACTGTGTGGTCCACTTCAATTTTTGGGACCATGTAATAAAATGAGCTGGAAAATTTGATGGACTGCATGGATATAGAACACATACATCATGGTCAGGGAAACACCCACTGTTACCCGGGTAACACCTAATCCGGGCCCTTGAATTGGGTGAACCAGGACAATATTCAAGTCATGATGCATCTGGACCCCACGGCTTCTCCCAACCATAGAAAAAAAAGGGCCCATTTTTTTGTGTGGCTGATATGCAAACCGGAATATTAACGGTCCTGATTCAAAGAAAAGGAATCTCTATCTCCCACTCTCTAACAAGTGAACACGATTGGTCAGTCGGTCAAATAAATGACACCCACATAAATCACACGGTCAAAGAAATTCAATATCTGTTAGACAGTGTGGGGACCACTAATTCCATACGGGTAAAGCGCTGCCATCTAACGCAGGCGCACGTGCCAATATGGGACACCTTTGAAAGATCTAAGCTTTCCATGTGACTGGAAATAATGCTTAGATCTTCTGCCTCGAAAGCCAGGTTCTTTAACTCCTCAGGTGGGCCACAATGTAGGAACTAAACTGACGGTTAACACAGTCTTTCACAGGATAATCGGTGGGCCCCATTGAGTTGTTTTTTGAGAAATCATTTTTGTTCATCCTTTTTGCGAGCTCATTTTAAGAGATGCATGAGAAAATGATGTGGATCTAAAATTGGGAAATAAGTACTTATCATTAAAAATTTTATGAGCTCCACTTTGATATTTATATACCATCCAAACCGTTTATAAGGTCATTCCCATTGGGATGAAGGGAAAAATAAAAATAAAAATTAGTCTCATATAAATTTTTTATAGCCATGAGAATGTTTTAATGGTGCTTGCTCACTGAATCCCCACTGTTTCTTCTCGTATGGCCCACTTGAGTCTTGGATCCAACTCATTTTGTATTGCATGTCCTAAAATAAGCTCAAAAAACGGATGGAAGGGATGGATTCCTCACAAACAGCTCGGTGGGCCCCATAGAGCATCCTCGCCCATAAACTTCCTTGGAAAGTCTTTCGGAGGAAATCCGCGTCCCTGAGGTGGGCGGATTCCAGCTATGGGTCCCACTGTGATATATGTACTTTACGTTCATTGACAACTCAGTTGTGGGCATGATCCTGAAAACGAAACAAATGTCAATTTCAGGTGGACCACACCATAGGGAAAAATGGTGATTGACCATTAAAATCTTCTTGTGAGTCAAAAAGTTTTGGATTAACCCTCAAAAAGTTTTTAACAGTCAATATTCAATCATTACTATTTCTTGTGGTGTGGTCTGCCTGAGACTTGAATCAGCTTTATTTTTTAGATTATCCCTCAAATGAGCATTTTGAGATAGATGAACAACATGGATTAAGGAACATGCATCACAACAGGCCGCACAGTCAAGGATCCACCTAAGCCACACCCCACCGTCATGTGATATGGGGTGGCCTGTTTTAAAAATCACAACTAGAGGTGGGCATCGAGTCGAGTCGGACCAGATTGGGTCCAACTCGACTCAATCCGAAACTTTCAATGCTCTGACCAAACCCGATCCAATCCGAGACCGAATCCGAGTCATCTAACTGGATCCGATCCGTCACACTACTGGCCTGACTCGAACCAAGTCCAACTCAGTCAGAGAAACTGAGTCGGATCGGGTTGGATACGGTTCAGATCGAAACCTCTGTTTCAATGGTAGACGTTCAATCCCATCCTTTTTGCATTGTGGTCCACTTGATCTTTAGATTTGTCTTTTTTTCGACTCAAGCCTTAAGAAGCCCACCGAATGGATGGATGGTTTGGATATATAACATGTACATCATGATGGGACCCACACAACTTGCTGACGTCAAATCATTACTGCCTGCTAGCGTGGTGCGTTGGTACACCTGCTAGCCTGCCCGATAGAATGGCAGTCCGTGAAACCTTTACAGTTACATGTTACCCTCCCATTACAATATTCATAATAATTTTTTGGGCTCACTGAGGTGTGGCTTTCAAATCCAGACCATTCATTATGTGTGTCCCACTTGGATGAGGGGTCAGACCAAGTTTCAGATGCATCCAAATTTTACGTGGGCCCCATCAAGTGCTTTTATATGTTTTAAGAATGTCTTCACATAATTTTAGATGCTATGGCCCACCTGAGTTCCGTATATGGCTAATTTTTGGGATATTCTATAATTTAAAGGGGACCCATCAAATGCACGGTGTTGATGTTCGACACACATCACAGTGGGGCCCACACACCTCGACATCATGGGAAATTCCCATGAGCTGGATGGCATAGAACTTTTTCCCCTCATTACAAAAAATCCCACCTTTAGCGACGAAAATTTTCGTTGCTAAAAGCTAAATTTTCGTAGCTAAAAAGTTTTAGCGATGAAAATTTTTGTCACTAAAAGACCTAAGCAAATGGTTTTTAGCAACGAAAAATTTTAATCATCGCCAAAGGCAAGCTTTTTAGCGATAAAAATTTTCATTGCCAAAAAAACTTTTAGCGACTAAAATTTTCATCACTAAAAAACTTTCGCAAAACTTTTAGCGATGAATTATTTCGTCGCTAAAAAATAAATGTTCAACTTTTAGCGACGATAGTTTTCATCGCTAAAAATAATTCTAAAAATAAAAAAATAAATAAAATAAAATTTTGTCGCTAAAAAATAAAATTACAAAACTTTTAACGACGAAAATTTTCGTCGCTAAAAAATAAATGATTGACTTTTAGCGATGATAGTTTTCGTCGCTAAAAATAATTCCAAAACTTTTAGCGACGAACATATTCGTCATTAAAAAATAAATGTTACAAATTACAAAACCTTTAGTTAGACTTTTAGCTACGAAAATTTTCGTAGGTAAAAGTCTCTTTTTTATATAAAATAATCCAGCACAAATTCCTGATATACACCTGTTACAACATATTTCGTCATATTCATCCTGATATACACCTGTTATATAAATATATTTCATCATATTCACATTCGCATCCATCTAAACCCAAACTAGTTAATCCATCCAAACATAAATTATATTCATCCAAACACAAACAATCTTTTCCACATCACATTCATTCATGCATAAATACATATAAGCTTAACATCATAAACAAAAATACCCTAAACCTAAACCTTCACCTAAACCTATAACCTATAACTTATAACCTATAACCTAAACATAAAACCTAAACCTTCACCTAAACCTAACCTATAACCTATAAGTTTAGGTTTAGGAAATCGAGTTTGGGTTCGGGATCAGGTTTAGGTTTGGGTTTTCAAGTTTAGGTTTAGGTTTAGGTTAGGGAGTTGAAATTATGATTAGGTATATGTTTAGGTTTAGGGATTTGAGAATATGTTAAGGTTTAAGATTAGGAAATCGGGTTCTGGTTATAAGTTTAGGTTTAGGTTAGGTTATAGGTTAAGGTTTAGGAAATTGAGTTTAGGATATAGGTTAAGGTTCAGGGAATTAATTTTAGGTTATAGGTTCAGGTTATAGGTTAAGGTTTAGGTTTAGGTTTAGGTTATAGGTTTTAGGATTTGAGAATAGGTTTAGGTTAAGGTTATAATTTTAGGTTTAGGAAATCGGGTTCGGGTTCGGGTTTAAGTTTGGGTTTTCAAGTTTAGGTTTAGGTTTTGGTTAGGGAGTTGAGATTAGGATTAGGTGTAGGTTTAGGTTTAGGTTTAGGGATTTGAGAATACGTTAAGGTTTAGGTTTAGGAAATCGAGTTCGGGTTATAGGTTTAGGTTTAGGTTTAGGTTAGGTTATAAGTTAAGGTTTAGGAAATTGAGTTTAGGTTATAGGTTAAGGTTTTTGTTTAGGTTTAGGTTATAGGTTTTGGGATTTGAGAATAGGTTTAGGTTAAGGTTATAAGTTTAGGTTTAGGAAATTGGGTTCGGGTTCGGGATCGGGTTTAGGTTTGGGTTTTCAAGTTTAGGTTTAGGTTAAGGTTATAAGTTTAGGTTTAGGAAATCGAGTTCGGGTTCGGGATCGAGTTTAGGTTTGGGTTTTCAAGTTTAGGTTTAGGTTTAGGTTAGGGAGTTGAGATTAGGATTAGGTGTAGGTTTAGGTTTAGGGATTTGAGAATACATTAAGGTTTAGGTTTAGGAAATCGGGATTTGAGAATACGTTAAGGTTTAGGTTTAGGAAATCGGGTTCGGGTTATAGGTTTAGGTTTAGGTTAGGTTATAGGTTAAGGTTTAGGAAATTGAGTTTAGGTTATAGGTTTAGGTTATAAGTTAAGGTTATGGGTTAAGGTTTAGGTTATAGGTTTAGGTTAAGGTTATAAGTTTAGGTTTAGGAAATCAGGTTCGGGTTCGGGATCGGGTTTAGGTTTGGGTTTTCAAGCTTAGGTTTAGGTTTAGGTTAGGGAGTTGAGATTAGGATTAGGTGTAGGTGTAGGTTTAGGTTTAGGGATTTGAGAATACGTTAAGGTTTAGGTTTAGGAAATCGGGTTCGGGTTATAGGTTTAGGTTTAGGTTAGGTTATAGGTTAAGGCTTAAGAAATTGAGTTTAGGTTATAGGTTTAGTTTATAAGTTAAGGTTATAGGTTAAGGTTTAGGTTATAGGTCAAGTTTTAGGTTTAGATTAAGGTTATAGGTTTTGGGATTTGAGAATAGGTTTAGGTTAAGTTTATAAGTTTAGGTTTAGGAAATCGGGTTCGGGTTCGGGATCGGGTTTAGGTTTGGATTTTCAAGTTTATGTTTAGGTTTAGGTTAGGGAGTTGAGATTATGATTAGATGTAGGTTTAGAGATTTGAGAATACATTAAGGTTTAGGTTTTAGAAATCGGATTCGGGTTTGAGATCGGGTTTATGTTTGGGTTTTAGGTTTAGATTTAGGCTATAGGTTTAGGTTATAGGTTATAAGTGTAGGTTTAGGTTTAGGTTTTAGGTTTAGGTTATAGGTTATAGGCTTAGGTTATAGGTTAGGTTAAGGTTTAGGTTTAGGTTATAGGTTTTGAGATTTGAAAATAGGTCTAGGTTATAAGTATAGGTTTAGGTTATAAGTATAGGTTTAGGTTTAGGTTTTATGTTTAGGTTAAGGTTATAGGTTTAGGCTATAGGTTTAGGTTAAGGTTATAAGTGTAGATTATAGGTTTAGGTTTAGGTTAGGTTATAGGTTACAATTTAGGGAATTGAGTTTAGGTTATAGGTTTAGGTTATAGGTTAAGGTTTAGGTTTACGTTAAGGTTTAGATTATAGGTTTTGGGATTTGAGAATAGGTTTAGGTTAAGGTTATAAGTTTAAGTTTAGGAAATCGGGTTCGGGTTCAGGATCGGGTTTAGGTTTGGGTTTTCAAGTTTAGGTTTAGGTTTAGGTTAGGGAGTTGAGACTAGGATTAGGTGTAGGTTTAAGTTTAGGTTTAAGGATTTGAGAATACGTTAAGGTTTAGGTTTAGGAAATCGGGTTCGGATTCGAGATCGAGTTTACGTTTGGGTTTTAGGTTTAGGTTTAGGCTATAGGTTTAGGCTATAGGTTATAAGTGTAGGTTTAGGTTTAGGTTTTAGGTTATAAGTATTAGGTTATAGGTTTAGGTTTAGGTTTAGGTTATAGGTTTTGGGATTTGAGAATAGGTTTAGGTTATAAGTATAGGTTTAGGTTTAGGTTTAAGTTAAGGTATAGGAAATTGAGTTTAGGTTATAGGTTTAGGTTATAGGTTAAGGTTTAGGTTATATGTTAAGTTTTAGGTTTAGGTTAAGGTTATATAGGTTTAGGTTTTGTAACATCCTGAATTTTCACTGTTTTGGATTTCCAAAAAATTCCTTAAATTTTTATTTTATTTTTATTTTTTTATTATTAATTAACTTATTATATCACTTAAATGATCAATAGCACTTAATGTTAGTCTATACAAGGGTGAAGCCAGTAAAGAACCACACAAGTCCGGTTAATCATGAACGTCCCGTCCAACCAGAACAGTGTACTGAGGCGTCCTCGTAGGATGTGCCGCAGGACCGTTCGTTTAAACTACTTATGGTTTGGTGCCATAACTAAATTAAGTTAGGATTAGCCCATTAGAGTAGACCAGTCGGGTTGTGATTGGGCCAAGTGCAGACCGTCAAGCCAAATGACCATTTACACTTGGCAGCAGCCCGTGCGGGCTATACCACGACAGAGGAAGGTCAAAAAATTATAAAAATTGAGGGGAGCATAGATCTCAATGGGTTTGGGGACCATCACGGACCACGGACCCAGTGGACACCCAGAAGTATAATCTGGTACTTGCCAAATGCGCCCCACCAATGCCAAAATTGGAATCTAGCACGTGTAAATAAAAACTGAAATGTAAGACATTTCAGCCATCAGATTTCTTCATAATTTATGATGAGGGTCTAATGTATTTTTCTACACCCGCCCACAAAATCTGGGTCCCGATCGTGGCACGGTGACCGTTGATCGCAAATTAGACCCGTGCGACCAAACCCCATATCCGATCATTCCCAAATTTTGCATGGCCCTTCATCGGGCCATGAAGCACCTATCCTATAAGTTTTATGGCCAGAGGACCACCAGAACTGCCTTAGTTATCTAAACAAGCTCTAGACCGCTCGTTAGTGGACCACTAGTTCCAAAACTATAGAATAATGTCCATCCCATTGGGCTTGACGTCCATCACGGGAATCGGACCTGGGTACGGTCTAGAACCAATCAACTTGAGCCGAAGGACGAGTGCATGAGAAGTGCAAATACCCTAAAGGAAGGAGTTGGAACTTAAGTGAATTGAGTCGTCCACTCTTATGCAAAGTTGAGGATTTCAGACCGTCGGTTTGCGATCAAACTTTACACATAGAGTGAGGATATTTCCCTGCTCATATCCGTATAGCCGCGGCCCCGATCGACCATCGACGACCGTTGAATAGACTTCTCATCATATCTGTCGATCGGCGCATCCAAATGGCGGGCCGATCATATCCATACGTAGATCATCATTAGGGCTAACTATCCTACGGTGTATATTGACTTGTACACCCCATAGTGGGCCCTAGAGGCTTGAAAGACCCTCTCATAGGTCTAGTATAGTGAAAACCCATCCCTTAGGCCATTTACACCAAACCTGAGACTATATAAAGGCCTCATTTAGGGCACCCCTCTCCCCATACGAATTTATTCTAGAGAAAGGAAAGAGAGAAGAGAGAAAAGAGAGAAAGGGAGAAGAGGAAAGAGGAGAAAGGAGGAGAAAGAGAGAGGAAGAAGAAAGGAAAAGAGTATGTGGAAGGAGGTGGGGCCCAAGGAAGCTCAAACTTGCAAACTCTCTACCCATTCTCCAAGGAAACCTCCACCAAACCCACCCATGCCAAGAAGAGGAGGTAAGAATGGTATATTTCCCTTCAATAGAGCAACTTAGTGTAGATTTATAGGCATTAATGTTGTATTCTTGATTTTGATTTAGGAAATGGTGGTTTTACCCAAATCCCCAAACCCTAAGATCTCAAAGAATGGAAATCTCCTCTTAAGGTGCGAACTATTACTCCTAGGTGGCCTAGCACCAATTTCAATATGAGCTTAATGATTTTCACTACTTCCTTGATGCATTTAGAGAATATAGAGGAACCTAGGAATTTTATATTTATTTAGAGTGGTTTGGAATTGTATGTTTATTTGATTTCCCCACATGACGTTGCTCTTGCTTCTTACATGACTTGGTGCAAATTTGATGATGACTTGTTGGATTGCTCATATGATTGCTCACGTGATGATGCCCTATAGCTTGCATGCCTTATTTACTTCATGTGTAATTTGTTTCCATGAGTTGTAGGAAGTGAGCAACTTCCTCACTAACACACCCAACACACATGCACCATTGCTTATAAAATGTTAGCTTGCTTATTAGGTGAATATGGATTATATGATTGAGGTATGAGAACATGATGATGATTTTGCTAGTTGATATCCCTGTCCATTGACATGTTGTGGACCACCATCCAAACCCTAGGGTTGGCCAAGAAAACGGGGAAAGTTAAGGCGGTCTCGTTGGTAGGACCGCCTTGAGGCTAAACCCATGGATTTGTACGAGTGCGTGTGGGCGACTGTAGTTAGACTACATGGGTTGCTTGCACCCGATGTCGTTCTGACATGCACTTGCCTGGACTCGTGCGGTCTAGCCTACTGTCTAGCCAACCATGATTGTTAACCCTGTTTGCTCACACTTGTATGGAACCTGGGACACCCTACAACCGTTGTAGCCCAACAATAACCCACTCGGAATTGGTCCACAGCTTCCTGAGCCGGGCATGGTGGAATGGGACACTATGTCCGAGCTGTCGGCCTACGCTGGGGTGACGCGCCTCCCCTTAGTGACCGCGAGCGACCCCACATTCAGCACCCCCATGTGCTTGAAATCGGGGATGGGGGAAACCCGACGGGGTCAAGGATCGCGGGGTCTCGGCCTCACACATTGGGGGGTCTTGGCCTCGCAACTAGTTCAGGGCATTTGATACGTGGGGTGTATCAGATTCCCAAATCTGCTGGATGAATGGACTTAACTAAGAACCTGGTTAACATCACCATTGCATGGCATTAGCTAGGTTGGCGACTCGGCAGTCGAGGTCGCACTGAGGGAGTGTTGCATTGGCGATCGTTAGATGTTGTCGCACGAGGGAGCGTTGTGGTGAGGGCATACATCATATCATCCTGCATCCATGCACATTAACAAGACTAGATAGATGTTTATGATTGATTACTTTTCATTAAATTCTTATTATAATTGATGCTTGTTGCAACTTAAGGCTAATAGCACCTACTGAGTTGATCACTCACTCCCACTCTGGGACGGTGTTTTAAAACACTAACCAGACTCGTTCATAGATGCAGGTGATACAGACTTCGTGGAGCCTGGCGATGCGAGCCTTGAGGAGGAGGACAGGCTCTCTTCTTCTAGTTGATGAGTAGGACCCCGTCGGATCAGTAGATGGGTCATTGGATCGCCGAGCAGCGGCTCATCTTTACTTCTATGAACATGTCATTCTTTTTGTGAATTTTGTTGGGCATCACCTTGTGCGCCCGTTTGTATTCTTTTGTTCATGTGTATATATATAGGTATAGTTGTTTTCCTTCCATTTCAGTAGACTTGTGTGGTTATGCTTCATGTTCCAGGAAGTTCCAGAATGCGCATTTAGACTGGATTAATCGCATATTAATGAAAACTGGATATAAGTGACCCCGGGAACTCGGGAGTCGAGCGTATGCACGACCCCCGATTTTCAGGGTGTTACAAGATGGTATCAGAGCAATAGTTTGGAATCCCTTGGGCCATGGGTCATGAACTCACTAACGCGTCTGCTGACTTGAGAGGATACGTATTAGGAAACGCAACGGGGACTTAGAATGCTAGGTACCACCCCAACCCCTAGGCTGACGCTCTTAGACGAAAGGTAAGACTTACAAAGTGTTAGGGTGGGTAGCGAGAATAAGTAGGAGCCTTACGACACGCTTCAGCCCATCCCCGGGCAAAAATTTAGGAACTTAACGGCGAGACCCGATCCGACTAAGTAGGAGGTTTAGGTAGTCTAGGCCACCTAATCCTTAAGGGCCCGTTTGGCCAACTGCGTTAGGTGGGATTAAGGTGAATGGAATGGTAAGAGTAGCAATACATACATATGTAAGGTATTGTCTCTAGATTGTCTGTATCCCATGTTTTCTAATACTTGGTTTGGGATGCATGCAATTAAAGGTAAATCGCTGGATTTCCTTTTAAATTACACTTGAAAATCACATATCACACCTTCCAATACAAGACTCATTCTACAAAGCCTATGAAATAAGCTTTAAATTTCGTCCTACACCCATTCCCCACATGCCATTCCCAAATCTTGAGTTGGGAGTAGCATTGCAACCCCATTTAGCACAATTAAATGCCCTTAGCCAGATAAGTATAAGTCGAAATCTCTCTTTCCAACATATCTCTTTAAATATTTACCCGGCATCACCCTATTCTTGAATTTCCCGGGTACATTGGTAGGAACGAGTCGGAAATCGAAGGATTTGACGGTCAAAAACATCGTTCTAGACCAAATAAGTGGATACCGGCTAAATTTGATGATTCTGACCTGCTCTAGGATGAAGACTTGAGGGTGAATGAAAATTTACCGAAAATGGAGGAAACTGTAGAAAAATAAGATTTTGACTGCTAACCAGGGAGAATCTCGTGAAACCACTAGGCTCATTGCGTAGATCGGCTTCTCCTACCCCAAATTCATATATGGCACGTCGAATAACTCTTTCCGGTTTGTGAGATATGCCCTTCGCAAGGCCACCCCGCCCGACCCGCGTTGTCACCCCGCCCGGGCTCCAGAGACTCGGCGGGACCCCGCCCAGCGGGCGTTGCACCCCGCCCAGCGCGCGCGCCACCCCGCCCGGCCCGCGTGACCCCGCCCGGCCCGAGTTGCACGCTGAAATTTTCTGCAATGTTGGGTCAACTTTAAAAATTCATATCTCATTCGTTACAACTCCGATTTAGGTGATTCAAAAGCCAGATTGAAGCTTGATGAGTCTAGTTTTATATAAAAATAAGAAAAAAATAAAATAAAAATTATAATATAATTAAAATTAAGGTGTTTCACCAACTGTCCAAAAATTATTAATTTCAGACAGTTGTTGCTCCTAGAATTTTAATAATTTATCTATACTTCCAAATAATATAAAATTTTATGAGATGACTTAAAATTTGATGATAAATCATCATAAAAAATTTTAAAATAATTTAGTTAATTAAAGTATAATAAACATTACAAGATGGGTCCCCTTCTCCCTTTCAATGTACACACGAGTGGGACCCATTGCTATTGCATTTTAAGGACCCAAACCCCTCATTCCTCCCCTCTCACTTCCCTCCATTGCTTCTAAACCCCTAGAAAGACCTCTCCCTCTCCTATTCTCAAAACCAAATCCCAAAACCACATTCTTCTTCTTCATATTTCCCTTCCCTCCAACCACACATTTCAAATCTTACATTTGTCAATGCATGTGGATGATTTTAAATAAAAGAAGTGTTCATTGATGTGGAGATGCACGGTGGAGATCACGTTTAAGAGACTTCTCTTGAAAAAAAAAAAATCAGTTGTTTTGAGTCTTCCTCAACTGATGTTGATTCTGTTGTTTACAAGCCCGTTCGGGCTGAAGGTGATGGAAGACTAATGCTTACTACAGTTGACGAGGTTATGGAAATTGAAGATTCGCTTGAGGATGATAGGATAGAACCTCCTCTAGTTAAAGACCTTGTGCACACTGAAGGATACATTTCAAATGATGGGTTTTCCTCCAAGAAGGCTGATTTAGAGAGCTTAGAAAGTTTTCTTTCACCATGTTTCTCTGTGTTGTTTCCTTATGGTTAGTTATGATTTTGCACATATTCTGATTATGAATTATATGTGTGCACTTCAGTGGATTGGGTACTCAAGGTCCTATTGTGTTTCGTTCCTAGGCATTTCAACCATTTCCTCCAATCACTGCTTTCTAGAATCTTCTACTCTATGATGCATTGTCCCTTAAGAAATTCAAGTATCTAGACGCCTTAGAACACAAAAAGAAAAAAAAAAGGGTTGGTACTTATCATACATGCATGCTTGTTTTAAAAGACCCTGTAGACTTTCTTATATTAACTAATAAATAGTTTTCTTAGGTCTGATTTAGGTCCTGTCTAGGTTGAGTTCATTATAATATTTGATAAGATGGAACCACATGTGGTAACTTGTCATTTATTGATTGATAGATGGTGTGAGCTGGGTAAGACAGAAGTTGCATTAGATATTTTGTTGTTGATGGGTGAGAAGGGTATTTTGCCGAATGGGGTTAATTGTACTTCGTCGATTAAAGCCTATTGTAAAGAAAGTGAGATTTAAATTATATATGTATATACATGATATAGCTCGCTTGACTCTATCGCCTAGTTTGCTTGCTCGACTTCGCCATTTGAGGTGTGCATGTAATAATTGTGTTGGGTTTAGTACTGAATGAGACCATGTCAAGATGCGAGTGTAGTCAATGTGAGTCTCCACCATGGCCGGTTCTTGGGTCCTAGTGTCATATCTGGAGTATTTTCCTAATTGCAAACCACAAGCTCTCGCACACAGCCTCATTGCGAATGAGTCAGCCTACTACCATAGTGTAGTCACGCTATTCTGGAGTGGAGAGTAATATAAGAGAGCCTTCAAGGTAAGCGAATTTGTTACACTAGAACTCAAGAATGTGGTCTATGTGGTTAGTTATAAATGAGGACCCGTCTTCCTTATGTAGACCTAAGATCATTTTAGCTACCTTACATAAATAGCTAAGATAAGACTTACGATGTTATCCTGCGACTAAGAAAACTTTAGAAACCATCTAGATAATCTTACGTAGTCTCTACAATACATTCTTCTACTACTGTAGAATTTTCTATACATGTAGGAACCTCTTAACCTACAAAATGTGTCAAAATGCCCAGTTTCATGGAATAGCCTCCTTGAAATTTCTGGTATATCCATAACATCAGTTAACAGATGAAGATTGATGCCCCGTGGGTTGCCAATGAACCAAGTGTATTTTTCCATATTTGAGTTTTAGTATTTTGTTTCTTTTAAAAAAAAAAAAAAATTACTTCTAACCATGATAGAAATCATCTTGTATGATTAAATTAGATTATTTTTAGTATATTTTTCTACTTCAAATAGTTTCTAGTACTGTTGAACTTTGACTCTCGAATAGGGTTGAGTTTGATTGTTTAATTCTTTCTAAGTTCATATTCGATGCAGACTTCACTAAAATATTGTAAGTTTTCTTATTTTCTTATGTAATCAAGATTCATACCACATTGAGGAGATGATGTTCTTCTTCTTTTCATTCCCGCGGCCTTTCTAGGGTCACCACCCCTTCTAAACCTTAGAGAGAACTCTCCCATTCTAGATTTACTTCAAACCCATCTCAAACCCCATTCACAAATCCAACACTAAACCCATTTCATTTTTCCAAAAAAAAACATTCTCAACAACAATCCATTTTCCTTGCCAAGGGAAGTGGCATTCCTAACAACTGTTGCCTCCTTCTCCATTCTGTGATTCTTTCCCTCATGGGAAAAAAAAAAAAGCACCCCCACCCTCGTCCGACCCAGAAGAATAGAAGCTTAACACGCGGATAATTAGTAGTTTGTTTTGAGTCAGTTAGGACTATTTCCATGTGTTGAAAGATAATTAGAACTTTTGCTTGACTAGGTTATATTTCCTTTACATTTGGAATATCTATGCTGAAATCCATATTGTAGGATGTAACTGGCCATACTAATGACACTTTGAATCCAATATGTATGTATGGATTGCCTTGAAATTTTCATGTTGCCTTGTGAATGCTTGTATGTATGATTGCCTTACTGCGTCCTTATTAATGTTATTAACACTTTAAACCACCAGAATACTTTAAAATTTTCAATTATTCATTCATTCTTGAATTTTATGAAACTAAAGTACAGTCTGCTCTTAACCCACTAGACATGAGATCGAATTGGTGATATACATCTAAAATTTTATACTACTAGAAACCTTTTTAGGATAATCATTTGACTATAAGCACCGTGGGAGATTTAAATCACTAAGTTAGACAAGAATTAAAAAGAGAACTCTTTCGGACCAAGACCCAAAAGACAACCTTATAAATATGAGATTTAAACATTCCAATAATGGTCGTTACCTAAACATTTAGATTGATCGGACTACGGAATTACGGAAGTATACGCCTGCGAAGCATTCGCGGCTTGACTCAATTCTCAATCCTGGGCGACTACCAATGGACTCACTGCTTTGGCCGAGCAGAAGACCAGGATCCACCAGGACGAAGAAGGGATACGATGAGCCCTCTACCCTAATCAGGCAGATGATCGACGTATCGGGTACAAGCCTACTACAACCGTCTCTCCATATTGATCTATTATTGAAAACAAATATTTTTACTCTAGATAGAAGAAAACTGTCTCCATGAATCTAAATCTTTATAAATAAATTTTAGTAAACCATCAGGGTGAAAAAGTTTTAAGAGGGGTAGACTAAAATGAGCCAGCTTAGCGTAGATAGTATACACCCTACCATGCATATAAACTTGAAATCAACAAACCTAGGCAAATGAAATAATGAAGTCTTTACTTACTACCCTTAGGCAATTTCGGGGACGAAATTATTTTTAAGGGAGGTAGATTGTAACATCCTGAATTTTCACTGTTTTGGATTTCCAAAAAATTCCTTAAATTTTTATTTTATTTTTATTTTTTTATTATTAATTAACTTATTATATCACTTAAATGATCAATAGCACTTAATGTTAGTCTATACAAGGGTGAAGCCAGTAAAGAACCGCACAAGTCCGGTTAATCATAAACGTCCCGTCCAACCAGAACAGTGTACTGAGGCGTCCTCGTAGGATGTGCCGCAGGACCGTTCGTTTAAACTACTTATGGTTTGGTGCCATAACTAAATTAAGTTAGGATTAGCCCATTAGAATAGACCAGTCGGGTTGTGATTGGGCCAAGTGCGGACCGTCAAGCCAAATGACCATTTACACTTGGCAGCAGCCCGTGCGGGCTATACCACGACATAGGAAGGTCAGAAAATTATAAAAATTGAGGGGAGCATAGATCTCACTGGGCTTGGGGACCATCGCGGACCACGGACCCAGTGGACACCCAGAAGTGTAATCTGGCACTTGCCAGATGCGCCCCACCAATGCCAAAATTGGAATCTGGCACGTGTAAATAAAAACTAAAATGTAAGACATTTCAGCCATCAGATTTCTTCATAATTTACGATGAGGGTCTAATGTATTTTTCTACACCCGCCCACAAAATCTGGGTCCCGATCGTGGCACAGTGACCGTTAATCGCAAATTAGACCCGTGCGACCAAACCCCATATCCGATCATTCCCAAATTTTACATGGCCCTTCATCGGGCCATGGAGCACCTATCTTATAAGTTTTATGGCTAGAGGACCACCAGAACTACCTTAGTTATCTAAACAAGCTCTAGACCGCTCGTTGGTGTACCACTAGTTCCAAAACTATAGAATAATGTCCATCCCATTGGGCTTGACGTCCATCACGGGAATCGGACCTGGGTACGGTCCAGAACCGATCAACTTGAGCCGAAGGATGAGTGCATGAGAAGTGCAAATACCCTAAAGGAAGGAGTTGGAACTTAAGTGAATTGAGTCGTCCACTCTTATGCAAAGTTGAGGATTTCAGACCGTCGGTTTGCGATCAAACTTCACACATAGAGTAAGGATATTCCCCTGCTTATATCCGTATAGCCGCGGCCCCGATCGACCATCGACGACCGTTGAATAGACTTCTCATCATATCTGTCGATCGGCGCATCCAAATGGCGGGCCGATCATATCCATACGTAGATCATCATTAGGGCTAACTATCCTACGGTGTATATTGACTTGTACACCCCATAGTGGGCCCTAGAGGCTTGAAAGACCCTCTCATAGGTCTAGTATAGTGAAAACCCATCCCTTAGGGCCATTTACACCAAACCTGAGACTATATAAAGGCCTCATTTGGGGCACCCCTCTCCCCATACGAATTTGTTCTAGAGAAAGGAAAGAGAGAAGAGAGAAAAGAGAGAAAGGGAGAAGAGGAAAGAGGAGAAAGGAGGAGAAAGAGAGAGGAAGAAGAAAGGAAAAGAGTATGTGGAAGGAGGTGGGGCCCAAGGAAGCTCAAACTTGCAAACTCTCTACCCATTCTCCAAGGAAACCTCCACCAAACCCACCCATGCCAAGAAGAGGAGGTAAGAATGGTATATTTCCCTTCAATAGAGCAACTTAGTGTAGATTTATAGGCATTAATGTTGTATTCTTGATTTTGATTTAGGAAATGGTGGTTTTACCCAAATCCCCAAACCCTAATATCTCAAAGAATGGAAATCTCCTCTTAAGGTGCGGACTATTGCTCCTAGGTGGCCTAGCACCAATTTCAATATGAGCTTAATGATTTTGACTGCTTCCTTGATGCATTTAGAGAATATAGAGGAACCTAGGAATTTTATATTTATTTAGAGTGGTTTGGAATTGTATGTTTATTTGATTTCCCCACATGACGTTGTTCTTGCTTCTTACATGACTTGGTGCAAATTTGATGATGACTTATTGGATTGCTCATATGATTGCTCACGTGATGATGCCCTATAGCTTGCATGCCTCATTTACTTCATGTGTAATTTGTTTCCATGAGTTGTAGGAAGTGAGCAACTTCCTCACTAACACACCCAACACACATGCACCATTGCTTATAAAATGTTAGCTTGCTTATTAGGTGAATATGGATTATATGATTGAGGTATGAGAACATGATGATGATTTTGCTAGTTGATATCCCTGTCCATTGACATGTTGTGGACCACCATCCAAACCCTAGGGTTGGCCAAGAAAACGGGGAAAGTTAAGGCGGTCTCGTTGGTAGGACCGCCTTGAGGCTAACCCATGGATTTGTACGAGTGCGTGTGGGCGACTGTAGTTAGACTACATAGGTTGCTTGCACCCGATGTCATTCTGACATGCACTTGCCTGGACTCGTGCGGTCTAGCCTACTGTCTAGCCAACCATGATTGTTAACCCTGTTTGCTCACACTTGTATGGAACTTGGGACACCCTACAACCGTTGTAGCCCAACAATAACCCACTCAGAATTGGTACACAGCCTCGTGAGCCGGGCATGGTGGAATGGGACACTATGTCCGAGCTGTCGGCCTACGCTGGGGTGACGCGCCTCCCCTTAGTGACCGCGAGCGACCCCACATTCAGCACCCCCATGTGCTTGAAGTCGGGGATGGGGGAAACCCGACGGGGTCAAGGATCGCGGGGTCTCGGCCTCACACATTGGGGGGTCTTGGCCTCGCAACTAGTTCAGGGCATTTGATACGTGGGGTGTATCAGATTTCCAAATCTACTGGATGAATGGACTTAACTAAGAACCTGGTTAACATCACCATTGCATGGCATTAGCTAGGTTGGCGACTCGGCAGTCGAGGTCACACTGAGGGAGTGTTGCATTGGCGATCGTTAGATGTTGTCGCACGAGGGAGCGTTGTGGTGAGGGCATACATCATATCATCCTGCATCCATGCACATTAACAAGACTAGATAGATGTTTATGATTGATTGCTTTTCATTAAATTCTTATTATAATTGATGCTTGTTGCAACTTAAGGCTAATAGCACCCACTGAGTTGATCACTCACTCCCACTCTGGGACAGTGTTTTAAAATACCAACCAGACTCGTTCATAGATGCAGGTGATACAGACTTCGTGGAGCCTGGCGATGCGAGCCTTGAGGAGGAGGACAGGCTCTCTTCTTCTAGTTGATGAGCAGGACCCCGTCGGATCAGTAGATGGGTCGTTGGATCGCCGAGCAGCGACTCAGCTTTACTTCTTTGAACATGTCATTCTTTTTGTGAATTTTGTTGGGCATCACCTTGTGCGCCCATTTGTATTCTTTTGTTCATGTGTATATATATAGGTATAGTTGTTTTCCTTCCATTTCAGTAGACTTCTGTGGTTATGCTTCATGTTCCAGGAAGTTCCAAAATGCGCATTTAGACTGGATTAATCGCATATTAATGAGAATAGGTTAAAGTTTAGGTTTAGGAAATCGGATTCGGGTTCGGGATCGGGTTTAGGTTTGGGTGTTACAGGTTTAGGTTATAGGTTTTGAGATTTGAGAATAGGTTTAGGTTAAGGTTATAAGTTTAGGTTTAGGAAATCAAGTTCGAGTTCGGGATCGGGTTTTGGTTTTGGTTTTCAAGTTTAGGTTTAGGTTTAGGTTAGGGAGTTGAGATTAGGATTAGGTGTAGGTTTAGGTTTAGGGATTTGAGAATACGTTAAGGTTTAGGTTTAGGAAATCGGGTTCAGGTTCGGTTTAGGTTTAGGTTAGGTTATAGGTTAAGGTTTAGGAAATTGAGTTTAGGTTATAGGTTTAGGTTATTAGTTAAGGTTATAGGTTAAGGTTTAGGTTTAGGTTAAGGTTATAGGTTTAGGTTTAGGTTATAGGTTTTGAGATTTGAGAATAGGTTTAGATTACGTTGTAGGTTAGAGTTTAGGGAATTGTGTTTAGGTTATAAGTTTAGGTTATATGTTATAGGTTTAGGTTAAGGTTTAGGTTTAGGTTATAGGTTTTGGGATTTGAGAATAGGTTTAGGTTATAAGTATAGGTTTAAGTTAGGTTGTAGGTTAGAGTTTAGCGAATTGAGTTTAGGTTATAGGTTTAGGTTAAGGTTTAGGTTTAGGTTATAGGTTTTGGGATTTGAGAATAGGTTTAGGTTATAGGTTATAGGTTTTGTGATTTGAGAATAGGTTTAGGTTATAAGTTAAGGGTGTGGTCCCTTCAAATACAGATATAAACACGGCCTGTCCAAATGGCCAGGCCACTCCAATGTTGTCCATAGAAAATGGACAGCTTCATCATGGTCATAACAGCGGTTCCCACCTTCCAGGGACCCTCGCTCAACATCCGGATAGCTCCAACGCACATCCTGGTCTGCTCCAACAAATTCGAGCTAATACATAAACACGATCTGTCCAAATGGTCAGGCCACTCCAATGCTGTTCATAGGAAATGAATAGCTTTATCAAGGTCATAACAGAGGTTCCCACCTTCCAGGGACCCCAACTCAACATCCGGATAGATCCGGCGCAAATCCGGATCTGCTCTAACAAATTCGAGCTAATACATAAACACGGCCTGTCCAAATAGTCAGGCCACTCCAATGCTGTCCATAGGAAATGGACAGCTTCATCATGGTCATAACAGCGGTTCCCACCTTCTAGGGACCCCCGCTCAACATTCGGATAGCTCTGACGCACAATCGGGTCTGCTCATTTAAATAAAATGGATTATCAAGATCATTTAAAGAAAATCAGGTCCAATCAACAATCTGACCTGGAGGATTCTGTTAGCATTGTTGATGGCACCTCGAACCTTGTTTAAATCCAGGTTGCAATCTGTGGCCACTGATGCAATTTGTCTTTCTGTGAAGTTGGCGACGATTTCTGCATCAAACCTGGCGAAAGTAGCCCTAATGATAAAGAACATTTCTTTCCATGAATTCATCATCTCTCTCTCTCTTTTAATTTTTAAACTTTCCATTACAATAATAACTACCTGAAATCATGGCGTTTTCTCAAGATAGAAGTCCAATCCATCCCACCTTGTGCACCTGTTAGGACAAGCAATTCAAACAACATCCTGCAACACATTTAAATGCCTAATCAGTCTCACTCCAATCTTATATATTGAATGCCTAATGTACAGTCTCTTGAATTGGTGCAAACCATACCTGAATTGAGTGTAATGAATCAAAGAAATATAATTGATAACAAGAAATGATTATAATCAATGAGTTAAGGAAAACAAAAAGGGAAATCAATGTAATTACTCCTTGACTTCATTTCTGTGAAGAGGAATTGTACGGCCCATGAACAAATGTATAGTTTACTGACTTTTAGAATCCCATACACATCAGCCTATCGTTCAGTGATCCAAAAAAATTGATCCAATTGGCTCCACTATGGATGAGGGGATGGGGCATGCCCTGAAAATTCTTCGATTAGAAGATCCTAACTTCCAAACAATGGCCTAGAAATTAAATGTTAACATGAAAATATAATGGCAGACCATACTCAGTTGAAAAGAGTCCAAAGGTTAGTTGGGATCCTCCAATCTAGGGGATCTCTGCATTTGTGCTAGCTAACTATATGTTTGTTCGATCCCAAATGGCAATGATGCCAAAACGGATCCTTTTTTTTTCCTTCTTTCTTTTCCTTCTATTTATTTACATATTTTTATTGGTAGTAAAAGTATCTCATTAGCACCAAACAAAAAGGAATTAGACCACAAAGCATAACAAGAAAGGGATGCCCCTTCTTGAAATTAATAAACAACACAACTTGACCCCAATCTAGGAATTGAAAGTTAACAAGAAAATACAACAACAGACCACATTCAGTTGAAAAGCATCCAAAGTGTTAGTTGGGATCCTCCAATCTCAGAGGATCTCTGAATTTGTTGCTAGCTAACTATTTGTTTGTTGGATTCCAAATGGCAATGATGCCAAAACAGATCTTTTTTTTTCTTTTCCTTTTATTTATTTATTTATTTTTATTGGCAGTATAAGAATCTCATTAGCACCAAACAAAAAGGAATTAAAAGGTAAAGCAACTATACCATAAAGGCCTGTTCGGATTGAATGTAAACTAGAGGAATGCAAGGAAAGAAAACTTCATTGAGCAATACAACATTATTTAAACAAACATAGGGAATTCAATTGCACAAAAACTTCCCACCATCCAAATCTTTTTAGTAAAAGCCGTCTTTACTACAACTGAATATCAGATAAATGAAATGATGAATGTAGAGAAAGTTTCTTCTTCTTCTTCTTTTCTTTTGCATTGAAGGAATTTCAGTTTAAGCCATGCTTGAATCCAAGGTTACTTCAAACATGAGGAATTTGAATTCACAAAAATATTGTTGCTTTGTGATTTTCTAAGTTGTGAATCAAATCTTTCTTAGTACAAGACTTCTTTAATACAATGGAATATCAGAGAAGTGAAAAGAAGAATGTATCCAATCAAGTTTCAAGCCAACTAGGAGCAGTGCCCTTATCAGGTTTAAATTGGGGTTTAACCATAATCCTTCGCGAACTAAATGAACGTAGTTGGACAAATGGTATGAAGATTACTGAAATAGTAAAACTTTTTGCTTTTTTTAATCCTGTAAATATGCCGACTGAAATACATACACCAGCACTTACCCAACTATCAGCAAAACCACTGCGATAACAAGATGGATGGACTAAATAAATGCAGCTAAAATCCCATGAATGGTGCAATCACTGCATGAAAAAAATGCAATGATTGTACTCAATACTCACCTTGTTGGAATAGTATTGTACTCAATACCACTTTGTTCCACTCAAGGGCTCCTAACTTCTATAATCTGCAATGAAGTTAAATCAAAACATCAATTTCCAAACATGAAAGTTATAAGCACTTTGTTGTTGCTAGAATTCAATTACACTGGTTCATTGTAAGTGGTTCTCTAAAATGCACGAATGATTTTTGGGATATCCCACCTGAGTTCCATATATGACCCATCAAATGCACAGTGTTGATGTTCAACACACATCACGGTGGGGCCCACACAGCTCGACCTCATGGGAAGTTCCCATGAGGTCGACCTCATAGTACCATTTCCCATATATACATATACATATACATATATATAAGTACAATTTTCAAATGCTACCACTGTTGAAATTCATCCATATCCAGTGCAATATACTCTTTCTCCATTTACAGTAAGGATAAATTGAGGTACATTGAAGTGGAAGTTTAATAAGGTACGTACCTTGCAAATAGCATCAATTTCATCAAAAATGATAACATGCAGATCACTTTGATCACCTAAAACAAGGAAAGAAAGGAATACAAATTAGACTATCAAAACAAGCATGTATGGCATAGCCATCACTATAAAACATGACATTTCTCTAAGCAAAGCTGCTCACCCGGAGTTCGTTGGTCATTCTCAGCATCAGCAAACAGGTCCCTTACATTCTTTTCAGTCTCTCCAACATATTTACTTAGGACTTAAGGCCCATTAAACAAAAGGCCCATGAACAGGGTAATGTAGGCCTATGAAGCATTATATTCCCCTAGTACCCAAAAAAAAAAAGAACGTAAAAACTAAAAACATTCAAACAGGGGTGAGAATTCTGCTTTGAAGCCAATGTTAAGAATTAAACTCTCCAAGCCTCTAGTACTTGCTAGTTGACTGAGTCAGGCGAGGATCCTTAACTAGATAGACTGACGCTGCAACATAATAGATCAAATAGGTAAAACGCTAACAACATGTTCCATCAAGCATAAGTAAATAGGCAACAGAAATGAAAGCAGACAGGCATTAAAGATGCCACACAAAACTCCAAGATAGTTTAGGTACAGCTACACTAATCACAAAAATCTGAAAGTATACTGCTATCAGAAGCAACAAGTAGACAATCAACAACTCTTTCAAACACAAAAAATAAAAAGATAATTGCTTCCACATAGAGGTTAACATGCTTACCAGTGGAACATGTCATCAGCAACAGGACCTATAATCATATAAAATATCCAATTCAGAATAGCTGAAAACCAACCATAAAAGACCTTAGAGCTAAATAGGGAGCCAAACACAACCATAAATCAGAAAGAAATAGAAAATGGATTGTGGAAGTAATTTCCAGTAGTCTGCTAGTCTATTCAACTAGAAAGAGAAGACAGAAACAACTAGTATGTACCTGCATATCATATAATTTGTAAACGAGTATAGTTCTCACATTGGCAAATAAATAGATGGAGACATGATGGTTAACTTGAGATATAGAATTTTCCTCTGTTCTTTGCCATCCATATACTACAAATAAATAGATTAGGGAGAAAACAAGTACAAATTCATTGGAAATCATGTGGCATTGGAGATTAGCATTAAGTCGACCGCAGATTAGCATCGAGTCGGACTAGGACTGATCCGAACATGCCTGACCCGACCTGAGTCTGGGTCTGGCCTAGACTAATCTGAACCGAGTCCAATCCGAACACAGGTAATGAGTCAAGTCGAGTTGGCACCGAGTCAAGTCAGGTGTAGCGGGTAGCCACCGGTTGAAATCACAGCCCAAAACCTGCGTGCGCCTGCTGGAATTGCAGCCTCTCCATCAACTATATGGCATCTCATATTTGAAACATTAAATCTGAGTTTTTTTAATCTTATATATATATATATATATATATATATATATATATATATATATATATATTGAAACAGATCAAAAGCTAAATTCGGGGTCCACATTCAAATCTCTAAGCCCTAAAATCCCTAATTTGTAAAATCCCTAATTTGTAAAATCAGAAAAACCCCAATTCAGGGTCCACATTCAAATCTTAAAATCCCCAAATCCCTAAATGAGGGTCCACATCAAATAAAAAATTCATAAATTACTAAATCCCCAAATTCATAAATCGGCATTGAGAGAGAGAGAGAGAGACTACCCATTGTTTTGAGGAGCTAGAGATCGTAGATGGTTCGCAGGATTTCCTCTCCTTCTTCTTCTTCTTCTTTTTTCAAGTGCTGGGATTTCAAAACCCTACCGAGAGAGAGAGAGAGAGGTGTTGGGAAACAGAGGGCCAAGCGCATTTGCTTGTGGGAGAGAGGTTGGAAAACCGTTGGCCGGGCGCGAGAGAGAGAGAGAGAGAGAGAGAGAGAGAGAGAGAGAGAGGGTTTGGGAGAGGGACGGGCGCGGGATTTGGGTTTTGAGGGATTTTGGTTTTGGGAGGGCCGGTTTTGAATTTTGGTTTTGGGAGGGGTTGGGTTTTAGGAAGCGGATTGCGTACTGAGTAACTCAGTACCCTTATTGTACTGAGTAAACTCCGTGGGGTCCACCTTGATTTATGTATTTTATCCATTCTGTCCATCCATTTTACCTGATAATTTTAGGGCTTGAACCAAAAAATGAAGTATATCCAAACCTCAATTGGACCACACCACAGGAAACAGTGTGAATTGAACATCTACCATTGAAAATTTCTTAGGGGCCACAGAAGTTTTGGATCAAGCTTGTTTTTGTGATTTCCCTTCATCCATGTTTTTGTGATCTGATGAATAGGTTGGATGAGAAATAAACATCATTGTGGACCCTATAAAGGTTTCAACGGTGGAAATCATTATTCCAACTGTTTCCTATGGTATGATCCACTTGATCTTTGGGTATGCTTAAATTTTTGTCTTAGCCCCTAAAATAAGATGGAAAAATGGATGGACGGCGTGGATAGACCAGAGACATTCACGGTGGGCGCAATAGAGTTTACTTAGTACGATAAGAGTGTACCGAGTAACTCAGTAGGCAATCCGATTTCTGTTTTTAAGTCTTGTGGGGCCCACCGTGATGTATGTTATTTATCCACTCCGTCCATTCATTTTAATGAATTATTTTAACCGTTGATCCAAAAAAGGAGTCAGATCCATGTGCCCCACCATGATGTATGTATTGTATCAACACTGTCCATTCATTTGGAGAGATCATTTTATGGGATGATCAAAAGAACGAGTCGGATCCAAATCTCAAGTGGCCCCACCACTGAAAACAGTGGGGACAGTGACACCCACCGTTGAGACTTTCCTAGGGCCACTATGATGTTTATTTGATATCTAACATGTTAATAAGTTTTTTTTTTTTTTTAAAAAAAAGACATGAATGAAGAGAAAAATCAAATATCAGCTTGATCCAAGACTTCTGTAGCTCTCTGAATTTTTTTTTTAGTTTGGGTCCGACATTGAATGGGTTGAGATCTATATATATGCCTTTGAACCCTGAAATCCAACCCAAATATCAGCTTGATCCAAGACATTGAATGCCCACCGTTGAAAACTGCCCGTGGACTGCTTTAATGTTTATTTACAATCAAACTATTGATATGGTCACACAAACCTGGAAGGGGAAACACGGATATAGGTTTGATTCAGAAATTTGTGGCCCACCATAAGTTTTTCATGGTTAATGAGCTTCATGTGATGTGGTCCACTTATGCTTCGATCTTATTTATTCATTCTAGAGATCATGCCCTATAATGAGCTGAAAAAACTGATGAACAAGATGGACATACAACATATACATCAAGGTGGGACCCAGGGAGCCTAACATCACCAAATTCTGTGGGTCCCTCCATTATGTATGTTTTGTACCCAAACCATCCATTCATTTGGAGAGACCATTTTAGGGTATCAGCCAAAGAATGAGTTAGATCCAAAGATCAAGTCACCCCATCACAGAAAATAGTGGAGAGAGTGACATCCACCATTAAAACTTTCTAAGCGCCATAAAAGTTTTAGATCAAGCTGATAATTGTGTTTTACTTTATTTAATATCTATTTTAGCTCATGAACAGGTCAGATCTCAAATAAACATCACGGTGACCTTAGAAAGGTTTCAACGGTGGGCCTCACTCTCTCCACTGTTTCTATGGTGGGGTCCACTAAATATTTTGATTTGCCTCATTATTTGGATCCTACTGTGAATTTATCTCTCCAATATAACACATTCATCATGATGAGACCCACCTGGATATAACACATTCATCATGATTCCCTTTTTCCTGTGGTGTGGTCCACTTGAACTTTAAATCTGGCTCATTTTTTGGCTCATGCCCTAAATTTCGGTCGGGATCTGGTATGGCTCTGTGGACCCCACCATGATGCGTGTAAAACATCTACCCCATCAGTCAGATGCACCATCCCATGGTGGGCCAGACCACATACAAAAGTTTAGAGGGGTTGCCCTCCATTAAAACATTCATAATTATTTTTTGGGCCCACATAGATGTGGTTCACAAATCCAGCGCATCCATTATGTGTGTGCCCCTTGGATGAGGGGTCATACCAAGTTTCAGACGCATCTAAATTTCAGGTGGGGCCCCACCAAGTGCACGGTTGATTTTTGGGATATTCCATAATTTAAAGGGGACCCATCAAATCCACGGTGTTGATGTTTGACACACATCATGGTGGGGCCAACACAGCTCGACCTCATGGGGAGTTCCCATGAGCTCCTCAAACAGGGTTGAACCAGACCCACTGATCATTCCACGAGCATACTCGTCAACTTTTGCAGCTAGTTCATGCATCGTCCCGCCAATCTGTTTTGTAACTCCCTGTAGAAGTTCCAGACACATCAAATTGTTAGTTGTACTTGTACCCAACCCCTGCAGGAGAGAGACTCAACAATGAGGTATAGCAGAAAATGAATCCCTGAATGAAAATGGAATCATTCGTAGTTGTCATGCATGACCGACAGAACCAGTTTCTGAATCCTTAACAATTCCCATCGTACATCAAAGCTCCATGGTCCACCATGTTTTTGTGCTACACCAGTGTCCATCAAGAACACCACATCCAAGTTGTTCATCAGGTGGGCCTTATCGGGACCTGAATTTTGGATCATACTAGTTTTTGGGGGTGGTGAACATGAGGGCCTGATGATCGGAGTGGATAGCACATGCTTTGTGGGCCTTACAAAGTTGGGGTGTTTTACTGGCTGCAAACAGCATGTCTTGATGGTAGCCGATTTGATCAGGTCTATGTAACACGTACTTCCATTAAGCCATGACTTGGGGCCATCTTGATGCATCTGTTGTATGTTGAAGCCTGTTAATCTATTTTGCCAGCTTATATTAAGTTATGGGTCCATAAATGAAATAGATCCAAAATTGTGAAGTGAACTGCATCACATGAACAATGATGATTGACCATTAAAAATTATTTCTTGTAGACCACGAAAGTTTTGCATTAAGCTGATTTTTATTTTTATTTTTCCTTTATCTCGTATAACCTTATCAATATGTTAAGTGGCAAATGAACATTTCAGTGAACCTTAGAAAGTTTTTAATAGTGAGAGTTTCATATGGTATGGTCTACTTGAGATTTGAATCTACTTTATTTTTAAGCTCATACACTTAAAATAAGCTGGCAAAACGTATAGACAACATATACATACATCAACGTGGGCCCCACAATCACAGTCAGAACTCACAGATACCTAACGGAATCCGTTCGTCTTTGATAAGACTATGGGCCATTAAATGAATAAGATTTTGAAAGTATCTATGAAATATTAATGATGGATATCCAAGGTTAAGGTTTTCATGTGGTGTGGTCCACCTAATATTTATATACCTATCATTTTTGGGCCCCACTATGATGTATGTTGTAAATCCACACCTTCCATCTACTTGGAGAGATCATTTTAGGACAATATCGAAAGATAAATCCAAAGCTCCAGTGGACCCAACACAAAAAACGGTGGGGACAGTGACACCCACCATTAAAAACTTCTAAAGGCCATGAAAGTTTTAGATCAAGTTTATATTTGTGTTTTACCTTATTTCATGTCTTTTTTAACTTTTGAATAGGTTGGATTTCAAAAAAAAAATTATGGTCATCCTTAGGATAGTTTCAACGGTGGGAATCACTTTCCCCAATGTGTTATGTGGTGAGGTCCACTACATCTTCTCATCTGCGTCATTCTCTGCCTCATGCCCTAAAATAATATCTCAAAATGGATGGACAATGTGGATACAACACATACATCATAGTGTTATGTGGTGACGTCACTTCAGTAGCCAACTCGCTACTCAACCTGGTAATAAGCCGCGCCCGCGCCCGTGAGAGAGCTGAGAACACACACACACACACACTCTCTCTCTCTCTGTGTGTGTGTGTGTGTCTCACACCCTCCCCCTCCTCTCGCTCTCTATCTTTCTCTGATCTCTCCACCCTGTCCTCTCAGTCTCTCTCGCAGCCTCTCTCTCTCTCTCTCTCTCTCTCTCTCTCTCTCTCTCTCGCACCCTCCCCCTCCTTTCGCTCTCTATCTCTCTCTGATCTCTCCGCCTTGTCCTCTCAGTCTCTCTCGTAGCCTCTCTCTCTCTCTCAACCTCTCTCAGTCTCTCACTCTCGCGCACCCTCTCTCTCTCTCTCAGTCCCTCCCTCTGTCTCTCTCTATCTCTCTTAGTGTTCTCTCTCTCACACATCCTCTCTCTCTATGTCTCTCTTGGTGGACCGTGATCGGGGCTCCAACTCAAACAGGTATCTCTCTCTCTCTCTCTCTCTCTCTCTCTCTCTCTCTCTCTCTCTCTCTCTCTCTCTCTCTCAATCTCAACACCGATTGAAACGATTTGGGGATTTAGGGATTTGGGGATTTGGGGATTTGGGGATTTAGGGATTTGGGGATTTAGGGATTTGGGGATTTATGTGGGCATTTCTATCTCCACTTTTTCATGCAGCCCACCTTGATGTATGTGTTGTATATCCATGCCATCTTTGTTTTGCCAGCCCATTTTAGGTATTGGCCCTGAAAATGAAGCCCATTGCACTATAGGAAACAGTGGAGATTGAATCCCCACAAATGAGAACTTCCTGCGGGCCACAGGAGTTTTGGATGGGAATCGGATTGTGTACTGAGTAATCTCTGTGGGGTCCACCTTGATTTATGTATTTTATCATCCCTGTCCATCCATTTTACAAGATAATTTTATGGCTTAAGCCCAAAAATGAAGCATATTCAAAGCTCAAGTGGACCACACCACAGGTAACAGTGTGAAATGATCCTCTACTGTTGAAAAACTTCCTGTAGAAGTCTTGGATCAAGCTGATATGCGTGTTTTCCTTTATTCATGTCTTTGTGATAATATGAATGGTTTGGATGATAAGCAAACTTCTCCGTGGGTCCTGGAAATGTTTCTAGAAAGTGAATATTGTCATTTTCACTGATTCTTGTGGCGTGGGATTTTAGGGTGGATTGTCCATTTATGTTTTTATAAAAGTGGTATCATATATGATTCAAATTGTTGGAGTCCATAACCAAAACAAAATTATTCAAATGATTAACAAGTTAAAAATCCCATTGTAAATGATTTTAAAATAAAAAAAATAAAAATCCCACAACTACAAACAGGTCCGTTATATGAACAGCTTGGATCATTGAAATATGACCTTGGATTCAATTTGTCAGTTAAGATTTGGATTTGACTCATCTTTTGGCTGATGCTATGAACCGAGCTGGAAAAATGGATGGACATTGTGGATATAAATTAGATACATCATGATGAAATTGGGGTCTTTTGGCTCATGCTATAGACTTAGTTGGAAAATTTTGGATGGACATTGTGGATATAAATCAGATACATCATGATGGAATTGGGGTCTTTTGGCTCATGCTATAAACTTGCTGGAAAAATGGATGGATAGTGTGGATATAAATTAGATTCATCATGATGGAATTGGGGTCACTAGCTAAACCATGTCCACTTTTGGAAGGTTGAGATAGTAAGTGAATTAGGTGGTGTTGCCAACACCATACTCAAAGGTAGTGTGTTAATGTCTTGGGCAATTTTGGGCTAAGGTGATGTATCTAACATCCACAACATCCACCTATTTTTTCAGCTCAAAGAAGCAGATTTGAAGCTCAAGAGTTGAAACCTTATATAGGGCCGTGAACATCATTATCACCATTACTTCCTATCCACAAAAGGCTGTGGAGGCTTTTGGTGCATTCTCTATCCATGAAAGACTCAGAAAATCAGCATTATACTTTTGCCAACATCATTATATAGGGCTGTACGAAGTGGCCCACAACGTGGCAAACGACAAGTCATTATACTTTTGTGGCTCCATGGAATATCTTTCTATGAAATTTTGTTCCAAACACCAACCACAACCGAAAGTTCTTGAAAAGGAAAATTCAAGGAAACCATACTTCATTGACTACCACTGGCTAAACCTTTATTTGGGAAAGAGAGTTTCATTGAGGCCTATTTTCTCTTCCTTCCTTACATTTCCTTGCAACAAATCCCAAAATCATGGAAATTTATTAGAGTGCACCCAAAAGTATTGCAATATGATTCATAGGGACCTTAGCCATTGGAATGTGGTGCCAAAAAAATGCACATGTCTAACTGTAGATGGGGAACACCCAAAAAGAAATGCCGATATGTTTTTATAAAACTAGGCCAGTTGCTTCCAACAATTTGAATCATATATGATCTAGCTCTATAAATGAGTTGTTATCAACATATGCTTCTACATGGTTAATTGCTTTGATTCTACATGGTTAGATTTTGAATTATGTTTATCTAAACATGGCAGCTTTAATCTCCCCCCAACAACAAATACATACTCGTCCACCATGAAAATTTCTTTCCATTCTTGTGGCTAGCAAGTAGGAAGAGGATTCTAACCCTCGACAATCTTCAAAAAAGAGGCATGATTCTTCCCACAACAACAACAACAACACCAGCAACAACAACAATGAAAACAACCACATAAAATGCCACAGCAAAAACGACAACAACAACAACAACAACTTATGACCTTGATGTTTATATGTCATCCAAACTATTTACGAGGTCATTACCACAGGGATAAAGTGAAAATACAAAAAATTTAGCCTGAAATTGCATGGCCATAGGAATGTTTCAACGGTTCTCACTGAATCCCTACTATTTCCAGTCGTGTGGCCCACTTGAGTTTTGGATCATCTCATTTTTGGCCAATTGTACAAAAATGAGCTCTTTAAACAGGTGAACGAAGTATATTTCCCACAAACATGGTGGTGGCCCCACCTAACATCCTTGCGCGAGAACTTCCTGCCAAAGCCGTTCGCAGGAAATCCACGGCCAGCTTAAGTAGACCATATCACGAGAAATAGTTGAGAAACAATTCTCACCGTTGAATCCTAGGGCCAACCATGATGTTTATTTGAAGGGAAAAATTTCGAGTCATGCATGCATTGGATGTACAAATATTGAATGCTTAATAACTAACTTAGCATTTGCATTTGACATGAGATATGTTTTCTAATGCCGACTTGTGACGTAGTTCGAAATTGATTCTTTAATTTGACTAATATGGATTTGCCTTGCATCTAAATTTGAATTTACATTATTTTTTTATTAGGCTATTGTTGATATGAAGAATGTATTTCTTGTAGCAAAATATTTGTAGGATAAGTTATTCATATATCATTTTCTTATCATAAATTATTCATATTACAGTTTCTTATCTTTAAGATTTAATTGTATTAGCTTGGAATTGATGGAGCAGACCTGGATGTGTGTCGAAGCTATCCGGATGACCGGGGGTCCCTGAAAGGTGGGAACCGCTGTTATGACCATGATGAAGCTGTCTATTTCCTATGGACAACATTGGAGTAGCCTGGCCATTTGGACAGGCCGTGTTTATATATTTGCTCAAAATTAATGGAGCAGACCCGGATGTGCGTCGGAGCTATCCAGATGAGCGGTGGTCCCTGGAAGGTGGGAACCACTGTTATGACCATGATGAAGCTGTCCATTTCCTATGGACAGCATTGGATTGGCCTGGCCATTTGGACAGGCCGTGTTTATGTATTTGCTTGAAATTAATGGAGCAGACCCGGATGTGCGTCGGAGCTATTTGGATGAGCGGGGGTCCCTCAAAGGTGGAAACTGCTGTTATGACCATGATGAAGCTATCAATTTCCTATGGACAGCATTGGAGGGACATGGCCAATTGGAGCAGGCCGTGTTTATATCTATATTTGCAGGGACCACACCCTTAACCTAAACCACACCCTAAACCTATAACCTAAACCTATTCTCAATTCCCTAAAGCTATAACCTATAACCTCAACCTAACCCTAAACCAAAACTTATAACCTAAACCTTAACATAAACATAAACCTAAACCTAAACCTATAACCTATAACCTATACTTATAACCTTAACCTAAACTATAACTTTAACCTATAACCTATACTTATAACCTTAACCTAAACTATAACCTTAACCTATAACCTATACTTATAACCTTAACCTAAATCTATTCTCAAATCCCAAAACCTATACTTATAATATAAACCTAGACCTAAACCTATAGCCTATAACCTAAACTTGAAAACCCAAACCTAAACAAGATCCCGAACCCGAACCCGTTTTCATAAACCTAAACCTATTCTCAAATTCCAAAACCTATACCTATGACCTAAACCTAGACCTTAACCTAAACATAAACATATACTTATAACTTATAACCTAAACCTAAACCTATAACCTATAAACTATAACCTATAACCTTAACCTAAACTTATAACCTTAATCTAAACCTATTCTCAAATCCCAAAACCTATACTTATAGCCGAAACCTAAACCTTAACATTAACCTTAACCTATAACCTATACTTACAACCTTAACCTAAACTTACAACCTTAACCTAAACCTATTCTCAAATCTCAAATCTTATACTTATAACCTAAACCTATACCTTAACCTTAACCTATAACCTATACTTATAACATTAACCTAAACCTAGACCTTAACCTAAACCTATAACCTAAACTTAAACCTAAACTTACAACCTAAACCTATTCTCAAATCCCAAAACCTATAACCTAAACATAAACCTTAACCTATAACCCAACTTAAACCTATACTTATAACCTAAACCTATTCTCAAATCCCAAAACCCATAACCTAAACCTAAACCTTAACTTAAACCTATAACCTATAACCTAAACCGAAACCTATAAGCTAAACCCGAACCCGAATCCCTAAACCTTAACCTAAACATATAACCTATACCTATAACCTAAGCCTATACCTAAACCTAAAACTTAAACCTAAACATAAACCTATAACTTAAACCTAAACCTATTGCCTATAACCTAAACCCTAACCTAACCCTATAACCCATAACCTATAACCTAAACCTATAACCTAAACTCAAATCCCTAAACCTTAACCCATAACCCAACCTAAACCTATACTTATAACCTAAAACTATTCTCATATCCCAAAACTTATAACCTAAACCTAACCTTTCCCTAAACCTATAACATACACTTATAACCTAAACCTAAATCTATAACCTAAACCTAAACCTAAACCTAAAACCTAAACCTAAACCTAAAACCTAAATGTATTCTCAAATCCCTAAACCTTAACCTATAACCCAACCTAAACCTATACTTATAACCTAAACCTATTCTCAAATCCCAAAACCCATAACCTACACCTAAACCTTAACCTAAACCTCTAACCTATAACTTAAACCCGAACCCGAACCCGAATTCCTAAACCTTAACCTAAACATATAACCTATAACCTATAACCTAAGCCTATACCTAAACCTAAAACCTAAACCTAAACCTATAACTTAAACCTAAACCTATAACCTATTCTCAAATCCCTAAACCTTAACCAATAACCCAACCTAAACCTATACTTATAGCCTAAAACTATTCTCAAATCTCAAAACCTATAACCTAAACCTAACTTTTCCCTAAACCTATAACCTACACTTATAACCTAAACCTAAATCTATAACCTAAACCTAAACCTAAAACCTAAATGTATTCTCAAATCCCTAAACCTTAACCTATAATCCAACCTAAACCTATACTTATAACCTAAACCTATTCTCAAATCCCAAAACCCATAACCTACACCTAAACTGTAACCTAAAACTACAACCTATAACCTAAACCGAAACCTATAACCTAAACCCAAACCCAAACCCGAACCCGAACCCGAATTCCTAAACCTTAACCTAAACATATAACCTATAACCTAAGCCTATACGTAAACGTAAAACCTAAACCTAAACCTAAACCTAAACCTATAACTTAAACCTAAACCTATAACCTATTCTCAAATCCCTAAACATTAACCTATAACCCAACCTAAACCTATACTTATAACCTAAAACTATTCCTAAACCTATAACCTACACTTATAAACTCAACTCCCTAAACCTTAACCTATAACCTATATCCTATATAACCTAAACGCAATTCCCTAAACCTTAACCCATAACCTAACCTAAACCTAAACCTATAACCTACACTTATAACCTAACTATAATCTAAACTTAAAACATAAGCCTAAAACCCAAACGTAAACCCGATTCCGAACCCGAACCCGATTTCCTAAACTTAAACCTCAACGTATTCTCAAATCCCTAAACCTAAACCTATACCCAATCCTAATCTCAACTCCCTAACCTAAACCTATACCTAAACTTGAAAACCCAAACCTAAACCCGATCCTGAACCCGAACCCGAACCCGATTTCCTAAACCTAAACCTTAACCTATTTTCAATTCCCTAAAGCTATAACCTATAACCTATAACCTAAACATAAACCTAACCTAAACCTATAACCTTAACCTAAACCTAAACCTAAACCTATAACCTAAACATAAACCTAAAATCTAAATGTATTCTCAAATCCTTAAACCTAAACCTACACCTAATCCTAATCTCAACTCCCTAACCTAAACCTAAACCCAAACTTGAAAATCCAAACCTAAACCCGATCCCAAACCCAAACCCAATTTCCAAAACCTAAACCTTAACCTATTCTCAATTCCCTAAAGCTATAACTTATAACCTAAACCTAAACCTATAACCTAAAACCTATACCTAAACCTAAAACCTAAATGTATTCTCAAATCCATAAACCTCAACCTACACCTAATCCTAATCTCAACTCCCTAACCTAAACATAAACCGAAACTTGAAAACTCAAACCTAAACACTATCCCAAACCCGAACCCGATTTCCTAAACCTTAACCTTAACCTATTCTCAATTCCCTAAAGCTATAACCTATAACCTAAACCTAAACCTATAACCTAAACCTATGACCTTAACCTAAACCTAAAACATAAACATAAACCTAAAACCTAAATGTATTCTCAAATCCCTAAACCTAAACCTACACCTAATCCTAATCTCAACTTCTTAGCCTAAACATAAACTTCAAAACCCAAACCTAAACTGGAACCCGAACCTGATTTCTTAAACCTAAACGTTAACCTATTTTTAATTCCCTAAAGCTATAACCTATAACCTATAACCTAAACCTAACCTAAACCAATAACCTAAACCTATAACATTAACTTAAACCTAAAACCTAAACCTAAACCTAAACCAAAACCTATAACCTTAACCTAAACCAAAACCTATAACCTAAATCTTAACCTATAACCTATAACCTATGACCCAATAACCTAAACTTATAATCTAAAACCTAAACCTATAACCTAAACCTATAAACTAAAACCTAAACCTAAACCTAAACCTAAAACCTAAATGTATTCTCAAATCCTAAAACCTAAACCTACACCTAATCCTAATCTCAACTCCCTAACCTAAACCTAAACCTAAACCTAAACTTGAAAACCCAAACCTAAACCCGATCCCGAACCCGAACCCGATTTCCTAAAACTAAACCTTAACCTATTCTCAATTTCCTAAAGTTATAACCTATAACCTATAACCTATAACCTAAACCTATAACCATAACCTAAACCTAAACGTAAAACCTAAATGTATTCTCAAATCTCCAAACCTAAACCTACACCTACTCCTAATCTCAACTCCCTAACCTAAACCTAAACCTAAACTTGAAAAACCAAACCTAAACCCGAACCCGATTTCCTAAACCTAAACCATAACCTATTCTCAATTCCCTAAAGCTATAACCTATAACCTAACTTAAACCTAAACCTATAACCAACACTTATAACTTAAACCTAAACCTATAACCTAAACCTAAAACCTAAATGTATTCTCAAATCCCTAAACCTACACCTAAACCTAATCCTAATCTCAACTCCTTAACCTAAACCTAAACTTGAAACCTCAAACCTAAACCCGAACCCGAACCGGATTTCCTAAACCTAAACCTTAACCTATTCTCAATTCCCTAAACCTTAACCTATAATCTAACTTAAACCTAAACCTATAACCTACACTTATAACCTAAACCTAAACCTATAACCTAAATGTAATCTCAAATCCCTAAACCTAAACTTACACCTAATCCTAATCTCAACTCCCTAACCTAAACCTAAACTTAAACTTTAAAACCAAAACCTAAACCCGATACCGAACCCGAATCAGAACTTGATTTCTTAAACCTAAACCTTAACCTATTCTCAATTCCCTAAAGCTATCACCTATAACCTAAACCTAAACCTATAACCTTAACCTAAACCAAAACCTATAACCTAAACATTAACCTATAACCTATAACATATAACCCATAACCTATAACCTAAACTTATAACCTATAGCCTAACCTTAATCTAAACCTAAAACCTAAACCTAAACCTATAAGTGTAGGTTATAGGTTTAGGTTTAGGTTAATGTTGTTTTTCTTTTCATTTGTCTAAATCACCTCTCATATGTTCTCTCTCTTTTCATTTATTTTTTTTTCCATACGATTGTTTGTGTTTGGATAGATGCAGTTTATGTTTGGATGAATGTAGTTTATGTCTGGATGAATTTACGTGGTTTGGGTTTAGATGGATGTGAATGTGAATATGATGAAATATATTATATAACAGGTGTATATCAGGAAGAATATGATGAATTATATTCTAACAGATGTATATCAGGAAGAATATGATGAATTATATTCTAAAAGGAAATTTAAGATGGAATATTTTAAAAAAATAAATGAGACGTTTTTTTAGCTACGAAAAGTTTCGTAGCTAAAAGTAAACTTTTATATTTTTTTAAAAAATTGTTTACAGCCATTAGCGGCGAAACTTTTCGTAGCCAAAAGTCTCTTCCACGTTTTTTAGCTACGAACATTTTCATAGCTAAAAGTATGAAAATTGTTTAACCCCTTTAGCGACAAAACTGTTCGTAGCTAAAAGTCAAGTAAACGGGCTATTATAACCTTTAGCAACGAACTATTTCGTTGCAAAAAGTATCATCAAAATTTTTCTTAAAAAATTGTTTACAGTCTTTAGCGATGAATATTTTCATCACTAAAAGTTTCATCCATGCTTTTTAGCTACGAAAATTTTCGTAGCTAAAAGTAAACCTTTCGATTTTCTTAAAAAATTGTTTACAGCATCTAGCGACGAAAATTTTCGTCGCTAAAAGCGATTTTTAGCTATGAATTTACAGTTTCGTCACTAAAAGTAAACTTTTAGCGACGAAACTTTTTTTCGTTGCTAAAAGTCACTTTTCGCAACGAAAAAAAAAATTGTCACTAAAAACCCTCTTTCTTGTAGTGCCTTCTATGCAGCTCGATACTCGATGCACCTCAAGCAGCACAATAGAGGGATTGGCTAGGGTTGTACATTGAGCCGAGTCGAGTTGAGGTGGACCAAGCTCGGCTTGGCTCGTCCATGCTATACTCGAGTTCGAGCTCGCCCTCGAGCTCAACATTGAAGCTTAGCTTGTTTGCCAAAGCTTTCGAGTCAAGCTAGTGGTTCGAGTCGAGTTGAGTTGAGTTTACCTCAATAGGGTAAGGGAAAGAAAAAGAGGGAATGGGGACGGGTAGGGTTTTTTAGTAAAAACTTTTAAGTTTTAACTTCTTTTTTTTAAAACTTTTATATATATATATATATATATAAAATATTTTTAATATTAATATAATATAATATATATATTATTAAAATATATTACTTGAGTCGAGTCGAGTCGAGTCAAGTTGAAATACACCATAGTCAAACTTGGCTTGAACTCAACTCAAGCTTTAGTAAACAAGCTTGACTCGCCTTGAGTCGGCCTTTCAAGCCGAGTCGAGCGAGCTTTTCGAGCTAGCTTGACTCGTGTACAGCCCGAGGATTGGCTACTCCTCCTTCCACCAGCCAATGGTGAATAGATGGTGCTTTGTGGACCCCATCATGATGTCTTTATTTCATCCATGTTGTCCATCTATTTTTCTAGATCATTTTATGATATTAAAGTAAAAAGAGGTATATCCCAATCTCGAGTGGACAACATTACATTAAATAGTGTTGAATGAACATTGTGTGGATCTAGTCGGATCGGATTGGTTTGGATTGACCACGATCAAAACTCGATTCGAAAACTGTCGGATCTGAATGGCCCTACTCGATATGCACCGATCCAGGCCATTGGTTCAGTTCAGAACGGGTCGGAACGGGTCTGGTCGAGTTGGATCTACCAGATCAGGTCAGACATGCCCAGCTCTAATCACAACAGATGATTCTGGCTATCCATTAGGCTAGGGCTAGTAGTGCCCGGCCCAAGTAATGTTATCCTAACCTGGCATGCTTGGCTTAATGTGTCTATGAATATCTAGTATATGGTTTGGGTGGAACCCAACTGTTGGGTCAACTGTGATATATGTGCTTTACATCTACACCGCACGTCCATCCATTTTGAAAGCTCATTTTAGGGCATGATGCCAAACATGAAGTAGATCCAAATCTTAGATGCAACAGTAGTGATTGAATCCCCATCATTAAAAACTTCATAGAGGCCACTATGGGCCATTGGAATGTTTATTTGTCATCCAACCTGTTGATAAGGTCACAAAGACCTAATGAAGAGACCACACAGATATCATTGATCCAAAACTTTGACCTAATGAAGAGACCACACTGATATCATTGATCCAAAACTTTGACCTAATGAAGAGACCACACAGATATCATTGATCCAAAACTTTTGTAGCCTATGAGAAGTTTTTAATGGTTGATTATCCCTATTTCCTATATTATGGTCCACTTTAGATTTGTATCTGCTTCATTTTTTGAATCATACCTTAAAATGAATTTTCAAGATGAATGAACTGGCTTGCTCTCTTCATCAACCCAATAATGCATTGCATAGCTTGGCCTCGCTTGTATATCAGAATTGCAACTCTTTCACCACTTGTTCCGGCACAAAATTGTCAGAATTTCTGCTGTCCACTATAATGTTAGACATCTCTCCTTGCAGTGAGCATTCAAGCATTGGCTGATTTATTTCTTTGACGTTATAGCTATAAAAGCTAGGGGTTATGGCATGTGCAACACAAGTGGAGAGAGTATGGCAAGAAAACAGAGAGAAGGATTTCAAGGTGGGCTACCATACACGCTTTTTATGTGATAGGACCCACTCGAGCTTTGGCCTCGCTTTTGGACCCACATCCTGACATGGGCCTGCACAACAAATGTATAGTATGGACGTCACAGATTCATTACTGTGCACCCGCACAGAGCCTTTAGCATATGTGCTCCCTGATGTCATGCCTTCCATGTGGCTACATGCTAGAAGAGAAGTATGGGCTACTCCCAAGAAGGAATTGAAAAGACAAATGCCCTCTGGTCGAAGGGCTACATGAAAGAAAAACTGAAGCTAGTTTTCCCTCGCAAAAATGTCCAAAAGTTGCAGCAATATAGGAAAAGGTTCTATGCGTCGAGCTCATGGGAACTTCCCATGAGCTTGAGCTGTGTGGGCCCCACTGTGATGTATGTCGAACATCAACACCGTGCATTTGATGGGTTCCCTTTAAATTATGGGATATCCCAAAAATCACCCGTATATGGAACTCAGGTGGGCCATACCATCTAAAATCATGTGAAGACATCCTAAAACATATAAAAGCACTTGGTGGGGCCCACATGAAATTTTGATGCATCTAAAACTTGGTCTAACCCCTCATCCAAGTGGGACACACATAATGGATGGGCTAGATTTGTGAACCACATCTCAGTGGGCCCAACAAATGATTATGAATGTTTTAATGGAGGGTAGCCCCTCTCAAATTTTGTATGTGGTGTGGCCCACACAAGTCACGGATTTACTTGATTTTTAAGCCCTAGGCCCACCATGGAATGGTGCATCCGATGATGGGGTAGATGTTCGACACGCATCACAGTGGGCCCACACAACTCAACCACACACACATATAAGATCCTTAATGTGAAATAGATGATCAATGGTAAAGCCCTGTAGCCTTTCAAAAATGTTGCCCACAACTATATTCATGCCAGAACTGATATTTTCTAGGATGGGGTGCTAATGTGAACCCGTTGCTGACGTTATGATTATGCGTAGTCTACAAACAGCTCGAATGACCAGTCCCTGCTCCTGCTCTTGTATTCCTTCACTTCTATTCACTGGGCCTATGGATTTAAGTAATGGTATTGGCGTGCGGTTCGCCTGGGAACGTAAACATATGCAACTCGCTCAAACTCTATCTTATTTGGTCACGTATCAATGTGGTGACCCGTTTAGTTTCGGACCAAAACCATAAGACTTGGATGATTCTGATTTTTAAAACCATGGTCTATATCGTTCTCTTACTATATTATTGTGTAGATCCCTTTGTTGGGCCCAGGTTATCCCACATGCCCAGGCAAAAGAGAAGAAAAAGAAAGAAAAATCTCTGCCTTTGGATTCTTTCATTGTTTGAATAGTTAGATGACCATCTTTATCTATCATGGTTCTTCATTGTGGCTTTTTGTGGCCCATTTCAAACTGAAATTTGTGAAAGAATCTAGATCATTGATTTGCTACTCAAATCATTCAGTTGGTGAAAGCTCCATTCACCTTTGCTTTTGGATTGTTTTCTACTAACCGTTGGAACGGAAGCCCTATTAGTCACAACCTTGAAGCAGTCTCCATAATATGGCTGGTGTAATGTGATTGGATCGCTTTAGGTTTTGTGCCCCACTATAATGGGCCTCGAGCCAAAAGACCGAACATGTCTTACGGTCCCAGCGATTTATCCCAATCATTCAATCAAGGGACCCATGATGCTTAATGTCATCTGTTGGCAACTTGATTCAAACATCCATTTGATTCGCAATAGCATGTACAAATCGGATGCTTGGCCCAATCCATCCATCATGGGTACAAATGAGTCATGACAGATGGTGATATTGATGGGCAAACGAACTATTGCCCTGGAAAGGGCTTGAGAGGTTACATAACAGAAGAGACCTCTGAGAGCTTTTTTTTGGAAAACCTCCTATAGATATCATTGCCAAAAACATTGTTGAACAAGAGGCAGAGGATGACCCCACAAAAAGACCGGGGCACCCAGCAAAGAACCGCATTCGGGCAGCACCCTGCGGCAAAATACAGGTCCGCCTATCATATCTATACAAAATTAAACTACCCAAAAAAACAAAACTACCGCCTGGGCGTGCCCAGCCCCATTTTGTCCAGACAAATGAGGCCCTTCACCTCTCGAGGAACGGAGTTAACGTTGGGAAAAAACGTGTAAGAGTGAGAAGCACTCCCGCATTTGGCCAACCTGTCAGCCGGTTCGTTGCCCTCACGCAGAATGTGCTAGAAGACTACCTCCCCCAACTGCCATCAACCCATGGATCCTGCCTATCCAATATTTCCATTTCCAACGAGGGAAGATATTATTGGTTCGGAATTGAATCGCCATCTTGGAGTCAGATTCAACAATCACTTTAGAAAAGCCCCACTCAAAACAGAGGAGAAGGCCGTCGAAAATGGCCCTGATTTCAGCCCGGGTGTTGGAAGCCATCCCGTACCCAGAACAGAAACCGAAGATGAACTCACACTTCAGGCCTCTGCAAAGACCACCTCCACCCACTAAACCCGGGTTACCCCGGGCCGATCCGTCGACATTCAACTTCACCCAATCCGACGGCGGGCTTCTCCACCTGACAATTCGAGAGTGCTGAGATGTAGCTTACGGTCCGATCGTCCGTATTCCCAAAAGATCCATAGCCCTGCTGTGCGTACCCTGAGGAGGGGAGGGAGTTGCCCATTTTTCTGAAATGATGTGAGCCCATCCTTTGATCCTTGCCACTTGTGTTTGGATAGAAGGGCAAGAACCTTCAAATTTCCTTGTTTCCTACCTCTCCAAAGCTCCCATATGATAAAAGCTGGGAGTAAATTACAAACGGTCCCAGCCTAGCCCCTAGGAGAGGGACTGCCCCACCAGTCTGTGAGCCTCTGAAGAACCGAGGAACCCCCCCAGCGAGGATTTTCCGAAAATAGCACCAAAAAGGTTCCAAACCGCTTTTGCCCAAGGGCAAAGAAGGAAGATATGAGCCACAGATTCCGACGCAGGGCCCTGTGGGGATATTTTGTCACAACAAACGCACCGAGATGCCAAATGAATGCCTTTACCTTGAACTGTATTGTCGACCAGGACCGCGCCCCTGATTGCTTTCCAGAGCAGCAAGGAGATCTTGGGGGGGAGATAAGCAGACCATACTCTTCTATGCCAGCTCACCCGAGGCCTAGGTATTCTATAGGAGAGCCAAGCCGATCTGATGGAGAAATTCCCATTGGCCTCCAATGGCCAACAGGGGGCCTCCGGGCCCTCAGATGTGCAAAATCCCCCGTGAAACGTGTAATCAATGAGATCCTGGGGGAGGAAGGAAAAAACAGCCTAAGGTGGGAGAGGCCCAACCTGTCCTAAACAGTCGCTAACTGCAAGGTCGGTAAGCCTGTTGCATTGAGTATACTGTTAGACATCTCTCCTTGCCCAGCCTGGCCCCACTAATGGGCCTACACCTGTTGCACCATCGGTTCCTGAGTAGAACCGTGTGTCTACCTCGATACCTTACGCTCCTCAATCTGCTCCTACAGATAGGTTGGAGCAGATGATACTACTGATGCAGCAGCAGCAACAGTTTTTGGCCACCATCGCAGGGGTCTTTGCCCAAAGCATGGGTGTGGCTCCGCCTGTGCAGCCTGCAAGCAATACAAGTGCTAGCGGCCTTTTTGAGCGATTCTAGTGCTTGTGGCCTCCCACCTTTGCGGGTACTCACCGACCCGAGGAGGTCGAGTATTTGCTTGACGACATCTCTAAGATGTTGAAGCAGCTGCACTGTACTGAGGCAGAGTAGGTTGAGCTAGTTACCTTCATGTTTGAGAAGGAGGACAATTTATGGTGGGACAACGTTCTCCGCACTGTTGTTGTCGGATACGTGTGGACGTGGGAGGCCTTCGAGATGCACTTCCACGAGAAATATTTTCCCCTCACGTACCACCATGAGAAGGAGAGTGAGTTCCTTCACTTCGACATGGAGGTATGATAGTGGCAGAGTACGAGAACAGGTTCACAGAGCTGGCTAGGTATGCATTGAGTATACTGTTAGACATCTCTCTTCATCACCGGCCCCACCGTCTGTCAGATTCGACCCTCCTCTGTTCGATCCGGCTCCTCCTCCGTCAGATCCAGCCCTACCCTGTCAAATCCAGCCCTCCCCACGCTCGTCCAATCTTCCCCAAGCCTGTCCGCACGTCCCTGCTACACCTGCGCACGTCCCCGCGCACGTCCGATCCCTGCTACGCCTGCATCCGCACCTACACACGTCTCTGCGCACGTCCGATCCCTGCTGCTTTCGATCCTTGCTGCACTGCTGTATCCGATCCTGCTGCATGATCTCCTGCTACAGCCGATCCCTGCTGCATTATCTCCTGCTCCATCCGATCTCTACTGCAACATCTACTACTACACCTACTGTTGCACGTCTTGCTCTGTTGATCTGTTGCTCTTTTGCTACATCTGATCCCTTTTGTTCTTTTGCTGGTTGATGTTCTGATCTTCAGCTGCAAGGTACTTTCTTCTTCAGCATCTTTTTTTTTTAAAATCTCGTCCTATCTATGGATAAAGACTCCTGTACAGAGGCCCCATGTAGTTTCGATGGCACCAACTACAATCTATGAGCCATCCACTTTCAAAGTTTTCTCAAGGGTCATGGTTTGTGAGGACTGATTGATAGATCTGTTACTGTCCCCGCTTCCACCGATGTCGACGGAATGGCTGATTGGGAAATGAAAAATGGACAGATTATTACCTGGTTTCTTGATTCCACCGATCAATCAATAGCTGTTGGCCTCACGCCACATCGTACTGGTAAGGCTATGTGGGAGCATCTCCAGACAATATATCAACAGAGTAATGCGGCTAGGTTATACCGCCTGGAACAAGATCTGGTTCACCTTACTCAGGGTGACAAAAGTATTCAATCTTTCTACTCTTCAAGGGTTACAATTTGGACAGAGATAGCTATGATGGATCTCGACTTTCCAAATGACTTTAAAATATTTCACACAATGTGCGAGAGTGCGCAAGTTCGACAGTTTCTTATGAAACTGCGTCCGAAATTTGAGCATTACAAGGCTGCTCTCCTGAACCATAGCCCAACTCTTTCAATGAATTTGGTTATTAATGATTTATTAACTGAGGAACAATGACTGCAGTTCTCTCAAGGGACATTTCAGGAACCATCTGACCTGGTACTTACTGTATCCACCTTTGCACCAAACCGTGGTTCCACTCCTTTAACTTGTTGCAGCTATAACAAAGTGGGACATATCGTCGCTCAATGCAAAGATTGGTGCGCGTATTATCGAAGGACTGGTCATGGTCTTCAAGACTGTCATTCACATGCCTACGCATCCTCATTCGGCCATGGACGTGGTGGTCGAGGTCGTGGTCATGCTCTTTCTGCTACTTCTGTGACTACTTCTTCCGAACATTCTGTTAGTGATACTGCATCCACTGGTTTTGTTGAAGGTCTTTCCTCACCTTTAACTCTTGCGATGCTCCAGCAGATCGTGCAGGCCCTTTCTGTGGCCGTATGTCAGGTATAACCATATCTTCTCCATGGTTCTTCGATTCTGGTGCTTCAAATTATATGACTGGTGATGTATCCCATCTTCACAATATTCGTCCCTACACTGGCAATCAAGCTATTTCTATTGCAGATGACACTAAACTACCAATTCAGTTCGTTGGTTCTTTAACTTTCTCTCCTTTTGACCATCGTCAGTTTACCCTTCGTAATGTGTTTCATGTTCTTAAACTCTCATCAAATTTAATTTATGTTGCTTAACTTACATCCAATGACTGCTTAGTCATATTTCTTCTAAATTATTATTTTGTGTAGGATCTGGCAACGGGGAAGGTACTTGGGAAGGGTAGGTGGCATGGATATTTGTACGTATTGGACTTTTACCCATCCGTTACTCTAGCTCGTTGTTTCTTCTCTCCCTCTTCCTCGGATATTTGTTCGGCAAATAAAATGTGGGAACTCTAGTACTTTCACCTAGGTCATCCACATTCTAATCGTTTGATTCAGCTCTTTTCTTCTGGCATGTTAGGGAATATTTCTCTTAATAAAAGTGATTTGGATTATTCTTGTTCTTTTTATTGCCTTTCAAAATGTAAGTGTATTCCCTTTCCTCTAAATACTACAAAATCATCATTTATGTTTGAACTAGTGCATACGAACGTTTGGGGCCCTTCCCCAATTATTTCTCTCTCTGGACTACAATATTATGTTATATTCATTGATGATTTCACCCATTACACCTAGATTTACTTTCTGCACTTATGTCACAGGTGTTTGAAAAATTCAAAATATTTCATTCAATGGTGAACACATAATTTCAAGTAAAAATTCAAACTCTCCGCTCTGACTCAGGGGGAGAGTATCTCTCCACAACTTTTTGTACATATCTTCAGGGTCATGAGATTATTCATCAGACCACCTGTTCTAATACTTCACAATAGAATGGGGTGGCTGAACGAAAAAATCGTCATATTATTGAAACTGTCAATACCTTAATGACAGCTATGAGGGTTCCTCGTTCCTTTTGGGCGGAAGCTATGATGCATTCAGTTTACTTGATTAATCGGTTGCCAACCACAGTCCTGAATAGTAAATCTCCCTACTTTGTTCTCACCGATTCTCTTCCTATATATTCCACATTTCGTATTTTTAGTTATGTATGTTATGTTCATCTGGCATCACGTGAACGTAACAAATTTTTTTCAAAATCAGTCAAATTTATGTACTTGGGATTTGGAGAAACTCAGAAGGGTTTTCGTTGCTATGATCCGGTCTCTCGTCATGTATGGGTATCACGACATATTATTTTTCTTGAGCATATTGTCATCCATTCATCTGTTCCTCCTTCGCCCACACTAGACTCTCCTGGTCTTACTATTTTTCCTAACATTTCGGTTGCCTCGAGTACCCCTCCTTGTCTATTGCAGGTTTATTCACGACGACCACGTACAGATCCATCACCTACTACTCTCCCTACTGTACCCGTAACTGATCCGGATCCTATCTTGGTACGTCGTTCCACTCGTGTACATCGACAGCCTGATCGCTTGATATACTCTATGTCTGCTATGAATACTACCTTGGATACTATATCTATTCCTACTTCATACCATCAGGCAGCCAGTCATGATTGCTGAAAGAAGGCTATGGCAGAAGAACTTGCAGCATTAAATAATAACCATACGTGGGACATTGTTACTCGACCTACTGGCCAACAATTAATTGATAGTAAATGGATTTATTCTGTGAAGCTCAAGTCTGACGGATCATTAGATCGATACAAAGCTCGGCTTGTCGCTCAGGGATACAAACTAAAACACAGAATTAATTATGATGAGACATTCGCTCCTGTGGCCAAAATGAAAATTGTTCGCACTCTTCTGGCAGTATCATCAATTCGCTCTTGGCCACTCACTCAGATGGACGTGAAAAATACTTTTCTTCATGGAGACCTCCAAAAAACAGTCTATTTGAAACCTCCTCCTGGATCTTTAATCTCTGCCAATAAAGTCTGTCGCCTGAAGAAAGCTCTATACGGTCTCAAACAAGCCCCTCGGGCATGATTCCAACATTTTCATAATGTTATTACAGGAGCTAGCTTTACTCAAAGTGGTCATGACACTACAAGAAATCCCTACTTTACAAATTTTCGTAGCTAAAAAGTATTAGCGACGAAAATTTTCGTCGCTAAAAAACCAACACAAAAGGTTTTTATCGACGAAAAATTTTAATCGTCGACAAAAGCAAGCTTTTTAGCAATGAATTTTTTCGTCACTAAAAAAACTTTTATCGATGAATTATTTCATCGCCAAAAAACTTTTACAAAACTTTTAGCGACAAATATTTTCGTCGCTAAAAAATAAATGTTAAACTTTTAGCGACGATAGATTTCGTTGCCAAAAAAAATTACAAAACTTTTGGCGACGAACATTTTCGTGGCTAAAAAATAAATGTTAAACTTTTATAGACAATAGTTTTCGTCGCTAAAAAATAAATGTTAAACTTTTAGCGATGATAGTTTTCGTCACTAAAAATAATTCCAAAATTTTCGTTGCTAAAAAAATACATAAAAAACTTTTATCGACGAAAATTTTCTTAAGTAAAAATATTTACAAAACTTTTACCTACGAAACTTTTCGTAGGTAAAAGTCTCTTTTTTAAAATTATAATCCAACACAAAATTCCTGATATACACCTGTTACAATAAATTTTATCATATTCATCCTGATATACACATGTTATATAATATATTTCATCATATTCACATTCACATCCATCTAAACCCAAACTAGTAAATCCATCCAAACATAAACTACATTCATCCAAACACAAACAATCTTATCTACATCACATTCATTCACGCATAAATACATATATATAAGCTTAACATCATAAACAAAAATACCCTAAACCTAAACCTTAACTTAAACCTAAAACCTAAAACCTATAACCTATAACCTAAACCTAAAACCTAAACCTTAACCTAAACCTAATCTATAACCTGTAAGTTTAGGTTTAGGAAATTGGGTTTGGGTTCGGGATCGGGTTTAGGTTTGGGTTTTCAAGTTTAGGTTTAGGTTAGGGAGTTGAGATTAGAATTAGGTATAGGTTTAGGTTTAGTGATTTGAGAATACGTTAAGGCTTAGGTTTAGGAAATCGGGTTCAAGTTATAGGTTTAGGTTTAGGTTAGGTTAGAGGTTAAGGTTTAGGAAATTGAGTTTAGGTTATAGGTTTAGGTTATAAGTTAAGGTTATAGGTTAAGGTTTAGGTTATAGGTTAAGTTTTAGGTTTAGGTTAAGGTTATATAGGTTTAGGTTATAGGTTTTGAGATTTGAGAATAGGTTTAGGTTAAGGTTATAAGTTTAGGTTTAAAAAATCGGTTTCGGGTTCGGGATCGGATTTAGGTTTGGGTTTTAGGTTAAGGTTATAAGTTTAGGTTTAGGAAATCGGGTTCGGGTTCGGGATCAGGTTTAGGTTTGGGTTTTCAAGTTTAGGTTTAGGTTTAGGTTTGGGAGTTGAGATTAGGATTAGGTGTAGGTTTAGGTTTAGGGATTTGAGAATACGTTAATTAAGGTTTAGGTTTAGCAAATCAGGTTCGGGTTATAGGTTTAGGTTTAGGTGTAATTTAGCTTTAGGGATTTGAGAATACGTTAATTAAGGTTTAAGTTTGGGAAATCAGGTTCGGGTTATAGGTTTAGGTTTAGGTTTGGTTATAGGTTAAGGTTTAGGAAATTGAGTTTAGGTTATAAGTTAAGGTTATTGGTTAAGGTTTAGGTTATAGGTTAAGTTTTAAGTTTAGGTTAAGGTTATATAGGTTTAGGTTATAGGTTTTTAGATTTGAGAATAGGTTTAGGTTAAGGTTATAAGTATAGGTTTAGGAAATCAGGTTCGGGTTCGGGTTTGAGATCGGGTTTAGATTTAGGTTTTAGGTTAAGGTTATAAGTTTAGGTTTAGGAAATCGGGTTCAGGTTCGAAATCGGGTTTAAGTTTGGGTTTTCAAGTTTAGGTTTAGGTTTAGGTTAGGGAGTTGAGATTAGGATTAGGTGTAGGTTTAGGTTTAGGGATTTGAGAATACGTTAAGATTTAGGTTTAGGAAATCGGGTTCAGGTTATAGGTTTAGGTTTAGGTTAGGTTATAGGTTAACGTTTAGGAAATTGAATTTAGGTTATAGGTTTAGGTTATAAGTTAAGGTTATAGGCTAAGGTTTGGGTTATAGGTTAAGTTTTAGGTTTAGGTTATGGTTATATAGGTTTAGGTTATAGGTTTTGAGATTTGAGAATAGGTTTGGGTTAAGGTTATAAGTTTAAGTTTAGGAAATTAGGTTCGGGTTCAGGATCGGGTTTAAGTTTGGGTTTTAGGTTAAGGTTATAAGTTTAGGTTTAGGAAATCGAGTTCGGGTTCGGGATCCGGTTTAGGTTTGGGTTTTCAAGTTTAGGTTTAGGTTTAGGTTAGGGAGTTGAGATTAGGATTAGGTGTAGGTTTCGGTTTAGGGATTTGAGAATACGTTGAGGTTTAGGTTTAGGAAGTCGGGTTCGGGTTATAAGTTTAGGTTTAGGTTAGGTTATAGGTTAAGGTTTAGGAAATTGAGTTTAGGTTATAAGTTTAGGTTATAAGTTAAGGTTATAGGTTAAGGTTTAGGTTATAGGTTAAGTTTTAGGTTTAGGTTAAGGTTATATAGGCTTAGGTTATAGGTTTTGAGATTTGAGATTAGGTTTAGGTTAAGGTTATAAGTTTAGGTTTAGGAAATCGAGTTCGGATTCGGGATCGGGTTTAGGTTTGGGTTTTAGGTTAAGGTTGTAAGTTTAGGTTTAGGAAATCGGGTTCGGGTTCGGGATCGGGTATAGGTTTGGGTTTTCAAGTTTAGGTTTAGGTTTAGGTTAGGGAGTTGAGATTAGGATTAGGTGTAGGTTTAAGTTTAGGGATTTAAGAATAAGTTAAGGTTTAGGTTTAAGAAATCGGGTTCGGGTTATAGGTTTAGGTTTAGGTTAGGTTATAGGTTAAGGTTTAGGAAATTGAGTTTAGGTTATAGGTTTAGGTTATTAGTTAAGGTTATAGGTTAAGGTTTAGGTTATAGGTTAAGTTTTAGGTTTAGGTTAAGGTTATTGGTTTAGGTTATAGGTTTTGGGATTTGAGAATAGGTTTAGGTTAAGGTTATAAGTTTAGGTTTAAGAAATTGGGTTCAGGTTCGAGATCAGGTTTAGGTTTGGGTTTTCAAGTTTAGGTTTAAGTTTAGGTTTAGGTTAAGGAGTTGAGATTAGGATTAGGTGTAGGTTTAGGTTTAGGGATTTGAGAATACGTTAATGTTTAGGTTTAGAAAATCGGGTTTGGGTTCGAGATCGGGTTTATGTTTGGGTTTTAGGTTTAGATTTAGGCTATAGGTTTATGTTATAGGTTATAAGTGTTGGTTTAGGTTTAGGTTTTAGGTTTAGGTTATAGCTTATAGGTTTAGGTTTAGGTTAAGGTTTAGGTTTAGGTTATAGTTTTTGGGATTTGAGAATAGGTCTAGGTTATAAGTATAGGTTTAGGTTTAGGTTTAGGTTTAGGTTTTATGTTTAGGTTAAGGTTATAGGTTTAGGTTATAGGTTTAGGTTTAGGTTATAAGTGTAGGTTATAAGTTTAGGTTTAGGTTAGGTTATAGGTTACGGTTTAGGGAATTGAGTTTAGGTTATATGTTAAGGTTTAGGTTTAGGTTATAGGTTTTGGGATTTGAGAATAGGTTTAGGTTAAGGTTATAAGTTTAGGTTTAGGAAATCAGGTTCGGGTTCGGGATCGGGTTTAGGTTTGGGTTTTCAAGTTTAGATTTAGGTTTAGGTTAGGGAGTTGAGATAAGGATTAGGTGTAAGTTTAGGCTTAGGTTTAGGTTTATGGATTTGAGAATACATTAAGGTTTAGGTTTAGGAAATCGGGTTCGGGTTCGAGATCGGGTTTACGTTTGGGTTTTAGGTTTAGGTTTAGGCTATAGGTTTAGGTTATAGGTTATAAGTGTAGGTTTAGGTTTAGGTTTTAGGTTATAGGTTATAAGTGTAGGTTTAGGTTTAGGTTTTAGGTTATAAGTGTTAGGTTATAGGTTTAGGTTTAGGTTAAGGTTTAGGTTTAGGTTATAGGTTTTGGGATTTGAGAATAGGTTTAGGTTATAAGTATAGGTTTATGTTAAGGTTAAGGTTATAGGTTTAGGTTTAGGTTAGGTTATAGGTTAAGGTTTAGTGAATTGAGTTTAGGTTTAGGTTAGGTTATAGGTTAAGGTTTAGGGAATTGAGTTTATGATTAGGTGTAGGTTAGAGAGTTGAGATTAGGATTAGGCGTAGGTTTAGGTTTAGGGACTTGAGAATACGTTAAGGTTTAGGTTTAGGAAATCGAGTTCGGGTTATAGGTTTAGGTTTAGGTTAGGTTATAGGTTAAGGTTTAGGAAATTAAGTTTAGGTTATATGTTAAGGTTTAGGTTTAGGTTTAGGTTTAGGTTTAGGTTATAGGTTTTGGGATTTGAGAATAGATTTAGGTTAAGGTTATAAGTTTAGGTTTAGGAAATCGGGTTCAGGTTCGGGATCGGGTTTAAGTTTGGGTTTTTAAGTTTAGGTTTAGGTTTAGGTTAGGGAGTTGAAATTAGTATTAGGTGTATGTTTAGGTTTAGGGATTTGAGAATACGTTAAGGTTTAGGTTTAGGAAATCGGGTTCGGGTTATAGGTTTAGGTTTAGGTTAGGTTATAGGTTAAGGTTTAGGAAATTGAGTTTAGGTTATAGGTTTAGGTTATAAGTTAAGGTTATAGGTTAAGGTTTAGGTTATAGGTTAAGTTTTAGGTTTAGGTTTAGGTTTAGGTTTAGGTTTAGGTTTAGGTTATAGGTTTTGGGATTTAAGAATAGGTTTAGGTTAGGTTGTAGGTTAGAGTTTAGGGAATTGAGTTTAGGGTATAGGTTTAGGTTTGGTTATATGTTTTGAGATTTGAGAATAGGTTCAGGTTATAAGTATAGGTTTAGGTTAGGTTGTAGGTTAGAGTTTAGGGAATTGAGTTTAGGTTATAGGTTTAGGTTATAGGTTTAGATTGTAGTTATAGGTTTTGAGATTTGAGAATAAGTTTAGGTTATAGGTTAAGGGTGTAGTCCCTGCAAATACAAATATAAACACGGCCTGTCCAAATGGTCAGGCCACTCCAATGTTGTCCATAGAAAATGGACAGCTTCATCATGGTCATAATAGCGATTCCCACGTTCTAGGGACCCCCGCTCAACATCCGGATAGCTCTGACACATATCCAGGTCTGCTCCATCAATTTCGAGCAAATACAGATATAAACACGGCCCGTCCAAATGGTCAGGCCACTCCAATGTTGTCCATAGGAAATGGACAGCTTCATCATGGTCATAACAGCGGTTCCCACCTTCCAGGGACCCCCGCTCAACATCCGGATGACTCTGACACACATCCGGGTCTGCTCCAACAAATTTGAGCTAATACATAAACACGGCCTATCTAAATGGCCAGGCCACTCCAATGCTGTCTATAGGAAATGGACAGCTTCATCATGGTCATAACAGCGGTTCCCACCTTCCAGGGACCCCCGCTCAACATCCGGATAGCTCCGACGCACATCTAGGTCTGTTCATTTAAATAAAATGGATTATCAAGATTATTTAAATAAAATCAGGTCCAATCAACAATTTGACCTGGAGGATTCTATTAGCATTGTTGATGACGACTCGAACCTTGTTTAAATCCAGGTTGCAATCTATGGCCACTGATACTATTTGTCTTTCTGTAAAGTTGGCGACGATTTCTGCATCAAACCCGGCCAAAGCAGCCCTAATGATAAAGAACATTTCTTTCCATGAATTCATTATCTCTCTCTCTTTTAATTTTTTAACTTTCCATTACAATAATAACTACCTGAAATCATGGCATTTTCCCAAGATAGAAGTCCAATCCATCCCACCTTGTGCACCTGTTAGGACAAGCAATTCAAACAACATCCTGCAACACATTTAAATGCCTAATCAGTCTCACTCCAGTCTTATATATTGAATGCCTAATGTATAGTCTCTTGAGTTGGGATCCTCCAATCTAGGAGATCTCTGCATTTGTGCTAGTTAACTATATGTTTGTTCGATCCCAAATGGCAATGATGCCAAAACGGATCCTTTTTTTTTTTTCTTTCTTTTCCTTCTATTTTTATTGGTAGTATAAGCATCTCATTAGCACCAAGCAAAAAGGATTTAGACCACAAAGCATAACAAGAAAGGGATGCCCCTTCTTGAAATTAATAAACAACACAACTTGACCCCAATCTAGGAATTGAAAGTTAACAAGAAAATACAACGGCAGACCACATTCAGTTGAAAAGCATCCAAAGTGTTAGTTGGGATCTTCCAATCTCAGAGGATCTCTGAATTTGTGCTAGCTAACTATTTATTTTTTGGATTCCAAATGGCAATAATGCCAAAACAGATCCTTTTTTTTTCTTTTCCTTTAATTTATTTATTTATTTTTATTGGCAGTATAAGCATCTCATTAGCACCAAACAAAAAGGAATTAAAAGGTAAAGCAACTGTACCATAAAGGCCTGTTTGGATTGAATGTAAACTAGAGGAATGCAAGGAAAGAAAACTTCATTGAGCAATACAACATTATTTAAACAAACATAGGGAATTCAAGTTCACAAAAAACTTCCCACCGTCCAAATCTTTTTAGTAAAAGACGTCTTTACTACAACTGAATATCAGATAAATGAAATGATGAATGTAGAGAGTTTCTTCTTCTTCTTTTCTTCTGCATTGAAGGAATTTCAGTTTAAGCCAAAGCTTGAATCCAAGGTTACTTCAAATATGAGGAATTTGAATTCACAAAAATATTGTTGCTTTGTGATTTTCTAAGTTGTGAATCAAATCTTTCTTAGTACAAGACTTCTTTAATACAATGGAATATCAAAGAAGTGAAAAGAAGAATGTATCCAATCAAGTTTCAAGCCAACTAGGAGCAGTCCCCTTATCAAGTTTAAATTGGGGTTTAACCATAATCCTTCGGGAACTAAATGAACGTAGTTGGACAAATGGTATGAAGATTACTGAAATAGTAAAACTTTTTGCTTTTTTTAATCCTGTAAATATGCCGACTGAAATACATACACCAGCACTTACCCAACTATCAGCAAAACCACTGCAATAACAAGATGGATGGACTAAATAAATGCAGCTAAAATCCCATGAATGGTGCAATCACTGCATGAAAACAATGCAATGATTGTACTCAATACTCACCTTGTTGGAATAGTATTGTACTCAATAGTCAATACCACTTTGTTCCACTCAAGGGCTCCTAACTTCTATAATGTGCAATGAAGTTAAATCAGAACATCAATTTCATCTCAAAACATGAAAGTTAGAAGCACTTTGTTGTTGCTAGAATTCAATTACGCTGGTTCATTGTAAGTGGTTCTCTAAAATGCACGAATGATTTTTGGGATATCCCACCTGAGTTCCGTATATGACCCATCAAATGCACAGTGTTGATGTTCACACAAATCACGGTGGGGCCCCCACAGCTCAACCTCGTGGGAAGTTCCCATGAGGTCGACCTCATAATACCATTTCCCATATATACCTATACATATATATAAGCACAATTTTGAAATGCTATCACTGTTGAAATTCATCCATATCCAGTGTAATATACTCTTTCTCCATTTACAGTAAGGATAAATTTAGGTACATTGAAGTGGAAGTTTAATAAGGCACGTACCTTGCAAATAGCATAAATTTCATCAAAAATGATAACATGCAGATCACTTTGATCACCTAAAACAAGGAAAGAAAGGAATACAAATTAGACTATCAAAACAAGCATGTATGGCATAGCCATCACTATAAAACATGACATTTCTCTAAGCAAAGCTGCTCACCCGGAGTCCGTTGGTCATTCTCAGCATCAGCAAACAGGTCCCTTACATTCTTTTCAGTCTTTCCAACATATTTACTTAGGACTTAAGGCCCATTAAACAAAAGGCTAACGGTTTGTTGAAAAAGGCCCATAGGATATTTTTCATTTTTAACTGTCCAAAAATATTCATACCCCTCCGGCGCTGGCAGCCCTTTCTGGAACAATCAAAACTTTAGCCTTCCTCAGAACATCAATTGCTTGCGGCGTACAGGGCATATTTGAACCTGGCACCCAGACAAGTATGTATTATTGGTAGAAAAGACAATTAAAAAAACACACACACACCGTGAGGCATTGATGGGTTTTAATGGAAAAGTCATGTACGTTTATAGATATCTGTTTTCAATCTCATTTGGAGTTTTGATGAGTTTTAGAATTTTATGATATTTAATAAAATCTGGTGCAACCAAACACACCGTAAGGCATTGAAAGGGGCACTCAGAAAATGACGTTTTGAATACTATTTTCATTCAGTAGAAAGAAGGACCAAACAGGATATTCCTATATCTCCACCATATATAATTTCTGACAGGAAAAATTAGCTGCAATTAGTCATTGAACACCACTAAATCATGCAACACAAAAGGAGATGAAAATGGTTTTAAGTAATGATTTTAGTCCAAAATAAATGATACAAAAAAAAAGCCTATGATACATCTAAATAGGTGCAATTTTGAACGATAATTTCAGCAGTTTAATTTGACTTCTAAATGCAACTTCTAAGTAATTTTTAAGAGACTGTGTATCATCCATCACACACTACCAGAGTATCAAAGTCTCTCTTTTTACCCAAACACCCTTTCCAAGAGCCTGTATTCCCACTATAATCCACAAATGTTGACAAAAGAGACACCCAAAGTCAAAAAAAGTGTGTGCGCATAAAAAATAGGGTGTAAATATCATTTTCCAAAAGTAAAAAAAAAGAGAGAAAAAGAAAAAGAAAAAATTCCCACCTTGCATTCCCATTTATCTGATTTCATGGCAGAGAGATTCTGCTGCTAGATTCTGACCGCCTTATGCCAGCAGCTCCCGTCGCGGGATTCCACGCCAGCCCCCAAACCCTATCAGTGTGGCCTTCCAGGTTCCGTATCTCCTTTGGTTCCATCACTCGGTTGAGGAACTCCATGAACGGCTCTTCTCTCAGGGATGGAATCGGATCGATTCCGCTCTTTCCGAGTTGATTCGATCATGAAAACGATAATGGATGACACTTCAAGCAAATAAACATATGTCGAAATATTTATGGAGAGAAATTAAAAACAAAAAAACATAAACACGACAAGCATTTATGATACAAAATCCTCAAATATCGTCATCTTTGTTTCACAAGAGAGATTGAAACAGCAAATCCCTAAATCCCCAAATCCCCAAATCGTATTGAGATTGAGAGAGATTGAGAGAGAGAGAGAGAGATACCTCACGGTCAATGACTGCAGAGGGCTACGGGATTCGGTGCGCCCCAGAGCTTGAGGATGCCGTAGATGTCGACAGGGTTATCGGAAGCTGCCGTGCTTGGGCCAGCACTCGCCCACGCCCACGGATCGGAGGACGGAGACGAGGGTCGGGAGGTTAGGATCGACGGATGAGAGCTCGCCACGTAGGAACGGGCGGGCTGCTGAGTGAGGGATTGGAGGTGTTTCTCCGAAGAAGGCATTCTCTTTTCTTGGAGGAGAAGCTGTGGATGAGACACGGGAAGAATGGGGATTTTTTTTTCCTTCTAGGAAAGGTTTGTCAGAAGAAGTGATTGTTTTCTGGAAAAGAGAGAGAGGCGAGGGAGTAGGACTGCCATTTGCGGAAACGGATTGGCTACTCCCCCCGCCACCAGCCAATGGCTGGTGGTCGGTGCTTTGTAGGCCCCACCATGATGTATATTTTTCATTCATGCCGTCCATCTATTTTTCTAGATCATTTTATTGCATAAAAGAAAAAAATGAGATATATCCCAATCTCAAGTGGACCACATTACAGGAAACAGTGTTGAATGAATTTCGACCATTAAAAACTTTTTAGGGGCATTAAAAGTTTTGGATCAAGCTGATTTTTGTTTTTTCCCTTCATATGGGCCTGTATGACCTAATCAACAGATTGGATGTCAAATAAAAAGTACAGTCAGCCTTAAGAGGGTTTTAATGGTGGATATCCAATCACTATTGTTTTCATGTGGTGTGGTCCACCTGAGATTTATATCCCTCTCATTTTTGGTATCAAGCCCTAATATGATATGTAAAAATGGATGGATGACATGGATGAAACACAGACATCATGGTGGGACCCATAGAGCATCGACCACTAGCCACGGGTATGGTGTCAGGGGGAGTAGCCAATCCGTTTTCCTCTTGGACATCATACGGTGACGACACCAAGTTTCGTGGGCCCCACTATGATGTATTTGTTATATCCACACCATCCATCCATTTTGAGATATCATTTTAAGTCATGAGCCAAAGAATGAGGCAAATAAAAATCAGTAGTGGACCCCACCATAGAAATCTCAGGTGCACTACACCACATGAAAATAATAGTAATTGGATATCCATCATTAAAATCCTCCTGAGGCTCACTATACTGTTTATTTCACATCCAATATGTTGATTAGGTCATACAAGGCCAGATGAAGGAAAAAAACAAAAATCAGCTTGATCCAAAATTTTTGTGGCCCCAAAATGGTATGACATTCAATATTGTACTGTTTATATTTTTTTAGATGTCTTCACATAGTTTTAGATGGTATGGCCCACCTGAGTTTCGTATACGGATGATTTTTGAGATATTTCATAACCTAAAGGGGAGACAACAAATGCACGGTGTTGATGTTCGACACACATCATGATAGGCCCCACAAAAATTACAGTAATTCTTAGGTTCTCGGGGTGTCAATAAGTTGGGTCACAATTTTGACCAGAATATTTGACCCGTTTTACATGTCTGGTCTATTCACTCTATTTTATTGATCATTACCCTCAATTTGACTAGTTACTCGCCTCGATCATGCTACAAATAAGAAAGATATTGGGCAAACAAGATTGATCAACAATTTAAGTGAATTCTGATTTAAACATCTAAGTTATTTACTCTTCAATCTGAACTGATTAGATTGTTTAAAAATGATTAAAGGTTCAATTAGTGGATGTGCCTAATAATTTAGTAATTTTATTTTTTGTCTCATGCCATAAGATAACCTTTAAAATAAATGGACGGCATGGATTAAACACATACATCATGGTGGGGCCCACACAGCACCAACCACCAGCCATTGGATAGTGTAGGGGGAGGAGTCGATCTGTTCCCCTTATTTGTGGTGTGGTCCATTTAATCTTTGGATATGATTCATTTTTTGGATAATTCTATAAAATGATCTCGAAAAATGGATGAACGGTGTGGGTTTATCCCAAATTTTTGGTAATGATTTCCACCGTTGATACCTTCCTTGGGCCCACAGTAATGTTTATTTGTCATCCAACATGTTCATAATATCAAAAAGATATGAATGAAAGGAAAACACAAACATCATCCTAAATTTGGGTCACACCACATAATATAATGGAGAGGGGTTTCCTTAAAACATTCATAATCATATATTGGGCCTGCCCAAATGTGATTCACATAACCAACCCACTCGTTATGTGTGTCCCACTTGGTTGAGGGGTTAGACCAAGTTTCAACCGCATCCAAAACTTATGTGGGCCCCACCAAGTGCTTTTATATTTTTTAGGATGTCTTCAATTAGTTTTATATGGTGTGGCCCACTTGAGTTTCATTTACCGATGATTTTTGAGATATCTCATAACCTAAAGGGGACATATCAAATCCACGGTGTTGATGTTCGACACACAGCATGATGAGGCCCACAAAACTTACTAACATCAATTCTTAGGTTCTCACGAGGTCAATAAGTTGGGTCACAATTTTGACCAGAATATTTGACCCATTTTACATGTCTGGTCCATTTACTCTATTTTACTGATCATTACCCTTAATTTGACTAGTTACTCGCCCCGATCATGCTACATATGAGAAATATATTGGGCAAACAAAATTGATCAACAATTTGAGTGAATTTTGATTTAAACATCTGAAGTTATTTACTCTTCAATCTAGACTGATCAGATTGTCCAAATCAATTAAAGGTTCAATTAGTGGATGTGCATAATAATTTGGTAATTTTATTTTTCACAGATAAATTTCAATTTCCTTTTAAAAATAACATTTTTTTTTTCAAAATGTATATTTTTTCTCTTTTAACAAAATATCATTTTTATGAAAAAATATTTCAAAAAATATTTAAAATACAAATTCTGAACTTTTATCTTCAAAATCTCAAAAATTTTCTCATATTTTAATTTTTTTCTCAAAAATTTCAAATTGCCGATTTTTTTCTTCAAAAGCATCATTTTATTCTCAAAATTTTTCTCAAACATTATTAAAATTTATAAACTTCTCAATATTCTTTTTCATGTGATATTACAAATCGTTTAAATATTACCTTTTAATTATATACACACACACACACACACACACACACACACACACACACACACACACACACACATTTTTACCCACAAAAATTTTTAAAAATTAACACATTTTTTCATTATTACCGACGGTTTTCAGCCGTCGGGAAAAACATATAAGAAACACTTTTACCAACGAAAATTTTCATCGGTAAAAGTCTTACCACGAACATTTCCTGGACAACATGAAATTTGTTTGGTTAAACTTCAAAACACCCTTTAGCAACGAAGATTTTTGTCGCTAAAGGTGGCTTTTAGCTACGAAATTTATTTCGTCGCTTAAAGGAAACTTCTCAATTTTTTTGTTTTTTTCAAAAATTCAAAACACCTTTTAGCGACAAAAATTTTCGTTGCTAAATGTGGCTTTTAGCTACAAAATTAATTTTGTCGCTAAAAGGAAACTTCTCGACTTTTGTCTTTTCAAAAATTCAAAACTCCCTTTAGCAACGAAAAGTTACGTCGCTAAAGGTGACTTTTAGCTACGAAATTTATTTCGTCGCTAAAAGGAAAACTTCTCGACTTTTTTGTTTTTTTTTTCAAAAATTCAAACACCCTTAAGCGACGAAAATTTTCTTCGCTAAATGTGGCTTTTTGCTAGAAATTAATTTTGTCGCTAGGAAACTTCTCGACTTTTTTGTTTTTTCAAAAATTCAAACACCCTTTAGCGACAAAAATTTCGTCGCTAAAGGTGACTTTTAGCTACGAAATTAATTTTATCGCTAAAAGGAAACTTCTCGATTTTTTTATTTTTTGAAAAATTTCAAACACCCTTTAGCGATGAAAATTTGTCACTAAAAGCCACCTTTAACTACGAAATTAATTTCGTTGCTAAAAGGAAACTTCTTGACTTTGTTTTTTCAAAAATTCTAAACACCCTTTAGCGACAAAAAGTTTCGTCGCTAAAGGTGGCTTTTAGCTACGAAATTAATTTCATCGCTAAAAGGAAACTTCTCAATTTTTTTATTTTTTTGAAAAATTCCAAACACCCTTTAGCGACGCAAATTTTCGTCGCTAAAGGTGGCTTTTAGCTATGAAATTAATTTCATCACTAAAAGGAAACTTCTCGATTTTTTATTTTTTTGAAAAATTTCAAACACCCTTTAGCGATGAAAATTTTCATCGCTAAAAGCCACCTTTAGCTACGAAATTAATTTCGTCGCTAAAAAGAAACTTCTCGACTTTTTGTTTTTTCAAAAATTCAAAACACCCTTTAACGATAAAAACTTTCGTCGCTAAACGTCAAAAAATTTCGTCGCTAAAAGTTTCGTCGGTAAAAACCCTCTTTTTTGTAATGTGATCTATCATTATTCTTGCGCATCTCTGAATATGGAATCGTCATTGTTCTCGTATATGTTGATGACCTACCTCTGAATGGTAGCGATGATATTGGCATCTCAGCTTTAAAGGAAGTTCTAAAGTCATCCTTCAAGATGAAGGACCTGGGTCATCTGACATACTTTCTTGGACTTGAATTTTCACGTTCTATACATGGAATCCTGGTCAGCTAACATAAATATACCAAGGATCTTCTCGCCTTGGCCTCCTTAACGGATCAGAAGACAATTCAGACTCCCCTGGAACTTGACGTTCAATATGGCCGTGACGATGGTGAACTCTTTGCAGATCCCACCTTATACCACCGTTTGGTTGAGAGTCTGGTTTACTTAAAATGACTCGTCCTGATATTGCCTACACTGTCCAAGTTGTCAGCCAATTTGTTTCTGCTCCTCGAACTCTTCATATGACTGCAGTATTGCGCATTTTACGGTATCTACGTGAAACTCTGGATCGATCTCTGTTCTTCTCATCCACGGCTCCTCTGGATCTTCGTGCTTATTCAAATGCTGACTGGGCCGGTTGTACTCTCACACAGATCTACCACTGGCTACTGTGTTTTTCTCGGTACTTCTCTCATCTCTTGGAAGTGTAAGAAGTAGGCCACTGTTTCCAAATCAAGCATGGAAGCCAAGTATAGAGCAATGTCAGCAGCTTGTAGTGAGATTATCTGGTTACGTGGATTCACTACAAGAAATGCCACCTTTAGTGACGAATATTTTTGTTGCTAAAAGACAAATTTTCGTAGCTAAAAGGTTTTAGCGATGAAAATTTTCGTCGCTACGTTCGTCACTAAAAAACCAACGCAAGAGGTTTTTATCGACGAAAATTTTAAATCATCGGCAAAGGCAAGTTTTTAGCGATGATTTTTTTCGTCACTAAAAATACTTGTAGCGACGAATTTTTTCGTCGCTAAACACTTCTACCGATGAAATCTTATTCGTAGGTAAAAATACTTACACAACTTTTAGCGGCAATAGTTTTCGTTGCTAATATTTATTACAAAACTTTTAACGACGAATATTTTCATCGCTAAAAATATGCACAAAACTTTTAGCGATGAATATTTTCGTCGCTAAAAAATAACATAAAACCTTTTAGCGACGATAGTTTTCGTCGCTAAAAGTAATTTAAAAACCTTTTAGTGACGATAGTTTTCGTTGCTGATATTTATTGCAAAACTTTTATCAATGATAGTTTTCGTTGCTAAAAATAATCACAAAACTTGTAGCGACAAAAATATTCGTTGTTAAAAAATTCATCAAACTTTTAGCGAAGAATATTTTCGTCGTTAAAAAATATGTAAAACCTTACAGAACTTTTACCTACGAAAAGTTTCATCGGTAAAAGTCTCTTTTAAAAAAAAATATTCCAGCACAAAATTCCGCACAAAATTCCTGATATACACCTGTTACAATATATTTCATCATATTCATCATGATATACACCTGTTATATAATATATTTCATCATATTCACATTCACATCCATCTAAACCCAAACTAGTAAATCCATCCAAACATAAACTGCATTCATCCAAACACAAACAATCTTATCCACAAAGATGAAGGCGGAGGTGGTAGGGCATCGGTGGGTAAGCATGCAGCGAGAGCATGAAACATCTTTGTAATCCTTCACTCATGCTCCACCCGCATCTCCTCCATCCTCCTCTCCTGCTCCTCCCTCTGCCTCGCCAGCTCCTCAATCATCTTCCTCTCCTGCTCCTCCCTCTGTTTGTTCAGCTCCTCCATCATCTTCCTCTCCTGCTCCTCCTTCTGCCTGTCCATCTCCTCTCTAATGTCATGGACGACGACCCATAGCTACTGAATCTCTCTCTCTGCAATATCAGCTCGGCGTACGGCGCTATCGCCAATGACAATGGACCGGCTGGAGGCAGCTCTAGCGAGTGCCATTAACTTGGTACCATGGCCAAGCCTATGCACATATCCAGAACGGGTGCCAAGCACCTGACTCAGGATCTCTGCCTCAGTCCGCTGAGTACCATTGGAAGTGGGCTGACTGTGTAAGGTGTACATCTCTTCCTGTAATGAAAACATATGAATTTTCATAATAAATGACATTATTATAATTCAATACAATTAAATTTTACAATGTAAGAATTTTTACCCAAATCTCGCTGGCTCTAGGATGTACCCAAGATCTCGTCGTCTGCCGACAGTGAGTCCCTCTGTACAAGTCTACTGGTCCGGGCTCGTGGCCAGTGACGGAATCTTGCTGCGCAATCGAAAGGACAATATAGTTAATATAAATGCATGGAAAGAATATATAAACGTAATAATTACCAGTAATTTCTTACCATATCGTGACGAAGTCGTACAAATGACTTCAAACCAGCTACGTGTTGTCAGAATTTATTTTGCTCCTCTTCTGAACACATTATTCATAATACATTGTTATTAATTGTAAATTTAATTATTACGTTAAGATATCGTAAATATGTAAATATTACCTGAAAAAAATCAGACGAAAATCTATCGCAGAGTATCTGCCAGTCCTCATGGGTCACATGCGGCGGTGCTGACTGTGTGGCTTCCTCGTGGTTCGCGCACCGCTTGTACCGCTGGTGTAACTTATTGCAATAATCCTTGAACTGCTCCTTGATCATGTCCATGCAAATACAGATACCGCAATATAAACACGACCTGTCCAAATGGCCAGGCCACTCCAATGCTGTCTATAGGAAATGACAGCTTCATCATGGTCACAAAGCGGTTCCCACCTTCCAGGGACCTCCGCTCATCTGGATAGCTCCGACGCACATCCGGGTATGCTCCATTAATTTCGAGCAAATACATAAACATGGCTTGTCCAAATGGTCAGGCCACTCCAATGTTGTTTATAGGAAATGACAGCTTCATCATGGTCATAACAGCGGTTCCCACCTTCTAGGGACCTCCGCTCATCCGAATAGCTCTGACGCACATTCGGGTTTGCTCCATTAATTCTAAGCTAATACAATTAAATCCTAAATTAGTTACTCATTCAAGGTTGGATGGATTGTAATACTTTCATATTTCCATTTAAACATTCACGCTGAAAATCCAGCAGCATCTCCCCATGCCTCTCTAGATAAGTTGATCTTACGTTACATTCTGATGCTAAAAATCTTTACATTACAATGTAAAGATATTTGGCATTGGATACAGAATGGAAGAAACATATCCAGAGAGAAACAAGGAGATAGACCGCGGATCAGGCATGAACATTTAAATAGATTATATGAAAGCATACTATCCATCTAACCTTGAACTATCCAAAATGGGACAATTTGAGCAATTTCTATGCCACCAAAAACACACCATATCTAGCCCCATAGAAATCCTCAAACGAGTAACTGATTATCTAACTTACAAATCACAATTACAAGTCACATGTATAAACTAATTAATCACAATAATAATTTAAGACAAAAATGTAATATCTTAAACTCAAATAAAAGACTTCAATTTGGAGGAGTGCATATATCACTATAGATCACTACTTTAGTCAAACACACCATTTCTAACAAGCTATGATGATAGTGATACAACGACAATGCTAATGAATGTGAATCTCTACTATATTTTTCTTTCGAGATCATCTAGTGTATATTTGGAGGAGTGCATAGATCACACCCATATGTAAATAATATCTAACATAAACTAGATTTTGACCCAACTACAACACAAACACTTTATGTCATCACTAGGGCAAAGGGTTGTGCCTCTAATACTTCTCATTATATTGAATCTCCTAGCTTTCTCTCTCTGTTTGTTTGTTTGTTGAATCTAACATAACCTATAATGTTTGTTTGTTTGTTGATGTATCTAACATAAACTTTTTAAGGTCCGCTATAATGTTTATTCACCTGATGAGGTCACACGTACGTGAATGATAGGAAAACAACAATATTAGCTTGTTCCAAAGTTTTTGTGGCTTAAGATACGTTTTAAATGATCAATCACCACTGTTTCTTATGGTGCAGTGCACTTGATATTTTAATAGGCTTAGATGGGATTAAGTGGGATGGAGTTTCATTTAGTCCCATGCAAATTTTATTAGGCATTTGGGGAGTATGGGAAGGGTTGGAATTAGGTGAGATGGAATTGCATTTGGTCAGTCAATCTGGAATAGCATTTCAGTTGTTTACCACAAATCGCGTGGCAATTTGTATGGCTTATCAGTGCATTCTAATGGTGTCAACATCAAATAAACTAAGGTCCCATAGAGACCAAAACCATGCTCCGTTCGGATGCACAAGCAAACTGGATTGTGCAGTTGCACTTTAGTCAAGAGGAAAGCACAGAAGGTAATGATGTTTCCTAGCATTTGAAATGAGGAAGTAGGCCACAAATTGTAGTAACGTTTCTTTCAAGTACAACTTGAAAATAGCATAAATGCAATTTGGAGCCCAGATCCTTGATTTTAATGTTAGGGAAATTCAATTGTTGGACCATAGTGACAAATCTCATTCTCAGAAAGCTCACAAGAGATTTCCAAAATTAGAAGTTTATCTTGGGACAAAATCGTAAAAATCTCACAAAAAAATAAAAAATAAAAGTATTTATTATTAGTTAGTAAATAATTTTAATTTTTTAATATAATTATATATAATGAACAATTAAATTTACAAACATTTTTCATGTTAACATTGGGTTAATTTTTTGAAAATTTAATACTTTTCAACTTGGAAAATCTCACGACATCATGGCAATAATATCATTAAAATTTTCATGTGCACAAATGGCAATGGATTTACAAAATCTCGACAGTATTTATCACAGGGTGCTAGACTATACTTGCAATTCAATTCAATTGTAATACAAACACACCCACAACAAATATATTCATTGATACAATCTAAATTGTAAAATCTGAGTTCTTAGAGCCGCCGAAAAAAAACCCATCAAAAAAGACAGTTAAGCTACTTCTTCTAACCAGTAATTAAAGAAAACTAAGAAATTTCAACTGCTGATGTAATGCACCTTCTATTTCAAACATTACGAAACATAATGTTTATAAAATTCTATTACATAATGGACAAAACACAACATTAAGACAAATGCATATGGAAATGGAGTTTTCTAAAAACAAATAAGCGCATCAGAGATCGTCTTGTTGAATTGGACTAGGTCAATTGCCATTCACAACCACACAAATGGCTGTACATTCAGTGAATCTGGACCTTCTATGTGGTGGGTACTACGTTGGATGGTTGGAAGTATAAAAACAACACTGATCTCAAAACCCCTGCATTCCAGTCAATGTCTTTTTACTTAACTATCAGTTTAAACACCAGAAACTGAACATTTGCATTTCCTTAACAATGATTTGGATATACTTCAAATTTTTTTCCAGATCATGCCCTAAAATGAGTTTTCAAAATAGATGGATGGTATGGGCATAAGGCACATACATCAAGATGGGCCTCACAACCAAGGATCCCACCCACCTCAGTGGATCCTCTATATATCCTCAGATCTCCAAAATCCTAAAATCCTCAAATTCCTAATTTATAAAATCAGAAAAACCCCAATTCGGGGTCCACATTCAAATCTGTAAGCCCTAAAATCCCTAATTTGTAAAATCCCTAATTTATAAAATCAGAAATCCCTAATTTGTAAAATCAAAAATCCCTAATTCTGGTTGGATCCTCAGATCCCCAAAATCCTCAAATCCTTAATTTGTAAAATCAGAAAAACCCCAATTCGGGGTCCACATTCAAATCTGTAAGCCTTAAAATCCCCAAATCCCTAAATGAGGGTCCACATCAAATCAAAAATCCATAAATTACTAAATCCCCAAATTCCTAAATCGGCATTGAGAGAGAGAGCGAGAGAGAGAGAGAGAGAGAGAGAGAGAGAGAGAGGATTAGGGCGAGAGAAAGAGGAGAGGGGGACGCGGATTAGCCACTGACAGATTTAGAGAGAGAGAGAGAGAGAGAGAGAGAGAGAGAGAGAGAGGATTAGGGCGAGAGAGGGAGGAGAGGGGGACACAGATTAGCTGCTGACGAGAGAGAGAGAGAGAGAGAGAGAGAGAGAGAGGATTAGGGCGAGAGAGAGAGAGTAGAGGCTCCCTGCCGGATGCGGATTACATACAGGGTTGAGTAGCGAGTTGGCTACTGAAGTGATGTCACCAAGTTCTGTGGGCCCCACGATGATGTATGTGTTGTATCCACACCGTCCATCCGTTTTGAGGTATTATTTTAGGGCATGACCCAAAGAATGAGGCAGATAAAAACATGTAGGGGACCTCACCACAGAAAACAGTGGAGAGAGTGATTCCCACCATTCAAACTATCCTAAGGCCCACCATAATTTTTATTTGAAATCCAACTTGTTCCAAAGTTAAAAAAGTCATGAAATAAGGTAAAACACAAATATCAGCTTGATCGAAAACTTTCGTGGCCCTTAGAAGTTTTTAATGGTGGGTGTCACTGTGATCCCCAACGTTTTCTGTGCTGGGGTCCACTGGATCTTTGGATTTAACTTTGGATATTGCCCTAAAATGATCTCTCCAGATAGATGGAAGGTGTGATATAAAACATACATCATGGTGGGGCCCAAAAATGAGAGGTATATAAATATCAGGTTGTCACGCCCCGAACTCGGAAACCGGGCTCACAAAATTTCCGATCGCCGAATCCGGCGCCGACAGCCTCCGTAGAACCCCATTTTCGGATCCCGGCACCCATTCACCAGGTTCCGATCCTGGAATACTACAAGGAGGATTTCAAGTCATCAGTCTGATTCATAATGAGCATAACAAAAGCATAACCCACAAACAATAACCACAAGAACACCACCACAAAATCCACTAAGATCAAAAACTTTTGAGTACAATGCGATAGAAAAGGAAAATACAATGTGATAAAAGAAACAAAACTCCAGAAGCTCGTCTGCACGGTCCAACTACGGCGAGACTATGGCTGCGACTGCGTCCTGGCGTCACCTGCACGCATCAATCGTGCATAAGCTTATGGAAAGCTTAGAGGGTGGTGTAAGTGTGTGCGCAATATAAACGTGCTCAAAATGCAAGGTCAGAGTGATGCGGAATCATGATGATGAGCACATAAATACAATCAGCCGTAGCAAGGCTATGCGGTGCAAGATATGAATGCTATCGGCCATAACACGGCCATGCGATGCAAGATGCAACTCAAGCATGCCAATCCTCAACATGTATCGGTACAGTTCTCATAATCATCAGGGTTCAATACACTCCAAATGGCACTTTCGCTCTGATAGTGACAGTCCAAATGAGCGTAAGAAACCTCACTATCCGCGACCAATAGTCGCCAATACCTATCCGCACGTCGATAGCGGACCCATTCGCGAGTGGTCAAACTCGGCCTAGTATTGCCCCTACCCTCGGGCGAGTAAGGCCACACTCCTTTCCAACCGACCACGACACGGTGGGAGACGCGGCCTCTGGTATTCGGCCCTCGTGCGCTCATATATCCACTCGGTCTCGACATTGGAGTCATCCTCTGGTACCATCGGGTTTAGGGATTTTCACCCGGGGACATCTATGGCGTCGCGATACTAGAATCAAATATTTTCGGTCTCCAATCCTGCCATCCACGATGTATCTGTGGAGGCCATGGCCCTGATGTCGCTAGGGCATATAGTAACTATAATCACACAAATGCAAGTGCATGAGTCACATTATCAATCATGCAACAGTCTGTATGTACCATGCACTTATATGGGGCAACTCCGCCTATCAGGGAGCCCATAAACAGTCTGCCCAAAGGCATATGCTATGATCGGTCACTCCTCACGTCAGGCATACATATGATGCGAATGATCATGAACCATGGATCTATACTAAACATGCATATAGGGATGGGCTCTGCGTATCACAGAAATGGGCCTAGACGGCCTGCAGAGTATAAGTATGGACCTATCAGTGGCCTTAAGGAGTGTGACAATGCGGACATTTAACCAACATTGTCCTTACAATGTGGACGTCAAACCAACATTGTTCCCAAGGCATAGCCCGCCCGTCAGTACCACTACACAACCATAGGAAATCACACATTGCAATGGACTAATATACATCTCATTGGGCCTCGACCCATAGTTCTCAGATACATCAAATGGGCCATCTCATATGGGCCTTATATAAATCAAGTGGGCCGCATTAGTGGGCCTTATGTACATTGCAATGGGTCATACTCCATGAGCCTTTGAAAACATCACAATGGGTCTCGTAACATGGCCCTTATATATATCAGAGTGGGCCTCGACAACGGGCCACCAATACGTCGAATGGGCCTAACCTCATGGGCCTTATATATATATCAAGGTGGGCCTCCCCAACGGCCAGAAATACATCAATATAGCTCCATCACATGGACCTAGGGCCCACCATAATATTTATTTGAAATCCAACCTATTCATAAGGTCACTTGAACCTTGGGTAAGGCCCATTTGAAATCCAACCTATTCATAAGGTCACTTGAACCTTGGGTAAGGCCCACTGAAATGTTCATTTGAAATCCAACTTATTCATAAGGTCACACGGGCCAGGGAGGAGGGGAACAACAATTTTCAGCTGATGTGGGCCGCCCTGGATTGGCCTGATTTTTGAGGGGGGGTCCATGTCAAATAGTGGCCCACCAAATGGGCGGCGTGGATACAAAATATACATCATGGTGGGGCCCACGGATGGAGCCGTGGGTCCCTGCCTCTTGGCCGCCCGCCCGTCAGAGCAGCAGCAGCAGCGCTGCTGCTTTAAAATTTATTTATTTATTTTTTTTTTTTTTTTTTTTGTTTTGGGGCCCACCGAGATGTGATTCACAATCCAGCCCGTCCATTATGAGGGTACAGACCAAGTGTCAGCTGCATCCAAATTTCAGGTAGGCCCCACCAAGTGCTTTTATATGTTTAGACATGTCTTCATATGATTTTAGATGGTGTGGCCCCCACGAGTTCCGTATAAGGCTGATTTTGAGAATATCCCATAATTTAAACCGTCAAACACAGTGTTGATGGTCGAAAGGAACCAATGTGGGGTCCACAACAGGGCCGTGAGCCCAGCCGCCGTCCGTCCGTCGATGTGGCGAGCCAGCCTGCGTCTGTCGTCGTGGCGGCTCTGCTTCTTTCTTTTTTTTTTTTTTGAAAAAGCAGGGATGAGATATATGTTAGGTGGGGCCCGCTTCAGTACAATCCACTCCATCCATTGGTTTCTGTGGCTTGATACCAACCCATAGAGTCCAATATTGAGCTTTTTCAGATGTACAGGAGCATCAGGGAGCAAATCAAAGGTAGGGACACTGTTTCCTATGGTACGGCCCGCCAGAAAATGGGATCCACTTCATTTTTCGACTCAACGCCTAAAATGAGTTGAGGAACAACATGGACGGCTCGGATCTTACATATACATCAAGGTGGGGCCTGCATGAGTGGCCCACCACTCCTTTCTTCTTCTTTTTTTTTTTTAAAAAAAAAAGCCCATTGTGGCAACGTCCAGCGTCCAGGGACGCTGGACGTTACATAATCACGTCATTGTGGTGGGCCCCACGTGGACGTGGCCCACCAAATATATATATATATATATATATATATATATATATATATATATATATATATATATATATATATATATATATATACATATACATTTAATATTTATCTTATATTGTATATATATATAAGTACATATTATATTATATATTATATACATATATTATATAATATATAACATACATATATATATATATACATATAAAAAGATGCATTGGACCCATCCCAACAGTAGGGGGGTGTGGATCATCACCTATAATAGAGTGGGCCACACCGTCTGATGTAGATGGACGGGGGAGATGTAATACATATCGGTGGGATCCACAACATTACAAGGAAAGAATGAGAGAGAGATAAAGAGAGAGATACACGGTGAGATAGAGGAACCCCGCCACTATGGGCCCTCTTGATTAAATCACATACATCCAAATGGGTCCCACCAACAAGTGGGCCCTAAAATTTAAATTAATGGAAAAACACCCACCTTATCTTCCTTCTCCTAGCTCCCTTGGACTCCTTAGCTCCTTACCTTCACTTTTAATGGAGATTGATGAAGGATGAATGGTTGAGATTGGAGATGAGAGGGTGGGCCACACTTGAAGTTGAGAGGGAGTGTTGGATGAGTGAAATTTCTCATGGGATTTGGAAAAATTGCTAGAGAATGAGAGGGAGAGATAGAAATAATGGATGGAGGGATGGGTGGAGTGATGGTTGTAAGAAAGAAGTGATGAGAGGTATGGTTTAGTTTGAAATTGGTGGAGAAGAGGGATGGTTGAGGTTGAAAATGAGAAAAGAGGAATGGTGAGGTGGAAAGATGGTGGACTTTTGGAAAAAGAGGGAATGGGTGAAGTACTTTGAGGTATGGTTGCATTTATGGTTAATTAGTGGGACTAATTGTGTAGAGATTCCCTCGAAATCCGTAACGCGCGGTGTTTCTTCGGAATAAACGCTAATCGGCATCTTCTTACCTGGGTATCGGTTCGGTGCGCAAGTCACGGCGTTGGAACCGCGGCGACGACGCGATCGTCAAGACATAAGTTTCAGATCGAGCCGACGTCGGTGCGCGGGACCTGGCTTAGGATCATGCGCAAACACCGAATTCAGTGCGAAGGTTACCGGAATTTGACCGGAAGGACCGCGGAAGCTAACAGAATGGTACGGATTAGGACACGGGTCTTACACAGGTGGACCACACCACATGAAAACAATAGTGATTGGATATCCATCATTAAATCCTCATAATGCCCATTGTACTGTTTATTTGGCATCCAATCTGTTTATTAGGTCATACAGGCCTAGATGAGGAGGAAAAACAAAAATCATCTCGATCTAAAACTTTTATGGCCCCCAGAATGTTTTAAATGGTTGACGCTCATTCAACACTATTTCCTGTAATGTGGTCCATTTCAGATTATGATATGCCTCATTTTTTGTCTCATGCAATAAGATGATCTTTAAAAATAGATGGGACGACATGGATTAAACACATACATCATGGTGGGGCCCACGCAGCACCAACCACCAGCCAATTGATGGTGTAGGGGGAGTAGCCAATCCGTTCCCCTTATTTGTGGTGTGGTCCATTTAATCTTTGGATATTATTCATTTTTTGGATAATTCTATAAAATGATCTCGAAAAATGGATGAACGGTGTGGGTTGATCCCAAATTTTCGGTAAATCCAAAACTCAAGTGGACCATGCCACACAAAACAGTGTGGAATAATGATTTCCACTGTTGATACCTTCCTTCGGCCCACAGTAATGTTTATTTGTCATCCAATATGTTCATAATATCAAAAAGATATGAATGAAGGGAAAACACAAAGATCAACTTGAGCAAAAACTTCTATGAATGTTATTTTTATTGGTGGATGTTCAATCCCCACTTTGTAGTCCACTTAAGCCTTAGACCCGCCCCATTTTTTAGTTAATATCTTAAAATGATCTGAGAAAAGTGTTGAATGGTGTGAAGAATGTCAATCCATGACTTGGGTGGGCCAAGAGCTTAAAAATAAAGTCAATCCATGACTTGGGTGGGCCACACCATATAATATAGTGGAGAGGGGTTTCCTTAAAACTTTCATAATCATATTTTGGGCCTACCTAAATGTGATTCACATATCTAACCCACTCATTATGTGTGTCCCACTTGGATGAGGGGTCAGACCTAGTTTCAGCCGCATTCAAAACTCATGTGGGGCCCGCCAAGTGCTTTTATTTTTTTTAGATGTCTTCACATAGTTTTAGATGGTATGGCCCACCTGAGTTTCATATACGGATGATTTTTGAGATATCTCATAAGCTAAAGGGGACACATCAAATGCACGGTGTTGATGTTCGACACACATCATGATGGGCCCCACAAAACTTACTAACATTAATTCTTAGGTTCTCAGGGTGTCAATAAGTTGGGTCACAATTTTGACCAGAATATTTGACCCATTTTACATGTCTGGTCCATTCACTCTATTTTACTGATCATTACCCTCAATTTGACTAGTTACTCGCCCCGATCATGCTACATATGAGAAAGATATTGGGCAAACAAGATTGATCAACAATTTGAGTGAATTCTGATTTAAACATCTGTTGCTATTTACTCTTCAATCTGGACTGATCAAATTGTCCAAAAATGGTTAAAGTTTGTTCATAATATCAAAAATATATGAATGAATAGAAAACACAAACATCAGCTTGATCCAAAACTTCTATGATCTCAAAGAAATTTTAAATGGTAGAGGTTCAATCAAACTATTTCCCATGGTGTGGTCCACTTGAGCTTTGGATATGCTTCCTTTTTGTTCTTTAGACCTCAAATTATCTGTTAACATGGATGAATGGAGTGGATAAAATACATAAATAATAGTGGACCCCACAGAGTTTACTCTGGTAAGGGTAACAAGTAACTCACCTAAATGTAGTGGAGAAGGGTTTCCTTAAAACATTCAGAATCATATATTGGGTCTGCCTAAATGTGATTCACATATCCAACCCACTCACTATGTGTGTCCCACTTGGATGAGGGGTCAGACCAAGTTTCAACTACATCCAAAACTCATGTGGGCCCCACCAAATGCTTTTATATTTTTTATGATGTCTTCACATAGTTTTAAATGTTATGGCACACTTGAGTTTCTTATACAAATGATTTTTGAGATATCTTATAACCTAAAGGGGACACATCAAATCTACGGTGTTGATGTTCGACACACATCATGATGGGGCCCACAAAACTTACTAACATCAATTCTTTGGTTCTCACAAGGTCAGTAAGTTGGGTCACAATTTTGACCAAAATATTTGGCCCATTTTACATGTCTGGTCCATTCACTCTATTTTACTGATCAATACTCTCAATTTGAGTAGTTACTCGCCTCAATCAAGCTACATATGAGAAAGATATTGGGCATACAATATCTCCGGACTTTATATCGAAAGTTCAGCTCGATTGACAGGACTGTCTAAGCAATCAGATGCAACTAAGAGTATTATAACTTTCAATGCTCCCAAAGCATATTGGAGGATTTTCTACTAGGCATATTACGATTATCAAAAGATTAAAATTAAAAAATAAAATAAAATAAAAATAAAAAAATTTAGAAAGAAAAATATTTGGGTGGTAAAGGGCCGGGTCTGGACCTGTCGGAGCCGATCCAAACAGAAAAACGGCTCAACCCGGTTTTGGATTTTGGACTGGTTCTTTTGTTGTAAGCCCGATGAAATCCAACGGGCCAACCTAGTCTGTTTCCACTGCTAAAAATTCATACCTGGTGAAGGAGACATTATCCTCACAGATGGCTGAGGATGAAGCACACGAATAACACAACCTTCACCAAAGAGCTTCTCTCCCTATGAAGGGGTGGAGAGTTTTCTGCCAAGCGTCGTATTTATAGAAGGTTGGTTGAAAAATAATCTCATGGGCTAGAAGTCTATGGTAATCTATGCATGCACATACTTTAATTTGTACTCGCTAAGGTATTGATCATCTATCAGGACTGTACATCCGTCCAAGTCCGTTCATGAGATAACTTGGACTTTAACATGAGGTTCTCTCACAAGCAATTACCTCTTGAAAGCAATGCTAAAAATGGTTCTCTCATAAGCAATTACCTCTTGAAAGCAATGCAAAAAATGGAGTCCACTAATTTTATAAAACATAAGAAAATTATAGTTTCAGTGACCAAGTGTCAATCTAAAGAAGATTACAAGAATAGAGCCTTCAAACACATGAAGTGATTTCTTAGTTTTGATGGCCACAAGGACAGGAAGTGGGATCAATCATTTAGAATGATTTCTTAGTGGTGAAAAACACATAATGGGCCCCACTACCTAGAAGGTTCTGATCGAGGAACACTAATGTCATGTTTATAATGGATATTCGCATGGATGATAATACTAATACTTTGGCAACAGATCAAATAAATCCTTTCAAAATATATTTTTACTAATGCTATTTGGCGCCGGTTTTGATTCGGCTAGTATTTTTGCATTTTGCTCCCTTTTTTTTGTTTAAATCGTACCAAATTAGTGCCAATAGGTGAGAAATGCTCGATTCTTCTTGTTTTTCCACCAAAATCAAGGATTTCAACCTTTGATTTCAAATTTTGAGGGCAAGTGATCCAATTTGGGAGAAATTGGTGAATTTGATTTTAACATCTGAAGTTATTTACTCTTCAATCTGAACAGATTAAATTGTCTAAAAAAAAGTTGATTAAAGTTTTAATTAGTGGATGTCCCTAATAATTTAGTAATTTTATTTTTCACAGATAAATTTCAATTTTCATTTAAAAATAACATTTTTTAAAATGTATATTTTTTTACTCTTTTAACAAAATATCATTTTTATTATATATTTCAAAAAAAATTAAAATACAAATTTTGAATTTTTATTTTCAAAATCTCAAAAAATATCTCATATTTTAATTTTTTTCTCAAAAATTTCAAAATTCCGATTTTTTTCTTCGAAAGCATCATTTTGTTTTCAAAATTTTTCTCAAAAAGTTAAAATTTCTAAACTTTTCAATATTCCTTTTCATATGATATTTTAAATCATTTAAATATTACCTTTTAATTATATATATAAAAAAATTTCAAGGTAGCAAGAAAATAATTTAGGTTAAAATACAACACTTTTGGCAACGAAACTTTTCGTTGCTAAAAATATTATTGCCGACGGTTTTAGTTCGTCGATGAAACTCGGCGCGAATATTTTCACACTAGTGGGGAAATTTGGCGCGGTAATACTACACTTTTGGCGACGAAATGTTTCGTCGCTAAAAATATTATTGCCGACAGTTTTGGTTCGCCAGTAAAAGTCATGACGAAAATTTTCAAGGCAGCGGGAAAATTTTCTAAATATACGCTTTTGGTGATGAAACTTTTCGTTGCTAAAAATATTATTGCCAATGATTTTGGTTCGTCGGTAAAACTCAACGCGAATATTTTCACGCCAGCGGAAAAATTTTCTAAGTTGATAATACAACACTTTTGGCGACGAAATGTTTCGTCGCTAAAAATATTATTATCGATGGTTTTGGTTCGTCGGTAAAAGTCATGGCGGAAATTTTCAAGGCAGCGGGAAAATTTTCAGTTAAAAATACACACTTTTGGCGACGAAACTTTTTGTCACTAAAAATATTGTTGCCAACGATTTTGTTTCGTTGGTAAAACTCAACGCGAAAATTTTCAAGCCAACGGGAAAATTCTCTTAGGTAAAAATAGAACACTTTTGGTGACGAAAATTGTCGTCGCTAAAAATATTATTACCGACAGTTTTGGTTCGTCGGTAAAAGTCAAGGCGAAAAATTGACATGAATAAACAACACTTTTGGCGACGAACAAGTTCATCGCTAAAATTAGATCTCTGTTTTTTAGCGATGAAATTGTTTGTCAGGAAAGCAACACTTTTGGCGACAAACAAGTTTGTCGCTAAAATTAGATCTCTGTTTTTTAGTGATGAAATTGTTTGTCAGGAAAGCTGTGTAAAATTTTGTTAGTTGAAAATACAACACTTTTGGCTACGAACGTTTTCATCGCTAAAAATATTGTTGCTGACGGTTTTGGTTCGTCGGTAAAAGTCATGGCGAAAACTGTGAAATAAATACACTTTTAGCGACGAATATCTACGTTGCTAAAATTACATGTCTGTTTTTTAGCGACGAAACTATTCGTCTGTAAAACTCTTTGAAATTTTCTATAAGTTAAAAATACAACACTTTTGGCGACGATCGTTTTCGTCGAGAAAAATATTATTGCCGACGGTTTTGGTTTGTCGATGAAAGTCGTGGCGAAAACTTTACGAAAGAAATACACAGCACTTTTAGCGACGAACATCTTCGTCACTAAAATTAGATGTCTGTTTTTTAGCGATGAAACTATTCATCAGTAAAACTCTTTGTGAAAAATTCTGTAAGTTAAAAATACAACACTTTTGGCGACGATTAGGTTTGGCGCGAAAATATTATTGCCAACGGTTTGGATCGTCGGTAAAAGTCTTAGCGAAACCTTTACGAAATAAATACACCACTTTTATCGACGAATGTCTTTGTCGTTAAAATTAGATCTCTATTCGTTAGCAACGAAACTATTCGTCGATAAAACTCCTTGTGCAAAATTGTCTACGTTAAAAATACAACACTTTGGCGATAAGGCTTCTTCACAAAAAATATTATTGCCGACAGTTTTGGTTCGTCGGTAAAAGTCATGGCGGACACTTAATGAAATAAATACACCACTTTTAGCGATGAACGTCTTCGTCGCTAAAACAATGTAAAAAATACAACACTTTTGGCGACGAAAGTTTTCGTTGCTAAAAATATTATTGCTGACGGTTTTGGTTCGTTAGTAAAAGTCATGATGATCGTTGGTAAAAGTCATGATGAAAATTTTGTGAACACTTTTGGCGACGAAAATTTTTGTCGGTAAAACAGTACTTTTAGCGACGAAATTTTTATCTAACTAGCTTATATAAAAATCAACCACCTTTGCAATAATCCTTTCTGAACTATACTCTTGAATCAGGTCTTGAAATGTCTGTAAATTTAAACCCTCAAGACTTAGTGCAATACTTGGCTTTATACATTCCAAGCATAACTCAACTTGCTCTTTTTCTTCTTTCGTCGGTAAAAAGTTCGTTGCTAAAAACGCCATTTCTTGTAGTGACTTCTTTCTGACTTGGGCGTTCATCTACAAGATCCTACTCCACTCCATGTAGATAATCTGAGTGCCGTTCAGATTGCCTCAAATCCGGTTTTTCATGAACGGACAAAGCATATTGAAGTTGACTGTCACTTCATCCGCGAGAAGTTTCAGTCTCAGATCATTTCGCTATCACATGTCGCATCCCATATCAGATTGCCGACATTCTCACGAAGTCCCTCAATTATGCACGACACTCATTTCTGGTCAGTAAACTATTACTTGTTGATGACAAGCATTAGTTTGAGGGAGAATGTTAGACAGGCCACATTCCTTGTATAGAAGATTTTGTATTTATCATCTTATCTTGTATAGTCGTTGTAAAACTCTATATATTCAACCATTTAGGGTTGTCTCAAACATGGAAAAGAAAAGGAGAATCATTATCCCTAAAGCCTTCATTGTTTTTGGTTTGTTTACATGTTCAGCTTCCCCCAGATGGCATCGACATCGATATTCTTCATGATGCTACACGGAGAGAAGCTCGTGGTGGTTGATGTCCCATCTTTGCCCTCTTTCAGCTCTCAAAAGAGAAGAAAAAGAAAGAAAAATCTCCGCCTTTGGATTCTTTCATTGTATGAATAGTTACATGACCATCTTTATCTATCATGGTTCTTCATTGTGGCTTTTTGTGGCCCATTTCAAACTAAAATTTGTGAAAGAATCTAGATCATTGATTTTCTACTCAAATCATTCGGTCGGTGAAAGCTCCATTCATCTTCGCTTTGGATTGTTTTCTACTAACCGTTGCGGGGGAGCCCTGTTAGTCACAAGCTTGAACTAGTCTCCATAATATGGCTGGCATACGGTGATTGGATCACTTTAGGATTTGTGCCCCACTGTAACGGGCCTCGAGCCAAAAGACTGAACATGTCTTGCGGTCCCAACAACTTATCCCGATTGTTCAATCAAGGAATCCATGATGCTGAATGTAGACTGTCGGCAACTTGATTCAACCATCCATTTGATTCACAACAGCATGTACAATCAGGTGCGTAGCCCAATCCATCTATCATGGGTACAAATCAGCCACAGCGGATCACCTTCCGATCAAGATAAGACAGTTTTAGGATAATCGTGTTCCGGTGATTAGAGCTGTCATCAGACCCATTATGCTGGGCCAAGACTTACAGCCTGTAGATGATATGGCTAGCAGGGCTGGGAATGATTTCTCTTGTTTATCAGGCCCACTGCGTGGGTTGGACCTACCTTGATCCAAACAATCCATTATCATTGGCGGGAACTAGGTTTGTTTTAGGATTGGGTGGGCCAGGCAATGTCATGGGCTGGCCATCAGTTATCGGGTGAGATCACACCTTATTTTTCAGAATTTTGTAGAGTTTTATGCAGTATTCGAAATGTGGTCATAATGGAAGATCATCGGCCATATTTTTTCTACAGTCCATTTGGAGGTCTGATTGATCAAAGATCAGACTGTTAGGATAGCCAGGTAAGACGGGCCCTGTATTTTAAACCTAAACATTCCAAGTACCGTCTAGATGGAGATAATGATGGGGCTTAAGAGGTCACATAACGGAAGATATGAGCATGGTCCATTCGCAGAAAGACCCATGAAATCAATGGTCTGGAAACCATACCACGTTTGGGGAGACATCATCATATTTAGAGGAGCTGCTTCGTTTTTACATATGAGCAGTGTATGGCATGAATCGTGGACGAACCGAAAGGGAACCATGTAAATCTGTGTTGTGGTTTGTATCTTTTTTTCTTTTCTTTTTCATCTTTTGATCGTTATTGTTGTGTGTGGTCAAGAAGGAATCCTTCTCCCAACAAAACCCTGACTCAACTCAGGGCCAAACAAGTCGGCTCGAGTCACCCAGCCATTTAACCATGGTCCCACCTATAAAATCAAGAAAATAGATCATACACAAAACTGCATTACAAGCCACAGGATTTTCAGTTTGTACAAGTGGGACCCACTTGACACCCCCCACCAGCTGAGTTTCAAGTCGAGTAACTGGGAGACTTGGTACTTGAAGTGACTCAAAGCCAACTCATGCAATGCAATCTAAGTTTTTTTTTTTTTTTTTCAAACAGTAACTACAAAAGCAAGAATCTCCATAAACAGAGAATATACTGTGCTCAGCGCAGATTGATGTTTTTATTATTATATGCCATACAAACTATTTGAAATATTTATTACTCTTCCAAATATTTCTAATTTATAATAATTAAATATCCATTCGATTGGAGTCCAAATCTTCGACTCAATTGAACCCACCTGAACATAAAGTCAAGCCGAGTTTTCGGGTTCTTAAACTATGATATGATGGTGCATGCAGGAGTGTTCTAGCGATCGAATGACGTTAGCTAGGCCACGAACATGTAAGAAGGCCCATCTACTCACCATGGGTCCAACCGGGTCGATGCCTCTATCCCGACGGACCCAACCCTGCGCAACCTAAGACCCAATGGGTACTTCACAGGGTTTGGATCCAGGTCTGCAAATATGGTACCTGGACCCAAAATGTAGCCTTCTTCAAGCAGGATCTGGGTATGGCACGCAAGGGACCGACCTGTGGACAGCTGTATGATTTATGATTTATAATAGATATTTGTAAAGTAATATCCAAACCTGACAAACACCTTGACTACGGCGTCCAAAGACTCATCAGAATCACTCACCAAGTCCCACTAATAATACAGACAGAAGCAGATTATACACACAACTCATGCTAGAGCTATCGTATCAAATGTTGTTCTTAATCATATGATGTGGAGTATCATCTCTTACTTGACATATTTTGTGAACCAGTCCAACATGTGCTGATGCGATTCTTCCGCCTTCTTCACAGCTGGTTCATCGTCAACATCATACCTCACTGTCCATCCATGTTCTGTCCCTGGGAAGATCTTCATGAAAGCACCCACCTGTCAAAAGGCCAGCAGTTCTCAGCTGTTGATTGAAGTAAACACATTTGAACACAATTTCTGGAAGTGGGAATGTTCATGAATGCAGTGATTGATATCAAGCTAATATTACACTTGTAGATTCATTATTTCAAGATCAGGTCGGGACACTAGTCAGATGGGCCACATTTAAATTAACAAATGCACAATTGTTAAAAACTGGAGGAAGTTTTCTAATCCATCTACTTGTTTCTAATATCATGGCATGCGTACCAAGTGGACCACCTCTATCCTCGGGCAGCAACATCTACATGGTGAGTTCCACCTGATGAATGGCTTGGATATTTCATGTCTGCCGCACTAGCACATGTGGTGGCGTGTGCATTAGCTGACTTGCACGCTCATGTGGATTTAGCAAAGCTCATATAAACTAACGGTGTTTAAGCAAATTGAGATTCAAAAGAGGCAGATGAATTGATTTTGCACATTTGGAGCTGTTTTGTATGAGAAATCTTTGAAACTACTTCGAGGAAAGAAACCAGCATACTAGGCTTAGATGTCAAAGCACATATGGTACCATTTAGAAGAGGGTACTGATTCTACAAACAAGCAAATTTGTGCACATGGTGATGGATCTAAATGTAGCCAGAATGGTTGAAAACTTTAACCCGTGTCCCATCCATAAGGTCTTGGTAGAGAGAGAGAGAGAGAGAGAGAGAGAGAGAGAGAGGGAGGGAGAGAGGGAGGGAGAGAGGGTCAAACTGACCTTAAGAAGATCCAACCCAAAACCTTACCTGACCTGAATTCCTCTCTACTTGACCTCAAACCACCCAACCTGACCCAAATACGCCTGATTATTCCCAACCCGATCTAACCCGACCGAATTTGCTCAACCTGAACACAACCCAGTTTCAAATTCGGTTAAGAGTTTTCAAACCCTACCCCAATCCAACCTGGCTCGAACTCGAACCCAAGTAGCAGCTCTAATAAGGTGGCATATCAAATCATTGGTCTGGATTTATCAACAGATTGCCAATGTGCACCGATTGCAGCCTTGAACAAAAACCTGACGAGACTTGGTAAAACTTCTCACAGAGTTGTGTTTCAATTATATGGAGAACACAGTATCAAGTTAATAGTGACCAATTGTGCATGTGTAAGGACTCTTGCCTTTACATCTCTGGATTTGGGACTTCTTCCGAACCACACCTGATCAAGGTTATTTGATTGTGGGACACTCCAGTATGTGGTACGGAAACTGGTAGAGGGTATGCTACTTCCTCCGACGCCGCGTATGCTAGGGGTAGGATCATGTGGGTCACTCCCAACACATCGACGAAGAATATGCAATATAGTTTTATACATGAATTGATGTAGTAATCTATATATGAAATGATGTTGTTATTATAGATTTGGCGTGCATTCTATTATTTTATTGCACAAATCAAATTACAAACCTCTACACCCTAAATATAAATTTAGGTTTCATCTTAATCAAACACTTAGAGAGATCCATAATTTCGGGTCGACAACAATAGCAATCCGGATTGCAAATGACCCACAATCAGGATTACAAAATTCAGAAGGGAAAACATAGGGTGTTTGGCTACTTAGGTAACACTGCTTCCAATCAAGTTCCTTGTGTGGGTAAAATGGTAACAGACTGAATGGGAGAGATCTGCAGTATTGTGGGCCCAGACTTTCTTTCTAGGAAAGGTGGTTTTTGGGAAATTCATACAGAAAGGGAATGCTGAATAGTATCTTCATTAAATCCCTCAAAAACCTTTGAAGCACCAGTGTCAGATGAGAGTCATGTGACACAACATGGGATCCATGTCATACATAAGCTTAGCAGTTTCAGGGTTTTGGTTTAGTGTCCATTTTAGCGGATATTCAGACCGTTGTTATAAATACTATGACACTTGGATCCCCTTCAAATCCCTCAAAGCAATGTTTAGACATGAAAAGGCATGTAGCTTGGCAATAACCAATATTCTGTCAAAAAATAGTTTAGTGATTATATATTTAAAAATTAATAAAATATGCTATAAATATTTTAATAATACATACATAGATGTGTTGTCATACTAGACCCATGCAGAGCACCCGTACCAGAGTAAAATAGGCGACATATACTGATGGCGGATAATATAGCATGCCAACTTCCATTCATCTGTAATTGATATTAGAAATGGTTCCAATCTATATAAAGGGGCTCGGTCATATCCACTGAGTTTCACCAAAACACATGATCAAACATAAGAGAAAAAAAAATGCTCAGCCTGCAATTGTAATTCTAAAAGCTTGGAGATCCCTTACCTCAGCTTTCACAGATAAAGCCTCCTCATACTGTTTCACCAGCTCTGGTGGAGTATTACTTTCATCAATCTCGGCAAGAAGTATGGCAATGTGAGTTTTAACCTCTGAAAACATACAAATCATTATTTATAACATATAAAAGGTAACAGATTAAAATAAAAAGAAAACCTCTAGTGAATCAGGATTCAACAGAAGCATAGGAGCTTAATGAAATTTACAAATGCTTTGAAGAGATATTATAAGTGAGTTTGTACAAGTGGGGCCCATCGTCTGGTGATCCAGACAATTATCTGACAGGCCACATAGACCACTCACCAAAAATCTCCCAGGCCCATCAGATCAGTGATCTAATCATGAACCCCACAGGCACAGCCTCAAGACGCAAAATGTACAACAACCATGATCATATGATTCCTCTGATTCGAAAGTGTTTGAGCAACTAGACACTTGCCTTTAATATCATCAACAGTGACCAAGGCAGGATGACAAAGCACTGCTGCATTGATGAGACTGTGCTTCCCTAATTCCACAACTACCTTTGCTGAGAAAAAGATGTAGGAAGTTGAATGTTAGCCATGACTAACAGTACTACTTGGAAAATAAAATACTAATAGTATTTTTAATGGGACATCTTTTTCTTTTTTGAAAAGTAATAGAGTTTATTAAGAGAGACTAGAGGCCAAGAAAAACAAAGAAACAAGCGGCAAACCAAGAAACAAGCGGCAAAATCAGGGCACCCACTCGGCCAATCCCTAATGAACATTTTAGCCCAATCAATAGTTCCCAAGAGAGCCGCTTCTACTCTGGAAACAATGATTATTCCTTTCACCCCACAGGGTGCAAAGAATGGCAAGCACAGTCACTCTCCACCTCAACCTTCCCTTCTTCCCGAATCCTACAACATGACATGAATGGAAGAGCCCCTCTATAGAGTTCGGCATCACCCAGAGAAAATTAAAATAAACCAGAATTCCAAACCAAACACCCCTAGCAAAGGGCAATGGATGAATACATGATCCACCAATTCCACATCTTTTTTGCACAGGAGGTAGATATTTGAAAGCGCCATAGCCCTTTTGCAAAGGTTGTCAACAGTAAGGATCCTGTTTCTGCCAACAAGCCAAGCGAAAGCTGCAACCTTGGGAGAGACTCCCTGATCCAGACATCTTCCCAATTGTTCCCCGTCCCCAACTGAGAATCCCACGCCCTTGAACACTTTGCTAGCCAAATAAGCGACAGCCTTCGAGAGGTTCAACGCACAATACAGGGAAGAATCCTTGGTCCACCATCCCTTGGAAGAGGTACCATATTTTCCACCAATGATGATTCTCCAAAGGCTGTCCTCTTCCACCCCAAATCTCCACACCCACTTCCCCAATAAGACTGAATTAACATTGTCCAGCCTTCTGATACCCGCACCTCCATTACTATAGCTCGTTGATGTGCTAAAATATTCCATAGAAGGAAGCTTGTATCAATGAAAGAGGCTACAAAAAAATCTCACCACCCCAGCAAAAGCCTACAGCCCCAATTGCAGATATTCCTTTACTTTTTAAAGCTGCAACAACTGCTTTTGCAGCTTCAGTTCCTTTATCCTGTAAGAATGTTATAAGGTGTTGGATGCTGAATTCTTATCATAATATTGCAATTAATTCATAGCAGAAGGATGCATCCTTGAAGGAATGAATACAGATAGCTGTGCCATGATAGGTGTACTTGAGTTACTGACACTGAAAAGCAAAATGCCTCTAGGTTAAAAAATAAATGAATCTTATCTTTTCTCTTAGCTAGACAATATTCAGATGGGGTTTTGAATAGCAAACTAATATTCAGATGATGGTTCCGCACATATCTAGTTTTTGTCTTTGTTTTTTTGTTTTTGTTTTTCCCGTAGTGCTATCACTTGAACACGCCTCAACCTAGAACGAACTCCAAAATATGTATGGAAGAAGGCTACAGTGACATCTTCAAATAGCAACGAATATCAACATGAGAAAAACCAAGGGACCATTTGGATAACTTCATGTCCAACACAGGCACTTCTAGAAAGAAAACCTTTGCATATCTGATGCATTAAAGGGATATATGAAAGTGAATGCTGCTATGACACATGGACATCATGGAGTTCAGGATATGCCACTGAGAAATCTCTGCCATACATATGACAATATTGAACAGTGATCAGGACTGTAGGTTTGGTAGACCATGGCTTGATGGCCCATCTGATCAGAGGCCTAGGAAAGGGGCCAAATCGCTCAAAATGGAGAAATGGTCCACATGCAATGGAAAAACTCGCAACAACTGAATGGTTATTATTGTCCCATTACTGCAATAATTGCCTCCAGCTGATCCAACAGGTAGCCCACTGGATGAACAGTCCTGATCACCACACTGTTGAAACGTCCAAACCAAATGGACGGTTCAGATGCTACCGTTTTCATGGCATTTGAAACAGCCACACGTTATGGCTATTTCCACATTTTCCACGTGTTGTGGCTGGTGGGTTTCCAAACATTTGAAACTGATAGAATTAATGTAGTTAAGGAGGGCATTTGTGTCTTTTCACATTGGTGGGAAAAGTCTATATAAGGAGTGCTTGTAGTCCGTTTGGAATCAACTCAGTGAGCTTGTAAGCAATATAAAAAATATATAGCAAAAGTTCCTCTTCTCTTCTCACGTGTCCAGTGAGTCTAAATCATAGGCTTTGTAAAGCCAAGAATAGTTCTGGCTAGTACAGCCAACAAATTGGTATCAAAGCAAGACGATCCTGTGGGACTAGGTATCATTTGAAGGTTCAGATCGTGTGATCAAGGTGTTGCCACTGCTACACCAAGAAAAAGGGTTGTTGAACCGTAGTGTGAAAAAGTGATGGCATCCATCCAGCCGCAGATTCCAAAGTTATCTAAGGATAACTATGAAAACCGGTGCATCTAGATGAAGGCTTTGTTCGGATCCCAAGATCTATGGGATATCGTCAGTGATGGGTATGTAGAACTCACAACGGAAGAAGAAGCTCTCTACACCGCTGATCAAATGGCGGTCCTCAAAGATCAAAGAAAGAAGGACAAGAAGGCTCTATTTCTTGTCTATCAAGGGTTGAATGAGTCCATCTTTGAACGAATTGCTGAAGCGACAACATATAAGCACGCATAGGAGATTATTAGCACAATCTTCAAAGGAGTTGATCGTGTGAAGAAGGTTCGTCTCCAAACTTTTAGAGCCGAATTCGAGACCTCACACATGAAGGAAGGTGAGACCATTTCTGATTTTTTTTTTCAACGTTACTTGTTATTGTTAACAACTTGAAAAGAAATGGTGAAAAGATCGAAGATGTACGGGTTGTTGAAAAAATACTTCGATTCCTCACGACCAAATTTGAACATGTGGTTGTTGCCATAGAAGAATCAAAGGACTTAGAAAATCTGTCCATTGAAGAATTGATGGGCTCGTTGCAAGTACATGAGCAACGAATGCAAAAGAATGCGAGTTCAATGCTTGAACATGCCTTAGAGTCTAAGTTGACTCTAAATGAACAAAAGAATGGTCATACACAACAAGGGGGTCATGGCACTAGCAATCGTGCAAGAGGCAGAGGGCGTGAATATTATCCAAGCCAATCACAAAATCAACAAAAGACTATCAATTTCTGTGGAAGAGGAAATGGTAGAGGTCGTTCCATGCATGGTCGTGGAAATACAAAAAATATTCAATGTTACAATTGCAACAAGTTCGGCCATTATGCTTCAGACTGTCGGAGCAAACCAGTAGATCAAGATGAGCATTCTAATTATGCAAAAGCATCAAATCATGAAAAAGAAGACTCCACACTTCTTCTTGCACAAGAAGAAGCATATGATCAACATGACGTGTGGTATCTCGACTCTGGTGCAAGTAACCACATGTGTGGAAAGAAGGAATTGTTCGTGGAACTAGCGAAAAATGATCGTGGCAATGTGAGTCTAGGAGACTCATCAAAAGTTCCTGTGAAAGGTAAAGGAAAATTTAAAATCTATCAAAAGAATGGTGTGCCGAATTTTATCTCCAATGTGTATTACGTACCAAACATGAAAAGTAACATCCTAAGTATCGGCCAACTCCTTGAGAAGGGGTATGTCATACACATGGAAAACCATTCTCTCTCTATAAGAGATGCACACGGGAGACTTGTGACTCAAGTCCAAATGGCAAAGAATCGCATGTTTCCGCTCCATATTAATACAAAGGCTGAGAAGTGTCTCTATGGACTCGTGAAGAATGATTCATGGAGATGACATCTTCGCTTTGGGCATCTCCATTTCAGTGGCCTTAAACTCTTATCCTCATCAAGTATGGTGCATGGCTTGCTGGCTATTGAAGCTCCAGAATATGTGTGTGAGGCGTGTACACTCGGCAAGCAACAAAGGAATTCTTTTCCGAGTGGAGTATCCCAAAGAGCAAGAGAACCATTGCAGTTGGTTCACACTGACATCTGTGGACCATTGGAGTCAATCTCTCTTGGAGGTAATAAATACTTTATTACCTTCATTGACGATTTCAGTAGAAAATTGTGGGTGTATGTAATCAAAGAAAAGTCTGCTGCTTTTACTATTTTTAAAAATTTTAAGACCCTTGTTGAAAAAGAAAGTGGTCTTAAAATCAAAACCCTTAGATCTGACAGAGGTGGAGAGTACACCTCAAATGTCTTTCGAGAGTATTGCAGGGATCAAGGAATCAAGCAACAACACACTGCAGCCTACACGCCACAGCAGAATGGCATTGCGGAACGTAAGAACCGCACCATCCTCGACATGACAAGAACCATGCTCAAAGAGAAAGGCATGCCAAAAAGCTTATGGGCAGAGGCAGTTGCATGTACTGCCTACTTACTCAATCGGTGTCCAACCAAGAGCATAAGAAACATGACACCACAGGAGGCATGGAGTGGCTACAAACTGAGCGTGGCGCACCTAAAGATCTTTGGGTGTGTCGCATATGCTCAAGTTCCAGAAGCGAGAAGGAAAAAGCTTGATGATCGTGGCGAGAAATGCATATTCATCGGCTACAGTGAAGTATCGAAGGCGTACAAGCTCTATAACCCACTAACTAACAAAGTGGTGGTGAGTAGAGATGTAGTATTCTGCGAGGAAGAAGCCTGGAAATGGAACGAGGAAAATTCAGCCAAAGAAAATCAAGTCACGGTTGAAGAACATGAAGAAGAGAAGCATGAGAACCAGGAGCAGACACCTGCAACACCCTCTTCCGCCGAAACGTCTGCACGCAGAAGTCCAGCGATACATTCCATCTCCTCTGGAAGTATTCCATCAAATCAAAATTCAGCCAGCACGTCATCATCCAGTTCTCCTTCACCCTTGACTCCTATCAAAATGAGGAGCCTAAACGATATCTATGCCGAAATTGAGGAAGTAAATTTGTTTTGCTTGTATGCGGACCACGAGCCTCTTACATTTGAGAAGGCCGTAGAAGAAGAATGTTGGAGGACGGCTATGGAAGATGAGATCCAGGCCATTGAGAAGAATCATACATGGGATCTTACTTTACTTCCTCAAGGCCAAAGAACTATTGGCGTCAAATGGGTGTACAAGATCAAGCGAAATGCTGATGGTGAAATAGATCGCTACAAGGCAAGGCTCGTAGCAAAGGGTTACAAACAGAAATATGGGGTGGATTATGAAGAAGTCTTCGCTCCTGTTGCTCGCCTTGACACTGTAAGGATGATTATCTCCCTTGCAACCCATCATAGTTAGATGATATACCAACTAGATGTGAAATCTGCATTCCTGAATGGAATTCTGGAAGAAGAGGTCTATGTTGACCAGCTTGAAGGTTTTGTTGTTCAAGGGGAGGAACACAAAGTGTATCGACTGAAGAAAGCCCTTTATGGGTTGAAGCAGGCTCCTTGTGCCTGGAATGCACACATCGACAATTATCTTCAAGAGAACGGCTTTACCCAATGTCCATATGAGCATGCGGTCTACATCAAGAAAAATGCTCATGGCGACATCCTCATAGCATGCCTATATGTTGATGATCTACTGTTCACAGGAAACAGTTAGGCGATGTTTGAAGAATTCAAGCATGCTATGTTCAACGAATTCAAGATGACTGATGGTGGATTGATGTCCTTCTTCTTGGGCATCGAAGTAAAACAACAAGTCCGCGGCATTTATATATCACAGAAAAAGTATGCCAAAGAGTTGCTTAAAAAGTTCAAGATGGCAGACTGTAATGCCGTGAACACGCCTGTAGCAATGGGCCTGAAGCTGACAAAAGAAGGAGAAGGAAGAAGCGTAGACTCGACTCTATTCAAGAGTTTGATTGGAAGCCTAAGGTATCTGACAATCACAAGGCCGGATATCGTCTACAGTGTTGGACTTCTAAGCAGGTACATGGAAGCTCCAAAAGAATTACATTGGCTAGCCGCAAAAAGAATCCTCAGGCATATCAAAGGAACAACGGAATTTGGTCTTTTTTATCCATACGAAGATGAAGCAATACTGTATGGATATTCAGACAGTGATCGGGCAGGTGACCAAGATGAAAGGAAAAGCACCACGGGATATGTTTTCTATCTTGGATCGACTGCTTTCACATGGAACTCAAAGAAGCAAAGTGTTTTTGCTTTGTCCACATGTGAAGCAGAGTACGTGGCAACATCGTCCACAGTCTGTGAAGCAATATGGTTGAAGAACATGCTAAAAAAGCTAAAACATCCACAGGGGGAATCCACCATTATATATGTGGATAACAAGTCGGCAATTGAACTTGCCAAAAATCCGGTGCAGCATGGAAGGAGCAAGCACATTGATACCAGGTATCATTTTCTCAGAGATCAAGTGAAGCAGAAAGTAGTGAAATTGGAGTACTGTCACACCACTAAACAGGTCGCGGACATATTCACCAAGGCATTACCGACTGATACTTTCAGACGACTAAGATCGATGCTTGGAATGAAGCCTAGTTTGGTTTGAAGGGGACTGTTGAAACGTCCAAACCAAATGGACGGTTCAGATGCTACCGTTTTCATGGCATTTGAAACAGCCACACGTTATGGCTATTTCCACATTTTCCACGTGTTGTGGCTGGTGGGTTTCCAAACGTTTGAAACTGATAGAATTAATGTAGTTAGTGAGGGCATTTGTGTCTTTTCAGATTGGTGGGAAAAGTCTATATCAGAAGTGCTTGTAGTCCGTTTGGAATCTACTCAGTGAGCTTGTAAGCAATATAAAAAATATATAGCAAAAGTTCCTCTTCTCTTCTCACGTGTCCAGTGAGTCTAAATCATAGGCTTTGTAAAGCCAAGAATAGTTCTGGCTAGTGCAGCCAACACACACATGTTCATCACACCCACATTTCTGAACAAAATTTTGAGAAGCTGGTGGTAGATGTGTAGGTATTCCCCTGATAACACTGGATAGTGGGAGATGTTTGGCAGATGGTGCCAGGTGCACCAGTCCACATATGTGACCTTTTCCCCTAGACATAACTTTTGCCGGTTCTATTAGAGAAACCAAGTGGAACGCAACCCTCATCTTTGCACAATATACATGGGTTTTCAATTCTAAAAAGTAGGCTCACGGTTCAGAAATCAGAAAATTGGTTTGTTGCATGCCACCTTCAGCGGAACATGCCTAAAAAGTAACCAGGTTGCAATATCCTAGCCACCAAGCCTGGACTTTTTTCAGTTGAATGCTGTGCGCCAAAAGGTGAAAGCATTCCATTTTGGTTGAACGAGCCCATCCATACAGAAGCAAAGGTCGATGAATTTGCTTGTATCATTGCAAGAATCTCTCCCATCCATATAATGCGCAAACAACCATGCAATAATACATGCACACATGAAGATAGATGTGCAAGTATGTTTTGTTAACCTTCTTAAGTATACATACCATATACAAACAGCCATGCAATCATGCATGTAGGCATGAACCGTACATTCATGTATGCTTCCCTAACCTACTACATGAAGAGACAAGCGGCCAGAAATAACCATATGGTCATGATGTACGTGCGTATACACAACATGTCTGCTTTGTTAACCTAAATAAATACTTACCGATTGAAAACAAAACACAAAAGCATAATGCTCCTCGTAATCAATCATCGATAAGTGACCTTTTGATTCAAAAATCAATAATAAACTCTAAACAAAGATATGAGAGAGAGAGAGAGATCAGAAACCAACCGTTCCATGATCTTTTAACCACTCCAAAACGGGTCTATTAGGATTATTGGTTTCGTATGGTTCCCCGTAGAAGAAGTCAGGGACCACCACATAGAACCCAGCCGCTGCAATTTTGTCTGCGAGCTTCCTTTATAGTAAAATGTAGGTAATATTAGCTTTCACAAAAAAAAATAAAAAAAATAAAAAAAATAAAAAAAGAAAGAGAAAAAAGAGAAAAAGAAGAAGAAGAAGAAAAGTTTCCTATGTACCAAGTAGTCATATAAGTATTCACAGAATGAAAGAGGAAGAGCACTTGTAGTAGAGGGAAGAGGTATTATATAATGCCACTTTGGGAAACAAGGAATGCATTTGAAGAACAGCCCCATTTTTCCCTCCCTCCCTCCCTCCCTCCCTGAGGAATCCAAGGTGAGGACGTGGAAAAATGTAATCATGATTTTCAAATCACGATAAATTCAGGGAAATTGTATTCTTGCAATCCAAACAATGGAAAACAGTAATTTTGATGAAAAGATAATCATGGTTTCTCTTCCAAGAGAAATCCACGGTAAATTCTACCGATGATTCCCGTGGGAAGTTAGAAAAGGTAATCATGATTTCACAAACCACAATAAATGCAGTCGAAATGGAGATGAGGTTTTTTCCCTCTAACAAAAAACAAATGAGGAAACACGGTCCTTCCCCACAATTTTTGGAAATAGGGTTTTCAAAAAAACACCATTTCCTCTCTCATGCTCTTCACAATCCAAACAAGCCTTAAGGAGTTCACCCCACTAGACACCTGCATCAAGGAAATTTTCTCACAACTAGCCATATCTTTAATCTCATTTACAACAGGCACTCCTTTCCACAAAACCAGGATATTACAAAGTAGGTACCCAAGAGATGGTTGCCTTCAAGTCTATTTCCACCATGACGAGCCCATTTAGAGATTTGAAGAAAAGTTGTAGTTCTTTGTTATAACCTGATGTAGTCCTTTGTTATAGCCCCGAATTCTATATATAGAAATGGATTCACCAATTCCACAGGACTGCCAAAACAAGCCGCACCAACCCAACAAGCTTTTTCTCTAATGACACCCTCAACTACCAAGTCACCCAGATCCCCCCTTGAACTTCCACATTCAATTTTCACAAGCCTAGGTACCAATCAGTCAATCTTCTAGGCATAATAAAAAATGACCAATTTCCAACTACCACCCAATTTTGAGACAATGGTACCTTAAAAGCTTCAGTGCTAATCCTTACTTATGATGAAGGGTTCAGTTCTTTCCTTCAGTACAAATATCAATGTCAAGATATTACCAAAGAAAAAAAAAAATTCATCTATTTTGTTCTTTCCATAATCCCCGCATAAGAGCTAAAAGGAGCAACCTCCATACAACTCACCAACTTAATTTGGGAGGACCATTTAAAAGATCCACGACCAACTTTGGAATGACGATGAATGTTGAGTAACTTAAAGAAGAAACCCCCAGACCTCCCTCACCATTTGTAGATCAAAAGCTTAAGAGAGGTCTCCTTTCTATAAATAAAATGGTACAAGCAAATACGTTAATAATCAAGGAGAGCTATATTGAAGATGCTTACGGAAATCACACAAGCGTTTGTAAATGAACGCACATGCAGCACAACTTTAACAAACAAACAAAATGACAAATAATATGATTTTAGATCATTTGGACCACAAACTTATTAAGTGCAAAAATTTAAATCTTGATCTTATCTTTTCACCAAAACACTAACAACTGGACCCTATAAACTCTAATATGTATAACCATAAGAGAAATATAAGGAAATCATTTTATCATCTCATGATATCAATCATAAAATTAAACAATTAGGTCAAGAATTGGTGATTTCAATGAATGATGGCATTGCCTTCAAAAAAAAAAATGGGTCAGGAACATAGATGGCCATACCTCAAGTTTGGTGCTTCATATCCTGTAAAATGTTCAAGTCAAACATGTAAAGGCATGATAATAAGCAGGTGCACATATGAAAATGATGACAATGGCAAACATTACAACACTATGATTATAACCTCAACAGCCATGGCAGCAATAAAAAAATTAAAAATAAAATTCAAGAAACAAAAATCCACGTGACGTAGGAAGGATAGATTTGATATTGTGGGAAGCAGAAAAGAAGAATTGATAATCACATGCTTTTCACACGATTCCATTAGGAAACATTTATGATTTTCACGTTTCAAAAAAAAAAATTTGATGTTTTTGGATTCTCTCTGGCCTCTGCAAGACTCTCTTCTATAAAATAACCTACTTTTCCTTTATTGATATTCCAAGCCATATGTCATCTTTAAAACCATGCATGTCTAGAAAGATATACAAACCTGAATTTAGTTTCAAACTCTGATAAATCTCAGCTGCAGTACTGCAGGGCATAATGTAGCATTTACTATAATGCAGTATGGTATCAAGTACTGTAGTGAGTTTTCTAGCTCATAATTATTTGTGGAAACTCTTTTAAAACTTCTAAAACCACAAAAACCAGACTTGATGCATGCATATAACAGGCAGCCCCCGTTGTATCCCCAAACAGGACCCACCATTGTAAAGGTGCACTTTCAGCTTTGCTAGAAACAGTACCCACCATCATGTTATGCCAAAACAGTTACATAACAGCTATGGGCCATTACATAATGGTAATGGTAACGGTTGCAACCATCATGCATTAAGGGGCGGAAATGGCCGTAACAGCTGTTGAGAAAGAAAAAAAAGTTCCATCACAGCCCTGTAATGGTCTCGTAACAGGTCCGAAACAGTTTTTTTTTTTCAAAAAAAAAAAACGAAAGAAAGAAAGAAAGAAAGACCGCAACAGCTGTAACGGCCCGCAATGTAACAGTAACATCGGTGGCCGTTACGGCCACCATTACCATTGTGGAATACCTTGCCCACCATTGTAAAGCTGCACTTTCAACTTTGCAAGAAACTTGTGATGTAGGCGCACCCATTGAGTTGCCATGATCTTTGAGGCACCCCATATTATTGTGCGTTGTTGCTTTCATTGTCAAATTCGATGTTGTCCTCCATCTCACTCTTGATTCTTGAATTGCCTATTTTGATCTTTGTAGAATGATTAATGTGTCATATATGCTTTGAAATACACCTCATCCAGTTCTGCCAATCTGTGCACATTCAATTTCCCCATGCATCCCCAAACAGGACCCACCATTGTAAAGATGCAGTTTCAGCTCTGCTAGAAACTTATGATGTAGGCCCACCTGTCGAGTTGCAATGATCTTTGAGGCACCCCATATTATTGTGCATTGTTACTTTCCTTCTCCTTTTGTGGACCAAATTCGATGTTGTGTCCTCCATCTCACTCTTGAAACTTGAACTGCCTATTCTGATCTTTGTGGAATGATGTGTCGTACATGCTTCAAAATACACCTCATTGACTTTTGCCAATCAGTCCATTGATCCATCTGCGATCCAGCCATCGACCAGCGTCTTTATCATCTTTCTTTGTGATGTAATTGTTGGATAATTCTTCTAATATGAGCCTTGGATTTGTGCTTTTTGAAATTCTTAGGCTCTTCGCTGGACCCAGGCATCTCAACTCTTACACCATAATTGCAGTCATGATCCTCCAATTGTTCATCTCTTCTATCACGAGGATGACCAACTAGAGCAGTGCTGCAATCACCAATACACAATTACACAATGCTAACATCTCTGCACAGGCAAGAAGCCTCTCCTTGATCTTGTGTCAACAGTGTCAACTTATCCAATCGAATTTAAATCTCTTCTACTTCCCTCAAATTGGTTATATATCCTTATTACTTCCTCCAGCATATTTCCTCAGTAGCCATTTATCAATGGATGGAACTTGCTCTGATACCAACTTGATGCCAAGTGGACGGATTTGAGAATGTAGGATGAAGAAAAGAAGAAATTAAATCACGTGCATTTCACAAAATTCAATAGAAAAGATTGATTTCTTAGGGTGTTCTCTGTTTGCAAGACAACCTGTTCTCTAAAAAACCTATTTTTTCTTAATGTCAATATTCCAAGCCATATGTCATTACAAAACCAATGAAATGATTATCCCTATTTAAAAAATTAAATTAAATAGCATACTGTAGCAGTACTGTAGCAGGTCCTATAGAGCGTGTTGTGCCATTATTGTAGGAAGTTACTGTAGTCTGTAACTAGTATTGGGCACACTCCTATTTATAGAATGTCCATTAAAAACTATTTAACCAACAAAAACATGCATATTGGCCCCCTTTTCAGAATTGACCAAATTGTAGATGGAGGTGAGCACAACCAAAAATTACACTGAGAGTATAATATTTTTCCCATGGAATTTATACTTAACCATCCTTTTGATAGCAACATTGGATAGATGGGACTTCTTTACCAGTGTGAATTTACATATATGCTCCACTCACAATGCCCCCTCCAAAAGTTCTGGAAGGTGTAGACTGCCAAACACAGTACCACATTTGAGGAGGATGAATCACCACCATTTTCAAAATGGTGGTGAACTATCATAGGAGGCTAGTGAAAAAAGTTGGAAGCCAGCGGAAGAGGCAATAGGCAAACAAGCAAGATAATTTATGATGATGCCAACACAACATCAAGGATGATGGTGAGGATGAGGATGAGGATGGAAGTGATCACAATTGCAAGCTGCAACAGCCACAATGATGACAATACTGATTCGCTATAAATGCTTTTTTTAAGGATAATTCGCTATAAATATATATGCCCACCCAAACAAGAAGAATTTATAGGAAAAAAAATCTCTGATTCGCTATAAATGCTTTTTTTAAAAGGATAATTCACTATAAATACATATGCCCACCCCAAACAAGAAGAATTTATAGGAAGAAAAAAATATCCAAAATGAAAATATCAAAATGTCACTAAAATTATCACAACACACAATCAAGTATGTCACATTAAGCATTCAAATTTCAAAGAAAGCACATCTACAACGAAAACGACACTGGCAACAACAACAAACACCCTTCTCACTGCTTAAAGTAGAAAAAGGTGTTTGTACCAAAAAGGGTAGTTGTAAGCACCAAAATGACAAATATTCAATACTCCACTATCAGACAACATGCAGACAAAAGTCTACATATTGCATAAATGAAAATAAAAGAACCATCTACATGGAAAAGGATAATTACGGTAAAGCACAGAAGAACCCAAATATGGTAGAGCCATCTCTCTACAGTACACTTGCAGGCTGATGCATCAAACAGAGCGTTCCATCTAGTGATGACTACAATGGATGGCCTACTTATCAAAAAAAAACAGGCATGCCAGCCTAATCATATCCATCAGCTTTCTTTACATTCAAGCAATGAATGCTGACCGTTAACTATTTTTGTTTACTAGAATCATTTCAAAGGCCACTGATCAGAAGTCTAGCATCATCTGATGGTTGTGAATTTTGTATCAGTTGCCATCCACGACACAGGAAATTAGATGGCTGAACTCAATCACCAGATTTAATACTTCATCCTGCAGCATGTACTTTGGAGAAATGGTACTGTGATATTCCAATTCATACACTCCACCATATCATCTTCCAATAGCAAAACAACAGAAGCCCACCAATATTGCCACAAACCAAGATCAAATAATCTCATGGCATACATAAAACAGCGTACCAAGTGAAAGAAAATTACATTTGAAAAAAAAAAAAAAAGGACACCCCACCATTATTTCCACAAACCAAGATCAAATGATCTCATGCAAGCACCAAAAGTAGGAAAAAAAAAAAAAAATCAAAACCCACATGTGAAATCCACTAAAAAATAATAACACTCAAACAAAGAACAACATGCTGCATGAAAGAAAATTTTAAACAAAGAATTCTAAAGAGAAACACCAAAAACCCACCAATATTTCCACAATTCAACATCAGATACTCTCATGCCATGCATCAAAAGTGACAAACAACCAAAACCCACATGCAAAAAGCCACTTAGGGGTCGTTTGGCAGCTTGGATTCGGGATTTGTGAAGATTTCAGTTTTTTGGGACATTAGGTAGCAAGGATTTCTAAGGATTTGGACTTTGATCCCTCCAAAGAGCCTTTTAGCATTCCCACCTCAAAGCTGATATGCAAAATCCTCTCAATTCCACAGGTATCAAAATCTACTGGAAGGATTTTTAATCCACACTTCCAAACGACCTTAAAAGAATAACACTCAAACAAAGGACAGTATACTACATGAAAGAACATTTTTTTAAAAAATCCAAAGGAAATAAATACTAGAAATCCACCAAATACCCCCAAAATCCAATATCGAACACACTCATATCAAGCATCCAAAATAAATAAATAAATAACAACAACAACAACAACAACAAACATCCAACATCGAACATCGAACATCAAACTACATGAAAGAACCAAAAATACCATCCCCATATCAATAGAAAAACAAAGAAAAAAAAAACAACATCGAATTCACACATACCAATCATCAAACACATCAAATTCTGAAAACCCAGATGAAAAAAAACACAAAGACAAAAAAAGAAAAAAAAAAATTGGTAGAAAATCTGCATAGTGCATGAAAGGAGGTGAAATCGACATGTACCGAAAACATCGGAAGCGAGGAGAACAGCAAGCTTGGAATCGGAATGGCCGGTGATGTAGGCCTTGAGGCCACCGACGTCTTCTACGCACCCCTGACCGCATGTAGAGCTCAACGTGTGAGGATTTTCACAGCACTGAGAGCTTGCCATTTTCACTGACACGAGAGAAAGAGAGAGCGGGAGAAATAAAACATGGGAGAGGATGTTTTTATAAAGGCAACGTCTATGCGGTAGACCGCGGACTGCCGAAGTAAATTCGTCCTCTGCTCGTTGACCTGCGCCATGAGCATGTCACTCCGAAACGGATTGCGTCCTACCCGCCGGACGATAATCCGTACGGGCAGGAATCTGTGTGGCCCACCGTGATGTAATGTTTTTATCCAATCCGTTCATCCATTTTATAAGACATTTTAAAGAAAATATAACAAAAATAAGCTAGGTTCACATTTTTACTGGACCACACCAAAGGAAGTAGCGTTGATAATGACACCCACCGTCTCCAGCTGGGAACGGGCAGGATCTTTGAGTGGCCGTCGTGATGTATGGGTCTTATCCACACCGTCCATCCATTTTTTAGTATCATTTTAGGATGTAGGTCCAAAAATGAGTTGGATCCAAGGCTCAATTGTACCACACCACATGAAGCAGCGGTGATAATGATTTTCACCGTTGAAACATTTCTAAGGCCTGCCTTAATGTTTATTTGTCATCCAACCTATTCATAAAGTTACATAGACCTGGATGAAGAGAAAACACAAATATCAACTCAATCCAAAATTTCTATGGCCCTCAAGAAGTTTTCAACATTAAGAGTTTAATCCCCCTTGTGTAGTCAACTTGAGCCTTACATCTGCCTAATTTTTGGGCTTATAACCTTAAATGATAGGAACAAATGGATGGACGGTGTGGATGAAACCCATACATCATGGTGGGCACTCAAAGCTCCGGCCCGCTCCCAGCCGGAGACGGGTAGGACGCAATCCGCGTCCATTTTTTTTGGAAGTGGATTGCGTATTGAGTAACTCAGTACTCTTGGCATACGGAGTAAACTGTGTGGGGTCCACTGTTATTTTTTTATTCTATCCACTCCGTTAATCCATGTTAACAAATAATTTTTATATTAGATTCTAAAATTGAAGCAAATTAAAATCTCAAGTGGACCACACTACAGGAAATAGTTTGATTAAACCTCTACCATTGAAAATTTTTTGGAGGCCAATGAAGTTTTGGATCAAGCTGACGTTTGTTTTTTCTCTTCATCCATGTCTTTGTGATCTTATGAACAGGTTTGATGACAAATAAAAATTAATCTGAACCCTAGGAAGGTTTCAACGGTGGAAATCATTATTCCACACTCTTTCCTGTGTAATGGTCCACTTGAGCTTTGGATTCACTTCAATTTTGATATCAACCCCTAAAATTATCAGTAAAAATGGATGGACAGTGTGGATAAACCAAATACATTAACAGTGGTCCCAACTGAGTTTACACAGTAGGATAAAAGCATACCTGAGTAACTCAGTACGCAATCCGATTTCTTTTGTTTTAACCATCCAAACTATTCATAAGGTCGTGTAGACCCGGAATTAGTGAAAACACAAATATCCGAAACTTTTGCAGCCCCGTGAAGTTTTTAATGGAGACCGTTAAATATCTCCTTTTGGTCCACTTAAGCCTTGTTTCTCCATCAATTTTGTATCTATATTCTAAAATGATCTCTAAATATAGATGGACGGTGTGGATAAAACCCTTACATCTCAGTGGACCCAACAGATCCCTGCCAGACGGATTATCGTGCCGGCGGGGCGCTTCCTTCATATACGTCTTTCAAAATGGGTAATAAAAATCAGGTGGAGGCGTGGAGCCCACTTTCGTGATGCCTATGATAAATCTGACCCGTCATATTTTTAAAATAAAGGCTGGTGGGTCCCACACATTTAGAAAAACCTTTAACGATCTACCCTTTCTTAGCTTGTGGCCCACTTGACCGCTGGATCGGATCGTCTTTCCATCCCACCGGTCAATTTACTTGGCCAAACTCGTGAATGGCGTGGATTTCTCTCAAACATGACACTGAGCTCCCACCATTTTGGAAGCCACCTCCATTGTATTCTCACACAGGAGACATCTAGTCACCTCGTTATCATTCAACCGTTGGATCTAGATGGGACCCACTTTTGTAATGCTTATGACAAATCTGATCCGTCCACCAATTTCTTCATTTCACAGGCCCAAAATCAAGGGTGATCTAACGTCCAATTTTTTTTGTTTTGTGGCTAACTTTAGATCTAGTTCATCGTCCAGGCAAACACAAATACTATTTTTGTGGTCTACTTGAGCGTTGGATCTGCCTCATCTTTGTGCACATAAAATAATATAAGAGAAGGGATGAACAGCGTAGATAAACAGATACATGAGGGTGGACCCACCTACGGAACTACCCATTCGTGGCTAGAGACGTGCGGGGGTAGGACGCAGTCCGCGTCTGAGGCGTCCCGCCGACCACGGTGCATCCGGGGATATTCTAAGGGCGCGGTGGAATGACTTCATTGATGATGTCAGCCGTGGAAGATGATGGATTGATTACTCGAGCTTTGGATTACTCAACCTGTCGGTAGCGAATCCGCGTTGAGGATGATGTGTTCCCGGATTAGTCACCCACAGGTTGAGTAGCTACGCTCGCTACCGAAGTGGCATTAACAGGTTATGCGGACCCACCGTGATGTATGTTTTGTATACGCACCGCATCACAGAAAATATGAGACATTGTCGCCCACAGTTAACAAGTTCTAAAGGCGATAAAAGTTTTCGATCAAGCTTATAAATGTGTTTTCCTTCTCTCATGTCTTCGTTAACACATGAAGAGGTTGGATCTTAAATAAAAATCGTAATACACCTTTGAAGGCTTCAACGGTGGGCGTCACTCTCCCCACTATTTTTGTGGTGGGGTCCACTCTAGCTTGGATCACCTTATTCCTTGGATAATATCTTAAAATAATCTCACCTATTGTGTGTACGATGTGGATACAAAACATACATCATGGGCCACAGAGCTTGGTGGCGTCACTTCAGTAGCCAGTCTCGCAGCTCAACTTGCCAGTAGCTAATCCGTCCGTGTTCCTGCAAATTGCCCGACTCTTCGCTACGTCTATTTACACCACGTGTCACATGCGCCTAGGGTTGTACACGAACCGGGCTAGCCCGGTTAACTCGCACAACTTGGTCTGAAAAAACTCGACTCGGCCCAACCCGAAACTGAGTTCAGTGCGGGACAGGCCATTTTTTTCAACTCGAAACTGAGTTTGGGCTGAGTTCGAACAGGTCCCAGTTCGGCCCAACTTGGTCGAAAACCCGACTCGACCTGGCCTGACTCAGCTATATATATATATATATATTCCTAAATTCCTAACCATTTACAGCAATCCAAGCCGTTCAAATCATGGGTCCCTTTGTAGATGGAGCAAAGTCCTAAAAATCTATGACAAATGCCCTTCCCAAAAATCAAGGTTGTTCAAGTTACCTGTCAAAGCCCTTCCCATAAAATAGATGGAGCAGAGTCAAAAAATCAAGGTCATCCAAATCGTGGGTCCGAAACTGGCCCGAACTCGCCCGATTGCTGACTAGGCCGAGTTTGGGCTGGACATGTTAGCCTGGTGACCGGGTCAGGCCGGGTTCGGACTGAGTTTGGCTGGTGACTGGGCGGGGCTGGGTTGAGCCTAGTTCAACTCGGTTCGGCTCGATGTACACCCCTACATGCCCCTCAAATGGAAACGGATTGGCTACTCCCCTGCAACTACCCAATGGCTAGTCGTTGGTGCTTTGTGGGCCCCACCATGTTGTATGTGTTTCATCCATGCTGTCCACCTATTTTTCTAGATAATTTTATGGTATTATCCTAAGATTATCCCAATCTCAAGTGGACTACATTATAGGAAATAGTGTTCAATGTCGACCATTAAAAATATTTTGGGGCCGTAAAAGTTTTGTATGAAGCTGCACTTTGTTTTTTCCCTTCACCTCATAAGTCAAATTAACAGTATGGTGGGCCTTAGAAGGATTTTAATGGTGAATATACAATCACTATTGTTTTCCTGTGGTGTGGTCCACCTGATATATTTATCCCTCTCATTTTTGGGATCAAGCCCTAAAATTATCTAGAAAAATAGATGGACGGCATGGATGAAACACATACATCATGGTGGGCCCACAGAGCACCGACCGCTAGCCACCGGGCTAGTGGCATGGGGAGTAGCCAATCCGTTTCCGCCTGGAATGAGCCACACCATCACGGGGCCTGCTGTCGCGGATTCCGGATCCACTGAAGTGGGGCACGCCCTGCAAAAGCCTTTTGCAGGCAAGGATGATCGGTGGGCCCCACCGAGATGTTTTTGAGAAATCTACTCTATTCATCCTTTTTGCCAGCTCATTTTAAGAGATGGGGCTAAAAATGATGTGGATCCAAAACTTAAGTGGATCACATGAGATGGAAAATAGGGAAATAAATACCTACTATTAAAAAATTTTTGGGCTACACCTTGATATTTATATGCCATCTAAACCGTTTATAATGTCATTCCCATTGGGATGAAGTGAAAAATAAAAATAAAAATTAGCCTCATATAAAAAATTTATAGCCATGAGAATGTTTCAATGGCGCTCACTAAATCTCCACTGTTTCTTCTTGTGTGTCACACTTGACTTTTGGATAATTTGTATCGCATATCATAAAATAAGCTCAAAAAACGGATGGACGGGATGGATTTCACACAAACATCTCGGTGGGCCCCACCGAGCATCATTACACATGAATTTCCTTATCTTTGGGAGGAAATCCGCGTCCCTGAGGTGGGTGGATTCCTGACCATGGGTCCTACTGTGATGTATGTACTTTAGTTCATTGACGACTCAGTTCTGAGCATGATCCTGAAAACGAAACAAATCTGAATTTCAGGTGGACCACACCGTAGGAAAAAATGGTGATTGACCATTAAAATCTTCTTGTGAGTCAAAAAGTTTTGGATTAGCCCTTAAAAAGTTTTCAACGGTCAACATTCAATCATTACTATTTCTTGTGGTGTGGTATGCCTGAAACTTGAATTAGCTTTATTTTTTAGATTATGCCCTCAAATGAGCTTTTTGAGACAGATGAACAGCATGGATATCAGGAATATGCATCACAACAGGCCCCACAGTCAAGGATCCACCTAAGCTGTGCCGTTTTAAAAATCACAACAGACGATTCTGGGCTATCCATTAGGCTAGGGCTGGCAATGGGCCCCGCCCAGCTTTGAACTAAGGACACATATTTGGATAAATTCTCAACCGGCCTCGAGCTCAGGTAATGTCATCCTAACCTGGCATGCTTGGCTTAACGTGACTATGAATATCTAGTGTATGGTTTGGGTGCAGCCCAAACTGTGGGGTTCAACTGTGATATATGTGCCTTACATCCACACTGTCCATCCATTTTGAAAGCTCATTTTAGGGCATGATACCAAACACGAAGTAGATTCAAATCTTAGGTGGACCATATCACAGGCAACGGTAGCGATTGAATCCCCATCATTAAAAACTTCGTGGAGGCCACTATGGGCCGCTGGAATGTTTATTTGTCATCCGACCTGTTGATAAGGTCACAAAGACCTAATGAGAAGTTTTTAATGGTTGATTATCACTATTTCTTGTATTATGGTCCACCTTAGATTTGGATCTGCTTCATTCATGGAATCATACTTTAAAATGAATTTTCAAGATGAATGAACGGCGTAGATATAATACATAGACATCATAGTGGGAACACATTCAAGGATCCCAGCGAGCTTGATCAATTTGGATCCAACTAAGTAGTGCGTGGGAATATCCTTTCAAATTAGGGTTATTAATTAAAATATCTCTCAGTTGTGATATCATAGAGGCGACATTAATATTTGAAGCTATTATTATTTTAGCCCTCTACACACTATTCGAAAATACCCACCTGCTAGCCATCCCCTAGTATAGCCATATATTTTGCCATATATTTTCACGGAAGTTGAGAGAACTTTTTGAGAATAGAAGTGTGAACCCCGCTAAATCAATGATTAGGGCCATGGTAATCTGATTCGTCCACTTTCATGGGACAACCGGGAACCCAAGTAGGGTTAATTTAAAAAATGGAGATGTTTGTGGTCCGCAACTACAATAACAATATGCGTTAATTCTAGATTATTTCCTCTAATGCAGTCCATCTGTGATGAGTTTTTTTTTCTCAAACTTTGGAAGATGGCATGAAATTAAAATCTCTTTCATGTGAATGACTTGAATTTACAACAAGACAATCATGTGGGCCTCACGTAGGGTATCATGGGAGTTCAAAATGTTTGGCCCATGCGTGAGAAGACCTTTTGGCCTTTTCTTATTTCTTCTTCATTTTTTTTTTTCACATGAGGGAGCACAGGAAAAGAAAAAACCTCTTCGATGGTTAATATTTATATAGGCGCACACTACACTCCCCGACGACGATGAAAAACTTTGACCAATCTCTAACGAAGCTTCAAGCGTAAAAACTATAGTTTTTCTTAAGTTCTCCGGCCACAATCTTTGACATAGAAGTTATGACGACCAAATGTGAGTTCTTTTGTGTCTTGTATTTGTTTTTATTGGTGGATATTAATAGTTTGAGTTTTTTATAGGGAGGAGGGTGTGACAGTTCTATTTGCAGTTGTTTTTTTTTTATATTTCGTTGGGTATAAATGGTAAGAATTTGTGAATGGGAGGATGACGTTGAAGAATGTTGTAATTGATGAATTTTTACAATTAAAGAATGTTATAATAGATAAATTTTGTAATGGAAGATTGTTGTCATGAATGAATGTAATAAATGTTCGAATAGATAAATATTATAATAGAAAATAAAATCCAAATGAGATAATTCCAAAGCCATTTGAAATTTTAGCAAGTTATCTTTCTAACAAGCACAATATGACCAAAATCATTGAAGTTATGACCGTTTTCATTGGATTGATGATCCACCATGCATATTGACAATTCACATTCCTTAATGAAATTTAGACATACTTTTATATAATTAAATAGTGTAAGAATGAGGTGATTCCAAATCTATTTGAAAGTTAATCAAATTATCTTTTCAACGAGTACAAGATCACCTAAATCGGACATGTAACGAGAGAGTTATGACTGTTTTAGTGAGACCGATGAGTATGTACCAGCAATCCACAGTCCTTGATAAACTTTGGGCCCACTTTTGGGTAGTTATGTAACAACCCGTCCAGTCGGTACAGTGTCCTGGGGCGTACACGTCGGATTTTTCGCAGGACCGAGCGTTTAAAACATTCGTGGTGGGGGTGCCATGAGCTAATTAATCTAGGATTAGCCCATTTGAATATAAGGGATACGCCATGGCAAGACCAAGTGCGGGCCGCCAAGCCGGATGACCATTTACACTGAGCTACAGTCCGTCCGGGCTGTACCGCGACGCCGGAAGGTCAGAAAAATCTAAAAATTTAGGGGATCATAGGACTCACTGGGCTTGTGGACCATCACGGACCGCGGACCCAGCAGACACTCAGAAGTGGGATCTGGCACTGACTTAATGCACCCCACCCTCGCCAGGACCAAAATCTGGCGCTTGCGAATGAAATCGAGATTCCAGGCTATCCAACCATTGGATCTCTTCCATATTTATGGTGGAGGTCTAATGGATTTTCCTACACCCGTCCACCAACTCTGGGACCCGATCGTGGGTCGGTGACCGTCGATCACAAATCGGACCCGTACGACCAAACCCCAGGTCCGATCGTCCCCAAATTTTGCATGGCCCTTCATCGGGCCATGAAGCACCTAACCTAAAAATTTCATGGATCGGGCCATGAAGCATCCAACCTAGAAATTTCATGGCCAGAGGACCACCAGAATCACTCCAATCACCAGAATGGACCCCTCAGGGCCGTTTAAAGGCCAGAACCGTTGACTCAAACCCCACAACCGTCCATCCGTTAGTTCCCAAACTTTACCCGGACCCTAAACGGGCCATAGGGCACCTACCCACCAAATTTGGTGGCCAAAGGAGCATTAGGGCCACACCACCCCCAAAAATGATCCCTAGTAGGCTAATTTGGGAATTTGAGGAAACTTGGGGCCAAGGGGCCCAAGTCTAATGAATAAACCCTAGCTCCCATAACTCTCTCTCAATTCCTACAACCACCAAGGGAGAAAGAGAGTAAAGGAGAATGTAGAGGAGGGAAGAGAGAAGGAGGAGATCCAAGGTGGACCCTAGATCAAGGTGGGGCCCCAAGAAAAGCCAACCCTTTCAACTCTTTGCCTCTCTTGCAAGGAGAAAACTCCTCTCCTTATCTTCAACAACCGTCCGTGGGTTGCCTAGGTGAGGTTTTCACCCATCCTTCTTGAAATCCATGTAGTAAGGCGGGTTTGGTTTGGAATTCTAATATGCAATAGCTTGGTTTAGGAATTCCGACCGATCGACCCGAAAGCCCTCTTTCCTAAGCCATTTTCGAATCTCCAACGAACCATAGGTGCGGACTATTACTCCTAGGTGGTCTAGCACCAATTTCATTATGGGATTAATGATTTTGATTGCTTGGTTGAAGCATTTAGAGAATATAGAGAAGAAACTAGGATTTTATGCTTATTGGAGTGGTGTGGAATTATATGATTTATTTGATTTCCTCACATGATTTTTGTTCTCGTTTCTTACATGACTTGTTGTAAAATTTGTTGATTTCTTGTTGATGTCTTGTCGGATTGCTTTTATGATGTTGCCCTATAGTATGCATGCCTTAATTATTTCCGGTGCAAATTGTTTTCCATGAGTTGTGGGAAGTGAGCAACTTCCTCACTAACACACACAACACACATGCACCATTACTCATAAATCGTGATATCTTGCTTAGTAGATAAATTTGAATTATATGTTTGTGTGAGAATGTGATAATGATTTTGCTAGTTGATAACCCTGTCCGTTGACATGTTGTGGACCGCCATTTGAACCCTAGGGTTGGTAAGAAAACAAGGAAAGTTGAGGCGGTCCCGTTGGTAGGACCACCTTGAGGCTAAACCCGCGGATTTGGGCGAGTGCGTGTGGGCGACAGTAGTTGGACTACATGGGTTGGTCGCACCCGATGTCGTACCGCCATGTACTCGCCTGGACTCATGCGGTCTAGCCTACTGTCTGACCAACCATGATTGTTAACCCTGTTTGCTCACAACTGTATGGAACCTGTGACACCCTACAACCGAGGTAGCCCATCAATAATCCACTGAGAAATGGTCCACAGCCTCGTGAGCCGGGCATGGTGGAATGGGACACTGTGTTCGAGCTGTCGGCCTACGCTGGGGTGACGCGCCTCCCCGTAGTGACTGCGAGCGACCCCACATTCAGCACCCCCATGTACTTGAAGTCGGGGATGGGGGAAACCCGACGGGGTCAAGGACCGCGGGGTCTCGGCCTCACGCATTGGGGGGCCTTGGCCTCGCAACTAGTTCAGGGCATTTGATATGTGGGGTGTGACATATTCCCAAACCTGCTGGATGAATGGACTTAACTAATAACTCAGCTAACACGATCGCATCGCATCGCACTAGTTAAGGTAGCGACTTGGCAGTCGAGGTCGCATTGAGGGAGTGTTGGCATTGGCGATCGTTAGATGTTGTCGCACGAGGGAGCGTTGTTGTGAGGGCATGCATCATATCATGTTGCATATATGCGCATTAATAAGATTACTTAGATGTATGTGATTGTGTGCTTTTCATTAAGACCATATTAAAATTGATGCATATGATAACTTGAGATTAATAGCCCCCACTGAGTTGATCACTCACTCCCACTCTGGGACGGTGTTTTAAAACACCAACCAGACCCTCTTATAGATGCAGGTGACCCGGGACTGGAGGAGCCTGGCGAGGCGAGCTTGGACGAGGAGGACGAGCTATCGTACTTCCAGTTGATGGAGGGTTCTCCGCCTGCTTGATCGGCGGGATTGGGATGGCCGGGCTTGGGCTTGGCCTCATTTTTTTGGATCATAGTATTCTTTTGTAGTTGGTTGGGCAACGCCTTGTGCGACCCATTTTTGTTTGGACTTGTATTTATATATATATGACAGCCCTCTTTCATTTCAGCCGCATTGCGTGTTCATGTTTCATGTTCAGGGAGTTTCCGGCTGCGCTACTCAAACAGATTTAATGCACATTAATGGAAACCTGATAATAGTGACTCCCGGAAACTCGGGAGTTGAGCGGATGCACGACCCCCGATTTTCAGGGCGTTACAAATTAAATGGTGTCAAATGAGGTGATTTCAAAGTCATTCGAAATTTCATCAAATTACATTTCCAACAAGTACAGTATCACATAAATCGAATATGTAACAAGAGAGTTATGACTATTTTTGTCAAATCAATGATTCAGAGCGAGTATCGATGATCCATAGTGAGTATTAGTGATGCATAGTGCTCTGGCCACAATCTTTGACATAGAAGTTATAATGGCCAAATATGAGTTCTTTTGTGTGTTGTATTTGTTTTTATTGGTGGGTATTAATAGTTTGAGTTTTTTATAGGGAGGAGGGTGTGACAGTTCGATTTGCAATTGTTTTTTTTTTTTTTTTTTGGTTGGGTATAAATGATAAGAATTTGTGAATAGGAGGATGACGTTGAAGAATGTTGTAATTGATGAATTTTTACAATTAAAGAATGTTATAATAGATAAATTTTGTAATGGAAGAATGTTGTAATGAATGAATGTAATAAATGTTCGAATAGATAAATATTATAATAGAAAATAAAATCCAAATGAGATAATTCCAAAGCCATTTGAAATTTTAGCAAGTTATCTTTCTAACGAGCACAATATGACCAAAATCATTGAAGTTATGACCGTTTTCATTGGATTGACGATCCACCATGCGTATTGACAATTCACATTCCTTAATGAAATTTAGACATACTTTTAGATAATTAAATAGTGTAAGAATGAGGTGATTCCAAATCTATTTGAAAGTTAATCAAACTATCTTTTCAACGAGTACAAGATCACCTAAATCGGATATGTAACGAGGGAGTTATGACTGTTTTAGTGGGACCAATAAGTGTGTACCAGCAATCCACAATCATTGATAAAATTTGGGCCCACTTTTGGGTAATTAAATGGTGTCGAATGAGGTGATTTCAAAGCCATTCGAAATTTCATCAAATTACATTTCCAACAAGTACAGTATCACACAAATCGAATATGTAACAAGAGAGTTATGACTATTTTTGTCAAATTAATGATTCAGAGCGAGTATCGATGATCCATAGTGAGTATTAGTGATGCATAGTGAATATCAGCAAACCATAATTAATATCAATGATCCTTACTGAATATTGGTGATTTATAGTGAACATTGACAATTTACAATTAATATTGGCGATCAATTTTAGATTGCCAATACGAACTGTGGATTGGTGATATGACGAAAACTGTCATAATCCCTCGTTACACATCCAATTTGGAGGTACTCATTGAAAAGGCAATTTAATGAACTTTCAAATGTTTTTACAATCACTTCATTTGAATACCATTTGATTGCTCAAAAATGAGCCCAAAGTTTATCAAGAACTGTGTATTGTCGATATGCATTGTAGATCATTAGTCCCACAAGAATTGTCATAACTCCCTCATTACATGTCCATCTTGTACTCATTGGAAAGATAAATTAATGAAATTTCAAATGAATTTGGGATCACCTCATTTGAACATAAATTTATTGCCCGAAGGTGGGCTCGAAGTTACCATGGGTCATCGATACTCATAGCAGATCATTGGGCCCACGAAAACGGTCATAACTCGCTCGTTAAATGTGGATTTAGGTGATATTTATACTTGTCGAAAAGGTAATCTCATGAACTTTAAAAAAAACTTTAGAATCACCTCATGTTTACACTATTTAATTACCCAAAGGTGGGCCTAAGGTTCAGCTATTTGATATCTCATTCGGTGATAAATGTCATGATTAACTTTGAGCCCAATTTTAGGCAACTAAATGGTGTCCAAATGAGGTGATTCCAAAGATATTTGAAACTTTATTAAATTGCCTTTTCAACAAGTACAAAATCAGCCAAATCAAACATGTAACGAGGGAGTTGGGACTATTTTTGTGGGACCGATGATCCGTAGTGAGTACCGGTAATCCATAGTGATTATTGGCGACCCACAGCAACTTTGGGCCCACTTTTGGTCAATCAAATGGTGTACAAATAAGATGATTTCAAATCTATTTGCAAGTTTATCAAATAAACTTTCAGAGGAGTATAAGATCACCCAAATTGAATATGTAATGAGAGAATCATATGACCATTTTCGTGGAATTTGCGACCCGCGGGGAATTATGATAGTTATGATCGATCATTCCTTTCGACATTCATCTATTAAAATATTCATCACGTTCATTCATTTCAAAATTTATCCATTATAACATTCTTCCATTATAAAATTCATCCCTTTTCACAAACTTCCACAATTCATACCCATAAAAAATAATTATAAAGGGAACTACTACACCCTCATGCCTTTCAGAAATTCCCACCATTGATACTCACTAACAAAACAAAAACAAAAGCAACATACAAAAGTCATTATTATCCTAACTTAAACATACATTTGATCGTCATAGTTTCTATGTTAGAGAGTGATAAAAAAATATTAAAAAATCACTTAGAAGCTCACTAGAATGGAGAGAATGACATCGGATGTATGCCGAAAGCTTGATGGAGTGGGTCGCATGAAGGTGGCAACGGTCTTAACGGCTAAATGATCCCCTCCTGTGAAAAAAAAAAAAAGAAGGGCCAAATGGCTTTTCCCATATAAGGGATTCACCTATTGAACCCATCTCATGTCTTATGTGGAGCCCATTGAATTATCTTAGAGCAGATCCAAGTTGTCCACATGAAAGGAGTTTTAATTTTATGACATTAGCTGAAGTTTGAAGAAAAAACTCATCACGTGTAGACCGCACTGGTGAAAACAGTATGAAATTAATGCATGACGCTAGTATAGTTGTAGGCCACGTACAACTTTAATTTTTTTTTTTTATATATAAAATAACCTTGTTATGGGTCCAGGATTGGTCGATTAAAGTGAACGGATCATATCCATGAAGGGGTAGCCCCAATTATTGATTTAGTGGGGCCCACGCCCCATCCTCATAAGGCTCTCTCAACTTCTGCAAAATGCTACTGCTGTATGAACATGATAGTGGTTATTCAATCACTACTGTTTCCTATGGTGTGGTCCACTTGATATTTGGATTTCCTCATTTTTTGGGCTCATACCCTAAAATAATTTGGCAAAATGGACGGATGACATAGATAATATACATAGATCATGGTTAGGCCCACAACACTAACCCGTACCCCCAACCTCGATTATGGAGGGTCACTACCAAACCCACGGGGCTCAAAACCTACTACATAGGCCAATTGTAGTGAGATAAACGCGGTTGATTTGGTCAATTAGTAAAAAGATGAAAAGAATTCTGTGTGGATTTGATACTCATGAGTGAGTCCAACTTACCTTCGATGGACCACCGTCTAGCATTGGAACATCGCACGTGGATGACGAAATGCAAAGTGGACCCACGAGTGTGCTAGCACACATGTTTGAGATTGGAGTCGTTCCTTAGATCTCTACTACCTACATGCCAATCTCTAGAAAATCAAACTGACATAAATAGAATCATTAAGTGGGCCACACATGTATTAACAGAAATCTTGGCCAAAATTCCCTGCACAGGTGGGGCCCACATGTGTAAATGAGCTCTCTCACATGCATATAGTTCAACGGGCTTTATTCCATCAATATAATCTATACTATATATTTATAAAGATCAAAGTTACTAAGAAAATAAACATAGAACAGACCCAACTCATTTTTTATTAGGTCAGAGACGGTGGGACTAACTGAATGAACTAGACCCAATTAATATAGATGAGAAATTTTTTTATTTTGATAATGTTGAGATGTGCATGTGACAATTGGTGTTTTTTCAATATGATGAATTTATTTGATAATTTTATTTAGAGTGTGGGAAAATTCAATGCTGCAGCTTTTCATTAGTCATCTCATATTTTCTCTCTGTGATAGATTGGATACTACACAACATAAATTTTAATGCCTAGAACTTCTTTAGGCACTATCATAGTTTATGCGTTAGATCCACGCCATCCATTAATTTTTTTATATCATTCTAGAGAAATAGAATGAAAAAATGAGTAACATCCAAAGCTCAAATGAACCACACCATAGGGGATTGAATGACTATGGTTAAAACTTTCTTAAGGTCCACGTGATGTTTATTTGCCATTTAACCTCTTCATAAGGTCACAAAGACTTGGATAAAGGAAAAAACAAATATCAGCTTGATTAGAGACTTCTGTGGCCTAAAAAAGTTTTCAATGGTAAGCATCCAATTCCCACCATTTCCTATAGTGCGGCCCTCTTGAGAGTGGTATTCACCTCATTTTTTCATTTCATGCACTAAAATGATATGGAAAAATAGATGGACGGTGTGGATCTGATACATACATTATGATGGCATATGAAAGTTTCACATGTCAACACTTTTGATTTTCTTCTCCAATGAATATGATGCATCACATAGTAAGCAACAAAAGTTCTTGACTTGTGAAATTTACGTGGGCCTCACCATGACCTATTTCTTAAGTCTACACTGTCCATTCATTTTTTAAAAAGATTATTCTAGGATATGAGACAAAAATAAGGCAAATTTAGCTCAAGTGGACCACGAAAGGCTCTTATCAAGTTGATATTTGTGTTTTCCCTTTATCTAGGTATGTGTGACCTTATGAACAGGTTAGATGACAAATAAATTGCATGGTTGGCCATAGGAAGTTTCAATGGTAGTTCGTTCAATCCCCATCACTTTTAGTTGTGTGGTCCAATTGGGCTTTGGAAGGCGCCTGGTTCATGCATTCTACAACACCATTATGCTTTGGTGTGCACTTCATTGTGTTCTGCTGAATAACATCTTCATCCTTGCAATACTATTCAAAATCTGTCAACATACATTCTCCATCGTTATCCATCCTTAAGACTTTTAATTTTTACCTAGTTTATTTTTCAACCATCGCTTTTGATTGCTTGAACATAACAAATACCTCAGATTTATGATTAAGTACATAAATCCACACATTTCTCAAAAAATCATCTATAAAAGAAAAAGTAAGATGATCTTCCTAGAGAAATAGCGAGCGACAAACTCCATACAACTGAACACGTAAAATCTAACAATCCCTATTGACATATTTTCCTGTATTAAACCTTAACTTTGATTGTTTCCTATATATGCAATATTCACATATATCTAAATTAGAACTTTTAAGATTTGGGATTAATTTTTGATCAAGAAGTACCTTCATACCCCGCTCACTCATGTGGCCTAAGCGCGCATGCCACAAATGTGTTGATGTATAGTCCGCCATAGATACCATAACTTTACCTGATATAATATTCTCAATCAATGTATAGAGGTTTCCCACTTGTTCAACCTTTATTATCATTATGATCCCCTTTTGAAACTTTCAAGACTTCGTCTTGACCAACAAATTTACATCCACTTGCATTAAGAGCGTCCGGAGAAACTAGATTCTTCTTCAAATTAGGAACATACCTCATATATATTAGAATATGCTTCACATGATCGTCAAACATCTTGATACGGACCGAACCAATTCCAACCATCTTACAAGCATAATCATTACTCGTAATAATTAGGCCATCATCATATTCATTATATAGTAAACCAACTCCGATGAAGACAAATATAGTAAGAAGCTCTTGTATCCAAGATCCACTTGTGATAGAAATTTCCGTCTTGGTCACGGGCAACAATCACAATCTTTAGTATCTTCACAAAACACAACTAAATTGGCATCTTTTAGGGGATGTTTGATTTTTAATTTTCCTGTGAATATAAGTTAAAAAGTAATTATGACTTACTCCACCTGTTTGAAATATGGGCAGTAATTACGTTTTGAAATTCAATCCATGATAACCATGTCATTACCTATTTACATATGTGGGCCCCGTCATGATATATGTGACTTATCCACACCATCCATCCTTTTTAACAGTAGATTTTAAGGGATGATGCCAAAAATGAAGCAAATCCAAAGCTCAAGTGGACCACACCTTAGGGAACAATGATCTTAAAGACATCAACGGTTGAAAGTTGTTTTCTCCCTAGGGCCCACATTGATGTTTATTTGTCATCCAACCTGTTCATAAGGTCACACAGTCATGAATAAAGGGGAAACAAAAATATCAGCTTGATCCAAAACTCCTAGGGTCCTCAAGAAGCTTTCAATGATAGGAGTTCAATTCCCATTGTTTCCTGTGATGTGGTCCACTTGAGCTTTGGATCTGCCCCATTTATCTGCTCATGCCCTAAAATGAGATGTTTAAAGGGATGGACGGTGTGGATAAGACACACACATCATGGAGGGCCCCACGATTTAACTTTTTTTCCACTCTGGTGACATAAGAAGGGTTGTAAATGACGGTGGCTGTCAACATCACATTGGAAATTCAACCGGAAAAACAGAGGTAAATAATTATTGCCCATTTACCTGGAATTACGGCTGTAATTAGAAAATCAAACAGCCCCTTAGTGAATCATCATATTTCTCATCTTTCTTAACATTTGGAGATTTGTAATCATTCTTAAGGTGTCCAATCTCCCTACGATTCCAACAAATCAACTTTCCTTTATTCTTGGATTTGGACCTTGATTTTAATTTTCCATTCTCTCACTCAAATATTCCTTCCTCTAGCCACCAACGGATTCATAGAAGTACGTTCACAAATATTTTATTGTTGCAACTCATTTGACTAAAGATCTATAATCATAGTTTAAATGTCCAAGGTATTTCTACTGTAGCACATAGTATCGGCTAGATACTTATAAGACTTAGGAAGAGACATCAACAAAATCAAGGCTTTATCCTCCTCCTCGATCTTAACTTCAACAATTGTCAATTTGCAACAAGCTTGTTGAACGTGTTAATATGCTCCAACAAATTTGACCCTTCAACCATCTTAAACGTTTAAATTTGTCTCTTCAAAAACATGTGATTCATTAGAAACTTCATCATATAGATACTCTTCAACTTTGTGTACAGTCCTGACATAGTCGTCTCACCAATGACATTAAAAAGAACTTCATTAGTTAATTACAACTGCATTGTGTTAATCACCCTTTGATCCAAATCATCCCATTCTCCTTCGTTTTATTGATTCCTTCCACTGTGATTTCTTAAGGAATGCGTGCTGCAGACCTTTTTTCATCGCATACGATACAGGCTCCACAATGTATTTTTATGCAAAGGCAAAATTGGGGACTTTCTTCTCATGTTTTTCTAAAAGAAACTCTCAATGCAAAAATGAGAGAGGGAGCCATCCTTATCACTTCCTTAAAATTAGGATAATATCTTTAAAAAAAAAGAAATAAAATCTAACAACCTCTTGCGTACCTATTTTTGCTTAGCACACTAACATTCTATGTCATAAATTGAGCTGCAACAAACCGCAACAACATACCCATCATTGGACACCTCCTCTTCGCTAAGGCTTCTACACCTCTCTCACATAGGAGGGGAAGAGAAATGTCATTTCAATTTCAACTATTTGATATGATACTCCTTAAGTGCACGGAATGACATATACACCACACCTCTATGATCCCCACCTGATGTATATCCGATTAATCCAAACTATCTATTCAATTGCCTATTGAGGCAATTCCATGTGCGTCTAGAACATCATTAAGAGAGTAAATGATTACCCCTACTCCACTTCCCTTAAGATAAGTCTTCTTAATTGTTGAGTATCTTGTCTCGTAGTCTGTGAATCTCATGGTCAAATAGTAAATTACTTGCTCTTTCCTATTAGTGTCGCTATGCTGGCAAGGATGCCTCCAGTCATGCTTGCTGAAACTGAGATGTAGAGTAGCAGTGGCCTTTCAGGGATAAGCGACACTAGCATTGGTAGATTCAGTAGGTAATTCTTGATCTTGTCGAAAGCTACCTGATAGTCAACGTTCTTTTTCTTTGAATTCTTTCAAAGCAATTTAAGACGGGCTCATAATTAGGTGTTGGCTAGGTAATAAAGCGATCAATGCATTGGATTATGCTTAGAAAGCTGCAAATTTCTTTCTCGATCTACGGAGGTGGTATATTGATGATAGCTTTGGTCTTGGTTTTATCGACACATGATACTTTCCTTACTGGCAATAAAGTCGAGTAGCTTGCCCTTGGATGCATCAAAGACACTACTGCTAGTTGAGACACAGCTTAAATTTTTTCTAAACAGTCGAAGAGTGTGTTGAAGTCTTCAAAATGCCCTTTGACGGTTCAAGAAAAAACAATTGTGTCGTCTACGCATACTTCCATTTTTTTATTCATTATGTCATGGAATAAGGTTGTCATAACTTGTTGATATATAGCTCCGGCATTCGTCAACTCAAAATTTATTCATCATGCATTGGCATGTGCACTCCACCATCTTTATCCATCATGGTAATGTGGGTTTTTGTAGCCCATTTCGGACCTAAAATTGTGATTTTTAGGGTTTATTTTGTAATGGGCCCTGGCCCAAGACACTGAACATGTCTAATGGTCCAAAGGATTTATCTTGACCATTCAATCAAGGGACCCATGATGCTGAATGTGATCTGTTAGCAACTTGATTCAACCATCCATTTAGTTCACAACAGCACCTACAAATCAGGTGGGGCCCAGTCCATTCAACATGTGTACAAGTGAGTCATGGCACATCACCGTCCAATCAAGATCGAAGGGTTTTGGGATCCTTGTATTCCTGTGATTAGAACTGTCATCAGGTCCATTATGCTGGGACGAAACTTCAACGCCCGACGATGAAGCGGCTGGCAGCGACCTCAAGCTCGAGGATGATTTTTCTCTTGTACATCAGGCCCACTAGGCGGGTGCTACGTACCTTGATCAAAACAAGCTGTTGGTGCCTGGACACCCAACTTGCCATTGGCAGTAATAAGGCCTGTGTTTTAGGACTGGGTGGGCCAGGCCTTTTACGACACTCGGATCAAGTCCTATTTAGAGTTGTCATGGGCTGGATATCAGGCCACTGGGTGGGCCCAGACCTTATTTTTCAGCTTGTGATGGAAGATGGTTGGCTATATCCTTTTCTACCGTCCATTTGGAGGTCTAAATGATCAGAGATTAGAATGCTAGGATAGCCAAATAAGTGTGGGGCCCACATTTTAAAGTGTCCACCAATAGGCCATAGGCATCTCAAGGACTGTCTAAATGGGACTAACACCATGATATTGATGGTCTAACGAACTATTCCTCTGCTTGTAATCATCACGGAAGATGACTTTTGTGAGCATGGTCCATACAGAGGGAGGCCCAAGAAATCAATGGTCTGGATACCATACTACAGGCCCCACTCGTAGAAAATTAAGACCCTTAAGGCACCATAAGCCCTAGGTCCAAAGATATATTATAATTCCTCAAGGCTGAGATGATTCATCTATGATCATATCACTGGGTCCCACCCATCGTTTTAAGGCTCAGATGAGTCTGATGCAATTCGTTCTCAGTAGGATCTGATCCGGTTCAATACCACATCCATGAGTCAATGCCCGAGTTCACCCCGAGTCGACTCAGAACAAGACAAGTCAGTCCGAGTCACCCAGTCTTTTAACCATGGTCCCACCAATTAAAAAGAAGAACATGCACAAAGCCACATCCCATTTGGGTTTTTCAGTTTGTACAAGAGGGACCTTGATCCAAGCCTCTACTTCCCCTGACAATCCAGGCCACTGATATGGCAGCCTCACCATGGATGGCCCATGACCCAAAAAATCCCAAGTGTGATGGATCCTAGCTCTTCAAACCTGGCCTGACCTGCTGCTGCATTGTTTTAACCATCTATTTGTGGACCACCTATTTCAGGGATTAGAACTCTTCCAACTAACAGCAATTTGGGTCAATGGAGCATCCATAGTAGGGCTCACAATATCAACTGCATGAGTCATTGGATGATGGGCCCACTCACCCCCACCTGTGCCAGTACAACCTTTCTGCCTGAGTAATGTCTAAAACCCCTCTGATATAAAACAAGACCTGAATTACCTTCTCCATGTGCTTGTTGATCATGGTTCCAAGATTCAAGCATGCACTCAACATTCAATAAAAAACACACATTCTCTACAGAACCCGACAAGAAAATAATGGTCCACATCCAACTTAATAGGACAGTCTACCCAGATCAGCAGGTACTTGGGTTAGCAACCAGTCCAATTTCTGAACCTTTTCTTTAATTTGGATCAACCATGTTGGCCCCAGTAAAATATCAGCAGTGTCAGCCGACTTTCAAGTAGAGACACTGGGAGACTCGGTACTACACGTTTTTGGGTTCTTAAACTAGACTGAATGGCAGTGTGTTTGACTGAGTCAGTACTTTCCGTGACTCGACGTTTTTGGGTTCTTAAACTATGATTGAATGACGGTGCATTCGGGAGTGTTCTAGCGATTGAATGATGTGGCCACAATGGTGTAAGAAGACCCATCTACACACCATGGGGGCAACCAGGTGGATGCCCCCTATCCAGACAAATCCAACCCAACCCAACCCAGAACAACCTAAACCTGACCGGATTTGGGTCCAGGTCTTCAAATATGAAACCAAGACCCAAATGCAGTGGTTCTTCTTTTCTTCAGGCATATCTAGACTTCTAATAATAGATATTTGGCAAGTAATATCCAAAACCCGACAAACAATCTACTTGATTATGGCATCCAGAATCATCGGAATCACTCACCGAGTTCCACTAATAACACAGAGAGAAGCAGGTTATACATACAACTCTTACTTGCACTATCAAACATTGTTTTTAATCATATACAAAGTATCTTCTCTTACTTGACATACTTAGTGAAACAGCCCAACAAGTCCTGATGCGATTCTTCTGCCTTCTTCACAGCTGCTTCATCATCATCACTGTACCTCACCGTCCATCCATGTTCCACCCCCGGGAAGATCTTCACAAAAGAATCCACCTGTGGAAAGGCCAGCAGTCCTCAGCCATTGATCGAAGTCGAATTGTATGAATGCAATTTCTGGCTAACACTACAGATGTATATTCACTATTTCAAGATCAGGTCGGGACACTAGTCAGGTAGGCCACATTTAACTGAAAAAAAATGCAAGACCATCCACTTATTTTTAGTGTCATGGCACACCTACTGAGTGAACCTCCTATATCATTGGAGGGCAACATCTACACCATGAGTTCCACCTGATGAACGGCCTGGATGGTTCACATCTGCCATGCTGGCACATCTGGTGGCATGTGCATTAGCTTACTTGGACAATCATGTAGACTTCACAAAGCTCATATAGACTAATGGTATTTAAGCAAATTGAGATTGAAAGCAAGTGGATGGATTGATTTTGCACATATGGAGCTGTTTTGTACGAGAAATCTTTGAAACTAGTTAAGATGAAAGAAATCAGCATCTAAGGCTTAGGCGCCAAAGCACATAAGGTACATTTTGTAGAGGGTGCTGATCATTCAAACAAGCAAATTTGTGTGGATGGTGACGGAACTCAGACTTTCAATCAGTGGATATCTCTAGATGGTTCACATCTGCCATGCTGGCACATCTGGTGGCATGTGCATTAGCTGACTTGGAAAATCATGTAGACTTCACAAAGCTCATATAGACTAATGGTATTTAAGCAAATTGAGATTGAAAGCAAGTGGATGGATTGATTTTGCGCATATGGAGCTGTTTTGTACGAGAAATCTTCAAAACTAGTTAAGATGAAAGAAATCAGCATCTAAGGCTTAGGCGCCAAAGCACATAAGGTACATTTTGTAGCGCGTGCTGATCATTCAAACAAGCAAATTTGTGTGGATGGTGACGGAACTAAGACGTTCAATCAGTGGATATCTCTAGATGGTTCACATCTGCCATGCTGGCACATCTGGTGGCATGTGCATTAGCTTACTTGGACAATCATGTAGACTTCACAAAGCTCATATAGACTAATGGTATTTAAGCAAATTGAGATTGAAAGCAAGTGGATGGATTGATTTTGCGCATATGGAGCTGTTTTGTACGAGAAATCTTTGAAACTAGTTAAGATGAAAGAAATCAGCATCTAAGGCTTAGGCGCCAAAGCACATAAGGTACATTTTGTAGAGGGTGCTGATCATTCAAACAAGCAAATTTGTGTGGATGGTGACGGAACTCAGACTTTCAATCAGTGGATATCTCTAGATGGTTCACATCTGCCATGCTGGCACATCTGGTGGCATGTGCATTAGCTTACTTGGACAATCATGTAGACTTCACAAAGCTCATATAGACTAATGGTATTTAAGCAAATTGAGATTGAAAGCAAGTGGATGGATTGATTTTGCGCATATGGAGCTGTTTTGTACGAGAAATCTTTGAAACTAGTTAAGATGAAAGAAATCAGCATCTAAGGCTTAGGCGCCAAAGCACATAAGGTACATTTTGTAGAGGGTGCTGATCATTCAAACAAGCAAATTTGTGTGGATGGTGACGGAACTCAGACTTTCAATCAGTGGATATCTCTAGATGGTTCACATCTGCCATGCTGGCACATCTGGTGGCATGTGCATTAGCTGACTTGGAAAATCATGTAGACTTCACAAAGCTCATATAGACTAATGGTATTTAAGCAAATTGAGATTGAAAGCAAGTGGATGGATTGATTTTGCGCATATGGAGCTGTTTTGTACGAGAAATCTTCAAAACTAGTTAAGATGAAAGAAATCAGCATCTAAGGCTTAGGCGCCAAAGCACATAAGGTACATTTTGTAGCGCGTGCTGATCATTCAAACAAGCAAATTTGTGTGGATGGTGACGGAACTAAGACGTTCAATCAGTGGATATCTCTAGATGGTTCACATCTGCCATGCTGGCACATCTGGTGGCATGTGCATTAGCTTACTTGGACAATCATGTAGACTTCACAAAGCTCATATAGACTAATGGTATTTAAGCAAATTGAGATTGAAAGCAAGTGGATGGATTGATTTTGCACATATGGAGCTGTTTTGTACGAGAAATCTTTGAAACTAGTTAAGATGAAAGAAATCAGCATCTAAGGCTTAGGCGCCAAAGCACATAAGGTACATTTTGTAGAGGGTGCTGATCATTCAAACAAGCAAATTTGTGTGGATGGTGACGGAACTCAGACTTTCAATCAGTGGATATCTCTAGAATAAACTGTTAGAGTAATAAAGTCCCTTGATATACATTGATACACCACACTCTGACAGCTTAAGCTTTTAGGAGTAAATGGTTGTTTGACATGGTATCAGAGAGGAAGGTCCTATGTTCGAATCTCGAGAGCAACAAATATGCCTCGCTAATATTTTATTCTCCCACGGGGGGTCAGGAAAAATCAGGTCCGGCCCAGGGACCAGGAAATCAAGCCCGGCCTATTTATGGTGTGAGTGTCCCTCCACCCTTCTTAGTATGTTCGTGATAAAAAAGATTGTGAGGCTGAGGGCTGAGGAGGCGGAGGTAGCGGTTGGCTATAAGACGGAGTAGGAGTAGCCCATGGGACGATTGGGACGGAGGATGGCATTAATGGTAAGGGAAATTGAGCAGGTAGTGGATTTTGTCGAGGGAATAAGTTACACTTGCGGGGGGTGTTAGAGTAATAGTCCCTTGATATACATTGATACACCACACTCTGACAGCTTAAGCTTTTAGGAGTAAATGGTTGTTTGACATAAACCTCTAGCCCAAAATCTGCCTTTGGAAGTTCATAACAGTTTGATCTTATGACCAGTCTTCTGGAAGAATAAAAAATGTTCAAAGCAAATACCAGGGAAACAATAGGGCTGTACATGAGCCAAGCTAGCTCAATCTAGCTCGGCTTGACTTGACTCAAACGATGATTTGAGGCGAGCCAAGCTTCATATGACCCAGCTCGTTTTGAAAACAAGCTAAGTTCGAACATAGTAGAGCTTGACTCGACTCGACTCAAACCCGGCTTAGCTTGACTCGAATATATATTATATTATATATTATTACATTTAAAAATTTTAAAAAAATTTAAACTTAAACCATATCTTATCCGTCTGTCCCTTTTTTACCCTTTCCTTTCCTTTACCTAACTTGTCGCGCTCGAGCTCCTCTCTCTCTCTCTCTCTCTCTCTCTCTCTCTCTCTACCACTCTCCCAAGCACTCCTCTCTCTTTGCCACTCGCCCGAGGGCTCCTATCTCTCTCTCTCTCATCACCAAAATAATGTACCCTGTATGGCTCTATCTATAATATATATATATATATATATATATATATATATATATACTAATTGAATATTTGATTTGGGGGTTAGGTTAGTTGGGTTGAGTCAGGTGCAGGTTGGGTCGGGGTGGAAGTAGACTCGACGCGGGGTAAGCTCGCCTCGAGCTCGAACTCGAGGAAAGCACAGACGAGCCAAGCCAAGCTTGACCCACCTCGACTCAACTCGGCTTGACGTACAGCCCTAAGAAAGAATATGTAGACAGAATGACCTGTGTCCCATCCATAACGTATAGGGGGAGCAACTCGGGCCAGTTTGGTCATGTTGAGGGTCAACCCGAGCTGTAACTGACCGCAAGAGGACCCAACCTGCAACCTGACCTGACCCGAATTCTTCCATACTAAACCTTAAAACGCCTAACCCGATTTCAAACTCGGTTGGAGTTTTCCAACCCTATCCCAATCCAAGGACCCTCACAACCTGACCCAACCAAACTTGGACTCTTGGGTCAGTTGTTCAACCCAAACCCAAGTTACAGCCCTAACAAGGTAGGGTATCAAATCATTGCTCAGGATTGATTGACAGATTTGCCAATGTGCACTGGCTCTAGCCTTCAAGAAAATCCTGGTGAGTCCTAGTAAAACTTATGACAAGACATGTTTATTTGATAGCAGGTCACCACAGTCCAAAGACAAACTTATCAGAACCTGACAAATCGGACTTCTTCCGAACCACACCTGATCAAGGTTTGTTTGATCGTGGGTCACTCTAGTATGAGGCGGAAACTGGCAGTGGGTATGGTACTTCCTCCAACGCCTTGTATGCTAGGGCGGATCATGTGGGTCACTACCACACATCGATATAGTATATGTAATATAGTTTTAACACATGAATTGATATAGTAATCTATATATGAAATAATGTTATTATTATAGATCTGTCATGCATACTATTATCTTGTTGCACAAATCAAATTACAAACCTCTACACTCTAAATATAAGTTTAGGTTTGATCTTAATCAAACACTTAGAGATCCATAATTTCAGGTTGCCAACAATAGCAATACGGATTGCAAATGACCCACAATCAGGATTACAAAATTCAGAAGGGAAAAAGTAGAGTATTTGGCTATTTAGGTAACATAACTTCTGGTCAAGTTCCTTATGTGGGTAAAAGGGTAACAGACTGAATGGGAGAGATCTGCAGTATTGTGGGCCCAGACTTTCCTTTTAGGTAAAGGTGGTTTTTGGGAAATTCATACACAAAGGGAATGCTAGAGAGTATTTTCATTTCCACAAAGGGACCTATGAAAAAAAAAAACTTTCAAAACCCTCGAAGCACCAGTGTCAGATGCGAATCATGGGACACAACATGGGATCCATGCCATACATAAGCTCAGCAGTTCCAGGGCTTTGGTTTAGCATTCATTTTAGCAGATAATCAAACAATTGTTAAAAATGCACCTGGATACTTCAAATCCCTCAAAGCAATGTTTAGACAAGAAGAGGCATGGATATTGGGTACAGAATAAAAGTCAGATGTAGCTTGGCAGTAACCAATATTTTATGTTGAAAAATAGTAAATGATTATATATTTAAAACTTAATAAAACATGTTATAAATATTTTAGTAATACATACATAGACGCGTCTCCATACTATGACATGTGGAGCGAGTTTGACAACTAGACCCATATAGAGCACCCGTACAAGAGTAAAAGAGGAAAAATATGCTGATGGTGGATGGATGTAGCATGCTAACTTACACTTGTCTGTATTTGAGATTGGAAATGGTTCCAATCTATATGAAGGGGTTGAGCCCTTCTTTTTTTTTTCCACATGCACTCACACCCCACACAGACCCACACCGCAGTGGAATTTCACCACAATGGGTACTCGAACCCATGACCTCGTGTTGAAACTCTTGTGAGTCTACCACCGAGGCATGAGTAAGAACCCTTGAAGTAGCTGAGTCATATCCATGATGTTTCACCAAAACACATGATCATGCATAAGGGAAAATAATAAAAAATGCTTAGTCTGCAATTGTAGTTCTAAAAGCTTGGAGATTCCTTACCTCAGCTTTTGCAGATAAAGCCTCCTCAAACTGTTTCTCCAGCTCTGGTGGAGAAGCTCGGTCAATCTCGGCTCCAAGTATGGCCATGTGAGTTTTAACCTCTGAAAATGTATAAATCATTATTTATAAGATATAAATGGTAACAGATTAAAAGAAAAGAAAACCTCTAGTGAATCAGGATTCAACAGAAGCATAGGAGCTTAATGAAATTTACGAATGTTTTGAAGAGATATTATATACTGGAATATGAATACTATCCTCAGGTAATGAGTTTGATCATGTGGGGCCCTTCTTATGGGGATCCAGACAATTATCTGACAGGCCACACAGACCACGCACCAAAAATCCAGGCCCATCAGATCAGTGATCTAATCATGAGCCCCACAAGCACAATCTCAAGATGCAAAATGTACAAATATTGATACAACCATGATCATATGATTCCTCTGATTCAGAAGTGTTTGAGATACCACATGCTTGCCTTTAATATCATCAACAGTGACAAATGAAGGATGACACAACGCTGCAGCATTGATGAGACTCTGCTTCCCTAATTCCACAACTACCTTTGCTGAGAAAAAGATGTAGGAAGTTGAATGTTAGCCTTGTCTAACAGTGCTAACAAAATAAAATACTTTGACAGTATTTTTAATTGGGTACCATAGCTGGTTGATGTGCTAAAGTATTCCATAGAAGGAAGCTTGTCTCAGTGAAAGAGGACAAGAAATCTCACCACCCCAGCAAAAGCCCGCAGCCCCAATTGCAGATATTCCTTTACTTTTCAAAGCTGCAACAACTGCTTCCGCATCTTCAGTTCCTTTATCCTGTAAGAATGTTATAAGGAGTTGGATGCTGAATTCTTATCACAATATTGCAATTAATTCATAGCAAAAGGATGCATCATTGAAGGAATGAATACAGATAGCTGTGCAATGATAGGTGTATTGCTCCAGTTACTGACACCGAAAAGCAAAATGCCTCTAGGTTAACAAATAAATGACTCTTATCTTTTCTCTCAGCTAGCCAAGGCCTAAAATGGGATTTTGATTGGCAGACTAATATGCAGATGATGGTTCAAAAAATGCCTATTGCATGACACAGCACGCATCTAGTTTTTTTTTTTTTTTTCCCTAGTATGGAAGAATGCTATAGTGACGTCTTCAAATAGCAACCAATATCAGCATGAGAAAAATCAAGGGACCATTTGGATTACTTCAGGTCCAACACTAGCACTTTTAGAAAGAAAACCTTTGCATATCTGATGCATTAAAGGGTGATGAAAGTGAATGCTACTATGACACATGGACATCATGGAGTTCAGGATATGCATATTGAGACATCTCTGCCATACCTACGACATTTTTGAACAGTCATCAAGACTGTAGGTTAGGTGGACCATGGCTTGATGGCCCATCTAATCAAGAGGCTTGGGAAAGAGGGCAAGTCACTCGAAATCGAGAAATGGTCCACATGCAATGGAAAAACTCACAAAACTGAATGGTTATTATTGTCCCATTACTGCAATAATTGCCACTAGCTGATCCACCAGGTGGCCCACCAGTTCAACAGTCCCGATCACCACACATGCTCATCACACCCTATGCACATTTCTGACCGAAAATTGTGATGTGTAAGGATTCCACTTCTAATACCGGATAGTGGGAGATGTTTGGTACATGGTACCAGGTGCACCAATCCATGTATGTGACCTTTTCCCTAGACAACTTTTGCTGGTTTTATTAGATGAACCATATGGAACACGACCCTCAACTTTGCACAATATACATGGGTCTTCAATTCTAAAAAGTGGGACTATGGTTCAGCAATCAGACAACTAGTTTGTTGCATCCCCACCTCAGTGGATCATGCCTCAAAAGTAACCCAGGTTGCAAGATCCTAGCCACCAGGCCTGGACGTTTTTCAGTTGAATGCTGAGCACCAAAAGGCAAAAGCATTCCATTTTGGTTGAATGAGCCCATCCATACAGAAGCAAAGTTGGGTGAGTTTGCTTGTATCAGTGCAAGAATCTCTCCATCCATATAATGCATAAACAATCATACAACAATGCATGCACGCATGAAGATATATGTGCAAGTATGCTTTGTTAATCTACATAAGCATAGGTACCATACAAACAACCATGCAATCATGCGTGCAGGCATGAACTGTATGCTTCCCTAACCTACATAAAGAGATATGCGTCCAGAAATAACCATATGGTCATGATGTATGTGAGTATACACTACATGTGTGCTTTGTGAACATAAATAAATACTTACCTATTGAAAACAATACACGAAAGCATAATGCTCCTTGTAATCAGTCATCATTAAGTGACTTTTTGCTTCAAAAATCAATAATAAACTCTAAACAAAGATATTAGATAGATAGAGAGAGAGAGAGAAAGAGAGAGAGAGAGAGAGAGTGAGATCAGAAACCAACCGTTCCATGATCTTTTTTCCAATCCGCAATGGGTCTATTAGGATTATTGAGTTCGTATGGCTCCCCGTAAAAGAAGTCAGGAACCACCACATAGAACCCAGCCGCTGCAATTTTGTCTGCGAGCTTCCTTTATGGTAAAATGTAGGTAATATTAGCTTTCAATAAAAAAAGTTACTTATGTACTAAGTAATCATATAAGTATTCACATAATGAAAGAGGAAGAGCACTAGCAGTAAAGGGAAGAGGTATTATATAATGCAATTTTGGGAAACAAGGAGTGCATTTGAAGAACAGCCCCATTTTTCCCTCCCTCCCTCCCTGAGGAATCCAAGGTGAGGACATGGAAAAATGTAATCATGATTTTCAAATCAAATAAATTCAGGGAAATTGTATTCTTGCAATCCAAACAACGGAAAACAGTAATTTTGATGAAAAGGTAATCATGGTTTCTCTTCCAAGAGAAATCCACAATAAATTCTAGCAATGATTCCTCACCATTTCATGCGATCCAAACAGTGGGAAGTTAGAAAAGGTAATCATGACTTCCAAACCACCATAGATGCTGTCGAACTGGAATTGAGGATTCCTTGTGGAAAACAGTGATTTTCTCCTAAACGAATTCTTTTCCTGCAGATTCCTCTTATGTTTGGAGGGGAATCCAGAGTGTTATGATCCGTCCACAACCATGATGGGCATCTAAGAGAAACTGAAAGAATCTTTGAACTAGGACGTAGAAGGGGAGAGAAAATGTTTCATAAGGTAGGACAAGTGACCATCGCCACCTTCGTTGTGCACATTCTAAGGTGGAGTGTGATTGTTGTACATATTGAGACTCTCTCTCTCTCTCTAAAGGTGGAGTGTGCATGTTGCGCATAGTGAGACTCTCTTTCTCTTTCTAAACTGCACATAGCTGCATCATGAAGACAATATAGACTATATTTACCATAGGGTTTTAGGATCTTACCATTATCAAGAGAGCTTTTATATGGAAAATCAACATTACCCTTATAATTTATTATGTGGCCCATTATATAACCTATAAAATTGTATCATCATATCATTGATCACCCTTCTCTATCAAAATCTATCTCTTTTCACAAATTGCTTGTGAGGTGGCCTTTTCAAGTGATGACAGGGTTACTCGTTCTGTTTTGCTGCTAGGAATGCTCCCTTTTCGTGGTGGAAATTCAACTCTTTTCATGAATTGCTTGCGAAGTGGCCTTTTCAAGTGAAGACCGAATGAATAAAATCAAATGGTCGAATCCAATAATATAGTTTGAAGGTTCCTTGAGTGACAGTCAAATTACAAGTTTTGCGGTCATGATTCGAGGTCCTACAAAACAGTGGGTCTGATTCAAGGTCCTATAAAACTGGGGGCCCAATTGATACACATGGATGACAAAAGACAACATGATATCCAATAATACTGGTGGTCTCCACAGGTTGTCCAATCAGATCGTCGCCCACACATGCACACTGTTCACATATGTGCCTGCCTTCCAAACCACAATAATACCTTTCAACCGTTATGGCCGATACCCGTATAGGTAATGGTGATGAGTCTGGTTTACAGCCACCGTTACCGATACAGAATACCTTGAAACAAGCTGCACCAACCCACCAAGCTTTTTCTCTAATGACACCCTCAACTACCAAGTCACCCAGTCCCCCCTTGAACTTCCATATTCAATTTTTACAAGCCAAAGTACCAATAAGTTAATATTCTCCCAATTCTTGACATAATAAAAAATGACCAATTTCCAACAACCGCCCAATTATGAGACAATGGTACCTTAAAAGCTTCAATACTAATTCTAACTTATGATGAAGTGTTCAATTCTTTCCTTCAGTACAAATAACAACGACAGGATATTACTAAAGAAAGTTCATCTATTTTGTTCTTTCCATAATCCCCACATAAGAGCTAAAAGGAGCAATCTCCATACAACTCACCAACTTGATTTGGGAGGATCCTACAATCCACCATTTAAAAGATCCACAATCGACTTTGGAATGATGATGAATGTTGAGTAACTTAAAGAAGAAACCCCCTGACCTCCCTCACCATGTATAGATCAAAAGCTTAAGAGAGGTCTCCATTCTATAAATAAAATGGTGCAAGCAAATATGTTAATAATGAACAAGAGCTATATTGAATATGCTGATTGAAATCACACAAGCGTTTGTAAACGAATGCACATGCAGCACAACTTTATCAAACAAACAAAAAAAAAAGGACAAATAATATGACTTTCAATCATTTGGGCCACAAACTTATTGAGTGCAAAATTTTAAATCCTGATATGATCTTTTCACCAAAACACTAACAACTGGACCCCATAAACTCTAATATGTATAACCATAAGGGAAATTTAAGGAAACCATGTTTATCATCTCATGATATCAATCATAAAATTAAACAATTAGGTCAAGAACATAGATGGCCATACCTCAAGTTGGGTGCTTCATATCCTGCAAAATGTTCAAGTCAAACATGTTAGGCATGAGAATAAGCAGGTGCCACATATGAAAATAATGACAATGACAAACATGACAACAATATGTTTATAACCTCAACAGCCATGGCAGCAATAAAAAAATTAAAAATAAAATTCAAGAAACCAAAAATCTGCATGACGTACGGAGGATAGATTTGATATTCTAGGAAGCAAAAACGAAGAATTGATAGGGATTAAATCACACACTTTTCACACAATTCCATTAGAAAACATTGATGATTTTCAGGTTTCAAAAAAAAATTTGATGTTTTTGGATTGATGTTTTTGGGTTCTCTCCCTGCAAAAGACTCTCTTCTATAAAATAACCTACTTTTCCTTTATTGATATTCCAAGCCATATGTCATCTACAAAACCATCCCTGTCTAGAAATATATACAAACCTGAATTTAGTTTCAAACTCAGATAAATCTCAGCTGCAGTACTGCAGGGTATAATGTAGCATTTACTATAATGCAGCACAGTATCAAGTACTGTAGTGAGTTTTGTAGCTCATAATTATTTGTAGAAACTCTTTTAAAAAATTCTAAAACCACAAAAACTAGACTCGATGCATGCATATAACAGGCAGCCCCCCGTTGTATCCCCAAACAGGACCCACCATTGTAAAAGTGCACTTCTGGCTTTGCTAGAAACATGAACCCACCATCATCTTATACGAAAACAGTTACATAACGGCTGTGGACTGTTTCGTAACGGAAATGGTAACGGTTGCAACCGTTATGTGTTAAGGGGCAGAAATGGCCATAATGGCTGTTACAGAAAACATGTCCTGTTACGGGTCCAAAACAGTTTTTTTTTTTTTTATTCCAAAAAAAAAAAAAAAAAAAAAAGAAAGAGAAAGAGAAAGAAAAAGAAAAAGAGAGGGACCATAACAGTTGTTACGGCCTGTAACGTAACAATAACGTCGGTGGTCCTTATGGCCACCATTACCATTATAGAATACCTTGCCCACCATTGTAAAGGTGCACTTTCAACTTTACTAGAAACTTGAGACGTAGGCCCACCTGTCAAGTTGCCGTGATCTTTGAGGCAACCCATATTATTGTGCGTTGTTGTTTTCATTGTCATTTCCTTGACCAAATTCAATGTTGCATCCTCCATTTCACTCTTGATTCTTGCATTGAGTATTTTGATCTTTGTAGAATGATTAATGTGTCATATATGCTTTGAAATGCACCTCGTCCAGCTCTGCCAATCTGTGCACTTTCAATTTCCGGATGCATCCCCAAACAGGACCCGCCATTGTAAAGGTGCAGTTTCAGCTTTTGCTAGAAACTTCTGATGTAGGCCCACCCGTCGAGTTGCCGTGATCTTTGAGGCATCCCATATTATTGTGCATTGTTGCTTTCCTTGTCCTTTTGTGGACCAAATTCAATGTTGTGTCCTCCATCTCACTCTTGAATCTTGAACTGCCTATTTTGATCTTTGTGGAATGATTAATGTGTCATACATAATTCAAAATATACCTCATCGACTTTTGCCAATTGGTCCGTTGATCCATATGCGATCCAGCCATCGACCAGCGTCTTTATCATCTTTGTTTGCGATGTAATTGTTGGATACTTCTAATATGAGCCTTGGATTGGTGCTTTTTGAAATTCTTAGGCTCTTCACTGGATGCAGGCATCTCAACTCTTACACCATATTTGCAGCCATGATCCTCCAATCGCTCGTCTCTTCTATCATAAGGATGACCATCTAGAACAGTGTTGCAATCACCAATACACAATTACATGATGATAACACCTCAGCGTGGACGTGAAGCCTCTCCTTGATCTTGTGTCAAGGGTGTCAACTTATCCAATCAACTTTAAATCTCTTATACTTCCCTCCAATTGGCTATATCTCCTTATCACTTCCTCCAACATATTTCCTAAGTAGCCATTTATCCATGGATGGAACTTGCTCCGATGCCAACTTGATGTGAGGTGGATGGATTTGAGAATGTGGGATGAAGAAAAGAAGAAATTAAATCACATGCCTTTCACACAATTCAATAGAAAAGATTGATTTCTTAGGGTTTTCTCTGTTTGCAAGAGAACCTGTTCTCTAAAAAACCTATTTTTTTCTTTATGTCAACATTCCAAGTCATATGTCATTACAAAAGCAATGAAATGATTATCCTTATTTTCATTTTTATTTTTAAAAAAGAGCATATTGTAGCAGTACTGTAGTAGGTCCTATAAAGCGTGTTGTGCCGTTATTGTAGGAAGTTACTGTAGTTTGTAGCTAGAATTGGAGCACACTCCTATTTATAGAATGTCCATTAAAAACTATTTAACCAGCAAAAGCCTGCATATTGGCCCCCTTTTCAGAATTGACCAAATTGTGGATGGAGCACAACAAAAAATTACACTGAGAAGATAATATTTTTCTCATGGAATATGGACTACTCAATGTTATACTTATAACCATCCTTCCGATAGCAATCACTGGATAGATGGGGCTTCTTTACCAGTGTGAATTTACACATGCTCCACCCCAAATGCCCCCTCCAAAAGTTTTGGAAGGCGTAGACAGCCACACACAGAGTACCACATTTGAGGAGGATGAATCGCCACCATTTTCAAAATGGTGGTGAACTATCATACGAGGCTAGCGAAAAAAGTCGGAAGCCAACAGAAAAGCGATAGTCAGACAAGCAAGTGAAATTATGATGATGCCAACACAACAATGAGGCTGATGATGAAGATGAGGATGGAAGTGATGGTGATTGCAAGTTGCAATAGCCACAATGATGACAACACCAATTCACTATGAATAATTTTTTTAAGGATAATTCGCTATAAATACATATGCCCGCCTCAAACAAAAAGAATTTATTACCAAAAAAAATCCAAAAGGAAAATATCAAAAAGCTACTAATATCATCCCAACAAACAATCAAGTATGTCACATTAAGCATTCAGATTTCAAAGAAGGCATGAGAAACTACTGTGACAACAAAAAGGACATTGGCAACTGTTGTTGATGTTTCAAATCTTTCAGCAACAGGGTCTGTCAATGCAATCGACAAACGGATCGATGTCATTGACAGCTGCTCGATGCCATCAGAAAAATCCAGAAATCTCATGATTTGTTGTTGGACACTTTTGGTGTCTTACTCGATGACATCGAAATGGGTTCGATGCCATCGACGAGCCGTCGATGACATTGAAGTCCCCAAAGTGCCATTGAGAAAATCCGGAAAATAGTTGTTTAGCTGCTGGAACATTTTGGTGTTTAGTTCGATGACATCGGAGATGTTCGATGCCATCGAAGTGTCATCGAACGATCATGCAGAGTTACATAGAATTGTGTAAGTGCGGGATTTGTTTCTTATTTCAATTGTGATTCACCTAGAGGCTATATATATGGGTGTAATCGAGAATAGGGGATATTAAGAGCTTTCTAATTCGTTCCTAGGGTTTCAAGGGTGTAGCTTGGGTGATTCGTTGCTTATTTGAATCGGGTAATCTCTATCTCTTGTAATTTTTTCCTTTCATAGTGCATATCTGTTGCTTTGTGCCATGGTTTTTTTCCGAAAGGATTTTTTCACTTTAAATTCGGAGTCTTTGTGATTAGGCTTGATTGTGCTATTGGAATACTTTCCTTGATTCATCTCTATGTGCTTCCGCGGTCCCCCAACAAGTGGCATCAGAGCTTAACATTGGGGTGCAGATTGAATCTGAAAGCATAGTATCAATGACTTCTAATCCTAAGTTCGATGTTGAGAAATATTATGGGAAAAATAATTTTATAACTTTGGAAGGTCAAAATGACTGATCTCCTAATTCAGCAAGGATTGATGATGCAATCCTTGAGAAGTGATCGGAAATTATAATATATAATGAATGGAACAAGATGGATAAGAAAGCGAGAACCTTTATCCAATTGTGCCTAACAGATGAAGTCCTCTATAATGTTATGAGAGAGAAAACTGCAACAAGTACATGGGCGAAATTACAGGACATCTACTTGAAGAAATCTCTTAAGAATCGCTTGTACTTGAAGCTTCAGTTGTTCAATTTAAAGATGGCAGAGGCAGGTGATGTTGCGGCCCACATAAGTAACTTTAACAAGATGATTTGCAAATCCCTGGATGTTGAGGAAACGATGAGGGTGAGGATTAGGCATACATCCTATCGAATTCTCTCCCGACTTCGTATGAGTCATTCAAGGACTCGTTGTGCACTGGTAAATCGACCCTTGGCGTCGATACCGTTATCTCAGCCCTTTATGGAAAGGAGATGGGAAAGAAAAGCGACGACGTGGACGCCTCTACTGATGCACTGGTTACAAGGGGACAATTTTGAGCGGGACAATGGATATTTTTGATCAAGATCCAAATCCAAGGGCAAGGGCAAAGGAAAGTTGAAGTGTTGGAATTGTGGTATGTCTAGGCACATGAAGAAAAATTGTACAAATCCTAAGGCAAGAAAAAATAACTCAAAGGCTTCTTCCAGGGAAGCCAACATTACTGAATCTGATGAAGGTAAGAGTGGAGGTGATGTGTTGTCAGTGTCCATGGTCGGACACTTATATGATGATCGGAAGGATGAGTGGATTTTGGATACTGGGGTATCATATCACATGACTCTACATTGGAATTGGTTCACCAGTTACAGAGAGTGCAATGGTGGCTAAGTATTTATGGGCAATGATAATGCCTGTAATGTGGTGTGTTGGATTAGTGCACATCAATATGTTTGATGGCATGGAGCGTATATTAACCGAGGCGAGACACGTTCCTGATATGAGGAAGAGCTTGATATCTCTTGGTGCTCTCGAGGAGCTTGGGTGCAAATTCACTAGTTTTGATAATGTCCTTAAAGTTTCAAATGGGGCACTCGTTGTCATGAAGGCACGGAGGAACGGAAATCTTTACAGGTTGATTGGGAGCACTTTATCGGGCGGAGTTGCAGCGTTTGTAGCGGATTTCACGTCTGCACGTATGCGGCATGCACGTCTGGGTCATATGAGCGAGCGAGGCATGAAGGCACTTTCTAACCGTTGTTTAATTCCAGCTTTTAAAAGTTTTTAATTTAAGTACATGCGAGCATTGTATACATGGTAAACATTTAAGGTTATCTTTTAAATCTGGAAAACATATATGTAATGGTGTTCTTGATTATGTGCGTTCTGATTTATGGGAGCCGATATCCGTGGTTTCCCTCTGAAGGGTCATCATTGTTCGTTACATTCATTGACGACTACTCCAGGAAAGTATGGGTTTATTTTATGAAAAATAAATCCGATATTTTCACCAACTTCAAGCAGTGGAGGGCGATGGTGGAAAAATAGTCAAGGCGAAAGATGAAGGTACTAAGGACAAATAATGGTGGAGAATTTACTTCAGGTAAATTTAATTAATACTGTAAGAATGAAGAGATCATGAGGCACAACACAATGTGCTACACACTAGAGAAAAACGGTGTAGCTAAGCGGATGAATCGGACTCTCTTGGAGAGAGCCTAATGCATGATTAGTAATGCTAGGTTGGGCAAAGAATTGTGGATTGAGGCCATTAATACGACTTGTTACTTGGTAAATCGGTCCCCTTTTACGGCCATTGATTGCAAAATTTTAGAGGAAGTATGGAATGGTCAACAAGTAGATTACTTGGGATTGCGTGTGTTTGGCTGTGAAGCTTACTCTCATGTACCATCAGCTGAAAGGGATAAGCTACACCGAAGAGTCCAAAAGTACATCTTTGTTAGCTATGGTAGTGGTGTGAAGGGGTACGAATTGTATGACCGGGTTACACGAAAAATTATCAATAGTCGTGGCGTTAAATTCGACACAGGATCCTTGTTTCGTAAGAATGAGCACAAGGAACCAGAAAAGTTGGTTATGGATGTTCAGGTAGACACAGATGATACACATGTTGATACTGATACGCAAACAGGGGCACAGGAGCAAGTGGAGCAGCCACTGGTCAGAAGGAATCCGTTGTGGGATCGCAGGAACTGAACTCCTTTTATAAGTGAAAAGCAGCGATGGATGTTGAGATCAATGTTGTCAAATCGCATATGCGATTGCATGCGATCAGCATATGCGATCGCACAATCGCATATGCCATGGCATATTTTTTCAAAAAAAAAAAAATTTCTAAAATTTCTAAAAATTCTATAAAAAAAAAAAAAAATTTAAGAGGGAAAAACTCATCTAATTAGTACACATGATTGGATTGGGTTATTTTACTTATTTCATTATAGTTTGAGTGTTTAAGTGATATGGTTAATTACTTATATTATATTATATAAATTTTAACAAAACAATCAACAAGCTACATTAAAATATAACTAATTATTATAAACTTTGAACAAAGAAATTTTAATGATAAATGGATAACTTGAAACAACTTACAAGTTATAACTTACAACTTAATTTACAAAAAGTAAGCACAACTTATAAAATACAAAAAATAAACATAATTGAAATAATTGTAGAGAGATTAGAGTAAGAAAGAAAGAGGTGTAAGAGAGAAAGAGTAAGAGATTTAGAGCTTTGGAGTAAAGAATAGTGAAAATGGAGGGGATATGAGTGCCTAATTATAGGCAAAAGTTCTTCAATTTGAAAATAAAAAATAAAAAAATAAAAAAATCTTCTGCTCTTGGCTATTGGGAAATATCCAATTGCATATGCAGTATGCGATCGCATACTCGCATATGCGATCGCATATTTATCGCATATAAAAGTATGTCATGGCATACTTGCCAGGATCGCATATGCCATCATGGCATATGCGATTTGATCAATAGTATGCACATATGCGATCGCATTTGATAACAATAGTTGAGATGAACTCCTTATATAAGAACAAAACGTGGGAGCTGGTGGAGCTTCCCAATGGTTGAAAAGCAATCGGGTGCAAGTGGACTTTCAAGAAGAAACAATAAAGGTATAAGGCAAGGTTGGTAGCGAAGGGATAATGCTTAGAGAGAAGGTGTCGACTTCACTGAGATATCTGCACCGGTGGTGAAGATTGCCTTCCTGTGATAGATACTTCCTTCACCACATGTGCGAATATTTCAGTGAAATCAACACCTTCTATCTAAGCATATCAGAAGCAACCAAAAGGCTTCGAAATAAAAGAGGCAGAGAACAAGGTTTGCAGGTTAAAAAGATCGTTATACGGCCTAAAACAGTCGCTTAGGCAGTGGTACAAAAAGTTTGATTCTTTCATGGTGAGTCAAATGTTTACCAAAAGTCAATATGATCACTATGTCTATAACAAGACACTAAGTAATGGGAAATTCATCATCCCGGTATTATATGTTGATGACATGTTGATCGCCAGCCATAGCATGTCTAAGATCGACTTACTGAAGACTCAGTTATTAAAGACATTCAATATGAAAAATCTGTGGGCTGCAAAGAGGGTTCTCAACATTGATATACTTAGAGATAGGAAAACGAGCAGGCTTTGGTTATCTTAGAAGGAATACCTTAAGAAGGTATTGGTGAAGTATAGGATGAACAGGGCACAACTGGTCAACGCTCCTCACGCGGCTCATTGTAAGCTTTCTTCTGAACATTGTCTTAAAATAGATGAAGAAAAGTAAGAGATGTCTCATGTGCCTTATTCGAATGCGATTGGCAGCTTTATGTATGACATGGTCTGTACTAGACCAAACATATTACATGCGGTTGGTGTTGTTAGCAGATATATGTCTAACCCCGGAAAGCAATATTAAGAGGCAATGAAATGGCTATTTCGATACATTTAAGGTACACAGGGCCAATGTTTTAAATACCTTTATCGCGTAATGTATTGCGCCCTTAGGATATGGATAAATATCGGTTATCGAATGGGATATATCAGTTGTATCGCGTAATGTATCGTTGTTGTTAGGAAACATGGGAACATTGGGAAATTGGTCGAATTTTTCAATGAAACTTCAGGGATTGTTGAAAAAAGACATCAATACACGCTTAGAAATCAAAATATTATAAATTTAAAAAAAAAATTAAAAAGTGCACATAATAGGGGTTTCCTTTCTATGGGGTTCTAATATATGTGTTTTTCAACTAGACTGATGCAAGTATATTCAAAGTTTATTCATATAATTTATAAATGTAAGAAGACATGTATAGAAACACAAGCAATACATTCAAAAGCAAAAGAAGAAACACTAGATCAGGTTACATACATGTTTAATTTTGTATTTGGATACAAAGATTGCAACTGATTTGTGAGAAATTGACAAATTTTGATTTTTCTCAATTTTTCGCAACTTGACCCATCTCTCCAAAATCTCAAAATCGAAGTTCCAAATCCATAAATTTTCATGGAAAACATGAAGAATCGTAGATTTGTAACCATTTGACTCTGGTTTAACGTGACTTACAACAAAAGCATTAATCAAAAATTGAAAATGCTTACTAGATCGAATAGGGATATACCGGCACTACCTGTGCATTTTTCATCGCACAGGTGGGAGACAAGATATATCGTGGGATATATCAGTTGATATCGTCGATATTTAAAACATTGCATAGGACTATGTCTTATCTTTTGAGAAATCAAGGGCCAAGTTAATAGGATATGTGGATTCTAATTACATGGGAAGTGTGGACAGTAGAAGGTTGACTTTCGGTTACTCGTTTATGCAAGCGGGTAGAGCGATCGGTTGGATGTCGAAGCTTCAGTCTGTGGTGGCTCTTTCCGCGATTGAAGCTGAGTATATGGCAATGACGGAGGCATTCAAGGAAGGTGTTTGATTGAGGGGGATAATAAATCAGTTGGGACTTCAGTAGGGGGTCGTGCCGGTTATTTGTGACAATGAAAGCGTGATAAATTTAGCTAAAAATTCTGTTTATCACTCACGTACTAAACACATTGATGTTTGTCATCATTTTATCCAATAAGTGCTTAAGGAAGGAGGTGTGACATTCACACAAGCGTGAATTCGGTGAACATGCTCACTAAGGTGGTTCTCTCAGAAAATTTCAAGTTTTGTGCAACTTCTCTGTGCTTGGTGAAGGCATAAAAGGAAGATGGAGGATGTACGAGAAGCAACGGTGGAGCTATGATGCAAGGAAGAATTAGAGAAGATGACAAAAAGCTACAAAGAATAAAGATTGAAGACATGATGGAGATTGTTGTTGATGTTTTAAATCTTTCAGTAACAAGGTCTGTCGATGCCATCGACAAACAGTTCAATGCCATCGAGAGCTGTTGGATACCATCGACAGTTGCTCGATGCCAATGGAAAAATCCAGAAATCACATGATTTGTTGTTGGACACTTTTGGTGTCTTGCTCGATGCCATTGAAATGGGTTTGATGCCATCGACGAGCTGTCAATGACATCGAAGTCCCATTGAAGTGTCATCGATAAAATCCAGAAAATACATGTTTACTCGCCGGAACGTTTGGTGTTTAGTTCGATGACATTGAAGATGTTCGATGCCATCGAAGTGTCATCGAAGGTGTCATCGAACAATCGCGCAAAGTTACGCAAAATTGCGTAAGTGCGGGATTTGTTTGCTATTTTGATTGTGATTCACCTAGAGGCTATATATATGGGTGTAATCGGGAATAGGGGGTATCAAGAGCTTTCTAATTCGTTCATAGGGTTTCAAGGGTGTAGCTTGGGTGATTCGAGGCTTGTTCAAATCGGGTAATCTCGATCTCTTGTAATTTTTTACTTTCATAGTGCATATATGTTGCTTTGTGCTATGATTTTTTCCCAAAAGGGTGTTTCTACCTTAAATTCGGAGTCCTTGTGATTGGGCTTGATTGTCCTATTGGAATACTTTACTTGATTCATCTCTGTGTGCTTCCGCAGTCCCCCAACAGCAACAACAACAAACACTCTTTTTTCAGAGAGGATAACAAATAACCTTCTCTCTGCTTGAAGTAGAAAAAGGTGTTTGCATCAAAAAGGGTAGTTGTAGGCACCAAAATGACAAATATCCAATACTCTACCATCAGACAACATGCAGACAAAAGCCTACATATTGCATGAATGAAAATAAAAAGACCATCTATATGGAAAAGGACAATTACAGTGAAACCTGGAAGAACCCAAATATGGTAGAGCAATCTCTCTACAGTACACTCACAGGGTGATGCATCAAACAGAGCCTTCCATCTAGTGATGACTACCATGGATGGCCTACTTATCAAAAATCAGACATGCCGGCCTAATCGTATCCATCAGCTTTCTTTTCTTTCCAGCAATGAATGCTGACCGTTAACTATTTTTGTTGACTAGCATCATTTCAATGGCCAGTGATCAGACGTCTAGCACCATCCGATGGATGAGAATTTTGAATCAGTTGCCACCCACAATACAGAAAATTAGATGGCTGAACTTGATCAATAGATTCAATACTTCACCTGCAGCATGTACTGTGGAGAGATGACTCTATGATATTCCAACTCATCCGCTCCACCATTCATCTTCCAATTAAAAAACAAGAAAAGCCCACCAATATTCACAGAAACCAAGATCAAATACCCAAGCATCAAAAAGTGAAAAATAAAAAATAAAAAACCCCACATGTGAAACCCACTAAAAGAAGAAACCCAAAAAAAAAAAAAGAAGCATACTACATGAAAGAAAAAAAAAAAAAATTTAAATCTAAAGAAAAATTAAAAAACTAGAAACCCACCAATATTTGCACAAATCAAGATCAAATGCTCTCATGCCAAGCATCAAACGTGAAAAACAATCAAAATTCACATGTGAAATCTACTTAAAGAATAACACCCCAACAAAGAACAACATACTACATGAAAGAAATTTTTTAAAAAAAATAAAAATCTAAAGAAAAATATCAAAAACCCACCAATATTTCCACAATTCAATATCAAATACTCTCACCTAGTGAAACAAAAGTGACAAACAACCAAAGCGCACATGCGAAAAGCCAGTTAGGGGTACCAAAGAACAGAAAACTACATGAAAGAACCAAAAATATCATCCACATATCAATAGAAAACAAAGAAAACACAACAATATTTCATCAAACTAAGATCAAATTCGCACATAACAATCATCAAACACATCAAATTCTCAAAACCCAGATTTAAAAAAAGAAGAAGAAGAAGAAGAAAGAAACAAAAATAGAACTAAGAGTGGTTGAAATCTGCATAGTGCAAGAAAGGAGTCGAAATCGACAAGTACCGAAAACATCGGAAACGAGGAGAACAGCAAGCTTAGAATCGGAAGGGCCGGTAATATAGGCCTTGAGGCCACCGACGTCTTCTACGCACCCCTGCCCGCAGGTAGAGCTCAACGTTGGAGGATTTTCACAGCACTGCGAGCTTGCCATTTTCACTGCTTTCTCTTGCCACTTCCCAAGAAGAGATGGAGTGGGACAGCGGGAGAAATGGAGGGGGGCCAGTGTTTTTATACAGTGGCAGTCGATGCTGTGGCCCGCGGACTACTTAAGTAAATTCGTACCCCGGTGATCGTTGACCTGGGCCATGTGCATGGATAGTTGGAACTGTTGAAGGGGTGGATTTTTGGACATTAAATCATGAAATCGTCAATGGTTTAGATTTAATTTCATTTTTGAATGGTTGGGATCGTCTTCAGTGAGCCGACTTACATGGCCCATTGAATGGTTTAGATTCAATTCCATTCTTTTTGAATGGTTAGTGAGAGGGAGGCCATTGGCCGTGGATTGTCCTTGGTGGACCTACCCGGGGTGACTTGCATGACCCATATTGGATTTGTTAAGGGTTGGTAGGCCCATGTCTGGGAAGGATTTAGCGGCTCAGGTGAGCTCCATCATGATTCTCATTTGTAATCCACCCTGACCATCGGGTGCATCACCTCCTGCTAAGTCTAGGATTCAAAACTCAGATGGTTCCATGATTCAGGTGGACCACACGATTGGAAGAAGTGCATATGGCAATGTTTACACTCCAAACAGTTTCCTCTAATATGTAACACATGAATCATTGTGGGCCATATTAGACTATAGTTAAATTTTGGTGTGGCATCCAACGACTGGAGTGATTTTTATATAATCATGGTGGTGGGCCATGTAAAAATTAAAGATGGACGTCTCTTTCTGAGACCTCTCTTTCCTAACTATTCGTTTGGTGTGGCCCACCTGAATCTCATTTCAATTTTGGCATGGAATATAACTTGAGATCACATACCTAATAGTTAGAGTGTATTTCATATACGCATTACATAGAATTGTAAAAAAAAACAATGGATCCCAATGATATATTAAACAAAATCATAAGATGCCATACTTAATTTTTTTAACCCATTACGTGAGATCCACTCTGTCCATCATTTGTGTTGATGCAAAAATCTGGTTCGTCCTCTTAGACCTTCATATACCTGCACAGAAAGAGGACAAAGGAGACCCTGGCTTGAGCAGAGGACCCTCCGATGCCAAAGTCAGGCCTGGATTCTGAGTCTAAATGTATTGAGGGGTATTGAGAAAGAATTTTTTACGTACCTCCCAAGACGATGGAGGTTCCTCTTTTATATCTGATGGAGCCTTTAATCGTACGAGGATTCTCCTCCCGATATCGTGTGCGGGATCCTCTCCTGGTATCACGGAGATTTGATTCCAATTCAATTTTGGAATCCAGCCGATCCTGATCCCGGATCTTTTTACTTGATTTTCGGGATGACGTTTCATTCTACACCGTTCCTTCCTTCTTCAGGCCTGGTCGACTCAATTGATAGACGAGTCTCGGCTGGCTTATTGAAGATTTGAGCTACTTGCCCTCTGTCGGATAAGACGAGATTGATCCATAACCAATGCGGTCTTGACCCGATTGCCGACACTGTAACCAAGCTCAAGTTGGGTCGGTTTTATAGTCGGTCGTGGGGCTCTTGAGCTTTGAGCCTCAGTTGGTCTCTTTGGATGTAACCGCCTCGTTTGCCGAGCCAACTCCGTGCACTTTATAGATGCTGCCTTTTGTCTCAGGACTCTGTAAGTCTCGGCCAAGATTAGTCTCTCATGATCCGAGCCAAGTCTCTCCTTTTGACACTCTTGCCTCGGTCAGGCTTCTTGACTCGGAACTCCGGGCTGTGTCGATAGAGTTGGTCCATTCCATAGCCGAGTCTCCAGACTTGAACTATTTTTTCACCAACAGTAAGCCCCCTTACTCCATGTGTTTCATATGACACTTAGGAGTAGCGAGTTTTGAGTCGGTTCATAACTTAATCCGAGACAATAAGTAGTCACTTAATGCACTCTGTGTCGCCTTTGACGGGAGACGGTTCAGTTTCTGACATCGCGTGCGCCGACAGCCGTCAAATCACTCACCCCGCCAACGAGGTTTGGACACGTAGCAAGGGCATTATTGTCGTCAGTCGACGTGCGCCACGTGTCGAGTGGGGGAATCGATGTAGGCGTCGAATCATTTCCCCATTAATTGCTTCCGCCACATGGCAATCTTATAAAATGGGGGGGGGGGTCCCGCATTTCGAACTTCTACTGCCATTCCCACTTTGCATTTCCTTTGGAGCTTTTTCGGTCTTTCATCTTCTTCCTTTCCTTTTTCTTGACTGTCAGCGGCTCCTTTCGCCATTTCCGTTTTTCTTCCTCCCTCCGGTGAGTCTCCCCTTCCTCTTTATTTAGTGATAATGGCGGCTAGAGGTTCTCGAAGTCCCCAGGAGGGAGTTTCCGGAGATGAAGGCGAAGCGCAACGTTTTTGGAATGTTGCGGAATCGCCTTCCTTACTGACAGAGATGGCAGTTGATGCGAACGCTGCTTTTCTTTCTGAGAGGGTCACTGAAGCTCCGGCGGAGCGCCCTGCTTCCGTTGATCCTTCTCGTGGTGGGTCGTCTTTAATAACCCGCCCGGGAAGGCCTAATTGTCCAAGGGGTATGGAGGAAGAAGAGGAAGAGGAAGAGAAAATATTGATTGCCGAGGGAACCTCTGGGTCGGTTCCTGTTGACGAGTCGGCACACGCCGAGTCTGAAGGAGAAGGATCGGGGGATGATCTAAGCGACCCGGTTCCTTCAGTTTTAACTGAGGCAGATTTAGACAGAATCTGAATCGGGTATCACATCCCCGAATCGGTTATCACTTATCTCCCCCGTCCGAATGACTTGCCAGATCATCCTCCTGCTGGGGCAGTTGCGATCTAGCAAGTCTCGATGCAATGCGGCTTGCGTCTGCCCCTTCAGGCCATTATCCGGGGAGTTTTATCTCGTATTCAGATTGCCCCGGGGCAAATAGTTCCGAATGGGTGGAGGAACTTATTCGGGTGTGCGGTGTTGTGAGCTGAGATGGAACAGCCACCGCTAACAATCGACGAATTTCTCCACTTATACCAAGTGCGCGTGAATCCGAACTACCCCGGCTTTTATGTCTTCGCTGTTTGGCGGGGCGGAGGTGGCTCCCTAATAACCGACTCTCCCACTTCCAACAAACATTGGAGAGAACGTTGGTTTTGGGCCTATGGTCGCTGGGAGACGGCTGAGTTCGGGTCCTGCGAGGCTCGTGTTCCTCGGGCGTTCTAGAGAGCAGGTGACTTGGGTCTTCTCTCTTGCCCTTCTTTATTTTTGTAATATTCAGAGTCTGACGGGCTTGTGTCTGACAGATATTCCAAAGAAGCGGCAAAAGCTCGGCTCCAGTGCTTCAGCTCGGATCAAAGAGTTGAGGGCGTTGGATCCGACAGATAGGTCCTGGAAGGTGCTCTTACAGCCGGAGCGTCTTCATCTCGCAGGTCTTGACTCGGCCGTCACAGGTAATTGAAAATGTATCTTCATGTATCTTCTGAATTTTTCCTGACTTACTTCGTTTTTTTTCTATTATTACTTTTAGATTTGCCCGAAGCTCGACCCCATCTCAGGATTGTTTTCGAATCGGCCCCCTCGGAAATGACTGGAGCTCGTCCTCCTCTTAGGACGGTTACGAAGTTAAAGGCTCCTCCGCGATCAGTTCTTCTGTCGGAGCCTCGGCCGCCGAAGAGACAGAGTGGTGCAGAAGGAGAAGGAGCCCGCGAGTTCTTCTGCCCCTGTTGTCGTCGTAATTTCTGACCCGGAAGAAAGGGTGGAAGCGACGGTGGCCGCAGCCTCGGAACCTCAGGCGGCACCCGACTCGGGACACGTTGCGACGGATGTTCCGAGACAGGAGGAAGAGACTAAGGCCGCGTCTTCCAGAGGGGAAGAAGAGACGAGGACTGCATCCTCCAGAGGGGAGGAAACGAACCAAGAAGGGCCGTCCGTCCTGCAGAAGGTGGTGTCGGGGATGGTTCCCTGGGCCTTAGCCCATGGGGGCGAAAAAGAGTTCATCAGTCTCTACAACGCTCCTTCATCGCAAACCGTCGGCCATGCAGCAAGGGTGCTTTTTAAACTCGCTCCTTGCTTGATTAAGGCCAGCAAGGAGTTATCTTCGACTCATCGGATGCAGACTCTTCTGTCGGAAGCCGAAGGGCGACGCGAGGAAGCCGAAATTCGGGTCGGCGTTCTGACAGGAGAGGCGGCCCTTGCCCGGAAAGCTGCCGAAGACGCAAAGGCAGAGGCGGCTCTCTCCAGGAGAGCCCTTGATGAAGCGCAAGCCGAGGTTACTCGGGTATTGGCTCTCCTTTCCAGAGCTGAAGAAGAGAACTGACGAGTTCTAGCAGTCCATGCTTATTGTGCAGATGACTTGGCTTGGGCTAAGCTTGAGGCGGCGGGGCTTGTTCAGCAGGCCAACGAGAAGACTCGGGAGGCTGAGAAGGCGAGGGACAAGCCGTCCAAGCTTTTCTTGAGTCAGCGGAGTTCGAGGATGAGAGGGATCGCTTGTTCCAAAGCGGATTTCTGGAATGTATCAAAGACATAAAGAAATCCTTTCCTGACCTCGATCTCTCAGAAATCGAGGGTGGAGGAGCCTCGGAATCCGAGAATCCGGACGCCGCTACTGGGGATGAGGCCGGGACATGCGAGGATGCTTCGGGTACCGGCCCTACCGGAGGACAGTAACCAAGGCCCTTTTTTTGTGATGTATTCACATGTTGTACCCGCATGTGGCCGATGAATGAAAGAAAATGCTTAGTTTTATTCATTTGACTTAGCTTTAATCTTTCTTAGTTCAGAGTCTTTAAACATTGAGTATCGAGCTAAGGATAGTAAACCTTGAGGTGCTCAGCGTTCCAAGGATGAGGCAATGATTGTCCGTTTAGATCTTCTAACCGATACGTTCCTGGTCGGATGGTGCCCGAGACGATATAGGGTCCTTCCCAATTGGGTCCCAACGTACCCGACCCAAATTCCTTGGTGTTGGAAAAAACTTTTCGGAGAACCATATCTCCGATTCGAAACTTCCTGGTCTTAACTCGGGTATAGTAGAACCGAGCCACTTGTCGTTGCCGTGCCTCCGTGCGTAACCGCGCCACTTCCCTTTGTTCGTCCAGAAGGTCGAGCCCGAGTGTAAGGAGTTCTTCATTTTCTTCCGCATTGAACGAAGTGACTCGAGCCGAAGGTAATCCGATTTCAACAGGAGTGACGGCTTTCGAGCCATACGCGAGTGAAAAGGGAGTTTCTCCCATGGCGGTTCGAGCTGTAGTTCGGTAAGCCCAAAGAATTTTCGGGAGCTCTTCGGCCCATGCTCCTTTGGCTCGGTCAAGCTTGGTCCGAAGATGTTGCTTGATAATCTTGTTAACCGCCTCAACTTGTCCGTTAGTCTGAGGATGATGAGGTGAAGAATAGACGTTTCTGATTCCGAGGTTGTCGCACATCTCGCGAAAGCTCCTATTATCAAATTGCCTTCCATTATCTGTAATAATGGCACGGGGTACTCCGAATCGGCAGATAATGTTTTTCCATACAAACTCGGTGATCTTCTGCTCGGTTATTTTAGCTAATGGCTCTGCTTCGGCCCACTTCGTGAAATAATCCACTGCTACCACAGCAAATTTGGTCTGACCTTTTCCCATAGAGAGTGGACCTATGATCTCGACACCCCACTGTGCGAAGGGCCAGGGACCAGTCATCGGCGTCAGTGTCTCGGGGGCTTGCCTCGGAATTGCCGCGAACCGTTGACATTTGTCGCATTTTTGGACGAGCTTGCGAGCGTCGTGTTGGATAGTGGGCCAGTAATATCCCTGTCGTAGGACCTTGTGGGCGAGAGATCGCCCTCCAGAGTGGTTTCCGCAGATTCCTTCATGGATTTCACGTAATACATAGTTCGCCTCACTGGGTTTGAGGCACCGCAGCAACGGAGCGTAGTAACCTTTCTTATAGAGGGTTCCGTTGAGTATGGTGTAACGGGAGGCTCGGATCTTAACTCGTCGAGCCTCAGCACGATCTTCAGGTAGCTTTCCCTTGTCAAGGTATTGGCGGATTGGATCGATCCAGGATGGTTCCGAGTCGATTGTATTGATGGCCTCGCTAATTGGTTCATTTATACTCGGTTTATCGACGTATTCGACAGGGACGGACCTGGGTATATCATCCTCATCGGGGGAGGCGAGCTTTGCTAATAGATCGGCTTTGCCGTTTTCTGTACGAGGGATTCGAGTGACACGACAGAGTTGAAATCCATTGATAAGTTCTTTCGCTTTCTCCACGTATGTTCTTAACTGGTCTTTCCGTGTCTGGTATACACCGGTAACTTGATTAACAACCAACTGAGAATCGCTGAAAACACTTAGGTGGGTGACTCACATGCTAGCGGCGAGTCGGAGGCCGAGTAACAACGCTTCATATTCTGCCGTATTGTTCGACGCTTGGAATCCAAGTCGTAAGGCATACTGTATATAGGTATGATCGGGGGTTTCCAGCACAACCCAAGCCCCACTTGCCTTCGAGTTGGAAGAGCCGTCGACAAACAGTGTCCAGGGGATAGGGCAGGGTGGGATCGGGGAAGCGGTTGTTGTTGGAATTGCAACGTCCTTTGGCATATCGCTGACCGGGAGTTCGGTTGGTGGTGTTCCCTCGGCAATAAAATCAGCTACGGCTTGTCCTTTGATTGCTACCTTCGGTCTGTATTGAATGTCAAACTCACTCAGTTCGATAGCCCACTTCGTGAGTCGGCCAGAAGCTTCTGGTTTCTGCAATACCTGGCGAAGCGGAAGATCGGTCATCACGATGATGGTATGGGCATGGAAATACGGCCTAAGTCGGCGAGAGGAAGTTATTAGAGCCAAGGCCACTTTTTTCAAGCTTGGGTATCTCGTTTCTGCTGGCAATAACGCTTTGCTGACGTAATAAACCGGCAGTTGCTTTCCTTCGGATTCTCGTATTAAAGCCGAGCTAACCGCTGCCTCGGATACTGCTAGGTAAAGGAGCAGGGACTCCCCTGATTTGGGTTTTGATAAGAGAGGTGGAGAACCGAGATATGATTTTAATGGTTAGAATGCCGCTTCACATTCTTCCGTCCAACCCATTGTTTGTCTTTCTTTTAACTGTTTGAAGAAGGGGAGACATTTATCCGTGGCTCTGGACAGGAACCGATTAAGTGCTGCAACTCGTCCAGTTAACCTTTGGATGTCCTTAATGGTTTTAGGGGATTCCATATCAATCAAAGCCTTTATCTTCTCAGGGTTTGCCTCTATTCCTCGCTGACTAATCAAGAAACTGAGGAACTTTCCAGAGCCCACCCCAAAAGCACATTTACTCGGATTCAGCTTCATCCGAAACTTCCGTAGGATGAGAAACATTTCTTCCAAATCATTCACATGATCTGTCGCGTGTATACTTTTGACGAGCATGTCGTCAATGTATACTTCCATGGTTCGACCTATAAGCCGAGCAAAGATTTTGTTAACTAATCTTTGATAAGTTGCGCCGGCATTCTTCAGACCAAATGGCATCACTCGGTAACAATAAAGGCCTTTGTCGGTGACAAAGGTAGTTTTTGATTTATCCGTCTGATGCATTACAATTTGATTATACCCTGAATATGCATCCATGAAGCTAAGGAGCTCATGTCCGGCGGTACTATCTACTAGCTGGTCTATCCTCGGAAGCGGAAAGCTATCCTTCGGGCAGGCTTTATTTAAGTTAGTATAGTCAATACAGACTCGCCACTTCCCGTTGGATTTCTTTACCAGCACGACATTCGCGACCCATTCTGGATAGTGTATTTCTTCTATGAAATTAGCCTGGAGGAGTTTGTTGACTTCTTCTTCAATGATGGCGTATCGTTCAGGGCCGAGCGGTCGTCGCTTCTGTCGGATCGGTCGATATGACGGATCGATGTTGAGTCGGTGAGTCATCACAGAGGGGTCGATCCGAGGCATTACTGCATCCGAGGCATCGTGGAGCTCCATATAGGTTCTGAAGCATTCGATATGCTCCGTCGGGTCGGTCTTGCCGGTGAAAGGAGTGATTTGAGGTAATCGAAACCTCTCGGGCAGCCGAGCCTTCATTACCGAGTCCACAAAGGGGGACGCCTTTGCTTCGGATCTGGTTGAATACATATTCCGGCTATGCTTCATGTCCGCTATCTGTTTCGCCATTTCTTCCCGCACTTCTCTTTTGAAGTTTTGAATATCGGCTTTCCAAGGTTCACTGCTCTCTGCCGTGCCTTCCATGGAAGGGCGGTTGCGCCTTCTTCGCTCTATCTCGTGTCGAAGATCAGTCGGGGGCAGGGAAGCGTTGGCCGACTGCGCTGGAGATGGTTCTGATTCGCCTTGGGGTTGGCTCGGCCGAAAAGACCGCGGCGCGGAAGGTTGAGGATCAACCGCCGCAGTTGGTACGTGCGCTGTCTCCCCTTGAGGATGCGGGAGTGACTGCATTTGCTGCTGATACATTCATTCCAGCATCTGTTTCATCATATTCATGTCAGACCGGATTTCTTGAACCTCCTGGTCCAACCGCCCATCGTTGCGACCCCGCTGATTGTTGCTTGTTCTGGTCGCTCCTCGTTGGCGGTTGTTAGGTGGGTTCTGGGCTGCGGGGACCGCGACTGGACCCGCTGGCCCTGTAATCGCAATCTCGTTCAAATCTTCTTTTAGGACCGTCCTTCTAGTCATCACCATGGAATTCAATATAAAAATATGAGATGGCTTTTTTGTCCGTTTCCCACAGACGGCGCCAAGCTGTTGATGCAAAAATCTGGTTCGTCCTCTTAGACCTTCATATACCTGCACAGAAAGAGGACAAAGGAGACCCTGGCTTGAGCAGGGGACCCTCCGATGCCAAAGTCAGGCCTGGATTCTGGGTCTAAATGTATTGAGGGGTATTGAGAAAGAATTTTTTGCGTACCTCTCAAGACGATGGAGGTTCCTCTTTTATATCTGATGGAGCCTTTAATCGTACGAGGATTCTCCTCCCGATATCGTGTGCGGGATCCTCTCCTGGTATCACGGAGATTTGATTCCAATTCAATTTTGGAATCCAGCCGATCCTGATCTTCGGGATCGGGGATCTTTTTACTTGATTTTCGGGATGGTGTTTCATTCTACACCGTTCCTTCCTTCTTCGGGCCTGGCCGACTCAATTGACAGACGAGTCTCGGCTGGCTTATAGAAGATTTGAGCTACTTGCCCTCTGTCGGATAAGACGAGATTGATCCATAACCAATGCGGTCTTGATCCGATTGCCAACACTATAACCGACCTCAAGTTGGGTCGGTTTTATAGTCGGTCGTGGGGCTTTTGAGCTTTGAGCCTCAGTTGGTCTCTTTGGATGTAGCCGCCTCGTTTGCCGAGCCAACTCCGTGCACTTTATAGATGCTGCCTTTTGTCTCAGGACTCTGTAAGTCTCGGCCAAGATTAGTCTCTCATGATCCGAGCCAAGTCTCTCCTTTTGACACTCTTGCCTCGGTCAGGCTTCTTGACTCAGAACTCCGGGCTGTGTCGATAGAGTTGGTCCATTCCATAGCCGAGTCTCCAGACTTGAACTATTTTTTCACCAACAATTTGTATAATCCAATGATAGACACATGGCTAAAAAATCAAAATGGCCTATATTCATGTGGGTCATTTCAAAGGAAAATATCAGGAGAGAGACTTAACTTTTATTTGTATGGAGCTCATCATGATGATCATATGACATCCACTCCAACCAATAAATGACACACAAATTTGGACATGAGCACAGAAATAGGCTCATCCGTTATCCATGTGGGTAACAATGAGGGAAATAGTTTGGGTGAGGTTCCTAGTGTAGTATATCTTTTATAATCATGTGGTCCACTTGAATCACTAATGGAGCTGGGTTTTAGGCCATGGTCCTAACAAGGGATGACACACCTGGTTGAGTGAATTTCACATAAACATCGCCCACCCAAGCCGTTGACCCTTTGCTGGCAGTGGTAATCCATTTGCAAGTAAGAAATCTAAAGAGAAAGCATGGAGCAGGTAAATTTCTATAAACTTTCTTTTTAAACTCACAGTAATGTACATTCCATATCAAGCAGGTAGTTTTCTAGAAAGTTTATTTATTTTTTTAAAAAAAGATTTTTTACAGCAAGATTATTAGCTAATTCAGATTTTACTAAATAATGCTCCCATGGTCGATAATTACTCAGCCCAGGTTTGAAATTATCAAATAATCTCAAAAATTTTCTTTAGAAAGTGTCAAATAAGAGAATTGTGGGGTCCAATAGGCATGTATATATATGACATCCATGGTGTCCAGTGGATGCACTCCACCATGATCATCAGATGAACAAAAATACAGAAAATTTTATTGGATTAGTCACATCATAAAAAATAATTTACACCACTTAAAACATCCAAATTCACTTGTAACCCACCCAATGATATGATTGGCCTTATTATTATTATTATTATTATTATTATTATTATATGATTATCTCGTTTGGAGTGCATATGAAAGGGTAAGATGTTATACAGAAACCTCATGGATCCTTTAGTTCTCGACTTTATTGTTTTTTTTTAAAAGAAAAAGCTAAGGGAGTGCATTTGGGAAATTCTCTTTTGATCCGCTAAATCATTAATGCATAAAAGATTTAAAAAAAAAGAAAAAAAAAAATCCATAAAAATCTCTTTAAAATAAAATTATATTCACCCTCTGGCATCAAAGATTTTATTTTTTGGTAACCTTTTGCAACTGAAATGTTTATTTATTTATTTATTTTTATTTTTTTTTGTGATCTTTTCAATATTAAAAAGATTTTTTTAGAGCAATCTTAACACCTAATTTCAGGAGGGGTTGATAAAATCTTGAACTTGATTAATTGTAAAAATGTTATGGAAATTTACAATATCCACTGAATATTTTAAACGAAATTTGTTGAATTTTGATACCAAATTTATTGAATCATAGACTAAAAAAGAAAATTTCTCATGTGGCCGCCTGCTGTTTGAGCATTGGACCAAAAACTTCTTATTTTAAATTATTTTCTGAAACCAGCCTACTAGCTAATTCCATATACGACTTGCAGCTAGTTACATTGGCTTTGACTGATAAATCTTTATAGGAAGTGGCCAGTAACTGCTGAAAAGACACTCTGCCATTGGTGGATGATAGATATCATTAATTTACCTCTTTGTATGATTTTACATTTGCCAAATGATAGTCATACCCTTCTTTTCCAAATGGAAGTTGGTGATGAAGGCTGTAGGTAGAGATATATAGTTTGAAAGCTATGTGGGGCTCACCGTAATGTTCCTAAGAAATCCACCTTGTTTATCTGTTTTGCCCGCTCATTCTATGTCATCAGCCCACAAAAGTGGCACCAATCCAACACTGGAGTGGGAAACACCCACCATTGAAATGTTTGTTGGGCTACCGGCAATTTTTAAGAATTCATGGTGTCTATCTATTCTGCCAAATCATTTTAGGACATATCTCAAAAACGAGACAAATATGAAGCTCAGTTGGGCCACAGGCACATGAACTATTGGGGCTAAGCGTCAACTGTTCAAACATTTACTAGGCCAAAGACATTTTGTGCCAAATCTAGAATGTGGGTTAGATGATAGAATGCCGTGGAGATTGTACGTCCACCGTTAAAACAATCATAGGGTCATAAAAGCTTTGAATTGGACTAATATTTTTGTGCTTTACACTTACCCAACTCGGAATGATCTTATGAACGGTTGATGTGTTGTGAATAGGTGGATGGCATATAAATATTACGGTGGACCCCAAGTAGCAGGCAACTTCTTTTCCATTGTTTCCTGAGATTCACCTCATTTTTATCTCACATTCTAACATGAGATAGCAAAGTGGATGGATGAGGGTGGCTTTCTCACAAATATCTAGTGGTAGAGAGATGTGGGACTGTCAATAGACTGAGGTTGGAAGCTAAATGGGGCCAACCATGATGTTTGTGAAAATCCACCATCCATTTATTTTGTAAGCTCATTTTAGGGCATGAGCCCCAAAATGATGTAAATCCAATGGTCAAGTGGGGCCACACAACAAGGAAATGGTAGGGACTAAACGCCCATAGTTGAAACATTCACTGGGCCATATACAATTTATGAGAAATATATGATGTCCATCTATTTTGTTAAATTATTTTTGGGTAAAATGAAACAGATAGAAAGCTTAAATAGGCCACATGACACAAAATAGTTGGGATTGAATGCCTACCGACACTGCAGATAGCAACATGGTGACTGGACAATGCTTTGTGGGCTCACCATGATGTATGTGTTTTATTTATACTATTTATCTATCCTTCTATATTATTTCACGACATGATCCCAAAAGTGAAATAGATGAAAATCTCAAGTAGACTGCACCACAAAAAAATAGTGGAGATTGAATGCCTACCATTAAAAACTTTCTAAGCCCTACTGTAATGTTTATTTACTATCAAAATTGTTCATTAGGTCATATAGGCTTAGAAATTTCAGTTTTATTCAAAACTTGTGGCCCTGAGAGGCTTTTAATGGTGAGCCTTCAATCACCAACATTTGTTGTGGTGCAGTCCACATGAGATTTGGATGTATCTCATTTTTGGGCTCATGCCCTAGATTGATCGAAAAAATGGATGAATAGTGTGGATAAAATACACACATCATGGTGACTCAGAGAGCACCATTCATAAGCAATTGACTAATAAGTCAATGGGCAATCCGATTCTCATTGATTGACTTTGGAATGGCAGTTCATGATGCATGTGGAATATACAAGCGTGAATATATTAATAACCTACTAAAGTTTTCATAATTCATCATAAAAACATGTTATTCTTGCTTTAGGGAAAAAAAGAAAAAAGAAAAAGTAACTTCTACTATAAAATTCCTCACCAATTTTTAAATTACCAAAGAGCTCGCTTACAAATCAAAGTACTTTAGTAGTGCTTCTTTGAGGAGTGAAGTTACTAAACAACCCTCGTATGTTATTTTTATTTAAAATTAAAGAAAGTAAGAAAATTTTAGGGCCCACATGTACAGCTTCGAAACCATCCAACACTGATAAGGATTTGAACCAAAAATCTTCTAATCAGATCACTAGATGGGCTTACATATAAATTTTAATGTTTTTTAGTGTATGTGTTATTCTCATGGTGCGGCCCACCTTATGTTTAGATCAACCAGAATTTTTGTTCCTATGAAAGATATTGGGTTGGATATCATACAAATACCCCCATAGGCCTTACAATTTTCCACTTTACCGCTTTTTAAAAAAAAATTAAAAAAAATTACCATATTAACCAAGTCAGTTTGCGTACTGAGTTACACTATTATCATACTGAGTAAACTCTGTTGGACCATAGTGAAGGTATGTGGTTTATCCACACTATTAATCTATTTTTTCAGCTCATTTTAGGGTTTGAACCGAAAATTGAAGCTTATCCAAAGCTCAAGCGGACCATACCATAGGAAACAGTGGAAATAATGATTTTCACCAATGAAACCTTGCTAGGCCTCATAGTGATGTTTATTTGTCTTCCAACATTCTCATGAGATTAAAAAAATAAAAATAAAAATAGATGAATAGAAAATACAAATATAAGCTTGATCCAAAACTTCAATAGCCCCCAAGAAATTTTCAACAGTGGACATTCAATACACACTTTTTCATGTGGTGTGATCCATTTTAGCTTTTTATTTGCTTCATTTTTGGCATAATGCCTTAAAATTATCGGGTGTAAAATGTATAGACGGATGAGATAAAATACATAAATTACAGCGATACCCAGTTACTCAATACGCAATCCACCTCCCATAATAACCCCCTTCTTCCTGAGCATATCCAATGTAAGAGGCATTACTTGGTAAAGTAGAACTGTGTGACGTGGCACAATAGGAGCTGTTAAAGTGGAGCCATCAATTTTCATAAGCTGAGCAGACCTTTATCTTACAAGCATATGTATGCGAATATATAATATGCGGCCACATCAAAGATAACACCTTGGTCGGTCGTACCAAGGTAACACTTAATCCGCACCCCCTTCCATCGTGGATAATGTAGTCTTGCGAATACCAACCCTAATGGTGGTGTGTTGATGTGCTGGATATTAAGGATCTTTTATATCCATGCCGTCCATTCATTGTTCTAGCTTAATTTAGGGTAATAAGTAATAAACGAAGTAAATCCGTAGAGCAAATAGACCACACCAGTAGTGATTGAATGTACACCATTAAAAACTTTTTAAGGTTTATAGAAGTTTTGGATCAATTTGATATTTGGGTTTTCCCTTCATTTAGATCTGAGGAACATTATTAACAGGTTGGATGATAATAAACATTACAGCGAGCCCTAGAAAGGTTTCCACAATCAATGTCACTATCCCTATTATTTATTATGGTGTGGTACATTTGATCTATGGATTTGTTTCATTTCTTGGTTTCAGGATTAAATTGAAATGTAAAATAGGATGGACGGAGTGGATAAAAAACATGTACTTCACGTCGGGCCCACAAGACCCACCACATCAACACCACGTAGTCTGCTTCCATCCATCCCATGGTACCACTTTTATACATTAATGCATGTTAGATAATTCATGACATTATTGATGATGTCAGCTGTGGAAGAATATGTTGGGGACTGGATTAGTCGTTACCCCGGTAACACCGAAATCGGATTGCGTACTGAGATACTCAGTACGCTGTTATCTTACTGAGTAAACTCAGTTGGGCCCACTGCGAATGCATGTGGTTTATCCACGCCGTCCATTTGTTTTTCCAAATTATTTTATGGGTTCAACCCAAAATTGATACATATACAAAGCTCAAGTGGACCATACCACTAGAAAAAGTGGAAGTATTGATTTCAACGGTTGAAAACTTTCTAAGGTCCCCAGTGATGTTTATTTGTCATCTAACCTGTTCATGAGATGAGAAAGACATGAGTGAAGGGAAAATAAAAATATCAGCTTGATCTAAAACTTCCGTTGCCCCTGAGAATTTTTCAACGGTGGATGTTCAATTCACACTGTTTCAGGTGTTGTGGTCCATTTGAGGTTTTTATATAATTCAATTTTGGGATAAAGCTCTAAAATTATGTGTTAAAAAAGATGGACGGAGAGGATACAATGTATGAATGACACTGGGCCACAGAGTTTACTCAGTACGCTTACCGTACTGAGTTACTCAGTAGCCAATCCGCTTCCGGTAACACCTCACGGATGATGTCAGCGAGAGGAATACGTGGGGAACCGATTAGATGTCACCAAACCCTTACCGTATGGTCCACCTTGATGATTTTTACATCCACGCCATCCATCTGTTTCTAAAGCTCATTTGAGGTAGTGATTTCAAAAACTAATTACATCCAAATCTCAGGTGTACCACATCACATGAAACAGTGGTGATTAAACGCTCGCCATTACAAACTACATGGGCCCACTGTACGAAGATCATTAATGTTTATTTTCCATTCAACTCCTTGGTAAGAACAACCAGAAAAGGATGAATATAAAATACAAATATCAACTTGATCGAAACTTTTGTAGCCTGCAGGATGTTTTTAATAGTAATTTACAACTTTTGTTTTTAATTGTAATTTACAACTTTTTCTAATGGTATGGTCCACGGGAGATTTCAATATGTTTTGGTTATGGATAGATCTCTAACTATGGGACCCACCATGATGTATGTGACATAAATTCACACCATCCATCCGTTTTGAAATATGTTTTTAGTGCAAAATCCAAAAAATGAAACTTATCCAAATCTCAATTGGACAGACCACATGAAGTAGTGGTGATTGAATGCCCACCATTAAAACTTTCTGGAGGCCACTGAGATATTTATTTTCCATCCAACCTGTTGATAGGGTCACAAAGATCTGGATGAAGGGACCACACAAATATCGGCCTGATACAAATCTTTCATGGCCCACAATAAGTTTTTAAATGGCAATCATCACTGTTTCCTGTGGTGTAGGCCACCTGAGATTTGGATCTACTTCAATTTTAATATCATGCTTGAAAATGAGCTGTCAAAATGGATGGACACCACGGATGTAAGTAAAATACATCACTGTGGGCCCCACAGTCAGGGATCCACCACACCGAAGCCATACGTCCTATATTTTAGCTCCCTATACTTGCACTACGTGGCACAAGTGTTTGACATGGGTCCCACCATCAAATGATCTGTAAAAACCCAATTTTTTTGTGGGAACTAACCCCACCGTCCATTTGCGTGTGGCCCACCTGAGTTTCAGATTAACCTCATTTTTTTGCCTTATATATTCTCTTGGCCAAGCCGGGATAATGGACGGAGTGGATTTAAATTATTGTTAGTGGGACCCACTATATCTTAAAAAATTAAAAGAAAATAAAAATGAAAGTTATATCTTCCGCGCGGCTAAACCACTTTCTCCACTTTCCTTCCGTTTTGTACGGTAATGGCTGCCGAACCCTCCCACGAAATGAAACTGCCCACATCTCCCACTCTTCCGCCTCTTTCCTCATATCCATTAAAAAGAAAGGAAAGATATAAACAAAGTTTCAATCGTATCATAAAGGGAGAGTAAACCGGATAGATCAAGAGAGAGGGGGAAAGAGAAAGCTCTGTAGATCAAGAGAAAGGGAGATTAGAGCGGAGGCGGATCGTCAAACTTTAAGGTAGGTGATCTTCCCTTGAGATTTAATATTTTCAGTTAATTATTATGTTTATTTTTTTGGAATATTATTATCAGTTGATTTTTTATGTAGGAAATCCTACTTATTCATGAATTTATATTTTATTTTTATTTTTATTATATATATATTCCTGATATTTAATGTTGAAATAATTATATATATATTTATATATATATAATAAAATAAATTTACCGAATGAAATAAACCAATTATCTAAGTTTATATTTTGATTTATATATTCTATATAAAAAATAAATTTGCAAAATAAATTTATATTTTGATTTATATTTGTGTTATCATATGCCTCATTTGCAATTTCAGAGTGTGTGCATGTCAATCGTCATACTCCACCAGAGTATCAAATAACTCCTCATGAAAAGTCAGGAGATGTACCATGAGAAACTACTTTAATGGAGAATGTTTCAAGTCCATCAAGCTGGACCACAAGTTACGGTCCACCTAGCAATAGATTTATGACATATTAAGTTCATTCAAAATCCAACCCTTTCAATTCGTTTAAAACAACATGAAGAACATTTATATGAAAATCAATCCTATATACTAGTCAGGATATCCACCAAAAATAGAAAATAACTTATAACTGTTGATAAATAGTATTATCCATTTAATGAGTGAATGTAAGTGTTTTCTTGTAAGTGATCCTAATAGTATAATAAACCTATTGAATGGGTTAGATTTTACTTGTAAATTAAAGGTTAGAAGTTATTTACTTGATGGCCGTAATGTTTCCAACTAGTTGAACTGAAGATCTTCTTATTATAATGGGACTTTGCTAGTGCGGGATAGGCGAGTATGACTACAATCTTACTCGTCTCCATATGCGGAACATAGCACACAACTGTAAGTCTGAGAAATCTACCATGCAATCCACATCTTCAACGTGCCCAGATAAATATAATAAATAAATAAATAAATAAAAGAGCACGGTCTGTCCATTTTCTTAGGCACTATGAATGAATGAAAGCTAACAACGTTCCTTATTCAACTTGCAAGTATGATCCACTTATTTAGTTTAACTGCTAAATTTTCAAGTAATGGGAACATAGAAAACATGACCTCTCAGATGAATGGAATAGATATCACACACGTGTCTTGTGTGGCACATGACCCACGAGTAGGATTCAAATCCTACTCGCGCGAGTAGCTTTCCCATTTTCCATGAAAAATTGAATGGTGGGGCATTGGAGTTGCTGCATGTATTCTAGAAATCAACCAACGGCTTTGGATTTGTGCAAGTGGTCATGACCTTTCCGGCTCTATAGTGTATACATTCATCATATACCTGCATTTTTAATTATTACTTTGGGATACACCATTTACTCGGTTTGTTGTATGGATTTATTTCCACAATCTGCCTCTTTATTAAATAACAATATCATGATAGTTTACTGCCATTTTTAATATGGTGGTGACTCCTCAACCGTCCACCATGAAATGTTGGTATGGTAATCAGGCCGTTCAAATTGCCGAACCAACTTTTGATGGTGGGCCACAAAATAAAATAAATAAATAAAAATATTTGAGCTGAGAATGCGAAAGTAACCATGAATTTTAGTAGGCCCAGCCACTCAATGTGAGATTTATTACTCAAGGGTGGAGCTCGTATAGAACTTGATATTTTAACAAATTTATGTACCTCATATAGAACTTGCATTATAGTGTAGAAATTGAATTTATTAAATTATTAATCATTTATTTTTGTTGATATTAGAATTGTTCATATTATTCATGCTTATCTATTGATTAGTTAAATTGTAAAAAAAAAAATGTATATATGGTTGTATTAGCAAGTAGGGCGATCGTGTCCCTTGGGTGAGAGACCCTAAAGTCAGCAAGTAGGGCAATCGTGTCCCTTGGGTGAAAGACCCTAGAACCCATTGGATCCTTTGGAGTCTCCTTTGTGTACGGCGTATGAGTACAATTGTGTGCGTGGACATACGTCAGGAGTACAACTGGAGCAGTAGTCTAACCAGCTAACGTATAAATGGGTCCCTCACCATGAAGTACCAGTGCGTGGGCGTTAATGCAACGTGACCATCCACTTGGATACGGTATTGTAAGAAATAATACAAATGTTAGGAGTATTCATGAAAATATCACATGTATTGCATTTTATAATTCTGTTGTTAAATTCCATTATCTGTTTTCGATTCCTTCTTTTAAAAATTGATATTATCTGAACATGTTAAATTTTGGGTAAGAAACGACCCTACTGGGCTGTTATGCTCATCCTACTAAAACAAATGCATAGGTGCAAAGCTGGAATATTATGAGCACGCGGGTCTCTACTATTAGCTTTACTTTTATTTTTTTTATTTTTATTTTTTTTATCAGGTTTAGTTTTAATTCAAATCATTTTGTTATTAGGTTTAGTTTATGTTCAAATTTCGATGTAGAAAGGGTTGAATTAAATAAACATTTCAGTTGTATTTCCTTTTAGATGATGTTGAGTGTTGATTGAATTTAATTAAATCAATTGGATTGTAATTAATGTATTATATTTAACTCATACCTTGAGATTCGGGTCCCGAAGACCTTATTCGGGTACTCAAATTTCGGGGCGTGACATGATCTGCTATCAGGATCGCCATAAAAAATCACAACAGATGATCCGAGCCAACACTTTTCTCTCTTTCTAGGAAAGCGAGGAAAAGCAATGGCTCGAAATACCTAAGGTATGATTTTCGAAAAATGGGCCACCCATCAGACTAGGGGTGCCAATGGGCCAGCCTAGCTTTGAACCAACGGCATAGATTTGGATGAAATCTCAGCCGGCCTTGAGATTAAGTAATTTTATCCTAACCTGTCATGCTTGGCTTAATGTGTATAGGAATATCCCTTCCGGCCTTGAGATTAAGCAAGGCAGCGGATTGCCGGATCCACCGAAGTTGGTGGATCCTTGACTGTGGGGCCCACCTTGATATGTGTGAATTAAATCCATGCCGTCCATTCATTTTAAAAGATTATTTTAGGAATGATGCAAAAATGAAGCAAGTACGAATCTTAGGTGGACCACACCACATGAAACAGTGGTGATTTACCGTTAAAAACTTCTTGTGGGCTACAAAAGTTTTGGATCAAGCTTATATTTTTGCGGTCCATTCATCTAGATGGTTATGGACTTATTAACGGGTTGGATGGAAAATCAACGTTCTGGTGTGGTGAATATTCAATCGCCGTTGGTTCCTGTTGTGTGGTCCACCTACGATTTATATCTGCTTCATTTCTGGGATCACGTCAGGAAATGAGATGCCTAAATGGAAGGTCGGCGTGGATGTAAGTCACATACATCAAGGTGGGCCCCGCAGTCAAGGATCCCCCTCTGGATTGCATAGGTGTTGTGTCCTGTTGGGAAACTCTGTGGGCCACCATAACATATGTGCTTTATCCACTCTGTCCATCTATTTTTACAGCGGATTTTAGAGTATGAGCCCAAAAATGAAGTAGATCCAAATCTCAGGTGGACCACATCATAGGAAATAGTGGTGATTGAACGCTCACTATTAAAATAATTTTTGCGTCTACAAAAGTTTTGGATCAAGCTGATATTTCTATTGTCCTTTCATGGGAGCCTCTGTAACCTAATCAACGCATTCGATGGAAAATAAGCATTACAGTGGCTCTAGGAAGTTTTTAATGTTGGGTATTCAATCCCCAATGTTTTTTTGTGGTGTGGTCCACCTAAGATTTGGATTACCTCATTTTTTTGGGCACATGCCCTAAAATGATCTGGAAAAATAGATAGACAGCATGGATAAAACACATACATCATGGTGGGCCCCACAGCACGGACAAGTACCTAGACCTCGGTTATGGAGGGGTCACAACCGAACCCAGGTCCATTGCAGGGTTCAAAGCCTACTACATGGGCTCAGTTGATTTGGTCAATTGGATGGAAGAGGTAAGGAATTCCGTGTGGATATGATAATCGTGAGTGGGTCCCACTCATCTTGGATGGGCCACATTCCACGAATGAAACATCTGGAGTGTCCACATGGATGACTAAATGAAAAGTGGACCAGTGTGCTGGCTCCTCACAAGTGGAGAGGAAGCACACACGTGTGTGAGATTGCAGTCGTTCCTCGGCCCATCTCCACTGCCTACATGACAATTTCTATAAAATCAAACTGATATAAATAGAATCATCAGGTGGGCCACACATGTATTAGCAGAAATCTGGATAAAAAATTCCATGCTCAGGTGGGGCCTAACAAAAGATGGCACACTTGATGATCAAGATGGATTTCACATAAATATCAGGGTGGATCACCCAAGCCACTGCCCCTTTTCTGGCACCATTGAGAATATAAAATGTAGATACTGGAATGATATATAATTACTTACATTAATGAGGTAGCTTTTTTATTTATATTTTTTTTTGAAAAGGCTTACATTTGTATATTAAGAATCTAGTTTTATGTAAAATCACCTTTTAAATATAGAAAAATTTACAGCAAAATTATTAGCTAATCTGATTTTACGAAATAATGCCTCTATGGTTGAAAGTTAAGATGCACCCCATCATCACGCTAGATGCACAAAAAATATGGTGGGTCATATCATAAAAAATAATTTACACTACCCCGAAACATTCAAATTCACTTGAAACCCATTCGCCAATTTGTATTTGGGTAATTATCTTGTTAGGGTGCATATGTTAGATGAGTCGAATGTCATATGCAAACGATGTGGACCTTTCAACTCTCGACTATTTGGTATTCAAAATTGAATGATATGGAATTTCATTAGATGGATTTAACACCACAATTGCACAATGATCGCATGTCTAGAAATACCATGGTATTTTGGCCGTAAGATTTGGGATCAAAATTTTCCTTTGGAAAAAAAAATAGTAATAAGTGAAACTTGCATTTGGTGGACCAGGAAAGTGTAATCAACTGACCAAGTTTCACAACCAATGCCAATCACGTATGCGCATATGCAACTCCAATGTCAAGTGTAAGGGGCACATTTAAATGAAAAATGTGGATAAAAGACATACATCAATGTAGGGCCCAAAGATGTAGTGAATTTTGAAATCCGCTAAAAATCCTACAATATCTACTATTGTGACCGGATAATATGATAACAAGATTAATTCAATTATTACTGTTGTTTTCAAACACTAGATGGAATTTGCATGGGATGTAATGCAATTCCATCCCACCTAATCTTATGCTCCATGGCTTTGGTTTTCAAAGAAAAACTAACCGAAGGCATTTCAGTAATTCTCTTCTAGCATCTGCTAGACTTTTCGATTCATAAAGACATTACCATAAGAAATCGAAACTTTTGAAAAAAAAAATCATTACAAATTTCTCAAAAATAAAAATATATTCACCCTTTAGCACTAAAGATTTTGTTTTCCGGTGACCTTTTGTCACCGAAGTGTTCAATTTTTTGTTTTTTGATCCTTTTGGTGTTAAAAGATTTTTTAAAAGAATTGAGCAATATTAATTAACACCTAACTCTTAATTGATGGCTTGATAAGATTTTAAACTTGTTAAAGTAAAAAAGCGTCTAGGTAATTTATGAAATCCTTTGAATATTTAGAGCCAAACTTGATGAATTTTGATAGTACTAAACTGTCAAAATAACAGACTAAAAGATGTTGAGGCACTTTGACAAGTGAGATTGAAAAGGCAGTCCATGATATATTATAGGATGTATACGTGGGAATTTCTTAATAAGCCATGACTAGTTTCCATAACTCATCACGACAGGGTATTATTATTGTTTTAAGAAAAAAGAATTTTTAAAAATTCATTGTGAATTTTGAATTTATCAAAGAATTTCTTTGCAAATCAAAATAGCTGGGTGGTGCTTCACGAGGACCTATGTTACTGACGCACCCTCGCACACTCATAAAATATATTTACTTAAAAAAGTAACAAAGTTTGAAATTTTTAGGACCGTGTACAAGTTATTCCATAATGGTAATGGTGGTTGTAATGGTGACCGCCATTACCCTTACGATACTGACTATAACATTTGTTATGATTATTTTTTTATCATTTTTTTTTAAAAATATTTGTGTCGGCCTCGTAATACACCTTTATAGAGCTTTTATGACATTTACAGAGGGCATAATAGCCCGTTGTATGGCCGTTACGACCCCATAGCAATATGGCCGTTACGACCCCATTGCATATAATAGTTGTCGCAATTATCTTTACGGCTTTTATGACCTTTATGACACACTATGGCTGTATGACTTCCAACCTATCTAACACATGCACCCCACTATGATAATTACACACAAAAAAAATCTTTTTAATCAGATCACCAAACGGGTTGCATGTAAATTTTTTATGTTTTTAAGTGTGTGCATTATTTTTATGGGGTGGCCAACCTTATGTTTAGATCGATCAAATTTTTTATTCTTCTAACCATCACGTGGATTACATATCTTGGATGAGTTGTATATGATAAAAGTAACACATGGCTCATAATTCTCAACTTTACAAATTTTAAAAGAAAAAGAAGTAGAAGGTGAGATTATGACAATAATCCCCCTCTCAAAAATGCACTTTCTGGCATTTCTGCAGGTAGAGTCATTATATGACAAGCTCATAACTTGTGAAGAATTTTTCCGTCAAAATCATTTAATAGAGGAGTGTGATACTTTGTGTGGTTACCCGTGGTAGACTCACAAAAGTTTCAACACGAGGTCATGGGTTCAAGTACCCATTCACTTAAAATCCCACTATGGTGTGAGTGTGTGTGGGGTGTGAGCGCATGCGTAAAAATAAAATAATTTTTTTTTTAAAAAAAGAGCACAAGACTCATACATGCATTTGCTCACCATAATGTTTCGGCCTACAAAAATCTTTTAATGGTCATTTACTACTCTTTCCACTGGTATGGTTCGCCTGAGATTTGATAGTAACCCCCCTAAAAAAAGTATAGGATGGGATTATGATAATGCGCCTAATGCGCCCACACCCTTTCTTATGTTTATATCGATCAAACTTTTTATTCTTTTGGCCATCAGGTGGATTACATATATTAGATGGGTTTGATATCATAAAAGTACCACGTAGGCCTACCGTTCTCAACTTTACAAATTTTAAAAGAAAAAGAAGTATAGGTTGTGCTTATGATGATAATACCCCACTCAAAAATGCAATGTTCCCGCATTTCTGCAGGTAAAAGCATTATATGATAAGATCGTAACTTTGGAAGAATTTTACAGTCGAAATTACTTATTAAAGGAGCGTACTCATCCATGCATTTGTATTGACTTGGGTATTTTGTCCATTACACGGGAGTGTACTAAGGTGTTACCCTTATTGTGAGACCCACCTTAATGACATATTGTACATCCATGCCGTCCATCCATTTTTCTATCCCACTTTAGAGCATGGTCTAAAAATTGAAGCAGACCCAAATATCAGGTGGACCACACCATTGGAAAAAGTGGTAATTGAGCACGCAGCATTAAAAAATTCATACGGCCATAATAATGCCCACTCTGATGTTTCCTTTCCATCCAACCTTTTGATAAGATAAAACAGACAATCTTGATCTATAACTTTTGTGGCCTAGAAAAATCTTTTAATGGTCATCAACTACTCTTTCCAATGATATCGTCCACCAGATATTTGGATCTACTTGATTTTTGTCGTCACATTATAAAAGAAGTTTAAAAAACGGATGGATGGTATCGATATATAAAAAATTCATCAAGGTGGGCTCGACATAGTAAGGGTGACACCCACTAATTGTCACCTGAGTAACACCTAATCCGCTCCATTATTTCACCTCTCAAAAGCCATTTCCCTCCACCACCCTACTAAGCTTTGTTTTCTTCACTAGTGAAGAGAAAGAAAAAGAAAAGAAAAAGTAAAAAGCTAAAGGCAATAGATAGAAAGAAAAGGAAGAAGAAAGAGCAAGTATGAATAATTTGTAATTTCATTAAATTTTTTATTTTACTTTATTAATTTTCATGCTTTTTGTTTACCAATTTCTTTATAATAGTTCTTGTTTTGTTATTCATTTGTTTTTGTTTTTATTTATAAATAAAAGGGAAAGAAAAAAAAAAGTATAGGTTGGGAGGAAGAGAGCCATTAGCATTAGAGCTATTACAATACATGAGGGGCACTGAACTATATCTATTACCTGTCATAGAAAAGGTGTAGGACCCCGAATAGCGCCCAAGTGACAACAAGAAGACGCCACCAAGTTGGCATAAGGTGTCTTCCAGCAGGACAAGAACATGACTCCATGGATGCTAGTCATTAACATTGGAGTGAGGCCTGATGTGGCTGTTGCAAGTCAGTTTCTCTGACTGGAAGAGCGAGATCCTGATGTTCGAAATGCATCTCCACTTGATTAATTTTCATAAGAAGAGCGCAATAGAGCAGCCTCTCGATCAATAGACTGGTACGATCATGAAGTATGGCTGAAAGTTGGGCGAGTTCAACCCGACCGACCCGGCATTGGGTTGGGCTTGGGCTGGATGTATCGAGGGTCTTGGGCTTGGGCTATACAAACACCAACCTGATAAAACTTGGGTCGGGCTTGAGTTGAGGTCTCGGGTTGCTTGACCTAACCCAAACCCAATCGATATATAAGTTACTTATAAATTATAATTAAGTGAGGATCGTCTGTGTTGAAGGCACAAGAAATTCTAGTGCCATTAGGTCTCATTGGTCCTCGTCATTTCCGATGACTCAAGTTAACAAGATACGACTTTCAAAGAAGTATTGTCCTATATTTTAGCTTGTTTGTTTAGAAAAAATGAAATTCTTTACAGTAAATAACTACATATATAATTAATAAAATTATAAATACAAAAAATAAGTTAGGCATTCAATATGATAGACTAATGTAATAACGAAAATATTAGCATATATCCACCCGACCAACTCAACCAAGCCCGCTCGGGTTGGGTTAGGGTTGAGGTATAGGAACCTTGGGTTGGGCTAGGGTTGAGCACCAACCCGACCCGACCCGACCCAACCCAACCCAACCCGCCCAACTTTCAACCCTATCATGAAGTGTACAAGGATTGGTGCACACAGAGCGTGAACTATATGTTTGACTTCCTTGCGCATCACTTCCTCATATGACATGACCCTCAAGCTTTGGAGACATCGGAAAGAGCGCGACTTATATACCATGACAAAGGTGCCATGTTCACACCTGTTAATGAAGAAGAGCGAGCTCTGATATCAACAATAACACTTCATTGCAGAATATATAATGATTCTTTGCCCGAGAATATGGAGATCGATCCTGAAAATGACTCTGCAATAAGGTATGTATAGACAAATAGAATCAGCCCTCCCCACGAACAAAGCGACCTATCATCGGCCACACTCTTCCAAGGATGATTGGACTGATTTCTAGTCATGCTCTTCATGGACAATCGGACCAATTGCTATGGGATGGCGACTCAGCCCGTGTGCTTTTTTTTTTTTTTTGTCCAAACAGGACCCATGAAGAAAAATGCAGGCTCAATAAAGGAAAATTCACTATTGATCTTTTCCAATCAAGACACCCTTTCTTTAAAAGATTCTACTCATAGTTGGAGATCACCACAGCCATTGGACGACAACCCCGGAGTTATCAAAATTGCGGCCAAAGTTATTGGATTATGGCGATGAGTGAGATATAAGTTTAATAGAGAATTCACAGATATGATAATGGTGTTGTTTCCAAGCACTACTATTATTAGCGGCAACACCTACTGTAGGCATTTACGAGGCTTGAGGAAGGAAGAAAAGAGAGAGATGAGGCCAGATTCAGACATGATAGATGGCCTGGTTGGTGATGCTTGCGTCTTTCACTCCTCACTACCTATCGATGAGGCTTTTGCTTTGATTTGAACCGATGAAGGGAGAAGGACTAAAGCGATGTTTATATTATCCGATTGGTAATAGAGTCCTACTCATCATTAGACTCCTCTGTAAGAGCTCTATGAAGTGGGCCTTATTGATCAATGGTTTGGATTGTCCTAGGGTTGGATAATGTGATCAGGTGTACCAGTGGGCCTTACTGAGTTGTGATACATCCAGAAATTCGTGTAATGGGTGGAGTGCTACAACTGTGATATGCACACACAGTGTTTTAGAGTAATTAGGATTATAAATTCGTGTGGAGCCTTGGGGAGAGGAGTTTTGATGGGTTTCAAACTCCTCACCCCTCTAGCGTATCCCCAATCCAAAACCAACGATAGAAGCTTGAGCCCCATTGTATCTTTTATAAAGGGTGTAAGGAGAGGAAGACTCTAGCATCAGACGTACAACATTGGCATCCCAATAAGATAAGCCATCTATCTCTTTTGATCTTTATATCTGAAACACAACAAGGTCCTGTTGGCATTCCGCATATAGTACTTACATCCTCCCCATCACTAATACTTTTGCGCCTCTCCCACATAGGAGGAGAATATAAATCCCATTTCAATTTCAATTCATTGATATGGTACTCCTTAACTGCATGGAATGACGTATACACTACACCTCTGTGGGCCCCACTTGATATATATATATATATATATATATATATATATATATATATATATATATATATATATATATATATATATATATATATATATATATATATATATAAAATTGATCCAAACAGTCTATTTAAGTATTGATTTAGGCAATTCCACGTGTAACTAAATCTAACATCGTTAAGGGAGTAGAGGATTGCCCTGCAGCACTTCTCTTCAAGTTAGTTATATTGTCGAAGTATAAAGCCCACTCCCCTGTCTTCTTTGATTCTTCTCCTTTGATGAAGAGAATGTTTTTTTCAAGGAAAAATGTCTTTAATATATAACTAGTAGTTTACAGTGGATTGCGATGATAGATGATTAGCCAATGCTTACCTTTTGATCACTTTTTGGGCCTTATACATTATGTCGAATTCAAAAAGTAGAAGTTGCCTATTCTTTCCATCAATGCCAGCTTTTCAAAAATATACTTTTGTGGATTTATATGAGCGAGTAGGAGGATCGGATAGGTAATTAATCATTTACTGGAAGTGACACTGGGTGGCCCATACGAGGGCGAGGTATGCTTCTCGATTTGCGAATATCATGTCTTGTAGTTGGTGAACCTCATGCACGAATAGTTGATTACTTGCTCTTTCTTCCTATTGTTATTGTGCTGGCTGAAGACGCCTCTAATCATGCATGCTGTGTTAAGAAAGACCATCGTGATTCATGGCAATAATCAAGCAAGGGACAAACGGGCGTTCATTTAGGGATTCACCAACTGTAGAATGATCGAAATTGACAACGTTCTCCTACGCTCCATTCAATATGTTTATCAATCTCATTCAATGCTTTGTCTCACCAATACATGTATAAATAGCACCGTATAGACCCTAACAATACACACAGAAATGAAAACACATTTATCTTATATCTCTCTTTCTCTCTCTTGATTTTTCTCTCTGTTTTTATCATGGTATCAGAGCGGAAGGTTCTATGTTTGACTCTCGAGAGCAACAAATATGCCTCGCTAATATATTATTCTCCCACCGGGGGTCAGGAATATTGTCCGACCCAGGGACCGGGAAATTAAGCCCGGCCTATTTATGGTTTGAGTGTCCCTCCACCCTCTTCAGTATGTTCCGTGTAGAATTCCCACCCCGCACGTGCGGGGGGGTGTTAAAGTGATAAAGTCTCTTGATATACATTGATACACCACACTCTGACAGCTTAAGCTTTTGGAGTAAATGGTTGTTTGACATAGTATCAGAGAGAAGTTCACATCTTGAGGGTTAACTTCTTTCTTAAATATATTTTGCATATCTATTTTGATTGTCACAAAACAAAGATTGCATTTTTTTTTACATGGCTGAAGAAGTAGAAAAATATGATGATCCTACCCATCATCTACACCTCCATCCTTCCGATCATCCTAGTATGGTATTGATATCCCACCTGCTCAGTGAAGACAATTATTACTCATGGAGTCGAGCGATGCTTCTCGCTCTTGAAGCCAAAAATAAACTTGGCTTCATCGACGGTACAGTTCCTCCACCGGCCTCTGGTTCCTCCTCTGAGGCTCGACAATGGAAGCGATGCAATGTCATGGTAATATCCTGGATACTCAATTCTATTTCTAAAGAAATTTCTAACAGTGTGATATATTGTAAATCTACTCATGCCATTTGGGATGATTTGAAAGATCGGTATTCTCAAGTCAATGGCCTGCGCCTTTATAAACTTAAACAAGATATTAGTAATCTTGTTCAAGGCTCTTTATCCATCACAACATATTTTGCAAAATTGAAAGGCTTATGAGATGAGTTGTCGGAAATCCAATCCCCGCCTACTTGCACTTGTGGTGCCCGCAAAGAAAATTGGTACAGTAAGAATCCGACAATGTCCTGACATTTCTTATGGGGCTCAACGAATCTTATGCTGCAACTCGTGGACAGATACTATTGATGGATCCACTTTCGAATGTCAGCCGTACTTATGCCCTTGTCATGCAGGAAGAACGCCATCGCAACACTTCGTCTCCACCGCCCATTGAAGGCCTTGCTTTGGCTACCACCAACTATCCACCACGGAAAGATGGTTGATCCAGTCTGCCTAAGAAGTCTCTCAAGTGCACCCACTGTGGGAAAGCGGTCACACTGTAGATCGTTGTTACTGCATCCGTGGATATCCACTAGGCCCTCGCAATACAAAGCCGAGGACGGGTCCCAAGCACAATGCTTATTAGGCCTCTAGTTCCCCTATCCCATCCACCAGCAACCTACCTTTTACTCCCGAGTATTGCCAACAACTTCTCGAGATTCTCAACAATACTTCTCAGCCCCAATCCATGGTTCACCATGTAGGTAGCACTGAGTTTTCCCTGACAGGTAAAATTTCCACTGATCTCTTATGGATTCTTGATAGTGGAGCCATAGACCATATGGTCTGCACAACCATTGCCTTAACCCATTCTACTCCAGTATATGGTCGCAATGTTTAATTACCAGATGGGTCTTATGCCACTGTCACACACATTGGTTTTGTCATCTTTTCTCCCAACCTCATCCTCAAAAATGTTCTTTGTGTCCCCATCTTTCATTTCAATTTGATATCTGTGCATCAATTATGTAAGACTCTCCATTGCCTTCTCACTTTTTCTGCTGACTTCTGTTTTATTCAGGACCTATGCTTGATGAAGATGATTGGACTGGGGACTGAGTGTGATGGTCTATACTACTTCACTAACACCCGAAGTGCTCGTTGTCAGATGCCACACACTACTTCTCAACTATGGCACCGTCGCCTTGGTCATCCTTCTAATAAAAATTTGTCATCTCTTTCTCATAATGTTTCTGAAATTCATAATACAAATTCAAAACCATGTTTTGTCTGTCCACTAGCTAAACAGACTCGTCTTCCCTTTTCCACTAGTTCCATATCTTCTCATGCTCCTTTCCAACTCTTACATGTTGACATTCAGGGAGGATATCGGGTACCGGGTACCTTCTATCCATGGCGCCCAATATTTTCTTAGCATAGTGGATGAATTCACTTGGTGTACTTGGCTTTATTTAATCCGTCATAAATCTGAAGCGCGTTCTTTTTTGCAATCTTTCATTCAATACATTGAAAATCACTTCTCCACCATAGTAAAAATCATTCGCAGTGACAATGGTTCTGAATTTGACATGTTCTCTTTCTATGCCACCAAAGGCATTTTGCATCAAACTAGTTGCGTTTCCACTCCTCAACAAAATGGAGTGGCTGAACGTAAACATCGTCATCTTCTCAACGTTGCCCGAGTATTGCTTTTCCAAGCCCAAATGCCTAAACAATTCTGGGGGGATGCCATCCTTACCACTGCCTATCTGATTAACAGCACCCCTTCTTCTGTTCTAAATGGTGTCACTCCTTATGAGAAACTACATGGTGTACCACCCACATATCACCATTTACGTGTGTTTGGCTGCTTGCTTGTGCTATGCATCCACTCACTCACAAAATCTGTCCAAGTTTGACCCTCGAACATCTCGCTAACTTTTCCTCGGCTATCATTTTCAACAAAAAGGGTATCGCCTTTATGACTTTGCCACTCACAAAACTTTTATTTCTCGTGATGTCATCTTCTATGAGGAACAATTCCCTTTTGCCTTATCTCCAAACACTTCCATGAACCCTGTCCTGCCCTGTCCCATACTTCCCACCGACAATTCCAATCCTGCTCCTCCTGTTTCCATTGATGCCTCACACCCCTCATCACCTTCTTCGCCACCACTTGTGCCTTGATACCCCACTCGTCCCACTCAACCACCGACATACTTACGAGACTTTCATGTTGGACAAGCCTTACCGTCTCGCCCCGCTCAATCTTCTGATTCTGCAATGGTTCGTTCTTCAGGTAATCTCTACCCTCTTTCCAATTTTCTTTCATATACACCATTATCCCCTGCTCACCGTGCCTTCACTACCACGATCTTTCTTGCACAAGAACCCACTTCCATGGAAGACCCTAGATGGCGCGATGCCATGCGCGTTGAGATTGATGCCCTCGAACTCAATCACACTTGGACTCTCACAATGCTACCTCCTGGAAAGCAACCCATTGGCTGTAAATGGGTCTACAAGATCAAATATCATCCTAATGGTTCTATCGAGCATTACAAAGCTCGCTTGGTCGCTAAGGGCTACAACCAAAATGAAGGTATTGACTACACTGAAACCTTTGCTCTCGTTGCCAAGATGGTTACTGTTCATACCCTTCTCGTCCTTGCCTCTACACAAAATTGACACCTTCATCAACTTGATGTCAACAATGCTTTCCTTCATGGAGACCTCGATGAAGAAGTCTACATGCAAATTCCACCAGGCTTCGGACGAAAGGGGGAGACCAGAGTTTGCAAACTCACTAAATCCTTGTATGGCCTCAAACAAGCTTCGAGGCAATGGTGTGCTAAACTTTCATCAACTCTCATTAATGCAGGATACAAAGCAATCTAAGGCAGACTACTCACTTTTCGTCCGATCATACAAGGGCACTTTCACTGCTATTTTGGTATATGTGGATGATATCATTATTGTAGGATTGGAACAAATTAATAATCTCAAGAAATATTGAGTGACTGTTTTAAACTAAAAGATCTGGGAATTCTGAAGTATTTCTTGGGAATCGAAGTAGCACGCTCATCAAATGGCATATTCTTATTACAGAGGAAATATGCACTTGAGATACTAGAATATACGGGCTTTCTTGGAGCAAAACCTGGAAACTTTCCTATGGAGCAAAATATTGCGGTTAGTGAAAGTGATGGAGAACTCATTCAGGACCCTTCATCATATAGACGGCTAGTGGGAAGGCTAATCTATTTGACAATTACAAGACCAGATCTATAATATGCCATACACGTGTTGAGTCAGTTTATGGATAAGCCACGAATTCCTCACCTAGATGCCGCTCATAAAGTTCTTCGATATCTTAAGCAATCATCGGGACAAGGGATCCTCCTCTCAACCTCTAGTGAGATTCAACTACATGCCTACTGTGATGCAGATTGGGCACATTGCAGGGATACTCGACGTTCGGCCATCGGCTATTGCATTCTTCATGGGGAATCTCCCATTTCTTGAAAAACTAAGAAACGAACAACAGTTTCTCGCTCCTCAGCAGAAGCAGAATATAGATCCATGGCTTCCACATGACTCCCGGGAGTTTCAACACCGGGTCAAGGGTTCGAGTACCCATTGTGGGACTTAATCTATATGGGGAATATGCCCACGGATCTGTCTGTGCATGGGACATGGCGATCAGGGGTCGGATAACTTACCTAGCTGAGACGCCACCATGGAAGCCGGATAAGAATACTAGAATACCTGTAGAGCTTAGGATCTTCCTCTCCTTCACACCCTTTCTGCAATTCACAAGATGCATGAGACTCGAATTTCTGCTATGGTGTAGGATCGGGGACCCAACTCTCTTTTATAGAATATGTGGAGAGAGTTTGAAACCCATCACAACTCTCTCTCCCACGCTCCACATTGTAGCATCCTAGTGCAACTGAAATTGCTGTCTGCGTAAGACAGCTATAGCATTCCAGCCCTAGTACGCAAAGCTACGCAGATAAACTGCGCAGCGCATCACCTGATGTGGGGCCTACTGGTCTACTCAATCATCCAGTCCAACTGTATGACAATCTAGACCGTTGATCAGTGAAGCCCACTAAATAGAGTTCTTACATTTTCCCACTTGGGCTTCATTGAGCAACGTTAATGATAGTCATATAGAATTATTTAGAAAATAAGTTTTGATCTTTTAAGAAAATATCCAAATGGTTAACCAATGAAAATAGTTGGACAGTATGAGTAATGCTATTCAATCTGGTCCATCAAGACAGTCAGTATCGAAACGCGGTAGTCATCACAACATTTAGGTGAAGTGAGTCTAAGCACGATCACAAATACTTTCAATCTTAATAATATAGATCACGAACTAGGAAATGTGGTATAAGGATAACACGCTTTAGTGTGATGTTATGTGTCTATCCTTAAGAGGTCCTGAAACTTTTACATGTCTCCAACGAGACACGACTGTAGTTCTACTTACTCAAAATTTGCGCATATATATAGAGAAGCAGAAATAAATTTTTATATCAAAATCATCCAAACAAACTACATAAAATGAGATCTTTAAGTGTCTGTGAAAATCAAAGTACGCTCAACTCCCACTAACTGAAAACATCTGTGAGATCAATGACTCCCATGGATGTTACATGCTCCTGAAATGGCGTGATAGGGAGCCCTTTAGTGAGCGGATCTGCAATTATCTGCTTAGTGCCAATGAATTCCACGGACACTTGATGATTCTGAACCCTTTCCTTTACAACAAGATACTTGATGTCGATATGCCTCGACCTTGACGAATGCTTGTTATTACTAGAGAAGAAAATAACAGCCGAATTATCATAAAATATTCTCAATGGTTTCGGGATATGCTCCAGTACTCGCAAACCTAAGAAGAAACTTTGTAACCATAGTGCCTAATTAGATGCCTCATGGCAGGCAATAAATTCAGCTTCCATAGTGGATGAGGCTGTGGTAGATTATTTCACGCTTTTCCATGACACAGCTCCTCCTACCATCATGAAGATGTATCCTGAAGTAGACTTCTTAGTATCAACGCAACCTGCAAAGTCTGCATCTAAATATCCGATCAACTCCAACTGATCAGACCTTCTGTATGTGGGTCTAAAGTCTTTCGTTCTATAAAGATACCGTAATACTTTCTTTGCAGCTATCCAATGTTGCATTCTTGGATTAGATAGATATCTTCCTAACATTTCAGTGACAAAGGCAATGTCCGGTCGGGTACAGACTTGAGCATACATGATGTTCCTTACTACTGATGCGTACGGAAATTCTTTCATTCAATTCTTTTTTAAATCATTCTTTGGACACTGAAATAAACCAAATTTGTCACCCTTCACAATGGGCGACTTTCCTGAAGCATAATTTTGCATGCCATACGTTTCGAGTACCCTAGTAATATAGGCCCTTTGTGACAAGCTGAGCAGTCCAAGTGTTCTGTCACGACGAATCTCAATGCCGATGACGTAAGAAGCTTCACCAAGGCCTTTCATTTCAAACCTTTGAGATAAGAATTTCTTGGTGTCGCTCAACATCCTGGTTCACTGCTAGCTAACAGAATGTCATCAACATACAAAATCATCATAACGAACTTACTCCCACTGGTTTTAATGTAGATGCATTCATCTGCAGTGTTTTCTACAAAGTCATGTGAAGAAATTACTTCATGAAACTTAAGGTACCACTGTCGCGATGCCTGTTTCAACCCATAGATGGACTTCTTAAGTTTGCAAACCAAATGTTCTGAGCCAGTAGCTATAAAACCTTCGGGCTGCAACATGTACACATTCTCATTTAGATCCCCATTAAGAAATGTAGTCTTTACATCCATCTGATGTAACTCTAAATCCATATGAGCTACAAGAGTCATTATGATCCTGAATGAGTCTTTCTTAGATACTGGTGAGAAAGTCTCCTTAAAGTCAATGCCCTCATATTGGTTAAAACCCTTAGCAACAAGTCTAGCTTTATATCGTTCGACATTACCTTTGGAGTCCCGTTTGGTTTTAAATATTTATTTACAACCAATCGGCCTTATTCTAGTGGGTAACTCTACAAGATCCCATACTTTATTGTCCTGCATGGATTTCAAATCATCTTTCATGGCATTAAACCAACGAGAAGGATCAGCACTTTGTTTAACATGTGTAAAGGATTCATGATCTTTTTCCACCCCTATGTCGAAGTCGTGTTCTTGTAAGTATACGATGTAATCGTCTCGATTTACAAGCCTTCTCTCTCTTTCAGATCTTCTTAATGGTTCAGCTTGTTGGGTCTGATCTTGATTTTTCTCATCAGTGGTTTGTATATGAGGTTCTACGTGGTGCTCTGCAGTGACTGCAGAATCGACTGCATCATTAATGTCCACGTGATCTGGATTGACTATGACAGGAGTCGCAGTCCTTTGTTCCTCAAATATAAAATTTCTTATGTTCGTGCTCCCACTGTTTTCAGTGTCCTCAATGAATCTAGCATTCTCAATCTCAACAATCCTGATGGAGTGGGAAGGACAGTAGAATCGATAGCCGTTTGATCTTTCTGGGTATCCAATGAAGAAACAACTTATGGTTCTAGGATCAAGCTTCTTTTCATGCGGGTTATAAATTTTAGCCTCAGCAGAACAACCCTAAACATGTAGATATTGGAGACTTGGTTTTCTCCCATTCCACAACTCAAAAGGAGTTTTGCTTACTGCTTTGCTGGGAACCCTGTTTAATATATCAACTGCAGCATCACCCCACAGAGATTCTGGCAATGTTGAATTGCTGACCATACTTCACACCATATCCATAAGGGTGCGATTACGTCTCTCAGCAACTCCATTATGCTTTGGAGTACCAGGCATAGTGTACTGAGCAACAATGCCACAATCCTGCAGGTATTTAGCGAGTGGCCCTGGATTGCGTCCTGATTCGTCATATCTTCCATAGTATTCACCACCACGGTCAGATCTGACAACTTTAATTCTCTTATCGAGTTGATTTTCAACATCAGCCTTATAGATTTTAATAGCATCCAGGGCATCTAATTTCTCACTGATAAGGTATAGGTACCCAAAGTGAGAGTAGTCATCTATAAAGGTAATGAAATATTTGTAGCCACTCCATGAGGCTGTAGGAAATGGTCCACAGATATCTGCATGTATAACCTCTAACTGATCTACACTCCTGATTGCACCTTTCTTTCTCGTTCTAGTCTGTTTCCCTTTTATGCAATCAATGCATACTTTATAGTCAGAGAAGTCTAGAGAATGTAAAATTCTAACAGATCTACAGTCCTGGTTGCACCTTTCTTTTTCGTTATAGTCTGTTTCCCTTTTATGCAATCAATGCATACTTTATAGTCAGAAAAGTCTAGAGAATGTAAAATTCATTCTCGCACAAGCCTGTTTAATCTCTCACGAGATATATGGCATAACCGCCTGTGCCACAACATAGAGAAATTCTCATAGTCTAGTCTTCGATTGGATCCCATTACATTTCTATGAAAGGTATTAATATTATAGACGTGAGAGGCAATCAAGTCTAACTGGTATAAGTTGTTTAATAAAGAGCCGGTTCCAACTTTAATCGAATTAAAGTAAATACTAAAACTTTTATTTCCAAAGTGGAACGAATATCACAACTTGTCTAAACAGGAAATTGAAACTAAATTGCGCCTTATAGATGGCACACAATGTATTTACTAAATTTAAAAAATGACCAGACTTCAACTTAAGCCTATAGACTCCTATTGCCTCCACGTCAACTTTGACGCCATTGCCTACGTATACTGAGCGCTCTGCATCAGTTGGTGGCCTGGCCTGTAGTAATTCCTACATAGAAGTGCATATGTGAATAGTAGTTCCTGAATCTATCCACCAGGAATCTGTTGACACATCGGTCAAATTAGATTCAAAACAGACAAGAACAGAATGATTACCTTTCTTTATGAGCCAATCCTTAAAACCTTCGCAGTCTTTCTTTAGATGACCCGTCTTTTTACAAAAGAAGCACAGTTTGCCTTTAACCCGTTTGCGTTTAGATCCATTTCCAGATTGATTCTCATAGTTTCCAGATGGAGGACCAGAAAATCCAGTATTAGAACCTTGTTTCATCTTCATTTTACCTTTATTCCCTTGCCTATGCCCTTGTCCTGAAGTCACCATATTAACATTTTAAACTTTTATCATCTGTCTGATCCTGTCTTCTTCTTAGACGCACTGAGTGATGAGTTCATCCAATGTCCATATATCCTTCAGAGTGTTATAGTTTACTAGGAACGTACCGAATTGGGGAGGTAGGTTGTTCATGATCAAATGAACCAGTTGATCATCAGTGAGTACAAGCCCTAGAGCATGAATCTTAGAAACAACTTCGATCTGCTCTATAATGTATTCACGGATGTTGCCTTTTCCATCGTAGGACGAGCTTGTCAATTTATTCAGAAGAATGCCCACTTCAGATTTATAAGATTTCTTGAATTGTTTTCCCATTTCAGTCAGGAAAACTTTGGCCTTGTTTGTTTCAGGCATGACACCCTTCATCGATTCAGAAACTGAATACTTAATGACTTTCAGGCATGTATCATTTGATCTAAACCATGCAACCCATCGATTATATTCAACTTCAGTGGCATTATTAGATAGCTTTGGCGGTTCTGGTGTTATCAGGGCAAGATCTAATTGAAGACAGCCCAGTACAACTTTGATGGCGTTCTTCCATTGAGCGTAATTAGATCCATTAAGGGCGGGGACTTGATTCTTATTGGTTGGAATTGAGACTAAAATAAAGGAGATACATATATACTCACATTAGTTCATAGTTTCACAAATCAATTTCGTGAATATAAACAAAATTATCAGGCAAAGTTAATCAATTCAGTTGCTAAGGGAGGCATCAACTGAATCATCTAGGATGACGATGGGCCCAACCATCTCATCTTGGTGAGAATCTGTTACATCATCATCATTCTTCCTGTAGGAGGTAATAACAACATGTTAGTGATTCTCCTAAACATGAAGCTAAGTGATGTAAGTCATGTAAATCTGAGACACTCAACACCTGTGGGTGAGATGAGTCTTTCAGTTTTATATTACCAGCACCATTTACTTCACTCGTTCACTTGACTGCCAAATGGTAATCGTTTGTGTTTTCATTACCATACGCCTGAAAAAGTGAACGCAACTGTATGCAATCCTCATTATTGTTGAGGGTCAAATATTGCATATCAGACCCTGATTACTGTCTGATTTTACATACACGATAATACCTAATATTATAATTTAATCGTGTTTTTGTTGCAGGATGTAATAAGGAGCTTTGATTGAAAAAGAGTATTAAAAGCATGGATTTAATGCTCCGAAGTCATCAGAGGAAGGAACAGAGTCCAGAGGACTAAGATCAACGAATTTACACGCTAGGGATCCGAGGAAATCAAGCCGTTCACATTAAAAAGGTCCGAAAATGGTTCAGAATGCAAAATCTCAAGGTTTCCACCATCCGTTCAGCTCGAGACTCTATGTGTGGCCTGAGGACCATAAATGAACCGTACACGTCAAATTTCAGCTATTGGATCCCTCTGGAAGCTGCCCAACGGACAAATCAGCCCATAAATCAATGATTTGGGGCCCGCCTGGTATCTGAAAATGCTTTAATTTGGTTCTTAACGCCTTAAATGGAGTGACACATCAAATGGATAGAGCGGATTTCTCACAAACATCTCCATAGGACCTCATGTACATCACGTATGTACGGTGCACAAGTGCACCAGCCGAGCACTAAATTTCTCAAAGTCGGTCAGCGCATGCTGACCGACTCTCTCTTCTCCAATTCAAAAAAGGAAACAGTGTCCTTACGCATGTCTGCCGTTTTCGTGCAGTGGGGCCCACACCTCATCCAAATAATCAATTTGGACCGTACATTGTGTACAGAGGAGGGGTATTAACCTCACCTAGGTGATCTTTTGACACCATGTAATCTATGGAAAAATCCTAGTCGTTGAACACAGTATGGATGGCGGAGTAGAATATCGTGTGGATCACACCGATTTATCTTCAAAAACATCCCTTCCAGAATGGTTTTTCGAGTATATTCCAAAGTACGGAATGGATTTCCTTATTGGCGTCAATCAGTGGGACACCAGCCATCACAGCGTCGACGTACACCGACTCTGTTCGCAAGCAAGGGCGTCGTCGATTGCTGGTGGGCCTCCATATTAGTTCAAAAGATCAATCCGAATCGTCCATCATGTAGAGGGACTCAATATTGTCAGAACCATTCTGACCGTTTTCAGCCATACACGCATACATGTTCGCTACAACGATCACAAAAGGACCATTCAAATACCGTTGCAGCAGGAATTCTTCCTTAGGCAGCATCAACGGACGATCAAAACAGACCATGTCCGGTCGAAATTTTGAGGAGAAGCTGATGGACGGCATGGATCTCTCAAATGAGAGATAAAGTGGGCCCCACCAATCATCATTACGCAGGAACCCTCATTGTTGCGTGATTCAGGGTCCGACCCTATTACAAACAACCTGCAAAAGGCAGGGCGGTGCTCTACATACATCCACCGTCTTCAGCGCCTATAAAGGGTGAGAGAGAGAGGGAATGAGGATCCTTTGGACGTGGGCAGCCGTGGAGGCATCCTTCAACGTGTGGAGATGCCAGCTTCGTTCTCCTCCTTCCTTCTTCTGATTTTTTTTCTCTTTTTATGCTTTCCTTCAAGTTTAGCTTGATCATGTCTGGCTAAGCTTGTAGCGTGATGGGAGACTTTTTGCTTGTGTCTTTTGTTTAGATTGAACTTATGTTGATTTTAGTTTAATTAAGGGAATGTTTTTAGTTTTTAATGGTCTGTTGTGACTAAAATTACAATGGGCCTGCGATAGCTTTGAGTATGTTCCTTTTCTTTTTATGTTTATGGCGTCAAGAAGCCCTGTTGTTCACCATCGTCTCCTAGGCATAGTCAGATGACGGTACCCTTCCTAACCTTCATACATTGTTGATTGGTTGGTAATTAGTTTAATTCTGTTGTTTACTTTGTCTCCTGGGCATGGTTTGGTGATGGAATCCATTCTAATTCATATACCTTTCATCTCTTTAAAACTATATTAAAGGAAGTTCAGTTTAATTTCCATGGTTACACCTTTCAACTGGATGAAGATGGACTCTAAGTTCAGTTGAGTTTTTGATGCAGGCATAAGATCTCCCTGATCTCTACAAGTGGATCCTCTGAATCCTTAGTGTCTTTTTCCTGAATTCTTTAAATTTTTGATAATTATTTCATCATTATTCCCTCAATTTCATTCGATTTAGATTTCATCTTAATCTAGTTCTAGTTCTAGTGAGTTTTAGATTACGCACAGGTTTCAGTCCATTGGGATTCGACCTCGGTCTCACCGAGTTTATTACTACATCACAACCCTATACTTGGAGAGTGAACAATTTTCCCAATGTTATAAGTATGTACTTGTAAAGTTTTCATCGATTGAGGTCACTATGGTGGCTAACACAACCGAATCCAAAAATACAAATATAGACTTTAGGATTGCTATTATAATCCTGCCTCTCAATGGATTATATCTAAATTATTCTGATGTGGCCCACAAGATGATCGGTTTTGATCATTGGAAAATAGATGAATTACAGAGAGAAACCGTCAGATATGTTTCACTTTCTATGATCCAATAGTCTATGTAAGACTATCAAGGATGGGTAATGGGCCTAAATAGGGGCTTCATCAGAATTTAATCTGAATGATCTATACATCATCCTTAAGGCACTCATAATTAGAATATCATAAGATGGATGGTAATAATCAACAATCCGTTTTATTCGACGATAGTGTATACACACCCTTGATCCCCACCTAGTGAATACTTTATATGATATGCCTACAGAATACATCATGGATGGTTTAGATCAATTAATCAATGGTTAGAGTGTAAATACCAATGCCAACCATATACGTGTGTAGTCCATCAATGGTAATGAAAATCGGCCCCATAAATCTTATAGAAGACTAGGCCCAAAAACAGGGGAGTGGGCCCAGATTGGGCCCATCAATTCATCAGGCCCAGCAAAGGAGAATCGGTCAGACTTATTGTTTGCGGGTCCAGATTCGAATGGACTGTAATCTGGTCTGTTGATCCGATATAATATAGGTCGATTCATGACCTATCGTCTGCCGCAAGAGGGAAAAGAAGAAAGAAAAATTTCGGCCTTTTTCTATCTGCCGCACACAGCAGCTGAAGAGAGGGAGATGAAATCTCTAGCTACCGCAGCTGTACGAGCAGACAGCCAAGAAGATCGGCCACCAACAGCTTCCACGATCCCGTCTTGTTCTCCGGCAGTCCTAACACCAAAAAACGGACAGAGAAGCAGCGGAAACAGTTTCTATGGTTGCTGGCAATGAAGGTGGGTCCTGAAAATGCCATCAATGGCTCCTGAAGCAGGGAAGATAGGGAACGGTGATCATGACCTTCGTTTGTTGATCCAACGGTTAGCAATGGCTGCCGGCCCAGACGATGGAGAAACGGCATGACTGGTAAGCCCTAATGGGATTGAAATCCCCGATTTATACAAGATTTGGGATTTTAAATCCCTAACATTGATACAACTGGATTCAGGGATGCGAAGATCCCTAATCGGCTATATTTTGGAAATTGGAATCTGAGATCCCTGATTGCTAATTTGGGGATGGAAATCCCTAATTCTTGATTTTGGGGATTCAAATCCAAAATCCCCAATTTCAAATCTGAAATCCCCAATTCCAACTGGAAATGGGGTATAGGACTGAAATCCCCAAATTAATTGGATTTGGGGTTCGAAAAATCCCTAATTAACATATAGATTTGGGGATTTAAATTCGAAACCCCTAATACTGGTAGTGAGGATGAAAATCCCTAATCGGATTCGAAATTCGAAATCCCAATTTACCTGATTTAGGAATTTGAAAGTCTGATTTGGGATTTGAATCCCTAGGGGATGAATCGAAAATAGATGAATCTGATCATCCATGCCTATGCACAGTTAGCTCTGATACCAACTGTGGGACTTAATCTATATGCGGAATATGCTCACGGATCTGTCTGTGCATGGGACATGACGATCAGGGGTCGGATAGCTTACCTAGCTGAGACGTCGCCATGGAAGCTGGATAAGAATACCAGAATACCTATAGAGGTTAGGATCTTCCTCTCCTTCCACCCTTTCTGCAATTCACAAGATGGGACTCGAATTTCTGCTATGGTGTAGGATCGGGGACCCAGCTCTCTTTTATAGAATCTGTGGAGAGAGAGTTTGAAACCCATCAGAACTCTATCCCCCACGCTCCATAGCATCCTAGTGCAACTCAGATTGCTGTTTGCTTAAGACAGCTATAGCATTCCAGCCCTAGTATGCAGAGCTACGCAGATAGACTGCGCAGCGCATCACCTGAATTGGGGCCCACTGGTCTACTCAATCATCCAGTCCAACTGTATGACAATCCAGACCGTTGATCAGTGAGGCCTACTAAATAGAGTTCTTACACCCACCAGTGGTGAAATCCCACAACGTGCGTGTGTAAGCATGTCTGTGTGTGTGTGTGTGTATAAATAAATAATTTAAAAAAAAAAAAGAAAAAAAAAGAAGAAGCATGCACTCAACATTCAATATAAAACACACATTCTCTACAAAATCCAACGAGAAAATAACAGGCCGCATCCAACTTATTAGGACAGTCTACCCAGATCGGCAGGTACTTGACTTAGCCAAATAGATTTAAACTAGTCCAAGTCCAATTTCTGAACCTTTTCTTTAATTTGGATCAACCATGTTGGCCCCAGTAAAATATCAGTAGTGTCAGCCAACTTTCAAGTCGAGTCACTGGGAGAATCGGTACTTCCCAGTGACTGATTGAATGACGTGCATTAACGTGTTCTAGCGATTGAATGTCGTTTATTAGGCCACAATGGTGTAAGAAGACCCATCTACACACCATGGGTCCAACCGGGTGGATGCCCCGATCCAGACAAACACAACCCAACCCAGCCCAGAACAACCTAAACCTGACTGGATTTGGGTCCAGGTCTTCAAATATGTTATCAAGACCCAAATGCAGCAGTTCCTTCTTTTCTTCAGGCAGATCCAGACTAGTAATAATAGATATTTGGCAAGTAATATCCAAAACCCACAAACAATCAACTTAATAATGGCATCCGCAGACTCATAGGAATCACTGACTGAGAGTCCCACTAATAACACAGAGGGAAGTAGGTTATACATATAACTCATACTTCACTCACTGAATCCCACTAATAACACAGAGAGAAGCAGGTTACAAATACAACTCAAGCTTGCACTATCAAATGTTGTTTTTAATCATATACAAAGTATCTTCTCTTACTTGACATACTTAGTGAACCAGGCCAACAAGTCCTGATGCGCTTCTTCTGCCTTCTTCACAGCTGTTTCATCATCAACGTCATACCTCGTTGTCCATCCATGTTCCACCCCCGGGAAGATCTTCACAAAAGAATCCACCTGTGGAAAGGCCAGCAGTTTTCAGCCATTGATCAGTAGAATCGTATGAATGCAATTTCTGGAAGTGATAGAATGCCGTGAATGCAGTGATTGATATCAAGCTAACACTACATATGTAGATTCACTATTTCAAGATCAGGTCGGGACACTAGTCAGGTAGGCCATGTTTAACTGAAAAAAAAAGCATGATTGTTAAAAACCAGCTGAATTTTCCTAACCCATCCACTTATTTTTAGTATCATGGCATACCTACTGAGTGAAGCATCTTTATCATTAGGTGGTAACATCTACACGGTGAGTTCCACCTGATGAATGGCTTGGATATTTCACATCTGCCTTGCTGGCACATCTGGTTGCATGTGCTGACTTGGACACTCATGTGGACTTAGCAAAGCTCATATAGACTAATGGTATTCAAGCAAATTGAGATTTAAGGCAAGGGGATAGATTGATTTTGCACATATGGAGCTGTTTTGTACGAGAATTCTTCAAAACTAGTTAAAGAGGAAAGAAATCAGCATCTAAGGCTTAGGTGCACATATGGTACATTTTGTAGAAGGTACTGAGTACTGATCGTACCAACAAGCAAATTTGTGTGCATGGTGATGGAACTAAGACAGACAATCAATGGCCATCTCTTGTATAAACCTTTAGACCAAAATCTGCCTTTGGAAGTTCATAACTGTCTGATCCATGAACAGTCTTCTGAAAGATTAAAAAATGTTCAGAGCAAAGACTGGGGAAAGAATATGTAGACAGAATGACCTGTGTCCCATCCATAAGGTACAGGGGGAGCAACTCAGGCCAGTTGGGTCAGGTTGAGGGTCAACCCGAGCCGGAACCAACCTCAAGTGGACCCATCTTGCAATCTGACCTGACCTGAATTCCTCTATACTAGACCTTAAACCACCCAACCAAATTTCAAACTCGGTTGGAATTTTCCAAGTTGGGTCAGTTGGTTCAACCCGAACCATCACAACCTGACCCAACAAGACCCAGACTCAAGTTGGGTCAGTTGGTTCAACCCAAACCCAAGTTGCAGCCCCAATAAGGTGGCAGATCAAATCGTTGGTCTGGATTTATCAACAGATCAGCCAATCTGCACCACTTCCAGCCTTGAACAAAAGCCTGGTTGGTCCTAGTAAAACTTATCACAAAGACATATGTTTCAGTTTTATGGAGAACACAATGAAGTTAATAGTGACCAATTGTGCATGTGTAAAGATCTGCTTTTACATCTCTGTATTTGGGACTTGTTCGGAACCACACCCGATCAAGGTTATTTGATTGCAGGTCACTCCAGTATAAGATATGGAAACTGGCAGAGGGTATGCTACTTCCTCTAACACGTTGTATGCTAGGGCGGAACCACACCCACACACTCACGCCGTAGTGGGATTTCGCCACCTATGGGTACTCGAACCCTTGACCTGGTGTTGAAACTCTTGTGAGTCTACCACCGGGGCAAGAGTAAGGACCTAGAAGTATATGCAATACAGCAATCTACATATGAAATAATGTTATTATTATAGATCCGGCATGCATACTTTTATCTTATTGGCTATTGCATAAATCAAATTACAAATCTCTACACTCTAAATATAAATTTAGGTTTGATCTTTTTTTTTTTTCTTTTTTTCTTTTTTTCAAAAGAAATCTCCATTTTCATTGATTTAAAGGATTGCTTACAAGAGGAACAGGGGGAACGGGACAAAAAAGGCCCAAGGCCCCCTGCTATACAAGGGAGACACCTTCGGGAGGCCCACCCCATTGGGCACTCCTATTGTATGGAGGAAGAAGAAAGATTAAGAAAAACGCACCGCCCCTAAACCTGCCCTGTCTAGGACGAGTTCCCCTTTGGAGATGAGAGGGAGGCTAGCGACAGATTGAAAGAAATTGACCTACTGATTAGCACTGCCCCAGTGAGCAAGGCTATCGGCCATTAAATTGGCCTATCTGGGGATGTGATTGATTGCAATAGAAACAGAGGCCCTGGTGGAATCGAGCTGATTTTTCCAAGAATGCGCAATCCATGGGGTGTTTCTTACTGAAGAGAAAAGGCCAACAACTGAAAGGGAATTGCTCTCGACCTCGATGTTGGAAAAACCTATGTCCCTGCACAATTTGAGGCCGTCAATGACTGCCTTCACTTCAGCCAGGAAGCTCGAACCCACGCCGTAGCCTATGGAGAATGCAAATGAGAAATCTCCCTTCTCGTCTCTGCAAACGCCTCCGCTCCCGGATGGACTTGGGTTGCCCCTGGACGAGCCATCAACATTCAGTTTCACCCAACCTCTGGGAGGTCTTTTCCACTTCACAACTAACAGTGAGAGAGGACGGCTTTTCCCTGGAACAAGCCCAAAATAAGCCACGACATCTCTATCAGTCTGGGATTTAGGAGGTGGGAGGGGGAAGGCGCTGGACAGATGGGATTTAGGAGGTGGGAGGGGGAAGGCGCTGGACAGATGGAAGAGCCAAGTCTGGACATTGTAGATGGAGAGATTTGCCCTGAAGGGAGAATCTTCAAAGTGCCGCTCGTTCCTAGCCTTCCATATTTCCTAGAGAATGAGGGCCAGGATGACCCCTCTAAGCATCTCCATAGTGGACGATTTATTCGACATAGACCACCATTGCGAGGCTCTACACCCTGTAGACTGGTTTGGAATAAAGGAAATAGAAAGGATGGCCGAGAAGTGGGACCAGATGGAGGAAGAAATCACCCCTTCAACGAAGAGGTGGTTGAGGGATTCTTCCTTCCGGTCAAGATTCTTGCAGCACACGCAGGAGGAGGCCAACTGGATCCCTTTCCTTTTCACACTGATATCGATAGGGATTGCGTTATTAAGGATCTTTTAGGTAAATAGAGCAATTTTAGGAGGAAGATGAGGATGCCATGTCCATTTGGCCTAGGTGCGCATATGGCCCATGGGCCGGATAAGGCGCCATGTGGATCTTGTGGAGAATTTCCCCGACTTTTTTTTTTTTTTTTTAAAGGCGAAGCCTAAGATCTACAGGTCCGTCAATCCATTGAAAGAAGAGAAAGATACAACCTAAAAGGGATTTGAGCGGGAGAAAGGCACCAAAATTCTAAACATCCCGCCTATCGTGTCTATACATGAATAAACAAACCCCTAAGAATCGAAAGGGAGGGGAGTTGCCAAACAAGGCCCAGAACAAAGTGAGCAAGCCTGCCGATGAGATGGACGGTAGAGATGCCACCCTCAGGACCGGATCGATGAGCTTAGTGAGGGAGACCGCGGATAGGCCCGAGATAACCCAAGCCCACCTTATCAAGAAAAAGCAGCCCTCGGACCTGAGGGGGAAGATCCTGGACATGATGAAATTCCTTCTCAGCTTGGTGATTGTTACCTTCTCTATCCAAACCATCAATCGGTCCATTACCTTCCTTAGTAATGTACGAATAGGAGAAGATGCCTTGTCTTATTAAGTTAGCAATCCGATCGACCCAAGGTTTCCATCGCCTCAAGATAAGAGATTTACCAGATATACCGTCAATGACAACCTTAAAATCTGATTCTACAATGGCCTTGGTCAGCCCCACTTTCATACATAACTGGATGTCGTCATAAATTGCACGGAGTTCAGCTCCGATGTTGGAGCCCACACCAAAGCCATGAGAGAAGGCGAAGATGAGGTTGCCGGCGGAGTCTTGCCCCACCCCTTCACCACACAAGAGGCCCGGATTCCCTCTCGAAGACCCATCCACATTCATCTTGATCCACTCCAGGGGAGGTCTGGACCATCTAATAATACCAGAATGGGAGGGAGAGTGAGGGATCCCCAATACACCTCGGGGAGGGAAACTCGGCAGGGCACCCTCCAAGGGGAAGCCAAGAAGTTTTTCCAATAAAAATTTGATACGAGACCTAATGGAGAGATCCTTCATCGGGATGTTGTCAAAGTGGGCCGCATTTCACGCTTTCCAGACTTCCTAGAGGATGGTGATGGGGAGAAGTTTACGAATGAGAGCCGGGGTGGAACCCGGAGCGTGGGCCCTATGCCATTGGAGAAGTCTTCCCTCTAATGACTGGTGGTTGAGGAAGGGAATACCACAACAGGAGCTGAAGAAATGCCACGCCATCGAAGCCTGCCACCCCTCAAGGAATAGGTAGCGGATCGATTACTGAACTAGATGCTGGGAGGATCCCAAGACGCAATAGTTGCAGCAGGAAGCGAGCTGGATCCCTCTTCTTTGGATTCTTTCATCAACTGGAAGAGCACCTTGAAAGAGCCTCCAAACAAATATGGACATCTTGGGAGGCATTAACTTGTGCCAAAACCAAGTTGACCAGCCAGCGGAAGACCCCGGGACCTCGAGACAAACCAGGCTGACTTGATGGAAAAGGAACCAGAGGGGTTGTGAGGCCAAAAACATGAAGCAGGACCTGAAGAAGTGGCAAACCCAGTATGGACTATCTGATCGAAAATCTGATGCAGCAGATACAAACAGACAGCGGACGACGGAAGAGGGCCAGCCGGGCCTAAGAAATCTCTGATTTTCAGCATGCGCAGATTAGTTGGAATGGGATCGGAGGCCAGGCGGTGGAGGGGCCCCTTACCTATCCAATTAACCTCCCAAAGATTCTGCTCGCCATCTCCAACTTCCCACTACGCGTTCTCGTCGATGAATGTGAAATGGGTCCTGAACTTCTTCCAAAGAGGAGAGACATTTCTGCAACAACCACTTCCGTCAGGCAGGAGAAGGTCATTGACATACCTGCTGTGAGTAAAATGGACCCATGGCCTGACTGTGGTACCGTGTTTCGCTGCCCAGGCCAACTTGAGATGCAGGGCAGTCATAACTTCCTTCAATTTCCTGACCCCCAGTCCTCCTTCCACCGGGGAAGTGATTTTCTTCCAAGCGATCCACTGTAATTTCTTCTTGCTGTCAGCCCAACCCCAGAAGAATCTGGCGAACTTTTGTTCCAATTCAGCGATAACCTGAGCCGGGACGTTCACTGCTGCCAATGTATGAATTGGAATGCTACCGAGGACGTTCTTGATCAACGTCAACCTACCCACTTGAGATAAGATTCTGGCACTCCACCCGCTAATGCGGCCTTCTACCTTGTCAAGGAGCGGTCTGAAATTAACCTGCTTCAACCTACCTTTAGAAACAGGAGCTCCCAGGTATGTAATCCCAGAGGATGCCTTTGAGATACCCAGGTGGCGTTGGATAGCTCTCACTCTCCCTTGCTCAACTTATCATCACAAAGAAAACGGCTCTTGCTCAAGTTAATTTTCTGTCCCAAAGTAGACTGGAGAATTTCCCTGACTTCTCCTTAGCCCAAATGAAGCAATCTTCACCTTGATTAAGGGACAGTCCCTCAGCTCGCACGTGATGACGAACTGATTGTGGGAGCGAGACAGGGAAAATGGCGTGCTGAAGAAGGCCATCGGGGTCAATTATGTCTTTGATCCTCAGATTGATGGGGTGGGGAGGAACATTTTCTGGGAGCAAATCCTTGAGAGGGCCAAGTCCTGCCCAGTTGACATGCCAAAAGCTGCTATTACCATCCCCTAGTAACAAGCGGGAATTGTCTTCCACAAGCTGAAGAAGATCCCCAATTTTCTTCCATGGAGGGGAGTCGGACCGGCGCTGATTAGAGGAGCCCCTCGATTGATTGATGGCATATTTGGATCTCATGAATCTTGCCCATAGGCTGTTTTCATAGGCAAAGAAATAGTCCAGGCCCTCTTAATTCTCAGGGCATCCGCAACCTCCCATAAGCCTTTGATTCCCAGCCCACCTCCCATGGAAGGGGCTGATATAGACTTCCAGTTGACCCAATGAAGCTTCTTTCTCCCTTTTGACCAACCCCAAAAGAAGTCCACAAAACCTATTTCCAGGGAAGACAACATCTTTCTCGGGATATCTATTGCTACAAGAGTGTGAATAGGAATGCTAGCAAGCATGTGTTTGATAAGAGTAACCCTAGCAGCCTGATTGAGGAGGCGGGCTTTCCAACCTGAAATGCGGGATATGATTTTATCTACAAGCGGCTGAAAGGAGATAGATATGATTCTGCCTTTTACCAGCGGAACACCTAGGTAGATGAGAGGAGATGCCGCTCTCCTGATGCCCGCGATTCTCTTAAGACAACGAACTCTACCTTCTGACATCTTGGAGGAAACAAACAATCTGCTTTTGGCTGAATTAATTTTGAGGCCTGATACTTCTTTGAAGGTATGGAGAAAAGACATCATATTTCTGACCGATGTGCTGTTACCATTGATAAAAATGGTGGTGTCGTCTGTGAAGAAGAGGTGGGAGATCGTCAGGCTCCCCTTGTTGGTTTTGAAGGCCTGACAAATATTAGAATTGAACAGGGATTTGAGGCCCCTGATGAGGGCTTCCATGACCAAAATGAAGAGGCTGGGAGAAAGCGGATCACCCTGACGGATCCCTCTTTCTGTCTTGAAGGAGCCCGAGCTGTCAACATTGAGGAGAACTGAAAACCAGGTCCATGACTAGCATTTTTCAGCCAAGTCAATCCATGATTGGTTGAAACCGAACCTCTGGAGCACCGCCTTAAGAAAGGACCAATTCACTCTATCATACGCCTTTTCGAGATCTATCTTGAAGATGATGTTGCTACCACGGTCTCTTTTGTCTGTCCCTGAAAGAGCTCTTGCGCCAAGGATATGCTATCCGCAATCGATCTCCCTTAGACAAAAGCCATTTGTTCTTCTGAGATTAGCTTAGGAAGGATGGAATTCAACCTAGCTGCAATCACCTTAGAAAATACCTTGTATACACAATTATAAAGACTTATAGGACGGAAATCAACAAAGGATTTAGGAGCCGAACTTTTTGGGATTAAGCATAGCAGCGAGGCTGAGAATGCTCTAGGAATCGTACCTCCCCAGAAGAGGAATTTGATGGCCCGATGGAGATCCGTCCCAACGATTTCCCAGCATGTCGAGAAAAAAGCACCAGAGAACCCATCAGGCCCAGGCGCACCATCTGATGGCAGGGCCGAAATTGCTACCTTCACTTCATCCATAGACGGAATAGCCATGAGGAGGTCATTGTCTTCTGGGGAGAGCAGGGATGGGATTGAGTTGATGAAGTTGCCAACCGGGGCCACCTCTTCTGCCGTGAACAGGTTCATGAAGAAAACGGCCGCTTCTGCCTTTATGCAAGACTGGTTGCCTATTTTGGTCCCATCTTGCAGCTGAATTTCTCTTATATGGGCTCTTCTAATGTGGTTGATTGCAGATGTGTGGAAGAACTTGGAGTTTCTATCCCCTTCTTTGAGCCACCTGTTTCTGGATTTCTATTTCCAAAGGAGTTCTTCCCGGTTCTCCAGACGAACGAGGAGATCTTTTTCCGAACCCAGGCTGGAAAGGATGTGGGGAGAAGGGCTGAGAGTCGATGCCAGTTCAAGCTGATCAATTTTCGCTGTTGTAGCCTTGATCTGACTGAAGATATTGCCGAACTCGTCTCTATTCCAGATTTTCAAAGTAGCTTTTGTGTTCTTTAATTTGCACAGGAGGTGGATCATTGGGTTAATGAAGACCTCAGATTTCCAAGCGTTGGAAACAATAGCCTGGAATCCCTCGTGGAGGGTCCACATCCTTTGAAATTGAAAAGGCCTCGGGGAGGGGAGAGGGGCTGGAGGGGAGGATAGTAAGAGGGGCGAGTGATGCGGGACAGGTGCCGATCGGTAAAGGACGGGAAGCGATGAAGCCAGGCAGAGGAACAAAGGGCTCTGTCGAGTCTAGCCCATTTCCTGTTGCTCCCCAAACGATTGTTACACCAAGTAAAGGTACTCCCTGTGAAACTTGCATCTATCAGATTGGATTGGTTAATTGCATCAGAACATTCGGTTGAGCTACGCCCCACCAATGAGTTTCCCACAATTCTCTCTGATTGGGACGTGACCGCATTGAAATCCCCACACACAACCCAAGGCCCAACATTGGCAGTTGCGTGACTTGCCAGGTCAGCCCATAAGAGCCTCCTGCACAAATAGGAGCATTTGGCATAGACACAAGTGAAATTGAGGGGGATTTTGATGTTCGGGAAAGTGGCCCTGAAGGCAAGGAATTGATCTGAAGATGATAAGGAGTCCATGGAAATTGCTGAATGATGGAACACCCATATCTTGCCTCCTGCTGCAGCATTGGAGATGGAGCAGTGAAAACCCAGTTTCAACCCTATTCTAACTCTCCAAGAGTCAGCAATCACGGGCTCGATAATAATCACTATCGTTGGCTTGAAGGATTTGATGAGACGTTTCACATTTCTGACCGAGGGAGAATTACCAATTCTCCTCACATTCCAAAGAAGAATACTATCCATCTGAAACACTACCCGAGTTAATGGCCCTATTGCTCTTGCTTCGCTGTTGACCTGTCCAAGACTTGATGTAGCTGGTTAGGTTGTCGTTCGGGTTAAAGAACCTTTCCCTGTTGATTCTTATGACTGCTGTAGGGGGTTGGATCGAATCTGCTTGTTCCCCTGCTGACTGTTCATCATCTGATGCTGAAGCTGAATCTGATACTTGAGAGGCATTGGAAGGCTGATCCTGTGGATTTTGGTGATGGCAATGGATTGGAGAAGGGAGGAAGAATGGAGAAAGGTCGACATGGAGTTGCCCGATGTTACCCGTGCTATCGTTGTTCTTGGACCCCATATTGACAAGAGAGGGAAAAGAGCCTCCTGATGCTTTGAAGATGGCCTGAGTATTTATTGGCTTGGCACCCTCGGATTGAGAGCGGGGTCTTCTATGATAGTGGATGGTCTTGTTGTCATTGGGCCAACACCCATTTTCTACATTCTGCTTGAGGGATTAGTGTTGGGCATTGCTGATGTTGGCCCCTGAATCATCTTGGTCTTGCCTTGGATCCGGGGTGGTGTGCTCTGACGGCGGGGTGGCAGTCTGGTGTTTATGAAGGGACTGGAATGTTGGGAATATTGGAGGTGGATGAGCATTTGCTGGGAGGGATACCATTTCCTGCATAGGTGGGTTGAACTGGATTGGTGGGTGGGATGCCCTCGAGTGTTCAAGAACATGAGCTAGGGAGGCAGTGGCTAGAGGTCGAGGGGAGAACGGTGTGGTAGGGATGAAGGAGCTCTGAGGAGAATGAGGTGTGGTCGGAATGGAAGAGCCCTGAGGATTAGTATCGGTTAGGAGTCTAATGCGAAGATATCCCGGAGGGTCCGCTACTATCTGGTTCTGTGAGGCATTTTGTCGAACTGGGGTTAGGCTGTCTGAATGCCCACCCCTGCTTTGAAAGAAGGTAGGAACCACCCATTGCTAGGTGTCCTGTTCCTTCATAGGCGGAGGTTTGGAGGTGGGGTGGGAGTGAGAGAAGTTCCTGAGTTCCCCTATTGGATCTTCTATTACTGCAAATATTAGATAGGAGTCTCGTCCCACCTTGAGGTCGACTATCTTGAAGAAATCCCTTCCAAGCTTGAGGAGCATCTTCACTCTAGCAAAAACCTGGAAGATGCCATATCTGGAAACTGAATCAATTTGGATTACCTTGCCGAAGTGCTGTCCTATGTCGACGACAATCGATTCGAACCAGGCATGGGAGGGAATGCCATACAACCTAACCCACGATCCTCCGCGGCCTAGAACTGCTTCAGGGTGCCAGGGTTCAATACTGTTTAGCCCCATGGTCAAGTGAAGGGCTAAGTCTGAGGAGTAGCCTCTGAGTTCTTCTTCCGATTTGAATTTGAGGAGAAAGGCTTGCAGGGCCAATCTGACAACATCCATTGCCGAAGCTGCAAATCTGGAGTTCCTAAGGGTTCTAATGAGCTGGATGATGGGAGTGTGTGGATGATTTGTGTAACCTACCAGGGACAATGCCAGGCTACGACTTCTCATTTCCACCGTTGCTCTGTCTGCCACAACATTGAAGGAGTCTGTATCTGCTGGATTAGGGGCATTGAGTGGGGGATTTTTTCTGAGGATATCCAAGTACGAGTTAGGCTTTTGGGCGGTTGGAACATGGGGATGAGGACGGGTTTGCTTGGAATATCTAGGGGGAGGGGGTTTAGGGATGGTTGCTTGGACAGAGACCACTCGACCGTCAATCCATTTCCCATTTAGAACTCAAATTGTAGCTCTAGCTTCATCTTCAAAAAGGAAGAGGACAAAAGCATAACCTCTCGGTTTGAGCGAACCTGGGAATGTGGGTTGGTGAACCTCCATCACCTTCCCATATCTCCCAAAGATGATACGTAAGTCTTCCTGAGAGCAATCAAACGGGATATTTCTGATAAAAACAGAAAACCCGCCTGGTCTCAAAACCCCTCTAGGGTGGTTGTCGGGGAGCTTGGCCCTATAATGAGTTTGGGAGGGACGGGAGGGGTTGGATCTGACCCTCTGACGATCTCCACCCACCCTCTCCCAACCTTGGGATAAATCTCTAGAAGGGGGTCTGCCTCTGTTCCTTCGTGGCTGGAATCTAGGGGACTAAGGGGGATGAACGGGAGGGTGGGAAGGGGATGTAGGACACTGGTGTCTAGTTGGAGAGTGAGGGAGATCGTGAGGGCGGTGATGTCGAGCTGGAGGGGGATGGAGATCGGGTGGGCGGTGGTGCCCAGGGCGGGAAATTTAGGTTTGATCTTAATAAAAAACTTAGAGATCCATAATTTCAGGTTGCAAACAATAGCAATCCGGATTGAAAACGACCTACAATGAGGATTACAAAATTCAGAAGGGAAAATGTTGGGTATTTGGCTGTTGAGGCAACACTGCTTTTGATCAAGTTCCTTATGTGGCTAAATGGGTAAAAGTCTGAATGGGAGAGGTCTGCAATGTTGTGGGCCCAGATTTTCTTTTTAGGGAAATGTGTTTTTTTGGGAAATTCATAAAAAAAGGGAATACTAGATAGTATTTTCATTTCCACAGGACCTATGAAAAATCAAAGCACCAGTGTCAGATGTGAGTCATGGGACACAACATGGGATCCATGTGGTATAGAAGCTCAGCAGTTCCAGGGCTTTGGTTTAGCATTCATTTTAGCAGATAATCAGACAGTTGTTACAAATACTGCAGCACTTGGATTCTTCAAATCCATCAAAGCAATGTTTAGAGATGAAGAGAAATGGATATTTGGTACAGAATAAATGTCAGATGCAGCTTGGCAGTAACCAATATTTTATGTCGAAAAATAGTAAATGATTATATATTTAGAACTTAATAAAAATATGTTATAAATATTTTAGTAATACATACATAGATGTGTCAACATTCTCTGACGTATTGAGTGAGTTTGACAACTAGAGTCATACAACGCACCCATACAAGAGTAAACTAGACAAAATATACTGATGGCAGATGATATAGCATGCTGAGTGCTCAAAGTAGATGATATAGCATGCCAACTTCCATTCATCTGTATTTGAGATTGGAAATGGTTCCAGTCTATATGAAGGGGCTGAGTGATGCGGACATCAGTGGTGCACCACTTAGTTCAGAAAAGTGGCCCAATAGTCAAGAAAAGCCCACCATGGACTCTCATGATCGTGGCCCACTCGTCGGATTGGTTTTATATTTTAGGTTTTGCTTATTGTTATTATTTAGAATATCGTGAACGCTTTAGATTTTCTTATTTGGTTTTTATTTTAGTTTACTTCATCGCAAGTAATTGGTGTCCCACATGGAGCGAGTTTTTGTGTATAAGGTTCTCCCTATAAATAGGCACCCCTTGTAGTTCTTTTCATTTATTGAAGTTAATAAAAAAAATTCTGCTTTATTTTTCTGCTCTCTTCGTGAGTTGTGGAAGAATTCAAAAGTGGGTGCGAAGCCCTCCCTTTTCGAAGGGCTAACTACCGTGGTGCGAAGCTACATCGATCCCAATTCACTCCTATCTTCCATTATCTTTTTTTCCATCTTCCCCCACCATCCTTACTTTGAATTTGTCCTTTTGTTACATCGTATTTCTTCATTACAACAGTTTTCCAGATTTCGGCCCGCAGGCGAGCTGAAACTTCGGCGGAGACCATGCACAAACCGCTCATCCGATTGAGTTGAGATTTGAGAGTTTTGGAGTCCACCCCTACCCGACAAGGGCCAAGGTGGCCTTTTTTCTAAATAGTGGGCGCCACACATGTGTGGCTGGGATCACACGCATGTGCGTCTGGGCCATTGTTGCTGTCCATACGCGGGATCATCTTTTGGCTTAGGTTTTTATCCTCTCATAGCCCTTTTCATGAATCCTAACCTTAAATTACATGATCCCTAATTGATTTGCCCCTTTTTATCACCTTAGAGTTCCTTGCAATTGAAATTAGGGAATCCCTTGGATTAAGGACTGATTTTTATGCATGAGTAGTTGATTTTATTTACCTTTGACATCGTTTGGTTTATAATTTTTATTGGTCCAGTCCTAGCCTGTGTCGGCTTGGACCCGCATAGATTCCCCTTTTTAATTGAATGTTTGGATTTTCATGTGGGACGTGGAATTTGTGTGATTGTTTCTGAATTGGTAGGATCTAAGCCTGAAATCTTGCATATCATATTTAATTTTCCATGTCCTGCATCAAATTTGGTATCAGAGCCTAGGGTTCTTGTAGGGGAATTCATTACATGTTTAGGGTTTGGTTGTTTATATCCATTACACATCAATTCTCATCATATAAGGTTGTTTAGAGGTCCATAAACCCTGAAATAAGCTGCTGAAATTTTCTGTTATCCCCTTATTTGAATTATTTTAGAAATTAACTTAGTTTTCTATTTCTAGGTTTAGAAACTTTCCTTTTCTGTTTTTTTATAAACTAATTTTTTAGAAACTTTCTTAATCTGTTTTTAGAAACTAATTTTCTTTCCTTTTTTCTTTTTTAGAAACTAACTTGCTTTCTATTTTTAGCAACTTTCCTTTTTTCTTTTTCTTTAGAAACTAGGTTGTTTTTTTTTTTAGAAACTAGGTTGTTTTTTTTAGAAACTTTTCTAATTTGTTTTTTTAAAAATTATTTTAGAAGCTTTCCTAATTTGTTTCTTTAGAAACTTTCCTTTTTCGTTTTTTAGAAACTAGGTCGATTCTTTAAAAAAAATAAAAAAAAATCTCTTATATTTTGATAACTATATCACTGAATTTTGGTTGACACCCTACACTAAACATGGAACAATTGCAAGAGTCACTAAATAAGTTGTCCCAGAAGTTGGAGTTTATGATTAAGTGCTTGGAAATGGACCAATGCTTTGAACAACTTGATGAACGCATTGTCCGACTAAAGACCATCGCCAGGACAAACCCCACCATTGGGGTAGATGTCCAATCTCAGGCAGGTGGCCTGAAGGATAGACCAATAAATGAAGTTGGCTAAAGAATCAGTTATGGGCGTGCACCCGTGTACCCACCCCATGAGGGACATCAAGACCACTATTTTGAGGAGTACAACATGTGCAGCCTTGTCACTGGAGAGAGTGCACCTGATGTTAGTGTAGAGTTACCCATTGAGGTCATTCCGGTAGTGGATGAGTTTCGTGATGTTTGTCCTGATGATCTACTGGATGAGTCCCCTAGGAGGGATATAGAGCACACCAGAACATGGGACACCGTAATACCTACAACCGATTTTACGTTGAATAATTTTGTCGATAAGTCCACAGGTCTAAGTCCTTGTGAAGTCGTTAGTGATTATAAACCTAGAAAAATTATTGATCTTGTCCCTATGTCACTGTCCCATAGGCCGTCAGAGTCTGCAGAGTCTTTTGTGCATCACATTCATTCATGGCATTAAGAAATCGCGAAGATCATGACTAATAATGAACATTGCATATTTTCTACAGAGACCAATATAAATGTTTCAAAGGATTCAATATTGGGGACTCGTGATGGTCCGCATTAGGCCCGAGCGGTATCCTTCGATGGTCGTTTGTAAGTTACACGTGTGTAGCGTTGGACCCATCAAAATTATAAAACGAAACGGTCTCAATGTGTATGAGGTAGATCTTCCACCTTCCATGGGAATTATTTTCACATCCGATGTGGAGGATTCAGTTATTTTTCAGGGGACCACTGATACTTTGTCCGGCCTTCGCCCACCCATCCTGATTCCCCATATTTATCCCTTGAACCATGACCCCTTCCCAACCCATTTTCCCGACCTCTACCTCCCATATCTACTTTTCCCAACCCATTTTTCCAGCCTCTACCTCCCATATCTACTTTTCCTAACCTTTCTTCTTAGCCTCTACCTCCCATACCTACCATTTTTGACCCATTTTCTCGGCCTCTACCTCCCATATCTACCCTTCTCAACCCATGTTTTCAGCCTCTACATCCCATACCTACCCGTTCCGACCCATGTTCCCAGCCTCTACCTCTCATACCTATCCGTCCCGACCCATCTTCTCAGCCTCTACCTCTCATACCTATCATTCCAGACTCATTTTTTCAGCCTCTATCTCTCATACCTAACCTTCACACACCCTAAAAGGAAATAGAGGATATCCTGGACCATCAGATAGTTTCAATGTCAGACGGCAGGTTTCAGAAGTACGTGGTTAAATGGAAGTCACGCCCGGCTTCAGACAGCACGTGACTCACTGAGGAGGAGCTTCAGAGACTTGATCCTGACATCCTGGAGCGGTTCAGGAGTTTTATTTCGCCAGTGACGAAATCTTTGCAGCTGGGGAGAATTGATGGGGATATCACGCGTACACACGTACTCACGCCGCCCCCTACACACGTATGTATGTAGAAGGAGGACCCCACCATCGATCTGGCTCGATGACGATGTCCAGGGAGGGCCTCCTAGCTAGAAGTCAAGTTTTGGTTTAGAAAAGTGGCCCGATAGTCAAGAAAAGTCCACCATGGGATCTCATGATCGTGGCCCACTCATCAGATTGGTTTTATATTTTAGGTTTTGCTTATTGTTATTATTTAGAATATCGTGAACGCTTTAGATTTTCTTGTTTGGTTTTTATTTTAGTTTACTTCATCGCCAAGTAATAGGTGTCGCACATGGTGCGAGTTTTTGGGTATAGGGTTCTCCCTATAAATAGGCACCCCTTGTAGTTCTTTTCATTCATTGAAGTTAATAAAAAATTCCTACTTTATTTTTCTGCTCTCTTCGTGAGTTGTGGAAGAATTCAAAAGTGGGTGCGAAGCCCTCCCTTTTCGAAGGGCTAACTACCGTGGTGCGAAGCCACATCGATCCTAATTCACCCCCATCTTCTATTATCTTCTTTTCCTTCTTCCCCCACCATCCGTACTTCGAATTTGTCCTTTTGTTGCATCACATCAAAATTTCAGAATCTGGCCCTACAGGAGGGCTGAAACTTCGGCGAAGCACCATGCACAAACCGTACATCGGATCGAGCTGAGATTTGGGGGTTTTGGAGTCCATCCCTGGCCGACCAGGGCCAAGGTGGCCTTTTTCTGAATAGTGGGCCCCACACACATGCGGCCGGGATCACACGCACGTCCGTCTGGGCCATTGTTGCTATCCACACGCGGGATCATCTTTTGGCTCAGATTTTTATCCTCTTTTATCCTCTCATAGCCGTTTTTCATGAATCCTAACCCTAGATTACATGATCCCTAATTGATTTGCCCATTTTTATCACCTTAGGGTTCCTTGAATTGAAATTAGGGAATCCCTTGGATTAAGGACTGATTTTTATGCATGAGTAGTTGATTTTATTTCCCTTTGACATCGTTTGGTTTATAATTTTTATTCGTCCAGTCCTAGCCTGTGTCGGCTTGGACCCGCATAGATTTCCCTTTTTTTAATTGTATGTTTGGATTTTCATGTGAGACGTGGAATTTGTGTGATTGTTTCTGAACTGATGGCAGATGATATAGCATGCTGAGTGCTCAAAGTAGATGATATAGCATGCCAACTTCCATTCATCTGTATTTGAGATTGGAAATGGTTCCAGTCTATATGAAGGGGCTGAGTGATATCCACGACATTTCACCAAAACACATGATCATGCATAAGGGGGAAAAAATGCCTAGCCTGCAATTGTAGTTCTAAAAACTTGGAGATCCCTTACCTCAGCTTTCGCAGATAAAGCCTCCTCAAACTGTTTCACCAGCTCTGGTGGAGAAAGGTGGTCAGTCTCGGCTCCAAGTATGGCAGTGTGAGTTTTAACCTCTGAAAATGAATAAATCATTATTTATAAGATATAAATGGTAACAGATTAAAAGAAAAGGAAAACCTCAAGTGAATTGGGATTCAACAGAAGCACAGGAGCTCAATGAAATTTACAAATCCTTTGAAGTACCAGAATATGAATACTATCCTCAGGTAATGAGTTTCTACAAGTGGGGCCCATCGTCTGGTGATCCCGACAATTATCTGACAGGCCACACAAACCACGTACCAAAAATCTCCCAGGCCCATCAGATCAGTGATCTAATCATAGGCCCCACGGGCACAGCCTCAAGATGCAAAATGTACAACAACCATGATCATATGATTCCTCTGATTCGAAAGTGTTTGAGCAACTAGACACTTGCCTTTAATATCATCAACAGTGACCCAGGCAGGATGACAAAGCACTGCAGCATTGACGAGACTGTGCTTCCCTAATTCCACCACTACCTTCGCTGAAAAAAAGACGTAGGAAGTTGAATGTTAGCCATGACTAACAGTAATACTTAACAAATAAAATAATAATAGTATTTTTAATGGGGCACTGTAGCTCGCTGATGGGCTAAAATACTCCATAGAAGGAAGCTTATCTCAATGAAAGAGGACAAGAAAATCTCACCACCCCAGCAAAAGCCCGCAGCCCCAATTGCAGATACTCCTTTACTTTTCAAAGCTGCAACAACTGCTTTCGCATCTTCAGTTCCTTTATCCTGTAAGAATGTTATAAGGTATTGGATGCTGAATTCTTATCATAATATTGCAATTAATCATAGCAAAAGGATGCATCATTGAAGGAATGAATACAGATAGCTGTGCCATGATAGGTTTATTGCTCAAGTTACTGACATGAAAAGCAAAATGCCTCTAGGTTAACAAATAAATGACTCTTAAACCCACCCACCCCCCAGTGCTACCACTTGAATGCGCCTTGAACCAAGAACGAACTCCAAAACATGCCTGGAAGAATGCTATAGCAACGTCTTCAAATAGCAACCAATATCAGCATGAGAAAAATCAAGGGACCATTTGGATTACTTCATGTCCAACACTGGCACTTTTAGAAAGAAAAGCTTTGCATATCTGATGCATTAAAGGGTAACAAAAGTGAATACTACTATGACATATGGACATCATGAGTTCAGGATATGCACACTGAGACATCCCTGCCATACATGCAACAGTTTTGAACAGTGATCAGGACTGTAGGTTTGGTTGACCATGGCTTGATGGCCCATCTAATGAGAGGCTTGGGAAAGGGGGCAAGTCATTCAAAATGGAGAAATGGTCCACATGCAATGGAAAAACTCACAAAACTTAATGGTTATTATTGCCCCATTACTGCAATAATTGCCACTAGTTGATCCACCAGGTGGCCCACCCGATCAACAGTCCCAATCACCACACATGCTCATCACACCTGATGCACATTTCTGGCCAAAATTTTGCGAAGCTGGGGGCAGATGTGTAGGGATTCCCCTGCTAACAGGATAGTGGGAGATGTTAGGTAAATGGTACCAGGTGCACCAATCCATGTATGTGACCTTTTCCCTAGATAATTATGTGACCTTTTCCCTAGATAATGTTTGCCGGTTTTATTAGACGAACCATATGGAACACCACCCTCAACTTTGCACAATATACATGGATCTTCAATTCTAAAAAGTGGGCTCATGGTTCAGCAATCAGACAACTGGTTTGTTACATCCCAACTTCATTGGACCATGCCTCAGAAGTAACCCAGGTTGCAAGATCCTAGCCACCATGCCTGGACCTTTTTCAGTTGAATGCTGAGCACCAAAAGGCAAAAGCATTCCATTTCGGTTGAATGAGCCCATCCATACAGAAGCAAAGTTAGGTGAGTTTGCTTGTATCAGTGCAAGAATCTCTTCATCCACATAATGCACAAACAATCATGCAACAATGCATGCACACATGAAGATATACGTGCAAGTATGCTTTGTTAACCTACATAAGCATACATACCATACACACAACCATGCAATCATGCATGCAGGCATGAACCATACATTCATGAATGCTTCCCTAACCTAACATAAAGAGACATGCATCCAAAAATAACCATACAGTCATGATGCATGTGTGTATGCATACTATGTGTGCTTTGTTAACCTAAATAAATACTTTTCAAATGAAAAGAAGAAAAAAAAGCATAATGCTCGTTATAATCAATCATCAATAAGAGACCTTTCGATTCAAAAAATCAATAATAAACTTTAAACAAAGATACGAGAGAGAGAGAGAGAGAGAGAGAGAGAGAGAGAGAGAGAGAGAGAGAGAGATCAGAAACCAACCGTTCCATGATCTTTTAGCCACTCCATAATTGGTCTCTTAGGATCATTGGGATTGTACGGATCTCTGTATAAGAAGTCAGGAACCACCACATAGAAACCAGCCACTGTAATTTTGTCTGCGAGCTTCCTTTATAGTAAAATGTAGGTAATATTAGCTTTAAAAAATTACTAAAAAAAAAAAGTTTCTTACATACACTGGGCCTAGCATTCCATTGGGCCTATTTGGATAGGAGGAATGCAAGGTGAGGATGTGGAAAATTGGAATCATGATTTTCAAATCACAATAAAAATAGGGAAATTGTATTCTTGCAATACAAACAACAGAAAATAGTTGTTTTGATGAAAAGGTAATCATGGTTTCTCTTCCAAAAGAAATCCACAATAAATTCTAGAGAAGGTTCCCCACCGTTTCTTGCAATCCAAACAGTGGGAAACAATGAAGGTGAGGGAAAAGGTAATCATGATTTCCAAACCACAGTAAATGCAGTGGAATTGGAATTGAGGATTCCTTTGTGGAAAACAGTGATTTTCTGCAAAACTAATACTTTTCCTGCAGATTCCTCTCATGTTTGGAGTCCAGAGTGTTATGATCCGTCCACAACCATCAGAAGATTTTCATTGCCAAGAGATGGCATCTAAGAGAAACTGAAAGAATCTTTGAACTAGGACGTAGAGTGGGAGAGTAAATATAAACATAGATTGGATTATATATACCATTATTATTATTGGTTTCACAAAGTAGGACAAGTGACCGTCACCACCTTTATTGTGCACATTCTTCTAAAAGGGTGCTGTGCGCATGTCACACTCCAATGCTCCATGGAAGTGGGTGAGACATTCCTGGATTGGTTTCTTTTCTAAGTTTTTTCTCTAAACTGCACATAGCTACAATGTAAGGTCAATATTAAGCATATGTTTTTATAACTATATTTACCATAGGTTTTTAGGATCTTACCATTATCAAGGGAGCTTTTATATGGAAATTCAACATTGCCAATATAATTTATTATGTGCCCTATTATATAACCTATAATCATTGTATGACAGTTGATCACCCTTCTATATTGAAATTCAACTCTTTTCATGAATTGCTCGCGAGGTGGCCTTTCAAGTGATGACAGGGTCACTCTTTCTGATTCGCTCCTGGGAATGCACCCTTTTTCCTAGTGGAAATACCACTCTTTCATGAATTGCTGGTGAGTTGGCCTTTTCAAGTGATGACAGGGTCACTCTTTCTGTTTCACTCCTGGGAATGCTCCCTTTTCCTATTCTAGTGCATTTTCTGGCTCAGTAAAATTGGGTGTTAACTTTAGAAAAGAAAAAAAATTATTACATGAAAACATCAGTTTCAGAATGAATAAAAACAAATGGTTGGATCCAATAACATTATTTTTTAGGGTTCCTCGAGTGAGAGTCAAATTCCAAGTTATGAGCTCCTGATTCGAGGTCCTACAAAATGGTGGGCCTGATTCAAGGTCCTACAAAACAGGGGGCCCGATTAATACCATATTTTTATACTATTCAAGGAGTTGCTTCTTCTTATTTTTTTGGATCAATGACAATAATTTAATTGATAAGAAGATGAGAGGAACCTATCAACCATTAAGGCAATGGATAAGAGGTTCCGATACATAGAGAATGGATAGATGCCTTCCTCTGCAAGAGAATTCACTAAGGGTCTGTTTGGATTTGTGGAAAGGAAACACTGTGTCCCATGAAACTAACTTTACACTGTTTGTAAAGCCTTTGTAAGTGGCAAATGAGGTTACCCACTTCCTCATGTTGCTGGTAGGAAAATGGGTTTCTCACTAGTTAAACCTGCATGTGCCACCATCCATCTTCAATCCTCTCACATGTTGCCGCATGAGACACTATAAATCTTCCCTTGTGCCCAACATGTACCACTATGCTACATGTGACAATTTGCCACATGTGCCACAGTCCATTCTCGCTTGCCCCCCACATGCAAAGCATCCCACATGTGCCACAACGTGTGTCTACGTGTTGACGTGCACATATCCCACCATCTAGTTTCAAGCACCTAACAGGGCAAATGTGTCAATGCATCACTTGTGCCACATGTGCCAACATCCAACTTCAAGTGCCACATGTGCCAACGTGCCTTGTATGCTACATGTGCTACCATCCATCCTCAAGCATCCCACATGTGTTACATGTTTTAATCCTGGGCATGTTAGTAACTACCAGGAAAATTTTCCCCATAAAATTTTGTTTTGTCAAATAACAACTTCGGAAATGTGCCCACATTTTCTAGGAAGATCTCGTTGAAAAATGTAGATATTTCCGGACAGTGGGCCCTCTCCCTGGACCATGGGCCTTCTCTCTCTGGACCATGGGTTGTCTCTTATTCTCTTGTTATTTTTCTTATTATTTTTTTGATGTTTTCCTATTTTGCCCTTGGTTTCAAGGATATTTTATGTAACTTGGGACGTCACTTGATAATTTAAAAAAAAGATGTTGGTCATCCAGCCCCAGTTAGAGTTTTTTTTTTCTCCCAAAGGCTTTTTTCATCTTTGACATTTTTTTAATTTTTTTTAATTTTTATTTTTACACATGCACACACACCGCCACACACTCACGCCATGGTGGGATTTCACCAACTATGGGTACTCGAACCCTCAACCAGGTTTTGAAACTCCTACCACTGGAGTAAGAGTAAGGACCCAAATAAGCAAGCAATTTGAGCATAAGCTTGGTTGTTGAGTGCTCTGCCTCCCTTGTTGATCTCCCTCTCTCTCCTCTTTCTTCTTTTCTCTTCTTTTTTTTCTTCTCAGATTTTTCTCGGTCTGAGAATCATTGCAACCTAGTCAGCGATTGAAAGTGATTAACAGGGGATCTAGTGGCAGTTTCTAGTCTAGCGATTGAAAGATTTGCTAGATATTTTCGTTTGGACTTTTTTTAGTTCTTTCCATCCTGATTTACAGCGATTCTTTTGTGGCCAACAATCAAGCATTTAAGACTTGTTTTCCTTTTTGAAGATTATCAAGATTTGTTGATATTTAATGACTTGAGCCATATGATCCCCTTCTCCTTTCTGGTGGTTTGGTTTGAAGCTATGAGGATTGGAGCCCTCTTTTCAAACAAAATTCTTTGGGTCTTCTTTTAGACTGCCACAAGCTATAGCTGGTTATAGTAGTTCTTATTTTCTTTTTTTTCTTTTTTTTTGGGGTATCAGTTGGAGTGAAATCTTGATATTTAGTACTCCTTTTTTTTTTTTTTTTTTTTTAAAAGGTTAAAATATGGCTTCATCACTAATATCTAAGATAGTTGATCCCATAAACTCCAAGATGGAGACGTTGATTGTTCATTATGAGAATCTTGAGTTGCAGATTATAACTCCTAAACTTTACGTCCAGCAATTATCTTCAATGGTAAAAAACTGTTAAGATGATTGTTGGAGGAAAACAGAAGTTGAGATATATCGATGGCAGTATATCAGAACCTCCTATGATTGATCCTAATATGGGGAGTGAAATCAAACAACTTGTTAGTTATGTCTTGGCTCCTGAATTCTAGGGAACCAAAAGTTTTAACTTTTCATTTGTCCATTGCGCATGAGATTTAATTGACTACTTACGAATTATATGTTGATCAGAATAATATAATCCGCATTTACAATATTTATCAAGGGATTAGTCATTTGAGATGAGGAGAGATTAGTGTCTAATTATTAAAGCAAGATGCATGCTTTGTGGCAGGAATTGTCTTTCCTGGATGATCTTCAATTTGTTTGCTCTACAGATACAAAGGCATTAAAAGAAGTGTTGAGAAGGAAATGGCATTTGAAATGTTGGCATGTTTAAATCCTAAGTTTGGGCATGTTCGAGCTAAGATTCCTAATTCTCCTTCTTTACCTTCACTTACCAGTGTATATACCTTGCTTTTACTAGATGACAAACGTTGAATAGCTTGGACCAACTGCGGTTGAGAAATCTGGCCTATTGACAGGATTCAGAAATTTTGATGCATGTATATTAATGCTGGCTGAGGTCATGGTTGTAGTATTGGTTGTGATCGTGGTATGGATAGTCAGTGCACACTCACTGTAGTAGATACAGACATATTGTTGATAATTGTTGGGTCTTTCAGGCTAAGTCTAACAAAAAGCAAGTGGGGAAACAAGGTTTCCTTTACCACAATTTTCTGGAGATAAGGTTTCCTAAGAAACAATATTTCCTCTTTCATGCTTTTCACAATCTAGACAGGCCTTAAGGAGTTCACCCCCTAGACACCTACCTCAAGGAAATTTTCTAACAACCAACCATATCTTTAATCTCATTTAGAATAGACAGGCCTTTCCAGAGAACAGGATATTACTACAAACTAGTGACACGAGAAGTTCGTCTTCAAGTTTATTTCCACCATAATGGGGCCATTTAGAGAATTGAAGAAAAGTTGTAGTTCTTCGTTATAGCCCGATGCAGTCCTTCGTTATAGCCCTCAATTCTATAGAATTGGATTCACCAATTCGAAAGGGTTAGGAAAACAAGCTACACCAACCCAACAAGCTTCTTCTCTAATGACACACCCCCAACTACCAAGCCACCAAGATTCCCCCTTGAACTTCCATATTCAATTTTCACAAGCCTAGGCACCTACAGGTCAATCTTCTCCCAGTGCTTGACATAATTAAAAATGACCAAGTTCCAACCACCACCCAATATTGAGGCATTGGTACCTTAAAAGCTTCAGTACTAGTCGTAACTTATGATGAAGTGTTCAATTCTTTCCTTCAGTACAAATATCAATGACAAGATATTACAAGAAAGCTCACCTACTTCGTTCTTTCCATATTCCCCACATACAAGCTAAAGGGAAACCTCCATACAACTCACCAACTTAATTGGAAGGACCCTACAATCCACCATTTAAAAGATCCAAAATCTACTTTGTAATGACCATGGATGTTGAGTAACTTAAAGAAGAAACCCCCAGAGTTTCCTCACCATTTATAAGTCAAAGGCTTTAGAGAGGTCAGCTTTCTATAGTCAGAAGAAAGGTCTACTTACTTTTCTATAATCAGAAAAAAAAAAGGTCTACTTTCTATAGATAAAATGGAGCAAGAAAACATGTTAATAATCGAAGAGAGCTATATCGAATGTGCTGATTGAAATCACACAAGCGTTTGTGAACACACATGTAGCACAGCTTTACAATAAAAATAAAAAAGACAAATAATATGATTTTAGATCACTTGGTCCACAAACTTGTTTAGTGCAAAAATTTAAATCCCGAAATTTTCACCAAAACACTAACAACTGGACCTATGAACTCTAATATGTATAACCATAAGAGAAATACAAGGAAACGGTGTCTATCATATCATGATACCAGTCATAAAATTAAACAATTAGGTCAAGAACATAGATGGCCATACCTCAAATTCGGTGCTTCATATCCTGTAAAATGTTCAAGTCAAACATGTAAGACATAACTCATAAGTAAGCAGGTGCCGCATATGAAAATGATTACAATGGCAAATATGACAACAATATGATTATAATCTTGGAAGCCATGGCAGCAATAAATAAAATAATAATAATAATAAATAAAATTCAAGAAACAAAAAATCCTTGTGGTGCAGCGATATTGTAGGAAGCAGAAAAGAAGAATTGACAGGGATTAAATCACACACTTTTCACACAATCCCATTAGAAAACATTGATTTTCTGGGTTTTCTCCACTACAAAAGACTCTTCTATAAAACAACCTACTTTTCCTTGCATGATATTCCAAGTCATATGTCATCTACAAAACCATGCATTTCTAGAAAGATCTCCAACCCTGAACTTAGTTTCAAACTCTGATAAATCTCAGCTGCAGTACTGCAAGGCATGATGTAGCATTTACTATAATGCAGTATGGTATTAAGTATTGTAGCGAGTTTTCTAGCACATTATTATTTGTAGAAACTCTATTAAAAACTACTAAAAACACAAAAACTAGACTCGATGCATGCAAATAACTGGCAGCCCCCTGTTTTATTCCCAGACAGGACCCACCATTGTAATGGTACACTTTCAGATTTGCTAGAAACAGGACCCACCATTGTAAAGGTGCACTTTCAACTTTGCTAGAAACTTATGATGTAGGCCCACCTGTCAAGTTGAGGCACCCCATATCATTGGGCATTGTTGCTTTCCTCGTAGTTTCGTGGACCAAATATGGTGCGTCTCCTCCCATCTCACTCTTGAATCTTGAATTGCCTATTTTGATCTTTGTGAAATGATTAATGTGTCATATGTGCTTTAAAAAACACCTCATCAAGTTCTGCCAATCTGTGCACTTTCGATTTTTGCATGCATCACCAAACAGGACCCGCCATTGTAAAGGTGCACTTTCAGCTTTGCTAGAAACTTATGATGTAGGCCCACCCCTCGAGTTGCCATGATCTTTGAGGCACCCCATGTTATCGTGCGTTGTTGTCTTCACCATCCTTCATGGAATAATTCAATGTCGTGCCCTCCATCTCACTCTTGAATCTTGAATTGCCTATTTTGATCTCTGTGGAATGATTAATGTGTTATACATGCTTCAAAATACACCTCATCAAGTTCTGCCAATCTCTCCGTTGATCCATCTGCGATCCACCCATTGACCAAGCGTCTTCATCATCTTTGTTTGTGATGTAATTGTTGGATACTTATTCTAATATGAGTCTTGGATTTGTAATTTCTGAAATTCTTAGGCTCTTCGCTGGACCCGGGCATCTCAAATCTTACACCATATTTGCAGTCACGAATCATGATTCTCCAATCGGTCATCTCGTCTATCATGAGGATGACGGACTAGAACAGTACTGTTGTAATCACCAATATACAATTACATAGTGCTAACATCTCCTCGCGGACGAGGAGCCTCTCCTTGATCTTGTGTAAACAGTGTCAACTTATCCAATCATCTTTAAATCTCTTTGACTTCCCTCCAATTGGTTACATCTCCTTATTAATTACTACAGCATATTTCTTCAGTAGCCATTTATCCATGGGTGGAACTTACTCTGATACCAACTTGATGGAAGGCGGATGGATTTCAGATTGTAGGACAAAGAAAAGAAGAAATTAAATCACATTCCTTTCACACAATTCAATAGAAAAAGATTTATTTCGTAGGATTGTATAAAGTAGCATACTGTAGCGGGTACTGTAGAGCATGTTGTACCGTTACTAGCATGGAAGCGGATTGCATCCGACCCGGCCCGGACAACAATCCGTCCATAGAGTTATCCACACTGTCCATCCTTTTTCTCATAACATTTTACGATACGAGCCCAAAAAGAGGAAGGTCCGACCCTCAAGTGGACCACACCAAATAGTGAGCTTGGGTTGCATTAAATGCACAAACCATTAAATGCAAGAGTCATCTCTGGTGTGGTTCACTTGAGCATTGGAGGTGCCTCATTTTTGGGCTCATACCTTAAAATGACTTGAGAAAATGGATGGATGACGTGGATAAACAGATACATCATGGTGGGTCCCACGGGAGCCCCTATATGGACGGATTATTGTCCGGGCGAGGGTCGGACGCAATCCGCTTCCTACTAGCACACTGTAGTAGTGCTATAGCAGGTACTATAGTGTGTTGTACTGTTACCGTAGGAAGTTATTGCAGTTAATACTGAAGCACACTCCTACTTATAGAATGTCTATTAAAAACTAGTGAACTAATAAAAACCTGCATATTGGCCCCGAACTGACCAAATTGTGGATGGAGCACAACCAAAATTTACACTAAGAAGATAATATTTTTCCCATTGAATTTGGACTGCTCAATGTTTTACTTTTAACCATCCATTTGATGGCAATCATTGGATAGATGAGACTTCTTTTACCAATGTGAATTTACATATATGCTCCAACCACAATGCCCCCCTCCAAAAGTTTTGGAAGGTGCAGACAGCCACACACAGTGCCACATGTGAGGAAGGTGAGTCACCACCATTTTCAAAATGGTGGTGAACTATCATAGGAACCTAGTTAAAAAAGTTGGAAGCAAGCAGAAAAGGTTATAGTCAAACAAGTGAGTCAAATGACGATGACACCAACAAAACGAGGACGAGGATGGAAGTGATGGTGGCTGCAAGTTGCAACAGCCACAACGATGACAACACCAATTCACTATAAATACTTTTTTTCGAAAGATAATTCACTATAAATACATATGCCCACTTCAAACAAAAAGAATTTATAGAGAAAAAAAATCCAAAAGGAAGATATCAAAATCCTACTAATATTATCACAACAGGCAATCAAGCATGTCACACATTCAAATTTCATAGAAAGCATGAGAAACTACAGCGAGAACAAAAACAAGACCGGCAACAACAACAAACACCCTTCTCACAAGACTTGGGCATCGATTCAAGTCAGATCGAGTTAGGGCTGACCGACTCGACCCAGTTTTGAAATAGACCTGACCCGAACTTGACCCAACTCGGTACTGAGTCCAGCATGCCTGACCCGATCTGAGTCCGGGTCTTTCCTAGACTAACCCAGACCGAGTCTGACCCGGTCACAGGTATCGAGTCAGGTTGAGTTAGCAACGATTTGGGTCAGGTGCGGCGGGTATCCACGGGCTGAAATCACAGCTCGGAACCTAGGTGCACCTGGCGAAATTGCAGCCTCTCCATCAACTACACGGGATCTTAGATCTAAAATGTCAAATCTGGGTGTATGCCTTGCTGCAACCCACTACCTCAGAATCAACATTTGGAGGACCCGTATCCCATCTAGATTTGTAAGCATCAGCTTCATCTATGTTTTGTGCAAGAAAAATCCATTTTGATCACGGCACAATCATCTTCTTTGGACCCAACTGTTCTGCAACCATCAGCCCCATCTTCTCTGTGCCCAACTGTAAAACCCATTTACCATTCTTCTTGCATTTGCATCTTCCCACTTGTCCATCGCCAGATCTGTCCTTTCCCCTGGCAGAATCCATCTACAACAATTGTCGCTTCCACGAACCTCGCGTTAACCCAACCATTAGATTTAGTTTTTTTTATTATTATTTTAAGAACCCTACATTACCCCAACCATTAGATTTAGGTTTTTTTAATGTACGAGTCGAGTTTCAGATTGAATCGAGTCAGTACTGAGTCGAATTTCAGGTCGAGTCGAGTTGAGTTATTGGGTGACCCGAACTTGACTCGGTTTGAGTTCAGATTGGACGAAGTCTACTAAGTTTGGATTAACTCATCCACTCTGTTCAGGTCAAGTCGGGTTTGAACGAGTCGGACGAGTCAACTCGTCCCATGCCCAGGTCTACTTCTCACTGCTTAAAGTAGGAAAAAGTGTTTGTACCAAAAAGGGTAGTTGTAAGTAGTGTTCGAGTTGTCAGTATTGCTACAAGTTTCGCTGACTGGAGATAAATATATAATATCTTTATCGCCGATAACCGGAAATGTGAAGAAAAATGATGAAACATGGGGAAAGTGATGGAATTTTTCAGTGAAACTTCAGGGCATGCCTAAATACACATATTTGCAAATTTAGGAAAAAAAGTACAAAAAGAATACATGAAATAATAAGTTTTCATTTCATGGTGCCCAAAAAGCATGCGTTATTGTAAGAAATCACTCGAATTGTAACAAAAATGAGTTCGTATAATACAAATGCAGCTAGCATATAATAATTAAGACATGTAAAAGTTAATGAACTAAAAAAGTATAATCTATATAGTTGTGTACTTGGGGATGGATGGCTTGGATATGGCACTTGTCTGACATACTGACGCATCCATCCAGTTTTCCAATCATTTTATGGTATAAGCCCAAAAAATAGGTACATCCAAATCTCAAGTGGACAACATCATAGGAAACGGTGTTGATTGAACGCCCACCATTAAAAACTTCTTAAGGGCCACAAGTTTTGGATCAAACTGGTCCGTATGACCTAATCAACAAGTTGGATGTCAAATAAACATTACAATGAACCCTGAGATGTTTTTAATGGTGGGACATTCAATCGCTACTATTTCCTGTGGCGTGGTCCACCTGAAATTTATATATGCTTGATGTTTTGGATCAAGATCTAAAATGATCTGAAAAAATGGATGGACGGCGTGGATCAAATAAATACATCAAGATTAGGCCCACACAGCACCAACCACTAGCCATCTGGCTAGTGGCAACGTCACTAGCCAATTCATGTCCTGGCGTAAGGCATGTGTTTTATCATGTTGCCAATAAGGAGGTGGCTACTGGACAGTGTTCCATGGGCCCACCATGATATATGTCAAAATCCACCCCATTCATTCGTTTTAGCATATCATTTTAGTACATGGTCCGAAAAATGAGGTAGATCCAAATGTCAAGTGGACCACACCAAAGGAAACAATAGTGATTGAATCCCACCATTAAAAGTTTCTAAAGTGTCACAAAAAGTTTTCAATTAAGCTGATAATTGTGTTTTCGATTTAATCATGATGAAGCATATCCAATGATCAAGTGGACCACCTGAGACGTTGGATGGCAAAAAAACATTACAATGGCCTTAGGAAGTTTTTAATGGTGGGCATTTAATCACCACTGCTTCCTTTGGTGTGGTCCACCTGAGATGCGGATCTGCCACATTTTTGGGCTCATACCCTAAAATTATCTGGCAAAATATATGAATGGCATTGATAAAATATATCAAATCATGATGGACCCCACAAAGCACTAAGCCACCTACCCTGGAGACCCAAACAAGTTGGATGTGGGAAGTTGATTGCACACCAGGTAAATTATTACGCCGAGTGGACCGAGTCAACTTTGTGGGGCCCACTGTGATTTATATACTTTATCCACTTCGTCCATCCATTTTACCATATAATAATAGGGCTTGATTCCAAAGATGAAGCATATCCAATGATCAAGTGGACCACACCGCAGTGAATAGTATGAATTGAATGTCTATCGTTGAAAATTTCTTAGGGGCCATAAAAGTTTTGGATCCGTGTAATTTTTGTTTTTTTCCTTCGTCAATGACTATGTGATCTTATGGATAGCTTGAATGACAAATAAACATTACTATGGGCCAAGGAAGTTTTCAACCATAGGAATCATTGTCCCCACTGCTTTCTGTGGTGTGGTCCACCCAAGCTTTGGATTTGTCTCATTTTTTGGCTCATGACCTAAAATGATCTCTCCAAATGGATGGACCATGTGGATATAACACATACATCATGGTGGGGTCCAATGAACTTGGTGACATCCACGCCATCGAGGTCGCACGCTCCAAACCAACACACGTAACACCTAATCCACTTCCGCTCCCTGTAAAAGGGTTTCAAAACCCTAAACTCCTGAAAAGCACTCTCCAGAAAAAAGCCTGTAGAAGAGGTTCCAGAAGGGAACCCTAAAATGCCGAAAAATCTCAAAAATTTCCTGAGATTTCGCATATTCTTCGCTAAAATCATCATTTGATTTGAAATTTGTGATCTATTTGAAGAAAAACAAAATATAAATTAGAGATTTTTAGACACTTAGTTAAGAAAGGCACACTAATAAATCGATTGGCCCACTGTTACTTCCGATCAATGATCCTATTCCACAAGTACTAAAAGTTTCTTTTTCCCCATTTTTTCTGATTTTTTTTTTTTTTTTTGGGTATTTACGTAGCCCCTGATATTATCGTCGAAAAGGAGTTGTTAGCTACAGTTATCCCTTGACAGGGCCGCGATTTTTGGCCGACAACTGTATTTTACATGAAAAATCGATAAAATCGCCAAATATTCGCCGATATTAGGAAGAGAAACGAAAAAAGTGAGTTTTGGGGTCGCAACTCCGGTGACACCGGTAATATCGGCGATATTATCGATTTTTCGCCGATAATATGAACACTGGTTGTAAGCACAAAATGACAAATATCCAAAATTCCACCATCAAACAACATGTAGACAAAAGCCCATATATTGCATGAATGAAAAATAAAAAGACCATTAATATGGAAAAGGACAATTAGAGCAAAGCCCACAAGAACCTGGATATGGTAGAGCACTCTCTACAGTAAACTCGCAGGGTGATCTGAATCAAACGAAGCCTTACATTTAGCGATAACTATCATAGATGGCCTACTTATCAAAAATGAAAAATCAGACATGCCGGACGAATCGTATTGATCAGATTTCTTTACTTTCGAGCAATGAGGCCACTGATCAGATGTCTAGCATCATCTGATGGATGCAAATTTTGAATAAATTGCGATCCACAATACAGGAAATTAGATGGCTGAACTTGATCGATAGTTTCAATACTTCATCCTGCAGCATGTACTGCAGAGAGATGGTTCTATGATATTCCAATTCATCCACCTCACTGTATCATCTTCCAATAAATTATTTTTTTTTTTTTTTAAAAGCCCACCAATATTGCCACAAACAAAGATCAAATACTCTCATGCCAAGCATAAAAAATTGAAAAGAAAAGAAAATAAAAGAAAAGAAAAACCCACAGCCACATGTGAAACCCACTTAAAGAAGAAACCCAAACAAAAAAAAACAGCATACTACATCAAAGAAAATTAAAAATAAAAATACAAAATCAAAAGAAAAAAATAGAAAGCCACCAATATTTCCACAAACCAAAGATCAAATGTTCTCATGCCAAGCATCAAAAGTGAGAAACAATCAAAACCCACATGTGAAATCCACTAAAAATATAACACTCAGACGAAGAACAACATACTACATGAAAGAAATTTATTGAAAAAAAAATAAAATCTAAAGAAAAATATATATTAAAAAAACCACCAATATTTCCACAATTCAAGATCAAATACTCTCATGCCATGCATCAAAAGTGAAACAACCAAAAGCCACATGTGAAAAGCCACTTAGGGGTCATCGGTAGCTTGGATTCCGAGGGATTTGTGGGGATTCCAGTTTTTTGGGACTTTAGTAGGAAGGATTTCCGAGGATTTGGATTGCTCCAAAATCCCTCCAAAGAGCCTTTTTGCATTCCCACCTCAAGGCTGATCTGCAAAATCTTGTCGATTCCACATATTTCAAAATCCACCGAATGGATTTTAAATCCACGCCGCCAGACGACACTTAAAAAAATAACACCAAACAGAGTACAGTACACTACATGAAAGAATATTCCAAAAATATATATATATACTAGCAACCCACCAAGTAATCCCAAAACCCAATATCAAACACCCTCAAGTCAAGCATCAAAATTTTTAAAAATAAAAAACACCCACATGTGAAAATATTCCCAGAGAAAAAAACAACAACGAACAGCAAACTACATGAAAGAATCAAAAATACGATCCACATCAATAGAAAACGAAGAAAAAACATCGATATTTCAACAAACCAATATCGAATTCACACATACAAATCATCAAACACATCAAATTCCCAAAACACAAACGAAAAAACAGAACTAAAACTGGTAGAAATCTGCATAGCACGTGAAAGGAGGAGAAATCGGCATGTACCGAAAATATCGGAGAGGAGGAAAACAGCAAGCTTGGAATCGGAAGGACCGGTGATGTAGGCCTTGAGGCCACCGATGTCTTCTACGCACCCCTGTCCGCATGTAGGGTTCAACGTTGGAGGATTTTCACAGCACTGAGAGCTTGCCATTTTCCCTGTTACTACGAGAGAGAGAGAGAGAGAGAGAGAGAGAGCGCGCGCGGGAGAACTGACGCGGCGGTGGGTGAGAATTTATATAGGCAACGTCGATGTTGTAGACCGCGGACTACTGAAGTATGTCCATCCTCCGCTAATTGGGAGCGGATTGCATGTGACCCGGGGCACCGAGATATTCATGTGCCCGGGGCTGTGTGGGGTCCAAAGAGATGTTGGTGATAAATCCATTCCGTCCATCGGTTTTTAAAGACCACAAAAGGATAGGATTCTAAAAATTAGGAAGATCGAAAAATCAATTAGGCCATACCACATGAAACAGCGGGGATTGAATGCCTATCAGTGACAGAAGTTTTGTAGGAGGATGATATTTGTTTCTAAAGTTTTTCTTAGTGGTAATAATCCCATGAACAGTTTGGATGGCATATAAATATGTTCAGCTCTTGAAATGGTTTCAACGGTGGATGTTTCGTTTCCCACTATTTCCTTGGTGTAGCTCACAAGAGTATTTGATCTGCCTGAGTTTTTTTAATATTGTTCTTTCATAGTCTTTCAAAACAGATAAACGGAGTGGATTCATCACATAAATCTCTTTGGGCCCTATTTGCTCCGGGCACAAGCATACTCCTATGACCCAAGTACAAGATATTCCTATGCCGGGTGGAGATATCCATGCCAAACAATAAAAATAATAATAATAATTAAAAACACGTGGCATACCACACGAAATAATGGGGGTTGAACCACCGGATAATATTTCTACAGTTTATCTGAGTTGTAATAACCCCATCAACAGTTTGAATGGCATATAAACATCTTGTTAAGATCCAATAAAGTATTAGTGGACGGTTATAAAAGATAGTTTCATGATAATATTTGTTACTACAGTTTATTTGAATAATAATAATAATTTTATGAACGGTTTGAATGGCTTATAAATATTATGTTCAGCTTCGGGAAGATTTCAAAGTTTAAGTGGGCCACACCACAGAAACTAGTGGATGATTACGCCTACTGCTGAAACCTTCGTTAGTTCTGCCATGATGTTCTTAGCTTGTTTATAAGGTCACATGTCCTTGGATGATGCGAAAAGGCAAATATAAGTTTGATCCATTACTTATGTGGCTTGTTTCCAATGGTAGTCGTTTAATACCCTCAGTTTTAAATGGTGTGGTCTGATCAAGCTTTGGATATGTCTCATTTTTGGGCTCATCGCCTAAAATGACCTTGCAAAATAAATGAACAGTGTAGATATAACACATACATCATGGTGGAGCTAGATATAATACGTATACCACGATGGGGCTGGCCACATCTACACACATTGAGGTTGGTGGTAAACGCAATGGCTTCCTTTCCTGCTAGACTTGGCTTCGGTAGTTACTCTCATTGGTCGTAAGTGCCTAGTATTGAAGTCGAAGTATTCAGTTGAGTTGTTTGATCGTTTTAAATTGAGATTGCGTTGGTTCTTAGTCCCTTAGTGTTTCAAAAAATTCGATTAGGCATTTTGACCTTTCGTAAAAGAACCTCTTAAAGCGCTTTTTTCAATCTTGACTCTGCAGCCCTGGCCAGGTCGGTCGGGTCTTTCCCTGTTGTTTTGTTCCCACCGTGAGAAAGATGCGCGGAAGAGGTATATCTGGTTGCATTGATGACTTGGTCCTAAGGTAGTTGAGGTTCCAACTTCTGTACAAGGGAGCCTCACCAATCTACGGCCAAAACGTCAGTTATTATCACTCTTGGAAAGATAGGGGCAATGTCAAATGTAGCCGAGCGCGTGAGATGCCCGGGACTAGTCAAGAGCATTTTGCATATGATGATGCTCCAATTTGCTTGTCTCTTTGATTTTCCCCATTGACTACTTCGATGGGAGGCAAGCAAACTCCAATTCTTTGAAGGACCCTAATTAGGGATGGGGGAGCCTACGTGGAGCATAGGAATGGACTTGCCATACAACTGTTGGGATGAGCCCAAGCGAGGTGGTGGCAAGAAATTTCATTAGGTTTTTGCTTTATATGTTAAGGGTCAAATAGTGTATATTAGACCTCAGTTATTACCTGAATTTACGAATATGGTACTGTTTAACAGTTCAATTTAATCGTGTTTGTGATGCAAGGTGTATTTACGAGCTTGGACCGAAATAGGGTGCTTAAAGCATGAATTTAACGCTCTGAAGACACCAAAGGCAAGAGACAGACCCTAGGGGACCAAGATTGATGGATTTAAATGGCAGAGATTTGAGAAAATCATGAAATTGAAGCTCAAGCGGCCTGAAAGACGTCCAGAATGCAAGATCATAAGGTTTCCACCATCCGTTCAGCTCGAAACTTCATACAGGGCCTGAAGATCATAAATTAACCGTACATGTCAAATTTCAAGCCTCAGATCCCTGTGAAAGTGGTCCAATGGTTAGATCAGCCCACCAAATCTCTGATTTGGGGCTCACTTGATACCTGGTATGCTACATGTTTGGTCTCAACCCCTTAAAGGGGGTGGAAAAGCAGATGAATGGAATGGATCTCTCATAAAAACCAATATGGGGCCCACTGATGTGAGTGCATGTGCACAGCACAAGAGCACCCGTAGTGCACCGCGCCAAGGAGCTTGGTCAGCAGGCCATTGACCGAGCTCTCTTCCTCAACTATCTGCGATTCGCAAACAGAGGCTGCGGTCTTTTCTTATGGGCCACCACCACGTTTAACGGTCCGATCCGGACCGTCCATCAGATCTTAAAGGGTCGTATTATCACAGCCTAAGTGACAGATTCCATGAAGCCATCAAAGAAAGATTTTCAATCGTCCAAACGTAAGTCAGACGGCAGAGTGAAAGAGTTTGTGGGCCACAACGAAATCAGTCAAGAACCGTCCATTCCCAATGGATTTTTCGATTTGAATCTAATGGACGGTGTGGATTTAACAAAAAATATTGCTCATGGCCCCCCCAACGTCACAGCGCATTCTTGCGCAGGTTCTGTTGTGAGAGCCCTGTTTCACAATCGGAACTGACGTTCTTGAACATCCGAACCATTCATCTGAAAGGCAGCCAAATCGTTGGATCTGAACCGTTCTTGAACATCCAAACCGTTGATCTGAAAGGACCATCACGGATGACTCTTCTTAACCACCTGAACTGTTCATGTGAAAGGCAGCTAAAAACCATTCATAGGGATGCTGTCTGGTCACAAAAACGCACTTGTGTGCAAAGGTCAGATTCTCTCGTAAGTGACGCACGTGGCATTGTGGTTGCCTAAGTTACTGCCTGCTGTTGCGTAATAGCCGACCTCCTGACAAATATAAAAGAGAGAGGAGAAGAAAGAGAAAATTCATTCGGTAACTGGGAGATTCAAGCCTGGACGTCTGCACAAGAGAATTTAGAAATTTCTGTTTCCTTATTTACTATTTATATATATATATATATAATTATTGAGGTTAGCCTAATCATGTCTATGCTAGGCTAAACCTCTTAGGTAGGGCTAAGAGGTGAGACTTTATAATGCGATGGGAGACTTTTTACTTGTGCCTTTTGTATAGACTGAATTGATGTTGATGTTAGTATAATTAAGGGAATGTTTTCAGTTTTTAATGGTCTGTTGTGACTAAAATTACAATAGGTCTGCGATAGCTTTGATCATGTTCCTTTCCTTTGATGATTATGACGTCAGGAAGTCCTGTTGTTCACCATCGTCTCCTGGGCATGGTCGGATGATGGTACCCTTCCTGACCCTCATATACCTTATGATTGGTTGTTAATTAGTTTATTTCTATTGTTTACTTTGTCTCCTGGGCATGGTTTGGTGATGGAATCCATTCTAATTCATATACCTTTCATCTCTTGAAAACTATATCAAAGAAAGTTCAGTTCGATTTTCATGATTACACTCTTCAACTAGATGAAGATGGAACTCTAAGTCTAGTTAAGTTATTGAGGCAGGCATAAGATCTCCCTGATCTCTACAAGTGGATCCTCTGAATCCCTAATTTCCTTTCTCTGAATTCTCTAAGTTTTAGTCAAATATTTCATCATTATTCCCTCAATTACATTCGATTTAGATTTCATCTTAGTCTAGTTCTAGTTCTATTTAGTTTCAGATTACGTACAGGTTCTAGTCCCTTGGGATTCGACCTCGGTCTCACCGAGTTTATTACTACATCACAACCCTATACTTGGTGAGTGAACATTATACCTCGCCCAGAAAATCACACGATGAAGCCATCTTAACCTTAACGTATGTCCACACTCTAATCGTTTCTAGTTCCTCGAATTCGACGCTCATATCCATGGAGCTCTCTCACCCAAAAAAAAAAATGAAAATAATAAGATTTGGTTTGGCTAGGGCACCTGAGAAATGATTGTCTTAGGAAGATGTTCAGACCTTGTTGACTATGCCTAGATTTCAACACCCTAGGTCGTGGGCTACTACCCCTATTGTCGGTGTTGGAAAAGCTTTATGGGCCCACCAAATGAATGTGTCATATCATCCGTCCATTTTCAAAGCTCATTTTTATTAGAATTTTAGAGATTTCCTGCATGTGGTTAAATTATTTTCTTACGTAACATTAAATTAATCAAATATTGTGCCATTTCATTTTGATTTGGTGTTTTCTTCTTCTTCTTCTTATTATTATTCTTTAAAAATTTTAGACATTTTCTGAAAATAATTAAAAAGCCAATTTATTTTAATTATTTGTCATTACTTTTAGAGGTTTTTCTCTAGGTTGCCTCTACTTTGGCATATGGATGAAAAAATCCATTATTCTTAAATTATTTATCCAAAATCACTTAATAATTTCATCATTAATCCAAAATGGCTCACCTATAAACATGGGTTTAGTATGTTTTGACCTAAATATTTTTCTATTTATCAATTTAACCATCTCCCTTTTACGTGAAAAGACCTTTGCATAAAGTCAGGAAACTTTATATGGTCTACTTTTGTAATATTTGTGACAAATCAAACCAGTCCATTATTTTTTTTTTGTCTCATTTTAGGGGGCATTTGGCACAGGGTATTAGATGGGATTAGGTGGGATAGAATTGCATTTGGTCCCGTACAAATTCTATCAAACATTTCATTTGGGGAGGAAAGGTTGGAGTTATGTTGGATGGAATTGCATTTGGTCCCATGGAATTGCATTTGGTACCATCCCCGATTTCTATGGATTTTGAAATCCCCTATACCAGTGGGCCCCACATTGATGCATATTTTTATCCATGCCATCCATCCACAATCACATAAGCCATCTTCATCGCATTATGATAAGTCAAAGAGACATGACACACAAGCCTTGTTGTCATGCAACTTACTTTCACTATGCTTGTGATAAATCTAAATAGTCTACCATTTTTGTAATCCCATTTAGTGTGTGAGCCTAAAATCCAAGTTGATCCAATGCAAAGGTGGGTTATATTGTAGGAAAATGTTAGACAAGGGTCCTTAATGATCCACTCTTTCTTGGCTTGTGGTACTAATTCTACATCCCATTTGATTGAACACTTGTAACCTCATACACTAAATCAGCTGTAGGATTTAGTCTATGAAGGTTGACCAGATTGTCAAGCCACCAATGTTTGCAGCAATCTGGTGATTTGAAAGGAGAGGGTCGGTCCTTTTGAATGAGATTTTTTTCTTGCCTTTAGGCTGAACAGATTTCAATATTCACGCGATTGCAACTGTCATTCAACAATAAAATAATAGAATGGAAAAAAAAAGAGCCACAAATATTTTATTAATGATTTTTTACAATATTAATACTCATGATTTGCTCGAGAGACGATGATCCATTCGTCGCCCAATGTGAATTGAGCTTCATAATAGAATGGTCGTGATGTATGGGATGGTCAAATGTTCATTATTTGATCGAAAACTAGGCTTCATAGCAAGACAACTGATGGACGGTGAATCTTAGACTATTTGTTTGTTCATTGATAAAAAATTAAACTTCGTAGTGAGATGGTGGGTAGGATAATAGTATGTTCATGGACTTAGTTGGAACTGAGTACATGGCAATGCGATCAAAATTTGACTATTTGTTCATCGTCTAGTGTAAACCAAGCTTCATGGTGAGATGGCCAACGAAATTGCCTAGCTTATAGTAGAAAAACCTCATAGTCTTCTGTCGAAATTAAGGAATTTTTCTTACCATTAGTGGGATGTCATGGATGAAGGGTTCAGGAATGAGCTAATGATAAAAACTAGGGCTTTGTGCCATAAGTAGTGATTGAGAGCTAATTGAAAACAAAACAAGGAAATAAGTGTCTATGGCAGATGGATAGATGAGGTGACATAGAGCTGGGTTTGGTGCCTGGAGCTCTTTGGTGAGTTTTGCTTTTATAGTATTCAGAGAGGCAGTGGTCACACATAAGTTTTCTCAATGTGAGAGATTTGGATAGTTAGCCGTATGAATCTATTTGATTCTCTAGATAAGCGTAGTCCATTATATACCACTGTGTATAAAAGATTGCACACGCCTATTACCATTTCGATCTTACAATGCGTGTTGGAAGTATTGTTGGAGTTTTTACGGACTCTTATGTAGGAAGCTTTATCGGAGACTTGCTTTGATGAGACTCAAACTTTAGAAGGAGTTGCTTTTGACATAACTCTAGTATTTAATAACTGTAGAGAAATATACTTTTGATGGGAAACTTGCTTTGCAGAGAGTTCATTTTTTCGAATTCTATAAATTAATGCTCCTGCATATACATGTCTCTAAGTACTCACTTTAAAGTTCAGCCACACCACATTAGTAGTATGGTTGTACGTGGCGTCCTTCGAACTATTTGATATGGCCTTAATTGATTGGTGGTAAATGGATCTAAATCTCACATGTACCACATGATCGGAAACAATACTGATTGAACGCCCACCATTAAAAACTTCCTGGCACCCACTGTAATGTTTATTTGTCGTTCCACCCGTTGATTAGGTCATGTTAACTTGAAAAGGAAAACACAAATATGAGCTTGATCCAAAACTTTTGTGGCCCCGAGAAAATTTTAGTGGTGGGCATTTAATCACTGCTTTTTCTTATGGTGTAGTCCACCTGATATTTAGATTTTCCTCATTTTTTGGCTCGTGTAATGAAATAATCTGAAAAAATGGATGGACGGTATCCATAAAACACATTCATCATGGTCGGGCTGCATAGCTTTTTCTGGCACCGCAAGTTCTTAGCTTGATGCTCGGGGTCACTACTAAATTCAAGTCCTCCAATACCCAAGCGGGTGCCGAAAAATCTTTGCGGGCCCTATCATGATATATATTTTTTATCCACCTCAGCTTGTTAAGCTCATTTAAGGGCATAAGCCTAGAAATGAGGTAAATCTAAATCTCAAGTGGACCACATCATTGGAAACATCGGTAATTGAACGCCCACCATTAAAAACTTCATATGCCCACTATGATGTTTATTTTCTATCTAACATATTGATTAAGAAAAACACAAAAATCAGCTTCATTTAAAGTTTTTGTGGCCTCCAAGATGTTTTTAATGGTCCTCATTCAATCACCACTGTTTCTATACTGTGGTCCAACTGAGCTTGAATCTGCCTCATTTTTATTTTTTATTTTTTTGCCTCAAAACACATCCATATGGCAGATACAGCACCAATGTCGGTGCTAGTGGGGTAAGTACAGAATCGGCGTCCATGCGCATGGATGGTTGGAACTATTAAAGAGATGGGTCCCGCCATGGCTGGCTATAGGTAAAAGTATGATTCAATTTATGGACAGATTAAATCGTGTAACCCTCAATGGTTTAATTCAATTTTATTTTTGAATGGTTAGGATTGTTTTTAGTGAGCCCATGTACTTGGCTCATTGAATGGTTTGGATTCATTTCCATTTTTGAATGGTTAGGCAGAGGGAGGCCACTGTCCATAGAGTGTCCTTAGTGGGCCCTACTTCCTGGGAAACGGATTGGCTACTCCCCCCCTGCCACCAGCCCGGAAGCTGGTGGTCGGTGCTCTGTGGGCCCCACCATGATGTATGTGTTTCATCCACTCCGTTCATCCATTTTTACCAATCATTGTAGGGCTTGATATGCACCATTAAAATCCTCCTAAGGCCCGTTGTACTGTTTATTTCACATCCAATATGTTGATTAGGTGTGGTCCTTGCTCTTGCTCCGGTGGTAGACTCTTAGGAGTTTCAACACCTGGTCAAAGGTAAGAAAGAGTTATAGAGTCCCAGATGAAGGGAAAAAACAAAGATCAGCTTGATCCAAAACTTGTATGGCCTCTGAAAAGTTTTCAATGGTCCACGTTCATTCAACACTGTTTCCTGTAATGTGGTCCACTTGATATTAGGATATACTTTATTTTTGGTCTCATACTATAAAATGATCTAGAAAAATAGATGGACGGCATGTATTAAATATATACATCATGGTGGGGCCCACAAAGCACCGACCACCAGCCATTGGCTGATGGCAGGGGAGTAGCCAATCCGTTTCCTACTTCTTGAAGCGGCCCCGCGTGACCTGCATGACCCACTGGCTAACCGCAGTTACAGCCCAGTGACCCGAGGACTACACGATTTTGTAAGCGAACAAGATAAGGCAAAAGACAAACTCACCCTCTTAGCATATTTAAAAACACACCCAACGCAATTAATATGGAATTTAGGTTCAGGTCCCTTAAAAGAAAAAACAAACACAAGCCACCTAATATGTAAATAATTGTCAATGGCATACCTTCCCCTTAATTTATTAATATTCTCCGCCCACATGTGAGCACAGCGCCCGACAGCTCAAGCAGGCCCACCATGACACTTTCATGAAAGCGCCCCTACTATCAGGTGTGTCGCCCCTTTAAACCTAAGGCCCAAAACTCAACTCTATCACAATTCAGGTTGACCACACAATTGAAAATAATGTACTATGCAATGCTCGCGATCTAATCACAAATCACAAAATTTAATTACGGTTCTACAATCTCGTAATATTAAATTTGATGAATTATAAGAGTGTGTTGGAAATTTATGAAATTCATTGAATATTTGGAACTAAATTTGTTGAATTTTGAAACCAAATTTATTGAATAATAGACTAAAAAAATAATGATGCAATTCAAAAAATGAGTTTGAAAAGGCAGTCCATAATACATATATATTGAACAGGCCTGAATATCTTAAGAACCCATCTTGATTTTCCATAATTCATCATAAAAAGGATATTATTATTGCTTTAAAAAATGAATTTTTATGAGAAATTTCTTCATAAATTCTAAATTTACCATTCTTTAGTTCCTGTCCAACAAGGTTATCGAAGTACTCTTATATATTATTTTTATTTAAAAAGTAATAAAGTTTGAAAATTTCAGGGCAATGTGACTTCCAACTTATTCTACACATGCACCCACTATGATAATTACACGAACTAAAAATCTTTCTAATGTAATCATCAAATGGGTTACAAGTGAATTTTGATGTTTTAAAGTGTGTATATGATTTTTATGATGCGGCCTACTATACATTTTGATTGATCAATTTTTTTACTACTCTAAACATCATGTCGCAAGGCTACATCTATTAGATCGGTTAGATATCATAAAAATACCATAAGGGCCCATAATTCTTGACTTTTCCACTTTTAAAAGAAAAAAGATATAAGGTGGGCATTATGAACTAGAGGTGGGCACGGGACGACTCGATCCGGCTTACTCGACTCGTCCGCTCGTTCCAATCTGACTTGACCTAATCTAAATGGGTGAGTCGGTCCGAACCGAATAAGCTTCGTCCAATCTGAACTCAAACCGAGTCGAGTTCGAGTTACCCAGTAACTTGACCTGAAACTCGATCTGGTTAGACTTGATTTGATCCAAAACCCGGCTTGATCCGACTCTCTAACCCTACCCCGACCCGATCCCAACCTCTCTCTCTCTCTCTCTCTCTCTCTCTCTCTCTCTCTCTCTCCCTCATCCTCCTCTTCCAAGCCTGGCAATCACCCTCCTCCTCTTCTCTCTCCTCTTCACTCCCTCCCTCCCTCATCTCTTAATCTGACTCAGCGCCAACTCGACCTGACTCGGTACTTCTGACCGGATCGGACTCGGTCTAGATCAGTCCAGGCCAGACCGAACTTGGATCGAGTTAGGCATGTTGGACTCGACATTGAGTCGGATCGAGTTCGGGTCAGGCCTAAATTGTCACTTCAGCAACAATATATAACTAATGCACAAACTTTAGAGTATATAATTGCCAATAAAAAAAAAAGCTTAAGAAAATAAAAACCAATCACTAATTGAACTATTAAAGCACGGAGAATGAACTAGCAACTAACTAGGAGCGATGTACCCATAAGTGCCTGTGAGCATGGTCCAATTAGATGAATCGGGTATCAGTAATCGTGCAGTGCCAAAATCAGAGACACTAGCCTCAAGTTTCAAATTCAACATAACATTGTTGCTTGATAGGTCTCGATGGACAATGGGCAGGGTACAATCATGGTGCATATAAGATAGAGCATTGGCCACACCTTTAATAACCTTCACTCTTAGAGTCCAATCCAACTGTGCAGCTCCTTTATCATTGCTTAGGATACTTGCCAAGCTTCCCTTTTTCATATACTCATACACTAGAAATGAGCATCGAGCATGGTAACAGAAGCCATAAATCTTCACAATATTGCGATGGTGGACTTCTGTTAATGTTCGTATCTCATTTCTAAAACTTCTTTGATCAGATTGATCACCACCTTCAAGTGGGTGAAGTTTCTTCACAGCTACTACTTGGCCAGTTGGTAGATTTGCTTTGTAAACTTTTCCATATCCTCCAGTTCCAATGCAGTATTTGTCGTCAAAACCCTCTGTTGCCTCCACGATGTCTTTGAACACAACAATCCCATCATAATTCCATATTGCAAATGGATTTCCGATGCTCCTTTCAAGAACCACATTCTCCATATTTCTTCTTCATTGATAATAAATGGAAGAAAAGTCAACGATTACAAAAAAAAAGAAACAAGGCCACTAAGAGAGTAAGAATAATGAGGATCACAACTCTATGGCCTTTCCCCACATCACCATGACGTATTGAAGAGGCATTGTAAGGTCGCAAACCTTGCACTTTACCACATAGGCCTTTATTTTTTATGAATGCCTCTGCAGGAGCCTTCTGAAAGGCTTTGTTGTTCGGAAGAGGACCTTCCAAAGCATTGTATGAAAAGTCAATAGATTACAAGCTAAACATCCCTTTAAAAGAATGCAGAATGGAGCCTGATAGAATGTTATGGGAGAGGTTTAACTTTTCAAGCCTAATCAATTTCCCGAGTTGTGGTGACATCTCTCCTTTGAGGGAGTTATGACTTAGATCTAGTAAGACCTGTAGGTATACTAGGTTATCAATCTGAAAAGGAATGCTTCCATTCAAAACATTTTTGCTCAATTTCAAATACTGGAGTTTGGAGCAATCCCCTAATTGAGGTGGTATTGGACCACTTAGGTGATTCATTGACAAGTCAAGAACCTCCAAATTGGATAGTTTTCCAAACTCTTGTGGTAGCTAACCAGAAAGTTGGTTATCATTTAAATTCAAGTTGAGCAAAGAAGTCAACTTCCCAAATTCCTTTGGAATCTCTCCTACTAGATGGTTCGAAGAAAGACCAAGCACTCGTAGCTCTGTAAGTTTCCCAATCTCAGGAGGAATTCTGCCAGTGATCATGTTCCCAGAGATTTGTAGCTTTGTCAAGTTTCGGCATTCACCCCAGTTTGGTGAGAGTTCCCCAAACAAAATGTTGTTGCTGACATCCATGAATGTAAGATGTGGATATACACCAAAGGCTTCCGATACATTTGCAAAAAGTCGGTTGCCATTGAGTCGCACTCTTGTTAAGCTAGTGCAGTTTCTGAGGCTTCTGGGGATCTCACCAGTGAAATGGTTGTTTACTACAGAGAATGCTTCAAGAGATCCACCATGGCATAACTGAGGTAAATAGCCAGAGAAGTTGTTGTCACTCAAGTAGAGTTTAGAAAGATTTGTCATGTTTTTCATTTCTTGATGCAAGTAACCAGATAATTGACACTCATAAAGGGACAAAAAAGTAATCTTGGTCAAATTTCCTAAAGTCGAAGGGATAGAACCTGTTAGAAGGTTACTAGTCATGTCTAGTTCCTTAAGATTAAGCAGATTCCCTATTTCAGGTGGAATTGAACCAGAAACTTGATTGTCATTGAGAAACAAAATTGTAAGTTTGCTCAAATTACCTAAAGTTTGAGGGATCAAACCATTTAGATTGTTTTGGTACAACGATATCCCAACTAGATCTTGTAGATACCCGATTTGTGGAGGAATGGAGCCCGAGATTTGATTTCGGCTCACACGCAAGATCTCAAGTTTTCTTAGATTTCCTAAAGTGGAAGGAATGGAACCATCTAGGTAGTTAATAGATAAGAATAGCTCATTTAAATTGACAAGATTCCCTATTTTCTAGAGGTATCGATCCGCTTATATTATTTGCAGACAGATCGAAGGACTTGAGTTTATAAAGAGTGTTGTATTTTGTTTCAAAATATACATTAAAGTTTGATTTTCAAAATTTTTGGTTTCCCTCCACATTTGAAATTTTTTGTGCTTTTGAGTTGTGGATTTTATCCCACATCGGATTTGACAAAGAAAAACATCTTGTATATACGATAGGCTTTTTGCCTTGGGGCTTGAGCCCCATTAAGGGGGCATGTGAATTTGGTCCTTCAGGGGGGGGGCAAAATAGCTTTAATCTATGCCATTGACCACACACACGCGTGCACCGAGCAGACTCTGAGTCCATGTGCGCGACAGGACGGGATGGACTGGGCTGGGCATGGGCGCGGGTGCGAGTGTACTCACGTGCGTGTGTGTGTGTGTGTATGGGTACTCGTGGGACTTTATTTACGAGAGTGTACTCGCACTTACACCTTTTCATTTTAAACCAGAGAATTGTGTCTGTTCCGATTGGTCGCACCTGTTGGGTTTAAACCTAATGGACCTAACCCTTTTAAAAGGGTGCCTAATGCACCACTTCGGAGTCTATATAAGGGCTTTCGTTCCTGTTTCTAAAGTAACAAAAATCATTTTATTCTCCTCTTCTAAAGACTTTTTCTGTTATTCTAGTTCTGGTTTAAGAAATTTTGCTGAGTCAACTCAGCACTTTCTGGTTAAACTGCAAGTGGTTTGAGCCCGTGTACAGTCAGTGCACCGCTGGGACCGATTCATAGTCGTTATATCCTGGAGGTTGATTGCTCTGGAAACCTGTTGCACTTGGGACGCTTTCCAAGGGGAGCAAATTCGATTTCAAGTCGAATGACTCATATCACGCCTCAACTCAGTTCAATAAGTCTTCTTTCTTAGATTTTATTTCTTTTTTGGTTCTCAATTTTCTATATAGTTTATTTAATTCAACATATATTCCATCAATCTTGAAATCGAATTTGTTGAATTACATAGACTATGACTACCTAACAGTAAATGCTTCTGCTGAGTTAGACAAAATCGAACTGTTCGTTGGACAATGCTTTAAACGGTGGAAACAGAAACTGACGTTTACACTGACCACCTTTAAAGTTTAATACATACTATATGAATCATTTACTATAGATCCAGCAAATCAAACCGAAGTAGCAGATGAAAATAATTGTAAAAATTATATTCTAAACTCTTTGTCCAACGAACTATATGACGTATATGCTTCTTACGAACCTGCTAAATGCATATGGACTGCTTTGGAAAAGAAGTACATATTGGAAGATGCATGCACTAAAAAACATGTAATCACTAATTTCTTTCATTATGAAATGACAGACTACAAACCTGTCACTAATCATATTCATGATTTTCAAAATCTAGTTCATGAACTGTCAACTGAAGGAATTAAGTTGGATGAAGCTTTTCTATCAGAAGCGCTAATAAAAAAGCTACCGCGCTCTTGGAAAGAATATAAGAATATAATTAAATATAAAAAGAATGGTGTTTCTTTGGAAACTACTATCGTACACATATGAATAAAGGAGACCAATAGAATTAGGGACCAAAAAAGAAAATGGAAATGAGATATATTCAAAGACGAATTTTGTGGAATCAAGTTGGAAAAATAATAAGAAAAATGGCAAATGTCATAACCATGACAAACCTGGACATTACACAAATGAATGCGGGCTCAAAAAGAATAATGCAAACAATTAATCAAGAAAAAAGGAAAATTGCTACAACTGTGGAAAGCCTGGGCATCACATTAAAACCTGCAGGCTTAAGAAAAACAAAGATAAATTGCAGACTAATCTTATAGAAATAGGCAATGAGTCTGACATGGTAGTAGTTGTTGTTCACTCCCCAAGTATAGGGTTGTGATGTAGTAATAAAATCGGTGAGACTGAGGTCGAATCCCAAGGGACTGATACTTGTATGTTACCTGAAACTAGGTAGAAATAGAACTAGCCTAAGATGAAATCTAAATCAAATATAAATTGATGAATGATAGTGAAATAGTAATCTAAAACTTAAGAAATTCAGATGAAGGAAACTAGGGATTCAAAGGATCCACTTGTAGAGATCAGGGAGATCTTATGCCTGCATCAAGAATCATGGAAATCAAACTGAACTTACTTAATCTAGTCTTCACGAGATGAAAGGTATATGAATTAGAATGGATTCCATCATCAAACCATGCCCAGGAGACAAAGCAAACAACAGAATTAAACTAATTACCAACCAATCAACACTACATGAAAGTTAGGAAGGATACCGTCATCCAACCATGCCCATGAGACGATGGTGAATAACAGGGCTTCCTGACGTCATAAACATCAAAAGGAGGAAGAAATACTCAAATGCATCGCAGATCTATTGTAATTTCAGTCATAACAAACCATTAAAAAAACTGAAAGTATTCCTTTTAATTGAACTAAAATCAACATCAGTCAGTCTAGCATAAATCAAAGGCATAGAGTCAGTCTCATCATGCCATAAGCTTCACCTCTTAGCCCTAGCTAAGAGGTTTAGCCTAACATAATCAGACTAAATCTCAACATAATTCATAGGAAAAAGAAAAAAAATAAAGAAAAAATATATAAAAATTCCCAACACTTTTCTCTCTGCCTCACTTTCTTTATCTAACGTCTCCTGTTCAAGCTCACCCCTTCTCCACGTTTTGGAACTCTTTTTATAGCTGCTGGAGTGGTGGAAATCGGATTTGGAAAGCTATTGCATGCGCAGCGAAAGCCTTTTCGTAGCCAAGTTCGGAGCTTCATAACTCTCGCGTTCCTTGCATTATTTCTGTAATATCAACATCTCTTGGAAGTATTTTGGCTGGCCTACACGATGGACGGTTCAGACTGCCATATGATCAAAGATGATGGGCCACAACTGCCTGAAAAATCAAATTTCGCGGACGTGCAAAGCCTTTCGCACGTCCGGTGATGTCGTGATCGGTGGGCCCCACAGAGGTGCTTTCATGGAAATCCACCCCGTCCATTAGATTGCCCTCAAAATTTCGGTCAGAAATGAATGATTTTGAATGCCCATTGACTCGGACTAGAGAAGAAATCATGCAAAAAATCAATTTGAACGTTGCAGGGTAGTCCACTTATGGCCTCTATATCGCGCATGTGTGCTTGCATGGGTACAAACAGTCAGCATAGGTTCAATGAATTCGTGGCCCTCTACACGATGGACGGCTTGGATCATCCGTACGGTCATTCTGTGGGGCCCACTAGCGTCTGCAAAACGGATGACGTCTGTCTATTACACAGCGCCAAACAGTAGTTGCCGTATTGAGAAGGAGACGCGGGTCAGCGCTGCTAACCCGCCTTACCCGGTTCGGTGCGCGGCGGCACGTGTGTACATAATGTACACACGCTGTACATACGGGGCCCATTGTGATGTTTTTGTAAAATCCAATCCATTCATTCAATTAGTCTCCCTATTTAAGGCGTTGAGACCAGATTTGAGGCAGCTCTAGATATCAGGTGGGCCCAGAATCAACGGTTTATGGGCTGATCTGTTAGTCGGGGCGCTTCTATAGTGATCCGAGCGCTGAAATTTGATATGTACGGTTAATTTATGGCCCTCAGGCCATGTATAAAGTTTTGAGCTAATCAGATGGCAAAAACTATGTGATCTTGCATTCTTCACCAATTTCGGGCCTCTTTAACATGAATGACTTGATTTTCTTGGATCCCTGGCATGTAAATTCTTCAGTCTTGGTTCTCTGGAGTGCGTCCCTTGCTCTGGTGACTTCGGAGTGTCAAATCCATGCTTTTAGTGCTATTTTTCAGTCCACGCTCCTGATTACATCATGCAATAAAAATACAATTAAAATATGACGTTAAATATTATCATGTACGTAAAATCAGGCAATAACTGGGGTTTGATATGTAATATTTGACCCTCAACAGTTGTGGTGTCAGAAGTCTTCCTTATAAATAACTTGGAGTGAGTACTAGACACTGGTGTAACTAGACACGTGTGTAAAGGTCGTAGCATGTTTACCTCCTACCAAGTATCAGAAAATAACGAACAGGTGTTCATGAATAATGCTAGAACATCTCCAATTGTAGGAAAAAGGAAAGTACTTCTAAACTCACTTTTGAAAAGACTCTAATGTTGAATGATGTCCTACATGTGCCTGGTATTAGAAGAAACTTGGTTTCTGGTTCGTTCCTCAATAAGGCTGGTGTCAAGTTAGTATTTGATTTAGAAAAGCTTGTAATGATTAAGAATGAAGCTTTTGTTGGTAAGGGATACTGTAGTGATGGTTTATTCATTGTAAATATATCCAATGATAATAATAAGAAGACATCTAGTTCTTTTTATATCGTTGAACCCTTTTATCTATGTTATAATAGATTAGGTCATGTGAATATAGTGTCTTTGAAGAAAATGAAAAGATTAAGTTTATTACCTAATATATCTAATGAAGAATTTGATAAATGTGAAATATGCGTAGAATCAAAATTCATTAGAAAACCTTTTAAACGAATAGAATGATCATTTGTTCTATTAGAGTTAATATACAGTGACTCAGATAATTTTAGAAATCACATGTCTAAAGGTGGAAAAAGATATTATATAACTTTTGTAAAAGACTAATCTAGGTTCATTAGAGTCTATCTATTAAGAAACAAAGATGAAGTTTTAGATGCTTTTTTTAAGTATAAAATTGAAGTTGAAAATCAGTTAAATATAAAAATTAAAAGACTTAGAATAGATAGAAGATGTGAATATGACTCTTCTCAATTTAGAGAATTATATGAAAAGAGTGAAATAATTCACGAAACTACAACTCCTTATACACCAAAACAGAATGTAATAGCAGAACGTAAAAATAGAACTCTTAAGGAGATGACGAATGCTATGTTAAACAGTTCAGGCTTACCCTTAAATATGTAGAGAGAAACAATTTTGTCTGTTTGTTATATCTTAAATAGAATTCCTTCTAAATCTTCTGAACAAACATCTTACGAACTTTGGAAGAATCATGTTCCTAGTTATACATATGTTAAAGTGTAGGGGTATCTTGTTAAAGTAGGATTACGTGAAACTAAGAAAAGAAAATTAGGCCCTAAAACGACCGATTGTGTATTTATAGATTACGTATAAAATAGTGCAGCCTACAGGTTTCTAGTTTTAAAAACTAAGGATAATATTCTAGATCTTAATATAATTATAGAAGCTAGGGATGCATAGTTCTTTGAGAACGTATTCCCTATGAAATTTAAATCTATAGGAATAGAGGAAGTTAATGAATCAGATATTGCGTTTACAAGTAAAAGTGTTTATGAGAAAGTAATAGAAGAGATATAACTAAGAAAAAGTACTAGGGTTAGAAGAGAAACTAACTAGGAAATGGTTTTTTCACCTTCTTGGTAAAAGATGATCCTACAACCTATACAGAAGCAATTAACTCTCCAGATGTAACCTTTTGGAAAGAAGCAATAAATGATAAGTTGGAATTTATTATATCTAATAACACTTGAGAACTTGTAGACCTATCACCTGAAAACAAACTAATAGGCTGTAAATAGGTGTTTAGAAAGAAACTAAAATCAGATAGGACTATTGATAAGTTTAAGGGTAGTTTGGTAGCGAAAGGCTTTAAACAAAAGGAACGATTAGATTACTTTGATATATATTCCTCTATAACTAGGATTACAACTATTAGGGTCTTAATAGTGATAGCCTCCGTATACAAACTGGTGGTACACCAGATGGATGTTAAGACGGCTTTTTTTAAATGAAGATTTAGATGAAGAAATATATATGGAACAACCTGAGGGTTATAAGATATCAGGTAAAGAAAATAAAGTATGTAGATTAATTAAATCACTATATGACCTAAAATAAGCTCCTAAACAGTGGCATGAAAAATTTAATGGAATTTTAAAATGAAATAGTTATTATATAAATAATATATATATATATATATATATATATATATATATATATATATATATGTGTGTGTGTGTGTGTGTGTGTATAGTAAAATTTTTAGAAATGATTATGTTATTATATGCCTTTATGTTGATGACATGCTTATTTTTGGAACTAATATTAAATTAGTTATTACAATTAAGAAATTCTTGTCATCTAAATTGACATGAAAGACTTAGAAGAGGCTAGTGTAATCTTGGGTATTGAAGTAACAAGGAAAGATGATATTATTGTATTATCATAATTTCATTACATTGAGAAGTTACTGAGGAAGTTTAACCATTTTGATTGTTTACTTATCAGTACTCCTTATGATTATAATGTGACTCTTATGAAGAATATAAGAAATAGTAAATCTTAATTAGAGTATTCCAGAATAATTGGTAACCTCATGTGTCTAAGAAACTGCACTAGACTAGACATAGCTTTTGCAGTAAGAAGACCAAATAGATATACACATAACTCTGGAAAAGATCATTGGAATGCCTCGTTTAGGATTTTAAGATACCTGAAAGGCAATATGGCCTATGGTTTATATTATAATGGTTATCCTGCTGTATTAGAAGGATACAGTGATGCTAATTGGATCAGTGATTCAGATGAGACAAAATCCACAAGTGGATATGTTTTCACTTCGGGTGGAGGAGTAGTCTCTTGGAAGTCTACCAAACAGACATGTATCGCTCGGTCAACTATGGAATCTGAGTTTATTGCTTTAGAAAAGAGTGGATCAGAAGCCGAGTGGCTTAGAAATCTCTTAGCCGATATACCATTGTGGCCAAAGCCTGTATCGGCCGTGTCTATTCATTGTGATTGTCAAGCAGCTATAATAAAAATAAAGAGTAAAATATATAATGAAAAAAGCAGACATATTAGACTCAGACACAACATAGTGAAACACATGTTGCGTAATGGAGTCATATCTATTGACTTTGTGAGGTCAGAAAAGAATCTGACAGATCCTTTGATCAAAGGATTATCTAAAAGATTAGTCAATGATACATCGAAGGGAATGGGGTTGAGCCTAATATATAAGCTGCCAGTGTCGGCAACCCAACCTATACAAGTGGAGATCCCATGAGATAGGTTTAGTGGGTAAACAACAAGACACGAGGTAGACGATTGCACTGAGTTATATGAGCCCCTTCTATAGTGTACAATGCGAGCAGCAACACAGAAGGATATATTTTTTAGAACTCTTAATGGATCCATAGTTATATATTTTGTGGTGTATACAGTTGCTACATACACTTGATGGAATTCACCTATATGAGTATGGAGGTGGAGGCCGCTTCCTATGAGAATCTAGGCGAATTCTTTAGAGCACTCATGAAATCCAGGTAATGGTGTATGACCAAAATGCACCGAACCGTAGAATCACTTTCAGAGGAAGAGTTGTGTGAGTGGCATGTACTTGCGGTTTATATTAAAAGGATTCAGGTTCAAGACTATGATATCACCTGATTCTTGCTAATTGATGGATTAATGCTTTGAACTTGATTACGAAACTTATCGAGTACTAGAGTTTAGGAGAAGGTAATGCACAATATTGATGTATTTTAGAATTCTATTATCTGGATTGTTTTTTTTTAAATCACTTGAGCTTACAGAAATTATCTTGTGGTTCTCAAAATATTTTTTTGCATACTTTGCTCGGGACTAGCAAAATGCTAGTTGGGGATTGTGTTAAGGGTCAAATATTGCACATTATCCCCCATTTATTGCTTGGTTTTATGAACATGATAATGCTTAATGTTCTATTTTAATCATGTTTGTGTTGCAAGGTGAATTTAAGATCTTGAATTGAAAAGGGTGCTAAAAACATGGATTTGATGCTCAAGAATCACTAAGGCAAGGGATGGATCTTAGGAGACCAACATTGAATAATTCACATGCCAAAGATCCAAGAAAACCAAATGAGGAATGAAGAGAATCAAAGATTTGAAGTAAAGAAAAGAAATCCTGAAATCGTCTTGAAATCAACGCGATATTAGAAGCCTCAGAGAGAAGAAGTCATAGAGATACAAATAGAACAAGCTCCTTGGATTTCTCAGACGCGATCAACAATGCAGGGTTCATTGGGAATCGATTCATGTGGTACAACAACCGGGCGGGTGCGACCAGAGTGTGGGCGAGGCTGGACAGGGTCCTCTTCAACGTGAATTGGTCCACCCTGTTCCCCGGCTTCCTAATCGAGCACCTTCCCCTCATCAGCTCGGACCATGCCCTTATTATCCTGGTGTTCCTGTCTTAGTCGACTGGGGGGCCAAAGCCATTCAAATTCCAGCGAATGTGGACTCGGCATGAATCGTTTCATCAAGTTGTCAAATCGGCATGGAATTAGGTCGAATCTTCCTGTCCTATTTACAATGTTCTAGCTAAGCTAAAATCGGTTAAGTAGGCGCTGAAGATCTGGAACAAAGAGATTTTCGAAAATATTTTCAATCAAGTGAGGCAGGCTGAACAAGCATTGGTCGAGGTAGAGCTGAAAATGTAAAATCATGTGGCTTATTCTGATCAGGAAATCGATCTTTAGACCAGTTTCTCTACAGCTTCAGCCAACCTAAGTCAATTAAAGCTCATGTAAGAAATTTTATCGAAGAAGAAATTCAGGATTAACTGGTTGGAAGAGGGTGATAGGAACACCAAGTTCTTCCACGCTTCAGCTACAGAGAGGCACAGAAGAGCAGAGATTAGAAGCATCGAGCTAGAGTCGGGTCAGTTCGTGGAAGACCTAGAAGTGATTAAAGATGCAGCAGTGGCCCATTTTGTAAATCAATTTTCAGCTAGCGATTGTGCAGCCGGGCTAGATATCTTAGACGTGCTCCCTTTGCTAGTTTCGATGGAGGATAATCCTATGATTATGGCTCCTCCATCCCTCTTGGAGGTTCAACGTGTTACGAGCCTGGACTGGAAAAGGGTACTAAAAGCATGGATTTAACGATCTGAAGGCACCAAGGCAAGCGACGGACCCTAGGAGACCAAGAGCGACGGATGTGCACGCCAGGGATGCAAGAAATTCGAGAAACCGAAGCTCAAGTGGCCCGAAAGACAGCCCGAATGCAAGATCACAAGGTTTCCACCATCTGTCGACTTGAAATTTCATATATGGCTTAAGGACCATAAATTAACCGTACACGTCAAAAATTAGCCATTGGATCCCTTTGAAAGTGGGCCAAAGGACAGATCAGCCTGCCAAATCAATGATCTGGGGCCCACCTGACCTTTGGATATGCTTCAAACATTAGCTCAACCACTTAAACTAGCAGAGAAAAGGGATGAATGGATTGGATTTCTTAGAAACATTGCAGTGGACCCCATCCGAGCAGTGTGTGCATAATCTATTGGTGCACTAGCCGTGCACTGCAGTCAAAGTCAGGTCAAACCGACTTTGACCCACGACTCCAACCAAAAACAGAATTTCCGTTTCCTGCTGTGTAAAAACAGAAACAGGGAGTGCGGAAGCAACGTCAGTGGGCCATCATCATGGTCCAAAAGCTTAATCCGACCCGTCCATTTGAATCGTATGAGGATTTTAACCAAGATCTGGTGATTCTTTGTCTGAAGACTACCAGCAATAAGTTGCAAAAGCGTTGGATGGCAGAATCTTTGCCGTAAGATAAATTGAGTGGGCCACACCGAATCTAATCCAAAACCAGCCATCCCTGACTAGTTTTTCAAGAATAAAATGTTGGACGAGGTGGATTTTACAAGAAACACCAAGAAGTGGGCCCCACCAACATCGCAGCTCAGTCCGCAGGCCCTGTTTACGCACGCACGTGCTTTGCGGCCGTTCGGTGATCATGGGCATGATCGGTCCCTTCACCTAGACGGTCCAAACACCTCTCAAGGTACAACCGATTGATGCCAAGCTGACTGAACGGATTAGATCAGGCAGCAGTGTCGGTTCTTATTCTTGCGCACGGCTGTGAAAGTAGCTGTGGAAAAAGCCTGAATTTTCTCTGCGTAAATCAGTCAGCCACCGTCTTCGGTTGCTTATAAGAGGAGAGAAGAAAAGGAGAGAATGGGGATTCAATTGGAAGGCAGGGACCCACGTCAGGAAGAGAGGAGAAAAGCTTGGGATTGTTTTTTTCTTGCTCTTTTCTTTTTCTTTTTCTTTTTAATTGTTTTGTTTAAAGGGTCCAGCCCATTCATGTTTGGCTAAACCTCTTAGCTAGGGCTAAGAGGTGAAGCTTGTAGTCCGATGGGAGAGACTTCGCTTGTGCCTTTTGTTTAGACTGATTAATGTTGATTTTTAGTTCAAATTAAAAGGAATACTTTCAATTTTTTTATGGTTTGTTGTGACTGAAATTACAATAGATCTGCGATAGCTTTGAGCATGTTCCTTCCTTTTGATGTTTATAACGTCAGGAAGCCCTGTTGTTCACCATCGTCTCATGGACATGGTCGGATGACGGTATCCTTCCTAACCTTCATGCATTGTTAATTGGTTGGTAATTAGTTTAATTCTGTTATTTGCTTTGTCTCCTGGGCATGGTTTGGTGATGGAATCCATTCTAATTCATATACCTTTCATCTCGTGAAAACTAGGTCAAGTAAGTTCAGTTTAATTTCCATGATTCTTGATGCAGGCATAAGATCTCCCTGATCTCTACAAGTGGATCCTCTGAATCCCTAGTTTTCTTCCTCTGAATTTCTTAAGTTTTAGATTAATCTCTCACCATTATTCATCACTTTATATTGGATTTAGATTTCGTCTTAGGCTAGTCCTATTTCTACCTAGTTTCAGGTAACATACAGGTATCAGTCCATTAGGATTCGACCTCAGTCTCACCGAGTTTATTACTACATCACAACCCTATACTTGGGGAGTGAACAAGTTTTTGGCGCCGTTGCCGGGGATTGATGGTTACGTTTTTCTGAAATTGACTAGTTTTAGGATTAGTTTAAGATTAGGATTTTCTAATTTTAAGTTATAATTTTTTCTGTTTTTAGAAACTAATCTGTTTTCCTGTTTTGTAGGACCCCGACATAAACTTCTAAATTGGTAATCCCTTTTTAATTCCTCTACTTTTTCTATTTTTAATTAGGGTTTGAATTTTAGAAACTTTCTAATTCTAACTCTTTTAGAATCTAACTTTGTTTCCTAAATTATTTTTTTTTAGAAATTTTCTATTTGTAGACTTTTTGTTTAGAAACTAACTTTCCTAATTTGTAGGCTTTTAAGGTAGAAATTTCTAATTCGGTAAGCTTTCTCTCTACTTTTTATTTTTCAGTTCTTTTTTAGTAATTTACTTTCTAGTTAGACTTTTCTTCTTTTAAAAACTAATTTACCTATTTCTTTTTAAGGATTTTCTAATTTTAGACATTCTCTTTAGAAACTGACTTGTTTGTTTTCTTTTGCAGGTCTTTAACTTAGGGACTTCAATTTGGTAATTTCTTTCCAACTCTATATTTCTTTCTAGATTTTCTTTTCGTTTCGAATTTGATTGAGGGCTGCGAGTGTTTCATGCCCAAGTGGGCCCGTGACAACACTCGACGTCTCTTGACTGAAGGAGGATTGGTTGAGGGGTTGACTATCCATCGTAGGACTAGACACTACTCGAAATCCCCTGAGTTAATTGAAGTTATGACTGAAGACCAACCTCCTCTACTTCCACCCAGGGTGGAGATGCAAGATGAGAATGAGGTGCAACAGGCACCCCCGCCTCGTACTTTACGAGATTATCTACAACCGACGGGAGTGAGTACGCCCTCATGCATGATTTTTTCTGAAAACACAGGACAAATGGACATCAAACCAGGAGTTATCCAACTCCTTCCCAAATTCCATGGACTTGAATCAGAAAGTCCATATTTACATTTGAAAGAGTTCGATGAGATTATAGCTACATTATGTTTTCCTAATGTATCTGAGGATACAATTGGGCTGAAACTCTTTCCTTTTTCCTTAAAAGAGAAAGCTAAGATGTGGTTACATTCATTGCGTCCTAGATCCATTGGCACATGGAACGACATGTGAAGGAAATTCATAAAAAAATTCTTCCCACATCATAAAACGATTACCCTCAGAAAAGCAATCACGAACTTTGCCCAAAAGGAAGATGAAACATTCTTCCAATGTTGGGAAAGGTTCAAAGATTTGGTCAGTTCATGCCCACAACACAGATTTGAAACGTGGCGCATTACAAATTTTTTCTACGATGGACTGACATCTTCCATGCGCCAAATGGTCGAGACAATGTGTAATGGAGAGTTCATTAATAAAGATGTCGACGAGGTATGGGACTACCTCGACAGTTTGGCTGAAAAAACACAATCTTGGGACTATTACCCAAAATCAAACACCACGTCTAGGCCGACTCAATTAAAGGAGAAAGGTGGATTATATCTCTTGAAAGAAGAGGATGATCTCAAGTGTAAAGTGACTAAGCTCATAAGGAAAGTTGAGGCCATGGAAGGAAAGAAGGATAAGGTTAATGAAATTGTTTGCGACATCTGTGATTGCAACATTCATACAACTGAAAATTATCCTACAATACCCGCCTTTCGAGGAGTGTTGAATAAACAAGCTAATGCCGTAAACAACTATCAAAGACCTTTTACTAGACCTAACTCCAATACGTACAATCCTGGTTGGAAAAATCATCCAAACTTTAGTTGGAGGAATGGACAAACGGCTACCCCTCAAGGTTTCTTCAATCAAAATCTAAATCAAATGAAACCTCAAGAGGAACCGGTTTAAAATTCCATACAAGAGCTGGCTCAGGCAATACAGGGATTTACAGATTTTATGCAAAAGATAGATTCTCGAGGAAGAGTTGTGTGAGTGGCATGTACTTGCGATTTATATTAAAAGGATTCAGGTTCAAGACTATGATATCACCTGATTCCTGCTAATTGATGGATTAATGCTTTGAACTTGATTACGAAACTTATCGAGTGCTAGAGTTTAGGAGAAGGTAATGCACAACATTGATGTATTTTAGAATTCTATTATCTGGATTTTTTTAAAAAATCACTTGAGCTTATAGAAATTATCCTGTGGTTCTCAAAATATTTTTTCGCATACTTTGCTCGGGACTAGCAAAATGCTAGTTGGGGATTGTGTTGAGGGTCAAATATTGCACATTATCCCCTATTTATTACTTGGTTTTATGAACATGATAATGCTTAATGTTCTATTTTAATCATGTTTGTGTTGCAAGGTGAATTTAAGATCTTAAATTGAAAAGGGTGCTAAAAACATGGATTTGATGCTCAAGAACCACTAAGGCAAGGGATGGATCTTAGGAGACCAACATTGAATAATTCACATGCCAAAGATCCAAGAAAACCAAATGAGGAATGAAGAGAATCAAAGATTTGAAGTAAAGAAAAGGAATCCTGAAATCGTCTTGAAATCAACGCGATATTAGAAGCCTCAGAGAGAAGAAGTCATAGAGATACAAATAGAACAAGCTCCTCGGATTTCTCAGACGCGATCAACAATGCAGGGTTCATTGGGAATCGATTCATGTGGTACAACAACCAGGCGGGTGCGACCAGAGTGTGGGCGAGGCTGGACAGGGTCCTCTTCAACGTGAATTGGTCCACCCTGTTCCCCGGCTTCCTAGTCGAGCACCTTCCCCTCATCAGCTCGGACCATGCCCCTATTCTCCTGGTGTTCCCGTCTTAATCGACTGGGGGGCCAAAGCCATTCAAATTCTAGCGAATGTGGACTCGGCATGAATCGTTTCATCAAGTTGTCAAATCGGCATGGAATCAGGTCAAATCTTCCCATCCTATTTACAACGTTCTAGCTAAGCTAAAATCGGTTAAGTAGGCGCTGAAGATCTGGAACAAAGAGATTTTCGAAAATATTTTCAATCAAGTGAGGCAGGCTAAACAAGCATTGGTCGAGGTAGAGCTGAAAATGCAAAATCCTGCGGCTTATTCTGATTAGGAAATTGATCTTTAGACCAGTTTCTCTACAGCTTCAGCCAACCTAAGTCAATTAAAGCTCATGCAAGAAATTTTATCGGAGAAGAAATTCAGGATTAACTGGTTGGAAGAGGGTGATAGGTACACCAAGTTCTTCCACGCTTCAGCTACAGAGAGGCATAGAAGAGCAGAGATCAGAAGCATTGAGCTAGAGTCGGGTCAGTTTGTAGAAGACCTAGAAGTGATTAAAGATGCAACAGTGGCCCATTTTGTAAATCAATTTTCACCTGGCGATTGTGCATCCGGGCTAGATATCTTAGACTTGCTCCCTTTGCTAGTTTCGATGGAGGATAATGCTATGATTATGGCTCCTCCATCCCTCTTGGAGGTTCAATGTGCAGTCCAGTCTATCCCAATTGATGGAGCTCCTGGGCCAAATGATTTCTCAGGAGTTTTCTACTCTTTCTGTTGGGAAATAGTTAGTCCCGACCTGCATAAGGCGGCTATCTTTCTTTTCTAAGGCAGGAAGCTTTCCACGGCCGTTTCTTCCTATTTAATTTGTTTAATTCCTAAATCAGCAACCCCTAAGAGATTCTCAGATTTCCACCTAATCAGTCAATGTAATTGCTTCTACAAGATTTTATCAAAAATCATTGCATCCAGACTGAGTCAGGTGCTCCCTTCGCTAATCTCGTCAGAACAAGGGGCATTCATTTAAGGTAGATCTACCTCAGAGAACATAGTTATCTCTCAGGAGCTGTTCAGAGAGATCAACTGGAAAGTTCGGGGCGGGAACATCATGCTTAAGCTGGATATGGAGAAAGCCTATGATAGGGTGGATTGGAGGTTCCTCAAGTAGGTTTTGAAGCGGTTTGGGTTCAGCTCGCAATGGGTTGACATGGTCGAGAACTGTTGGGCTAACAGTTGGTTCTCTTTGCTAGTTAATGGTCAAGCGGGTGGTTTCTTCAAATCGTCTAGAGGTCTTCAGCAGGGGGACCCTCTGTCTCCTAGTCTATTTATTATTTCAGCTAAAGTGTTGAGTTGGGGTCTCAAAAATTTGGTGGAGCAGGGTCTATGCCAACCCTTCATGCTCAGGCGAGGGAGTCCTTTGGTTTCTCACCTTCTATATGCGGATGATACCCTACTCTTCCTCAATGGGGGCAAAGTGTCGCTTCGGGCAACTAAGACTCTTCTAGATGCCTATCAAGCGACTTCGGGGCAAACTATAAATCTCCGCAAGAGTTCCTTTTTAAGCTCTCGTAAGCTTCCCATCTCCAAAAGTAGGTCCATCGAGAGATATCTAGGCATCTACAAGTCTTCGGTGTCTCTCATTTACCTTGGCGTCCCGATGGCAGTTAGCAGGATCAGAGCGAGCGATTTTGTAACGACCTTGGATTTTCTTGTGCTAATCTTTCCTTAAGTAGTTGTTTTGGGGTAATTAGCGCTTTACTCGATTGCTTGTGAAATTCGCATCAATCACTTTAAATTGTGCATGGCTCTAAACGTGTAGACTAGTGAGCGCTATATTACTCTGAAATCTGGGATCCATCGCTAAATCCAGTTGTTCTAAGGAATTTTTGAAAGATCTGGATCGGACCTGGACCGCGCGTCGAAAGTCCGATGGCGATGATCTTAGGCTGTTGCGGTCACTGAGTTGGGCTTGACTTTCACCTCGAAAATCAAGTCCATGTGATGTTCTAGTCGATTTGGTTGAGCTCGGAGTGAAGAGTGTGAGAACGGTTGGAATTTAATAAGCTTTTATTGAATCTGAGTCGTGTCGCTTGCGCGACGATTTTAAGCTATCTGACCGTTGGATTCTGACCCAATTTCACCCTCTGATCAGGATGGTTGGCCCAGGCATATCCTAGTGCTTGTGGACTTGATCGAGATTTCGTGATCGTTGAATTGAGTGTGGTCCGCCACGGCTGATCTGAAGAGCCGGTCGGTACGAAAACTCAGCCTGACCTAGATCCATGGTCAATGAGCTTAAGTCCGACCTTTCGTGGTTATAGGCCCACCAGAAGTGTTTCGTTGGATCGAGTAAGGCTTACTTTGGTTATAACCTAAGTATACCTTGTCCCTAGGGTTATTTTCATCAAGAAAAGGCCTATTTATAGTCCTTAAACCCTAGCCCTCTTTTCCATACGATTTTCTCTAACCCTAGCTTGGAAAGAGAGTGGAAAAGAGAGAGTTAGTGAGAGAGATTGCTTGGTGAATCATCTTGGTTTCTTCCTTGTTCTTCTTCACCTTTGAACCTTCACTTTGAATCGTTAGTCTGACGATTCTGAGTTCTTTTGGGGTAAGTTAACCTAACCCTAACCTGTGTTAGAGCTTAGATTAGTTTTGGTGTTGTTGTATCTCATTTCTATCCTTATTTTAGGGTATTCTAGCGCCGTTGACGAAGACAACTCGTCTAAATCAGTTCGGTGGTTCTTTCTTCGCTTAAGGTGCAAACTTTAAGTGTATAGGTTATGGTTTTCAAGGCTTTCAACGCCAGTTAGTGATTTATTCTTGTTATGGATGAGATTTCACATGCCAAATGTTGTGTTTATATTGCTTTCCCGATATGCATGTGCTATATTGAGATTTGTGTATTCTATGTGTATTTATAAAGTACCGTATACGTATAAAATATGCACCTATGTTTGCCATGATTATTTGTCATGTGTGTATGCTAGATGCATGTATGGCAACTCCTTAGTAAAAGGATTTGTCTAAGTGCATGTATTTTCAACATACGTCATGTATGTTGTTCCATGTATGCTAAGTGTTTGTAGAAATGCATGAATGATCTAAAGTGTAACTTATTACACTGATTGTGGGCGTTGAGAAGTGATTCTCAATACTCCCATTGTTGCGCATAATTTCCTTTATGCAGTTACATTCCAAGTTATCTAAATTCAAGCATTTCCTATGCTTACATTTATGTTAAGTTGATATTTCTTCAAGTGTTGATGTACCATGATTTGAGTTGTTGTTCCATTACTGTTTTACATTCCATATAAATATCTGTAGTAGTGTAAGATGTTTGGGACTATGCCTTAGTCCAGGAAATCGGTAATTGACCCTATATTCGTGATTGAGATTGCTTTCGCCACGTAGGACGTATTAGACGAACCCGAGTCGTATTAGAGTTGTCGGCAGTGGTTTGGCCACGCGGAGTGTTTGCGCACTCTATGTCATTCAATTCAATGTGCGCTCATGCTAGTCGAGTTCGTCAAGTAACCCGATTGTCCGTTGTATGTTAACCATGTATGGATGCTATTGCTTGAATCTAGGGTACCGAACTTACCAGTGAAATCCTATTAACTATGGTACTTGATCCGCTAAGACTCATGAGCCAGACATGGTGGTATGGGACACCGTGGTTGAGCTGTCGGCCTACGCTGGGGTGACGAGCCTCCCCGTAGTGACCAATGAGCAACTAAACTCGTGAGCCGATTATGGTGGTATGGGACACTATATTCGTGTTGTCAGCCTACATTGATTGGTGACGAACCCTTTGTAGTGACCTCGAGCATACCTGGATACCGCAATGAGGTGACGAGCCGATCTGTGGTAGTAAGGGCATGGAAGGCGTGCATTGATTGGTGACGAGCCCTTTGCTACGACCTCAAACATATGATCGTATGAGATATCTAGGATTGACAACCCTAGTATGGATTACTGTTTGGATGGTGATATGAGAAAGGTATCTTAGCTTTCCAATCCTGTTGTGTGAAATGGACTAATAACAACTTGGTAATCATATCCATGCACCGCATTTGCATGTGCTTTGTAGATGTGGCGCACTTTGAGGCGATGTCATGCGTAACGTAAGATGAAGACGCTGAGGGTGTACGTGTGAGGGCACGCATCATATTGCATACATCCTTGCATTAACAAGAGTACTTAGGATTTATTTACTTATCCTGCTTTATCACTACTGTTTGATTGAACTGATAACATGTTAACCAGTGCCTTATTGTTCCACTGAGTTGATCACTCACTCTCACGTTTCTAGGGCGGTGTTACACACCCACCAGACTCTGTCTTAGGCCCTGATGTTGCAGATGTGGATGCGACGTCTGAGGCAGATCGGGAGCTGGATGACGACGAGGCTGCCTTCTCTTATATGCAGTTTTCAGAAGGGTTCTAGCGAGCCTGGGTCTGATGCGCGAGATCTCTAGGATTATTTTTGGGAACTGAAATGATATAATTTGATACTTATAATTTTGTTAAATAACACTTCTACACGATCTGGCTTGTATATGTAATTCAGGGATTTACATTTGTACACATTTTACTATAAGTCTTCCGCTTGCTTTATTCACTTGTCCCTGAATCATATCTGTGTTTTGGCTTAATCTATTCCATGTTTTATGCACTAATACAGTCAACATACATCTCTCATTAATTATGTTGCATAAGTGATGTTTTGGAACTCGGGAGCTGAGTTATGCTCGACCCCCGAATTTCAGGGCGTTACAGATTTTTAGCCTCTGATTGACAGGGTAGAGAGCTGAATCAGAGGGTGGCAGGCGAGGTGCCTTTCTCAGGCTAGTAGAGTTGTTTTGGTTAAACATGTCCTAGGGAGTATCCCGGTTCATGCGATGGCAGCAGCGCATCTCCCTTCTCAGGTCTTATTGTCGCTGGAAAGACGATTTGCCAATTTCTTTTGGGGATGGGCAGACGTCAAGAGGAAGCTGCGTTGGAAGAGCTGGAAGGCAATTTCTCTTCCTAAAGATGAAAGAGGTATCAGCATTAGGAAGCTATTCGAGGTCATGAAGGCGTTCCGCCTTAAAATGGCATGGGCGATCAAAATCAGGGAGGATAACAGCTTGTGGGGATCCTTTATGTTTGCCAAATATGCCCAGGACCTGTCCCATTCCGGCCTAGAGCGCTCTACAGGTCTACCTTCTTCGCTGTGGAAGAAAATCCTGCTGAACTTATGCCTGTCGGAGACCAAGGTGCAGTGAAAACTTACCGTTGGTAACTGCAGTCTCTGGTGCACCAAATAGACTGGACTGGGGCCCCTTCAACATTTAGCCCTTGCTCCTATTCCAGCCGATCTGCAGTCTATGAAGGTCCATCAGTTTTTGGGTACGAACGACCCTCTCCCTCTCTCAGCGGTCTTCGGTTTCCTCCCCCAGGAAGTCATAGATTTCATTTTCCATGAGGGATTCTATTTATTAGAAGGCCCTGATTCCCTTTTATGGCCTTTTACCCCCTTGGCTAGCTTCTCAGTCTCTTCAGCCTGGGCCTCTTGCAGATGGAGTTTGCCTTGCAAAGGTTGGGCTAGGTGGGTGTGGCATGCGAAGATGCCCCCAAGGATTTCTCTTTTTGTTTGGAAGGTTTTGCAGAAAGCTATTCTGGTGGATGCAGCTGTCCAAGCCTAGGGAATTCATCTCGCATCTAAGTGTATTTATTGTGGGACCGGTGCTAATCAAGGTCATTCAGGGGAGACAAGCCAGCACATATTTCTCAAAAGTGAGCTGGCTGTAGCAGCCTGGAATCACTTTGGGGTGTTTTTCAGCATCAATGTTATGTTTTCATGCTCAGTTGATACCAGATTTTCGTAGTGGTGGAGTTCTCAGCCAACCGGCAGCAGGTTGTGCTCAATTCAGAAGTCGGTCCCTTGCTTGCTGCTATCGGAAGTTTGGCAGGCTAGAACTGTTGCAATCTTTGAAGGGAAGCCCACAACTATAGGGGCTCTGATCACACATATCTCCTGGTGGATGTCTTCCATCAGTGGCTCCAAGATTGCCTCCTCTGTTGACGTTGTTGTCAGCGGCACCCATAGATAGGGAGAGGTCCCCCTCGGTGGTGAAGTGGTTCAAACCTTATAGAGGCTGGGCTAAGGTTAACGTTGACAGGTCCTCCAGAGGTAACTCGGGCAAGTCTGGTGGCGGTGGGGCTTGTTGAGGTGACAGGGGTGAATTCCTATGCGCATTCGGAAGGTTTTGATGTTGGTTCTAACAGCTTGGTGGAACTTCATGCAGTTCATGATGGGCTTTTCCTCTGCTTCTCAAGAGGCTTCACTAAGGTGGTAGTCGAGTCTGATTCGCAACTGGTGGTGAAGGTCTTAAATGGGGCCGCTCTTTCGAGTTGGAAATGGTATTACTGGCTCAACAGGATTGAGAGGTTTAAACAGAGAGGTCAGATTGTGTTTGCCCACATTTTCAGGGAAGGTAATGATCCAGTGGATGCCTTAGCTCGCTTGGGGAGCGATAACCAAGCTTCCATGTTTTTTAGTCATTTTTCTGATCTACCTTCCCAAGTCAGAGGGCTCCTCTTCCTAGATAAGGTGGGCCTGGGGGCGATCAGGGAGTCTTAGAGTATTGCTTTGGCCTCTGTTTCCTTAGAGTCTCTCACGTTTTTTCTTCTTTTCTTCTTTTCTGGGTCGGTTATGATAGGCGTTTCTCAGGTCCTTTTTCTCCTGAGGAAGCCCGAATGTAATTTTTCGAGATAGCTAATGAAATTTTTTGTTTTTAAAAAAAAAGTTCTATAAGGTCTACTGTCTGTCAACTCCATTTACCTATTGTGCTTGCCCATTTTAGGATGATTTTGAAAATCAGGTAGATTTAAATCTCAAATGGGCCACAACACAAAGAATAGTGGTGATTGAACAACCACCATCAAAACTTTCTTAGGGGCAGAGAAGTTTTCAATCAGGCTAATATTGTGTTATGGTGTAGGAGGGAGGTGATGAGGTCGATCACCGTATCCACAGAGCTCTTTGGACTCCTCACAGAGCTTCCTCGAATCCAATGGATAAAAGCAGAAATAATTCCTAATAAATTTGAAATAACTTGATTGATGATTAAAAATAAAATAAAATGAAATTACTACTCTTTAAATAAGGAGCTCAAACCTAGGATGAAATTTTATACTTAGCCTCCCACTCAAACACCCTAAAAGCATGGCTTACTATAATTAGTAAACTTGCTATTTATATATGACCTCTATTCCTACTAGACTTCATGGTTTTTAGCCAAAAATAGTAAGTGTCCAATTTGGCGCAACCACATTGTTCTCCTAACTTTTTAATATTGGGCACAACTTCTACAACTCAAATGATCAAAAGTTATACTCAAATTAAAACTTATTGTTTATAATAATAATAATAATAATAAAACTAAATGGGACTTTTGACCGTTGATTTGACAGAATCTCACAAATTTGGTGTGGGCTACCTGGCATAGCAGGGTTACTTGGCTTAAGTAGGTTTACCCCAAAATCATATATAATATGTCCAAAAGCTCATCTTGGTTTGTGAGATATGACTAATTTAAGGTCCCGACCATCCAGATTAATTCTACCTCTGATCGGGTCTTCTCTCATCCATCTTTGCAAAGCGTCTGCGACCCGCTCTACATCATGTTTCCCTTCAGCTCATTGGGAATCAACTTATGAATGGGTTGGATGGCATATAAACATAGGGTGAACCTTAAAAAAGTTTCAACATGGGCATTTCTATCCCCATTATTCCTTGTGGGCTGGCACAATGAATGGAGTGGATATGAAACAGACATCACAATGGGCGACGAGGCTTAAGGTCATTGGGATTCCAGTAGCCCCAGGTTATGGGCAAGTGATATTTTAAGAAGTAGGGCTGGGATTGGATGATTTTGAACCTATGTTCTACATTTTAACGTTAGGTCTTCTTCCTTTTTTCAAAAAAAAATAAATATATGTTTCTAGTCAAGTCTTTTTATTCTTCTTCTTCTTTCTTCTTTTTTCTTTTTCTTTTTTCTTCTTCTTCTAGGTTATGGGCAAGTGATATTTTAAGAAGTGATTTGTTTCAGCTTATTAGGCCAAAGTTTTTTGTTCTGCATAGATCTCGCTTAAATGAAGCCTTAAATTAAGGCTAGCAATGGGCTACAACTATGGTCAACCCATGGGCCAGGTATTCAGGACAGCTTCTAACTCGGACTTAGGCAAAGGTGCTACCTTGTGCTTCCGTTTCATTCTGAAAGCAAAGCCTGCTGAAGTAAATGAGTCAGGTTATGGCTGACTCATTCTACTAAAGTAAATGAGTCAGGCTATGGCTTATCCATTCTCGTTTGAAACCATGTCTAGTATGCACATTAATTAATATTAGTAATAAAAGATTCCAATTACCAAATCTTATAAAAAAGTAATAGCAAGAATAAAATAAGAGCCCGTAAGTAAATGGGTTAAAGGAGTAGGACACGCGGATTAGTTACTAATAGGTTGAGCAGCGAGACCAGCAACTAAAGTGATGTCACCGAGTCTGGCGAGCCCCACCATAATGTATGTTTTTTTCTTTTTAATATATATATATATATATATATATATAAACTATTTCCATTGATCACAAAAACAACACTACAAGACTCTGCCTATTTGGGCACATTCCAGCTATGAAAAGGCTGGCCCACCTATCATTTCTATATAAAAAAATCCCCTAAATGTCTGTAATCGATCCAATTCCCACCTTATCTAACAAATACCTGCCGCTGACGAGGAGAGGAAGGCCAGCGGCCTTCAAGCCGAAACCCTTGACCATCACTTCCTTCTTTGGTCAACCCGTCCATCGGCCCATTCCCTTCTCTCACAATCAGGGAGACCTCAAAGGTTCCCCTACTATTTGGACCTTTTACATGTGTTAGCCAGTACCTTCATTTCCAAGCACTATTAGACCGCTCATAGAAGGAATCAACCACAAACTTCAAGTCTGACTCGATAACCATTTTATTTAACCCGAGGTTCACACAATGGGCCATACCATCGTGCAACGCTCGAAGCTCCACCCTGTTGTTGGAACCCTCTCCATAGCCATTGGCAAAAGCAAAGATGAGATTCCCATTGTTATCTTTGCAGATGCCACCTCCCCTGATAGCCCTGGGATCCATTTCATAATGTATGTGCTGTATTGCACCAACCATCTATTTGGAGAGATCATTTACTTAAGGGCATAAAATAAAAGCCCTAAGTAAATGGGTTAAAGGAGTGGTGCTCAGGCCTAATAATCTGTTGCCAGGTGGGACCATGTGTTATGAAACTCAAATAAAACACATTAAAAAAGCCTATAGATGGTATTATATATTCATCTGTCTGCTTCTGTGTTTTGGCATATTTCAATCAGCGCCCAGTATCTGAATTCATAGTTTTTTTTTTTTTTTCGTTTATTATGCATGAAGGTCGGCCGCACTACCGAATTTGTGTGTAGTGGAAATTAAATGATTTAGTGAGAATGCACTACATGTGTGAAATCCAAACCATCCATTAGCTGCATCATCGCATGAACATATATTCAGGTGGGCCATGGTAAAATCATAAAGTCAACTGTTAGTCGACTTTCTTTAGGGACGTAAACGCTCTGAAATTAGTTGGATTGATTTTTCATTGTCTTACAAATGGACGTAAACATATTGTACAACGTACGTGTGAAACTTTGTGCATTTTTTTAAATAGAAGGCTTGAATCTCAAGCACGTGTGACACTTTTGGCACATGAAATGGTATGTATTGGACTCCCTTGTACACTCGTGTGCAGTTAACAAGATTCTTGGATACATTTACACCGGAAGCAGACTGCCTGTTGCACCTGCGACATGGCCAAGTTCTGTGGTGAGAACAGGGGCGGCTCAATATTTTTAGGGGCATTAGGCAAGTCATTAAAACAAGGCTTTTTTAAGAAAAATGAACTTAGAATTTAATTTAGAAAAATGATGTTAGAATTTAATTTTTTGAGAACTTAATTAGCAAAAAAGTAGGTAGTTGTGGTTCTAGGTTTTAGGAGATGAATTTATTGGGAATGATGCTATTATTTTGAAAAGAAAGGATAGAGCTAGACTGTTATCATTGATAGTGCTAGTTTGTAGGGTTTGTTTTTTATTTTCAATTTCAAATTTGTAAACTAATTTTTAGATGTTCCTTTTGTAGGCCTTTTAATAAGTTTTATTTCAAAAAATTTAAGTTTTTTTTTCGTCTTCTTAATTTTAATTTTGCTATAATATAGGACCTCTATAATTAAGAAATTTTAATTTTGCTATAATATAGGGCCTTCATAATTAGGGGACCTTAGGCAATTGCCTCACCTGCCTACCCTTTTGAGCCGCCCTTGGGTGAGCATGCACTACCACCATCAGGTTTTGAACCAGATGGGGTACCTACAGAATCCAAGTAGACTCAGAGGAGTCATATGGGACTCAGATCATAAAGCCATGAATGAAAGCAAGTGAAAGATCCTGGCCATGTACTATGAGGAACCCCACGTAGGGATGCCCTCAGTTGCTAGACTGGTCAACGGCTCATGGCACCAAACAAGATATCCTTCCAATTGGTGGACTATTACCAATCAAATCAAAATTGGCCGAAATAATACCTATCTCTTTCTATTGTGGTTTGCAACAGTACATTTTACGAATAGCCTTAGGATAGTATTAGATTATGGCCCTTGGATTTGGAGCCATATACAGTGGTCCAAACAGTTAATTAGACTAGAAAAAGAAAACACATTGATGAAAGTAGCTTCTTAGAAAATCTCCAAAACGTAAGAATCTAAACTTTCCATCAATGGCCTGCAAACCAACAGTTAAAAAAACAGAAATTCGTATTCAAAGAAACAATTCAAAACTAATAATTTATTTTTCTTTATCCATTGATTTTCAATGTCCGTATCTTTCTTGAGCTAGTGATATGACTTGAAATGCAGAAGCATCGGAAGTAGATATGAGGATTTTTAGGGATTCTCACCGTAGTTGTATTGTCAAATTCTTTAAAGAGGTTCCACCTTCCAAATATTCCGAGGGTCGCCTTTGGATAAGATTCGAAAAAATTTTCGAATTAAAATGCCCTTGTCCTTGTTCAATAATTATATGGTTTCTGAGTAAATAAGAAGTTACGTCGTATTTAATGCTAAGAAAGTGATTATCGGAAGCATTTTTAGGAGTGGGCAAGGCCCAACTCGTGGGGCCCACATTGATGTATGTGTATAATCCATGTCGCCATTCTTTTTTCCGTGTCATTTTAAGGCTAGGCCCCAAATATCAGCCTGATTCAGAGCTTGTGTGGGCCACATAATATAAAATAATGGTGGCAATGATACTCACTATTGAAACTTTTTATACTCACTGTGATATTTGTTAGAATTGGACATTGCCCAAGTTAGGACTTTTTTGGCTCATAGCGAGCTGGCCAACAAGGTGGATGGAACGAATCACCCAATTGTGGGCCTCGATTCCTATTATTTAAAAATAATCAAATTATTAATTACATCAACCTGACAACCACGACCACTACTACATTACAACCATAACCCTTACCATGTTATATGGCTATGGGTTGTGGTTGTTATGTTATATGGGTCATAGTCGTTATGTTATATGGGTCGTGGTCGTCATGTTATATGGGTTGTGATTGTCATGGGTCAAGGTTATCATGTTATATGGGTTGTGGTTGTTATGAGTCGTAGTTTTCTTGTTATATATATGGTTTGTGATTATCATGTACATGGGTCGTGGTTGTCATGTGACATGTGGAGTTCATGGTTATAAGGGTTGAAGTTATTATATTATAAGGGTATTGTCATGATTTATGTGTCGAATCTAATCCATCCATTGAATTTAGAATTTAATTTAACTTCATTGGCTAAAAAATGAGTTACATTCAAAAAATTTATGGTCCCCAAAAGGTTTTCAATGGTAGGTTTTCAATTTCACTGCTTTCTATGTTGTGGTCCATATGAGCTTTTGATATGGCTTATTTTTTAGCTCATTCTTTAAAATGATATTTCAAAATGAATGGACAACAATGGATAAAATATATACATCACAATGGGCTCAATAAGACCATCTATTTCTATGTAGGTTCGGTTACCTATGGGCGTAAGTCACGTTATCGAGATAAACTGAAAACAAAAATATTAACTTGATACATAAATTCTGTGGCCCTATGAAGGTTTCAATGGTGGACATTCAATCCTCGGTGCTTCCGGTTGTGTGATCTACTTAAGTTTTCGATCTGCCACATTTTGGGAATCATTTTCTACTTAAGTTTTGGTTCAATATTGTATTTGTTTTTTACCTTCATCCATGTTTTTTGATCCTTCGAACAGTTTGGATGAAAAATAAAAATCACTGTGGGGCTTGAAAGGTTTCAACGGTGGAAATCATTATTTCCACTATTTCCTGCGGTATCGTCCACTTGAGATTTTTATAAGCTTTGATTTTGGGCTCAACGCCTAAAATTAGATGGAAAAATAGATGGAAGGTGTGGATAAATCACATAAATTCATAATGGGCCCAATTGAATTTTCTCAGTATGACAATCCAATTTCGTGGCCAAGTGGGTGCATGGCGGAAACCGAGAAAGATCCATTAACGGATCTAACGGAGTAGCATTTTTACCAAGGGAACGTACCATTGATATCTAACCAATGGTGTTTTGCCACATCACTTAGTAGCCTTCTGGCTACTGAAGTGTTCAGTATCCAATCCGCTCCCGGATCTGATCCAATATACTCTGGCACAGACCCTTTTTCGGGCGTGCGCCCCCCTTGATGCGTGTACGTTATGTCTACGCCGTCGAACCATTTTGAAAGATCATTTTAGAGCATCATCCCAAAAAATTGAAGTAAATTTAAATCTTTGGTGGACCACACCACACCACAGGAAACAACGGTGACTTATGATTAAAAACTTCTTGTGGGCCTCAAAAGTTATAGATGAAGTTGATATTTGCTTGGAACTTTTATCCAGGTCTTTGTGACCTTATCAAAAGGTTGGATGACAAATAAACATTTATGTAGCCCCAAGCTGTTTTAATTGTGGCCATTTAATCACTACAATTTCCTGTGGTGTGGTCCAACTAAGATTTAAATATGCTTCATTTTTGGGTTGATATACTAAAATGAGCTTTCAAAACGTTTAGACGGCGTGGATTTTCAAGGTGGCCCCACAGTCAAGGATCCCAACTACCTTGGTGGATCCGGGTGGGAGCGGATTGGATACTGAATGGTTCAGTAGCCAAAAGGCTACTGAAGTGACGTGGCAAAATGGCATTGGTGGATAGGCTGTTTCCTTCCAATAGATGCTCTTCAAACGGGGATCCGTTAGCGGATGTTTTTCCGTTTAGGACGTGAACGCACTCGGCCACGCACAATAATTGTTTATCTTAAGAAAAAAAAGATGTCGTTGGGAACCAGGTGGGCTCACTGTGATGTTTGTGAGAAATCCTACCCGTCCATCAGTTTTTTGAGTCCAATTCAGGACATGAAGCCAAAAATGAACTGTTTTCAGGGCCCAAGTGGGCCAAAAATGTGATAATTGAACGTCCATAGTTTAAATATTTGTGGGCCACAGAAGTTTTGAGTCATGCTAACGTTTGTGATTTCAGTTCATCCTAGTAGGAAGGAAGTTATTAATGGTATGGATGGCTTGTAAAAATCACTGTCGAACTCAGGTAGATTTTAACGGTAGGAATTCCCCTAACCACATTTTGCTTCAATACGGCCCACTTAAGCTTTGGATACAGTTTAGTTTTGCCATCATGTCCTGAAATGAACTAAAAAAATGGATGGAAGGTGAGGATTTCTCAAAAACATCACAATGGGCCCCATCTAAGTTCGTAGGAATTCCGCGTAAAATAAATGTAGGTGGAGTTCACCGGTATGTGAAGGGAAGTGGATTGGATTGCATACTGAGTAAACTACGTGGGGTGGGGTTTACTGTGATTTATGTATTTTATCCAATTTTTCCATCCATTTTATAAGATAATTTTAGAGCCTTAACTCAAAACCTAAGCATATAAAAGGGTAAAATCGCCCACACAAAATCTAAGCATATAAAAGGCTAAAATCGACCACACCAAAGGAATAAGTGTAAATTGGATTTATACGGTTGAAAAATTCCTGAGGGCTGCAGAAGTTTTGATCCAAGATTATATTTGGTTTATTACATTCATCTATATTTTTTTACTCTTTGAACAGTTTGGATAAAGAATAAACATCGCTGCTTGGAAAGGTTTCAACCGTGGAAATCAATATTTCCACTGTTTCCTGATGTATTCGCCCACTTGAGATTTATATAAGCTTCATTTTTTGGCTCAAAGCCTAAAATTAAATGGAAAAACAGATGGAAGGTAGGGATAAATAACATAAATTTACAATTGGCCAACAAAATTTTCTCAGTACGACAATCCGGGGTGCAGGGCGGAAACCGAGGAAGATCCGTTAATGGATTTAGCGGAGTAGCATTTATACCGAGGAAACGTACCATTGATATTTTACCAATGGCGTTTTGCCACATCACTTCAGTGTCCATGCAATCCGCTCCCATAATTGTAAACGGTCAATTGTAAGTTATTCTGCGGACGCGGATTGCGTCCTACCCCCGCCCGGACCGTAATCCGTCCGGGCAGGGCTCTGTGGGTCCACTGTGATGTAAGTATTTTATCCGTGCCGTTCGTTGCATTTCTCAGATCATTTTAAGATATGATTATAAAAATGAAGTACGACCACAGCTCCACTGGACTACACTAAAGGAAGCTGCATAGATAATTACACCAACCGTTGAAACCTTTCTAAGGGCGACAGTGATGTTTTTTTAAACTATCCAACCTATTCATAGGGTCATGTAGAGGTGGATGAATTGAAAAAACTAAATATCAGCTTCATCCGAAACTTCTCCAGCTCCCAAGAAGTTTTTAATGGTGGACGTTCAATCCCCACGTTGCGGTCCACTTAAGCCCTGTACCTGCCTTTTTTTTTTCTTTCTTCGTTAAAATAATCTTAGAAAAACTATGAACGGTGTGGATAAAACACTTACATCAAGGTGGGCCCCACAGAGCCCTGCCCGGGTGGGGGTAGGACGCAATCCGCGCCCTTATTCTCCTTTGCTTTGGATTATTGCAAGCACCAGCTGGGTTAGCCTGTTAGTGCATGTGATTGGCGTGTGCTAATTAAAAAATAGGTATCTGGTATCGATATCTGTTTAATGGTATTGGTTATCCGACCATTCATCTGATCACGCAACAAACGGTGGTTACATTAATCTAGTCAAATGGCATGGACTTCTAATCAAATGGCATGGCCCACAAAAAAACAGTCATGGAGACAGCTCATGTTTAAAGAAGAAGAGGTAAATTAGCATTCTAGTCAATGATACGGATGGTTTGGATCATTGGAACATGTCATCAGATCCTATCTGAGCTGTGGTAATGGTGGGCCATACGACGAAGATCAACAGGATTAAAAAAACTTTGGATAATCTACTAATTAGGTGTAGGCCAAATGACTAATGGACCGTGCTGATTTCCATCTTTGGAGATCTTTATTATGTGTACCACCATTTGCACGGCTCAGATGTCATAAACAAGTGACACACTGGCGGTAGGAAACAAAGCAATTGTATGTGATCATTTCCTTTATCTGGTATATAGATGCTGTGGGATATGATACGGTGGAGTGGGAATAACCACAACATGGTAGAGCCATCTCTCCTCAAGATATGTGGTTGGGTGTAAATATTCTACCTTCGGTTGAGATGGGAAGATCTGAGCCTTCTCAACTTCGAGGTTTGATGCTATTCAGAGTCAACTCGAGATGCATAACTAAGTCCAGAGTCACGAGAACGGCTGAGGGGAAAGACTCCTAGCTCGGCATCAGTTGTGCTTTCACTCCGAGGCCTTGGGTGGACAAGCTGAGACCGGGGCTATCGGCTCGGAGTAATCTGAGGTCGAGGTAGTTGGTTTGAGACTCGGATCGGAATCTACTTGTAGGACCTCAACGTGTTCCATTACTGCACTATTAGCAATGGTTACTCAACCACCCACGTTAGCACGACCACACAACAGTTGGGTAGCCAAATCTCCCGCGGGAAGTGGTGAATGTCCCAAGACGCGCCGAGTTATGCGGACATGCCCATCTCAGGCGAGGGAGTATAAATAGTATCTCGTGAGGAGGAAACAGGTGCACAATATCTCGCACCCTCTCTCTACACTCTACTTAGACCCAGATTCCCTAGCTGACTTAGGCATCGGAGGGTCCCCCGGCTTAGCTAGGGTTTCCTTTACTCACCCTTTTGTGCAGGACCAGGGTCCGTCGAAGGTTCACCTCATTGAGTGGACGGTAGTCTAAATTTTGACCTCAACAGTTTAGATTCAATTCCATTCTTTTTGAATGGTTAGTGAGAGGGAGGCCACTAGTCGTGGATTGTCCTGACTAGACCTACCCGGGGTGACTTGCATGACCCATACGGCGAACAGCAGTTTCACTTATTAGTGTTGGATAGAGCTGGCCATTGATTCGAGTTGGACTGATTTAGGGCTGACCTGACTCAACCCGGTTATGAAATATACCTGACCCGGACTCGACCCGACTCGGTACTGAGTCCCGCATGTCTCACCCGATCCGAGTCTGGGTCTAGCTTGGACTAAACCAGATTGAGTCTGACCCGGTCACAAGTACCGAATCAAGTCGAGTCACCACCAAGTCGAATTGGGTGTGGCAAGTATCCAAATGCTGAAATCACGGCTCAGAACTTAAGTGCACCTACTGAAATTGTAGTCTCTTCGTTAGCTACACGGCATTTTAGATATGAAACGTCAATTTTGAAATGCACACACACACACACACACACACACACACACACACACACACACACACACACAAGTTAGGTTTCAAATGGAGTTGAGTCACTACCGAGTCGGATTTCGAATCGAGCTAAGTCGAATTACTGAGTGACTTGAACTCAACTCAATTTAAGTTTGGATTGGATGAAGTCTACTCGATTCGAACCAACTCACCCTCTTGGTTTGGGTCGAGTTGGGTTTGAACAAGTTGGGTTGGAACAAGTTGGACAAGTTGAGTCTACCGAGTCACGTCATCCTGTGCGAGCTCTAATGTTGGATTTGTTAAGGAGGTAGGCCGATGCGAGGAAAGGATTTGACGGCTCAGGTGAGCCCCATCAAAATTCTTATGTGGAATCCACCCTGATCATCAGGTGCATCACCTCCTATTAAGCCTAGGACTCAAAACTCAGTTGGATCCATAATTCAAATGGACCACACGATTGGAAGCAAGATACAGAGCAATGCTCACACTCTAAATAATTTCCCTTGATATGGCACACATGAATCATGGATGGACTTGATTTTTGGGACCATGGTTAAACTTTGGTGTGGCATCTAACAATTGGAGTGATTTTTATATAATCATCATGGTGGGTCATATAAAAATTAAGGGTGGATGTCTCTTTCTCGAACCTCTTTTTCCCAACTATTCGTTTGGTGTGGCCCCCTTGATTGGCTTGATTTTTTGACAAGGGACCTAACGTGACATCACATGCCTAATGGTTAGAGTGTATTTGACATACACATTACATGGACTCAAAAAATAAATCCTGTTGATATATTTAAAAAATCATGGGATGCCCACACTTGATTTTTTTAATGGGCGCATCATGATATTTACATGAGATCCACTCCGTCCATTAGATGTGTAATCCTACGATAGACACATGGCTAAAAAATCAAGCTGGCCTATAATTCAAGTGGGCTACGCCAAAGGGAAATATTAGGAGAGAAACTTGGCTTTTATTTTTATTGAGCCCATCGTGATGATTATATGAAATCCACTTCAACCATTAGATGACACACTAAAATTTAGACATGAGCCTAAAAATAGGCTCATCCATGATCCATGTGGATAACACCGAGGGGAATAGTTTGGGTGAGGTTCCTAGTGTAGTACACTATTTCTAATCATGTAGTCCACCTGAATCAGGGATGGAATTGGATTTTGGGCCATGGTCCCAATAAGGGATGTACATTCTATATTAAATAGGTAGTTTATATATATATATATATATATATATTCTTTTCAAAAAAAAGTTTTTTACAGCAAGATTATTAGCTAATTCATATTTTACTAAATAATGCTCCCATGGTCCAAAATTACTCAGCCTAGGTTTGAAATTATCAAAATATCTCAAAATTTTCTTTGTAAAGTGTCAAAGAAGAGAATTGTGGGGTCCACTTGGAATTATCAAAATATCAGCATCAAAGATTTTATTTATTGGTAACCTTTTGCAACTGAAATGTTTATTTATTTATTTAATCTTGTGATCTTTTCAATATTAAAAAGATTTTTTTAGAGCAATATTAACACCTAATATTTTAGGAGGGTTTGATAAAATCTTGAAGTAAATTTGTAAAAATGTTATGGAATTTTACTAAATCCATTAAATATTTTGAACTAAATTTGTTGAATTTTGATACGAAATCTATTGAATCCAGAGGTGTACACGAGTCAAGTCGAGCTGAGCTTTGCCCAGCTCGTGCTCGACTCGGACTGCTCAAATCCGAGCTCGTGCTCAACTTGGCTCGGCCTTCGAGCTTGGAACAGTAGCTCATGCTCGGCTCATCCGCGTTCGAGCATATTTCCAGCTGAGTTTGAACAGAGTTTTCCAGTCAAGTTCGAGTTCGAGTCTTCAGTTTAAAATTGAATAGAACGCTGGATTTCTGATTTCAGCCCCTGGATTTCTGATTTCAATTTGAAATTGAATAGAACACTTGTTGGACTGGCGGCAACCGGTCACTGGACTGAGCAGTGGCAGCCAACAGGGGCGACCGAACACTCAATTGGCAGGGTCGCAAGGGCGGGCGACAGCAAACAGGGGTGGCCGTGCAATGCGGGTAACAGCCAATAGGGGCGGCCGTACGGTGCGGGTAGAAGGCTAAGGGTGAGGGAGAGAGTAGAGAGAGAGAGAGAGGGTAGGTGAGGATACTGGATGAGGGAGAGAGTAGAGAGAGAGGGGGATCACAGACGACTCGCTGGCCGCCGAAAGAGAGGGAGGACTGGGAGAGAGGGGTTGGGCACACAGGCGGAGTATGATCAGGGTCAAATATTGCATATCAGACCCCAGTAATTACCAGATTTTACGTATATGATAATGCTTAATGGAGTATTTTAATTGTATTTTTGTTACAACTATATGTGGATGATACCCTACTCTTCCTCAATGGGGGCAAAGCGTCTCTTCGGGCAACTAAGACTCTTATAGACGCCTATCAAGCGACTTCGGGGCAAACTATAAATCTCCACAAGAGTTCCTTTTTAAGCTCTCGTAAGCTTCCCATCTCCAAAAGTAGGTCCATCGAGAGATATCTAGGCATCTCCAAGTCTTCGGTGTCCCTCATTTACCTTGGCGTCCCAATGGCAGTTAGTAGGATCAGAGCGAGCGATTTTTAGCCTCTGATTGACAAGGTAGAGAGCTGAATCAGAGGGTGGCAGGCGAGGTGCCTTTCTCAGGCTAGTAGAGTTGTTTTGGTTAAACATGTCCTAGGGAGTATCCCGGTTCATGCGATGGCAGCAGCGCATCTCCCTTCTCAGGTCTTATTGTCGCTGGAAAGACGATTTGCCAATTTCTTTTGGGGATGGGCAGATGGCAAGAGGAAGCTGCATTGGAAGAGCTGGAAGGCAATTTCTCTTCCTAAAGATGAAAGAGGTATCAGCATTAGGAAGCTATTCGAGGTTATGAAGGCGTTCCGCCTTAAAATGGCATGGGTGATCAAAATCAGGGAGGATAACAGCTTGTGGGGATCCTTTATGTTTGCCAAATATGCCCAGGACCTGTCCCATTCCGGCTTGGAGCGCTCTACAGGTCTACCTTCTCCGCTGTGGAAGAAAATCCTGCTGAACTTGTGCCTGTCGGAGACCAAGGTGCAGTGAAAACTTACCGATGGTAACTGCAGTCTCTGGTGCACCAAATAGACTGGACTGGGGCCCCTTCAGCATTTAGCCCTTGCTCCTATTCCAGCCGATCTACAGTCTATGAAGGTCCATCAGTTTCTGGGTACGAACGACCCTCTCCCTCCCTCAGCGGTCTTCGGTTTCCTCCCCCAGGAAGTCATAGATTTCATTTTCCATGAGGGATTCTATTTATCAGAAGGCCCTGATTCCCCTTTATGGCCTTTTACCCCCTTGGCTAGCTTCTTAGTCTCTTCAGACTGGGCCTCTTACAGATGGAGTTTGCCTTGCAAAGGTTGGGCTAGGTGGGTGTGGCATGCGAAGATGCCCCCAAGGATTTCTATTTTTGTTTGGAAGGTTTTGCAGATAGCTATTCTGGTGGATGCAGCTGTCCAATCCCAGGGAATTCATCTCGCATCTAAGTGCATTTGTTGTGGGGACCAGTGCTAATCACGGTTATTCAGGGGAGACAAGCCAGCACATATTTCTCGAAAGCGAGTTGACTATAGCAGCTTGGAATCACTTTGGGGTGTTTTTCAACATCAATGTTATGTTTTCGTGCTCAGTTGATACCAAATTTTCGCAGTGGTGGAGTTCTCAGCCAACCGGCAGCAGGTTGTGCTCAATTTAGAAGTCGGTCCCCTGCTTGCTGCTATGGGAAGTTTGGAAGGCTAGAAATGTTGCAATCTTTGAAGGGAAGCCCACAACTATAGGGGCTCTGATCGCACATATCTCCTAGTAGATGTCTTCCATCAGTGGCTCCAAGATTGCCTCCTCTGTTGACGTTGTGGCCCCCTGTAGTCTCTTGTTGTCAGCGACACCCACAGATAGGGAGAGGTCCCCCTCGGTGGTGAAGTGGTTCAAACCTGATAGAGGCTGGGCTAATGTTAACGTCGACAGGTCCTCCAGAGGTAGCCCGGGCAAGTTTGGTGGCGGTGGGGTTTGTAGAGGTGACAGGGGTGAATTCCTATGCGCATTCGGCAGGTTTTGATGTTGGTTCTAACAGCTTGGCGGAACTTCATGCAGTTCATGATGGGCTTTCCCTCTACTTCTCAAGAGGCTTCACCAAGGTGGTAGTCGAGTCTGATTCGCAACTGGTGGTGAAGGTCTTAAATGGGGCCGCTCTTTCGAGTTGGAAATGGTATTACTGGCTCAACAGGATTGAGAGGTTTAAACAGAGAGGTCAGATTGTGTTTGCCCACATTTTCAGGGAAGGTAATGATCCAATGCATGCCTTAGCTCGCTTGGGGAGCGATAACCAAGCTTTCATGTTTTTTGGTTATTTTTCTGATCTACCTCCCCAAGTCGGAGGGCTCCTCTTCCTAGATAAGGTGGGCCTGGGGGCGATCAGGGAGTCTTAGAGTGTTGCTTTGGCCTCTGTTTCCTTAGAGTCTCTCATGTTTTTTTTTCTTTTCTTCTTTTCCGGGTCGGTTATGATAGGAGTTTCTCAGGTCCTTTTTCTCCTGAGGAAGCCTGAATGTAATTTTTTGAGATAGCTAATGAAATTTTTTGTTTTTTTAAAAAAAGTTCTATAAGGTCTACTATCTGTCAACTCCATTTATCTATTGTGCTTGCCCATTTTAGGATGATTTTGAAAATCAGGTAGATTTAAATCTCAAATGGGCCACAACACAAGGAATAGTGGTGATTGAACAACCACCATCAAAACTTTCTTAGGGGTAGAGAAGTTTTCAATCAGGCTAATATTGTGTTATGGCGCAGGAGGGAGGTGATGAGGTCGATCACCATATCCACAGAGCTCTCTGGACTCCTCACAGAGCTTCCTCGAATCCAATGGATAAAAGCAGAAATAATTCCTAATAAATTTAAAATAACTTGATTGATGATTATAAAAAAAAAAATATGAAATTACTACTCTTTAAATAAGGAGCTCAAACCTAGGATGAAATTTTATACTTAGCCTCCCACTCAAACACCCTAAAAGCATGGCTTACTATAATTAGTAAACTTGCTATTTATATATGACCTCTATTCCTACTAGACTTCATGGTTTTTAGCCAAAAATAGTAAGTGTCCAATTTGGCGCAACCACATTGTTCTCCTAACTTTTTAATATTGGGCACAACTTCTACAACTCAAATGATCAAAAGTTATACTCAAATTAAAACTTACTGTTTATAATAATACTAATAATAATAAAACTAAATGGGACTTTTGACCGTTGATTTGACAGAATCTCACAAATTTGGTGTGGGCTACCTGGCATAGCAGGGTTACTTGGCTTAAGTAGGTTTACCCCAAAATCATATATAATATGTCCAAAAGCTCATCTTGGTTTGTGAGATACGACTAATTTAAGGTCCCGACCATCTGGATTACTTCTACCTCTGATCAGGTCTTCTCTCATCCATCTTTGCAAAGCGTCTGCGACCCGCTCTACATCATGTTTCCCTTCAGCTCATTGGGAATCAACTTATGAATGGGTTGGATGGCATATAAACATAGGGTGAACCTTAAAAAAGTTTCAACATGGGCATTTCTATCCCCATTATTTCTTGTGGGCTGGCACAATGAATGGAGTGGATATGAAACAGACATCACAATGGGCGACGAGGCTTAAGGTCATTGGGATTCCAGTAGCCCAGGTTATGGGCAAGTGATATTTTAAGAAGTAGGGCTGGGATTGGATGATTTTGAACCTATGTTCTACATTTTAACGTTAGGTCTTCTTCCTTTTTTCAAAAAAAAATAAATATATGTTTCTAGTCAAGTCTTTTTATTCTTCTTCTTCTTTCTTCTTTTTTCTTTTTCTTTTTTCTTCTTCTTCTTCTAGGTTATGGGCAAGTGATATTTTAAGAAGTGATTTGTTTCAGCTTATCAGGCCAAAGTTTTTTGTTCTGCATAGATCTCGCTTAAATGAAGCCTTAAATTAAGGCTAGCAATGGGCTACAACTATGGTCAACCCATGGGCCAGGTATTCAGGACAGCTTCTAACTCGGACTTAGGCAAAGGTGCTACCTTGTGCTTCCGTTTCATTCTGAAAGCAAAGCCTGCTAAAGTAAATGAGTCAGGTTATGGCTGACTCATTCTACTAAAGTAAATGAGTCAGGCTATCGCTTATCCATTCTCGTTTGAAACCATGTCTAGTATGCACATTAATTAATATTAGTAATAAAAGATTCCAATTACCAAATCTTATAAAAAAGTAATAGCAAGAATAAAATAAGAGCCCTTAAGTAAATGGGTTAAAGGAGTAGGACACGCGGATTAGTTACTAATAGGTTGAGCAGCGAGACCTGCAACTAAAGTGATGTCACCGAGTCCGGCGAGCCCCACCATAATGTATTTTTTTTTCTTTTTAATATATATATATAAACTATTTCCATTGATCATAAAAACAACACTACAAGACTGCCTATTTGGGCAGATTCCAGCAATGAAAAGGCTGGCCCACCTATCATTTCTATATAAAAAATCCCCTAAATCTCTCTAATCGATCCAATTCCCACCTTATCTAACAAATACCTGCCCCTGACGAGGAGAGGAAGGCCAGAGGCCTTTCCTGAAAAGCCGAAACCCTTACCATCACTTCCTTCTTTGGTCAACCCGTCCATCGGCCCATTTCCTTCTCTCGCAATCAGGGAGACCTCAAAGGTTCCCCTACTATTTGGACCTTTTACATGTGTTAGCCAGTACCTTCATTTCCAAGCACTATTAGACTGCTCATAGAAGGAATCAACCACAAATTTCAAGTCTGACTCGATAACCATTTTATTTAACCCGAGGTTCACACAATGGGCCATACCATCATGCAACGCTCGAACCTCCACCCTGTTGTTGGAACCCTCTCCGTAGCCATTGGCAAAAGCGAAGTTGAGATTCCCATTGTTATCTTTGCAGATGCCACCTCCTCTGATAGCCCTGGGATCCATTTCATAATGTATGTGCTGTATTGCACCAACCATCTATTTGGAGAGATCATTTACTTACGGGCATAAAATAAAAGCCCAAAGTAAATGCGTTAAAGGAGTGGTGCTCAGGCCTAATAATCTGTTGCCAGGTGGGACCATGTGTTATGAAACTCAAATAAAACACATTAAAAAAGCCTATAGATGGTATTATATATTCATCTGTCTGCTTCTTTGTGCATGGCGTGTTGTGTTTTGGCATATTTCAATCAGCGCCCGGTATCTGAATTCATAGTTTTTTTTTTTCTTTATTATGCATGAAGGTGGGCCGCACTACCGAATTTGTGTGTAGTGGAAATTAAATGATTTAGTGAGAATGCACTACATGTGTGAAATCCAAACCATCCATTAGCTGCATCATCGCATGAACATATATTCAGGTGGGCCATGGTAAAATCATACAGTCAACTGTTAGTCGACTTTCTTTCGGGACGTAAACGCTCTGAAATTAGTTGGATTGATTTTTCATTGTCTTACAAATGGACGTAAACATATTGTACAACGTACGTGTGAAACTTTGTGCATTTTTTTTAAATAGAAGGCTTGAATCTCAAGCACGTGTGAAACTTTTGGCACATGAAATGGCATGTATTGGACTCCCTTGTACACTCGTGTGCAGTTAGCAAGATTCTTGGATACATTTACACCGGAAGTAGACTGCCTGATGCACCTGCGACATGGCCAAGTTCTGTGGTGAGAACAGGGGCGGCTCAATATTTTTAGGGGCATTAGGCAAGTCATTAAAACAAGGCTTTTTTAAGAAAAATGAGCTTAGAATTTAATTTAAAAAAATGATGTTAGAATTTAATTTTTTGAGAACTTAATTAGCAAAAAAGTAGGTAGTTGTGGTTTTAGGTTTTAGGAGATGAATTTATTGGGAATGATGCTATTATTTTGAAAAGAGAGGATAGAGCTAAACTATTATCATTGATAGTGCTAGTTTGTAGGATTTGTTTTTTATTTTTAATTTCTAATTTGTAAACTAATTTTTAGATGTTCCTTTTGTAGGCCTTTTAATAAGTTTTATTTCAAAAAATTTAGGTTTTTTTTTACGTCTTCTTAATTTTAATTTTGCTATAATATAGGACCTTTATAATTAAGAAATTTTAATTTTGCTATAATATAGGGCTTTCATAATTAGGGGACCTTAGGCAATTGCCTCACCCGCCTACCCTTTTGAGCCGCCCCTGGGTGAGCATGCACTACCACCATCAGGTTTTGAACCGGATGGGGTACCTACAGAATCCAAGTAGACTCAGATGAGTCATATGGGACTCAGATCATAAAGCCATGAACGAAAGCAAGTGAAAGATCGTGGCCATGTACTATGAGGAACCCCACGTAGAGATGCCCTCAGTTGCTAGACTGGTCAACGGCTCATGGCACCAAACAAGATATCCGTCCAATTGGTGGACTGTTACCAATCAAATCAAAATTGGCCGAAATAATACCTATCTCTTTCTATTGTGGTTTGCTACGGTACATTTTACGAATAGCTTTAGGATAGTATTAGATTATGGCCTTGGATTTGGAGCCATATTCAGTGGTCCAAACAGTTAATTAGACTAGAAAAAGAAAACACATTGATGAAAGTAGCTTCTCAGAAAATCTCCAAAACGTAAGATTCTAAACTTTCCATCAATGGCCTGCAAACCAACAGTTAAAAAAACAGAAATTCGTATTCAAAGAAACAATTCAAAACTAATAATTTATTTTTCTTTCTCCATTGATTTTCAATGTCCGTATCTGTCTTGAGCTAGTGATATGACTTGAAATGCAGAAGCAGTGGAAGTTGATATGAGGATTTTTAGGGATTCTGACCGTAGTTGTATTGTCAAATTCTTTAAAGAGGTTCCACCTTCCAAATATTCCGAGGGTCGCCTTTGGACAACATTTGAAAAAAATTTCGAACTAAAATGCCCTTATCCCTGTTCAATAATTATACGGTTTTTGAGTGAATAAGAAGTTACGTCGTATTTAATGCTGAGAAAGTGATATGAACGGAAGCATTTTTAGGAGTGGGCAAGGCCCAACTCATGGGGCCCATATTGATGTATGTGTATAATCCACATCGCCATTCTTTTTTCCGTGTCATTTTAAGGCTAGGCCCCAAATATCAGCCTGATTCAGAGCTTGTGTGGGCCACATAATATAAAATAATGGTGGCAATGACACTCACTATTGAAACTTTCTATACTCACTGTGATGTTTGTTAGAATTGGACACTGCCCAAGTTAGAAGTTAGGACTTTTTTGGCTCATAGCGAGCTGGCCGACAAGGTGGATGGAACGAATCACCCTATTGTGGGCCTCGATTCCTATTATTTAAAAATAACCAAGTTATTAATTACATCAACCTAACAACCACGACCACTACTACATTACAACCATAACCCTTACCATGTTATATGGCTATGGGTTGTGGTTGTTATGTTATATGGGTCATGGTCGTTATGTTATATGGGTCGTTGTCATCATGTTATATGGGTTGTGATTGTCATGGGTCCCGATTATCATGTTATATGGGTCGTGGTTGTTATGAGTCATAGTTTTCTTGTTATATATATGGTTTGTGATTATCATGTACATGGGTCGTGGTTGTCATGTGACATGTGGAGTTCATGATTATAAGGGTTGAAGTTATCATATTATAAGGGTATTGTCATGATTTATGTGTCGAATCTAATCCATCCATTGAATTTAGAATTTAATTTAACTTCATTGGCTAAAAAATGAGTTACATTCAAAAAATTCATGGTCCCCTAAAGGTTTTCAATGGTAGGTTTTCAATTTCACTACTTTTTATGTTGTGGTCCATATGAGCTTTTGATATGACTTATTTTTTAGCTCATTCTTTAAAATGATATTTCAAAATGAATGGATAACAATGGATAAAATATATACATCACAGTGGGCTCAATGAGACCATCTATTTCTATGTAGGTTCGGTTACCTATGGGCGTAAGTCACGTTATCGAGATAAACTGAAAATAAAAATATTAACTTGATACATAAATTCTGTGGCCCTATGAAGGTTTCAATGGTGGACATTCAATCCTCAGTGCTTCCGGTTGTGTGATCTACTTAAGTTTTCGATTTGCCACATTTTGGGAATCATTTTCTACTTAAGTTTTGGTTCAATATTGTATTTGTTTTTTTTTACCTTCATCCATGTTTTTTGATCCTTCGAACAGTTTGGATGAAAAATAAACATCACTGTGGGGCTTGGAAAGGTTTCAATGGTGGAAATCATTATTTCCACTGTTTCCTGCGGTATCGTCCACTTGAGATTTTTATAAGCTTTGATTTTGGGCTCAATGCTTAAAATTAGATGGAAAAACAGATGGAAGGTGTGGATAAATCACATAAATTCACAATGGGCCCAATTGAATTTTCTTAGTATGACAATTCAATTTCGTGGCCAAGTGGGTGCAAGGCGGAAACCGAGAAAGATCCATTAACGGATCTAACGGAGTAGCATTTATACCAAGGGAACATACCATTGATATCTAACCAATGGTGTTTTGCCACATCACTTAGTAGCCTTCTGGCTGAAGTGTTTAGTATCCAATCCACTTCCGGATCTGATCCAATATACTCTGGCACAGACCCTTTTTCGGGCGTGCGGCCCCCTTGATGCGTGTACGTTATGTCCACGCCGTCCAACCATTTTGAAAGATCATTTTAGAGCATCATCCCAAAAAATTGAAGTAAATTTAAATCTTAGGTGGACCACACCACACCACAGGAAACAGTGGTGACTTATGATTAAAAACTTCTTGTGGGCCTCAAAAGTTATAGATGAAGTTGATATTTGCTTGGAACCTTTATCCAGGTCTTTGTGACCTTATTAAAAGGTTGGATGACAAATAAACATTTATGTAACCCCAAGCTGTTTTAATTGTGGCCATTTAATCACTACAATTTCCTGTGGTGTGGTCCAACTAAGATTTAAATATGCTTCATTTTTGGGTTGATGTACTAAAATGAGCTTTCAAAACGTTTAGACGGCGTGGATTTTCAAGGTGGCCCCACAGTCAAGGATCCCAACTACCTTGGTGGATCCGGGTGGGAGCGGATTGGATACTGAACAGTTAAGTAGCCAAAAGGCTACTGAAGTGACGTGGCAAAATGGCATTGGTGGATAGGCTGTTTCCTTCCAATAAGTGCTCTTCGGACGGGATCCGTTTAGGCCGTGAACGCACTCGGCCGCACAGTAATTGTTTATCTTAAGAAAAAAAAGAGCACGGATTTCCTACCAAAGTCGGATTTCCTGCGAAATCCTACCCGTCCATTCGTTTTTTGAGTCCAATTCAGGACATGAAGCCAAAAATGAACCGTTTCGAGAGCCCAAGTCGGCCAAAAATGTGATAATTGAACATCCACAGTTTAAATATTCGTGGGCCACAAAAGTTTTGAGTCATACTAATATTTGTGATTTCAGTTCATCCTAGTAGGAATGAAGTTATTAACGGTATGGATGGCTTGTAAAAATCACTGTCGAACTCAGGTAGATTTTAACGGTAGGAATTTCCCTAACCACATTTTCCTTCGGTACGGCCTACTTAAGCTTTGGATATGGTTCAGTTTTGGCATCATGTCCTGAAATGAACTCAAAACACGGATAGAAGGTGAGGATTTCTCAAAAACATCACAGTGGGCCCATCTGAGTTCGTAGGAATTCTGCGTAAAAACAACCTACGTGGAGTTCATCGGTATGTGAAGGGAAGCGGATTGGATTGCATACTGAGTAAACTACGTGGGGTCCACTGTGATTTATGTATTTTATCCGATTTGTCCACCCATTTTATAAGATAATTTTAGGGCCTTAACTCAAAACCTAAGCATATAAAAGGGTAAAATCGCCCACACAAAATCTAAGCATATAAAAGGCTAAAATCGACCACACCAAAGGAATAAGTGTAAATTGGATTTATACGGTTGAAAAATTCCTGAGGGCTGCAGAAGTTTTGATCCAAGATTATATTTGGTTTATTACATTCATCTATATTTTTTTACTCTTTGAACAGTTTGGATAAAGAATAAACATCGCTGCTTGGAAAGGTTTCAACCGTTTCCTGCTGTATTCGTCCACTTGAGATTTATATAAGCTTCAATTTTGAGCTCAACGCCTAAAATTAAATGGAAAAACAGATGAAAGGTGGGGATAAATAAAATAAATTTACGATGGGCCAACTAAATTTTCTTAGTATGACAATCCAATTTCGTGGTGCAGGGTGGAAACCGAGAAAGATCCGTTAATGGATATAACAGAGTAGCATTTATACCAAGGAAATATACCATTCATATTTAACCAATGGCGTTTTGCCACATCACTACAGTATTCAGTATGCAATCCGCTCCCATAATTGTAAACCGTCAATTGTAAGTTATTCTCCGGACGCGGATTGCGTCCTACCCCCGCCCGGACCGTAATCCGTCCGGCAGGGCTCGGTGGGTCCACTGTGATGTAAGTATTTTATCCGTGCTGTTCGTTGCATTTCTCATATCATTTTAAGATATGATTATAAAAATGAAGTAGGACCACAGCTCCACTGGACTACACCAAAGGAAGCTGCATAGATAATTACACCAACCGTTGAAACCTTTCTGAGGGCGACAGTGATGTTTTTTAAACTATCCAACCTATTCATAAGGTCATGTAGACGTGGATGAATTGAAAAAACTAAATATCAGCTTCATCCGAAACTTCTCCAGCTCCCAAGAAGTTTTTAATGGTGGACGTTCAATCCCCACGTTGTGGTCCACGTAAGCCCTGTACCTGCCTTTTTTTTTTTTTTCTTTCTTAAAATAATCTTAGAAAAACTATGAACGGTGTGGATAAAACACTTACATCAAGGTGGGCCCCACAGAGCCCTGCCCGGGCGGGGGTAGGACGCAATCCGCGTCCTTGTTCTCCTTTGCTTTGGATTATTGCAAGCACCAGCTGGGTTAGCCTGTTAGTGCATGTGATTGGCATGTGCTAATTAAAAAATAAGTATCTGGTATCGATATCTGTTTAATGGTATTGGTTATCCGACCATTCATCTGATCACGCAACAAACGGTGGTTGCATTAATCTAGTCAAATGGCATGGACTTCTAATCTGGCCCACAAAAAAAACAGTCATGGAGACAGCTCATGTTCAAAGAAGAAGAGGTAAATTAGCATTCTAGTCAATGATACAGATGGTTTGGATCATTGGAACATGTCATCAGATCCTATCTGAGCTGTGGTAATGGTGGGCCATACGAAGAAGATCAACCGGATTAAAAAAACTTTGGATAATCTACTAATTAGGTGTAGGCCGAATGACTAATGGACCGTGCTGATTTCCATCTTTGGAGATCTTTATTATGTTTACCACCATTTGCACGGCTCAGATGTCATAAACAAGTGACACACTGGCGGCAGGAAGCAAAGCAATTGTATGTGATCATTTCCTTTATCTGGTATATAGATGCCGTTGGAGATGATACGGTGGAGTGGGAATAACCAGGACATGGTAGAGCCATCTCTCCACAAGATATGTGGTTGGGTGTAAATATTTTACCTTTGGTTGAGATGGGAAGATCCGAGCCTTCTCAATTCCGAGGTCCAATGCTATTGAGAGTCAACTCGAGATGCATAACTAAGTCCAGAGTCTTGAGAATGGCCGAGGGAAAAGACTCCTACCTCGGCATCAGTTGTGCTTTCACTCCGAGGCCTTGGGTGGACGAGGTGGGACCGGGGCTGTTGGCTCGGAGTAATCTGAGGCCGAGGCAGTTGGTTTGAGACTCGGATTGGAATCTACTTGTAGGACCTCGACATGTTCCATTACCACACTATTAGCAACGGTTACTCAACCCCCCACGTTAGCACGACTACACAACGGTTGGGTAGTTGAATCTCCCGCGGGAAGTGGTGAATGCCCCAAGATGTGCCGAGTTATGCGGACATGCCCATCTCAGGCGAGGGGGTATAAATAGTATCTTGCGGGGAGGAAACAAATATGCAATATCTCACACCCTCTCTCTACACTCTACTTAGACCCAGATTCCCTAGCTGACTTAGGCATCGGAGGATCCCTCAGCTTAGCCAGGGTCTCCTTTACTCACCCTTTTGTGCAGGACCAGGGTCCGTCGAAGGTTTACCGCATTGAGTGGAGGGTAGTCTAGATTTTGACCTCAACAGTTTAGATACAATTCCATTCTTTTTGAATGGTTAGTGAGAGGGAGGCCACTGGCCATGCATTGTCCTGATTGGACCTACCTCGGGGTGACTTGCATGATCCATACGACGAACTGCAGTTTCACTTATTATTGTTGGATAGAGCTGGCCATCGAGTCGAGTTGGACTAATTTAGGGCTGACCTGACTCAACCCGGTTGTGAAATCTACCTGACCCGGACTCGACCCGACTCGGTACCGAGTCCCGCATGTCTCACCCGATCCGAGTCTGGGTCTAGCTTGGACTAAACCAAATTGAGTTCGACCCGGTCACAAGTACCGAATTAGGCCGAGTCACCACCAAGTCGAATTGGGTGTGGCAAGTATCCAAATGTTGAAATCACGGCTCAGAACTTAAGTGCACCTACTAAAATTGTAGTCTCCTCGTCAGCTACACGACAATTTAGATATGAAACATCAAATTTGAATATTATATATATAAATCTGTATATGATATATATATATATATATATATATATATATATATATATATACACAATATATTATATTTATACTATGCTAATGTTATGCATCGAGCCGAGTTGAATTACTGAGTGACTTGAACTCAACTCAGTTTAAGTTTGGATTGGATGAAGTCTACTCGATTCGAACCAACTCACCCTCTTGGTTTGGGTCGAGTTGGGTTTGAACAAGGCGGGTCGGAACGAGTTGGACAAGTCGAGTCTACCGAGTCAAGTCGTCCTGTACCCAACTCTAATGTTGGATTTGTTAAGGAGGTAGGTCGATGCGAGGAAAGGATTTGGCGGCTCAGGTGAGCCCCATCAAAATTCTTATGTGGAATCCACCCTGATCATCAGGTGCATCACTCAAAACTCAGTTGGATCCATAATTCAAATGGACCACACGATTGGAAGCAAGATACAAAGCAATGCTCACACTCTAAATAATTCCCCTTGATATGGCACACATGAATCATGGATGGGCTTGATTTTTGGGACCATGGTTAAATTTTGGTGTGGCATCCAACAATTGGAGTGATTTTTATATAATCATCATGGTGGGTCATATAAAAATTAAGGGTGGATGTCTCTTTCTTGAACCTCTTTTTCCCAACTATTCGTTTGGTGTGGCCCCCTTGATTGGCTTGATTTTTTGACAAGGGACCTAACGTGACATCACATGCCTAATGGTTAGAGTGTATTTAACATACACATTACATGGACTCAAACAATAAATGCTGTTGATATATTTAAAAAATCATGGGATGCCCACACTTGATTTTTTAATGGGCGCATCATGATATTTACGTGAGATCCACTCCGTCCATTAGATGTGTAATCCTACGATAGACACATGGTTAAAAAATCAAGCTGGCCTATAATTCAGGTGGGCTACGCCAAAGGGAAATATTAGAAGAGAAACTTGGCTTTTATTTTTATTGAGCCCATTGTGATGATTATATGAAATCCACTCCAACCATTAGATGACACACTAAAATTTAGACATGAGCCTAAAAATAGGCTCATCCATGATCCATGTGGATAACACTGAGGGGAATAGTTTTGGTGAGGTTCCCAGTGTAGTACACTATTTCTAATAATGTAGTCCACCTGAATCACAGATGGAACTGGATTTTGGGCCATGGTCCCAATAAGGGATGATGCACCTAATGGTCGAGTGGATTTCACATAAACATCGCCCACCCAAGCCGTTGACCCTTTGCAGGCACTGTTGACACATTTGGGGATAAGAAATCTAAAAAGAAGGCATCACAGCAGGTAAATTTCTATAAATTTTCTTTTTAAATTCACCAAAATGTACGTTCTATATTAAATAGGTAGTTTATATATATATATATATACACTTTTCAAAAAAGATTTTTATATATTAATATTAGCTAATTCATATTTTACTAAATAATGCTCCCATGGTCCAAAATTACTCAGCCCAGGTTTGAAATTATCAAAATATCTCAAAATTTTCTTTGTAAAGTGTCAAAGAAGAGAATTGTGGGGTCCACTTGGAATATCAAAATATTTGCATCAAAGATTTTATTTATTGGCAACCTTTTGCAACTGAAATGTTTATTTATTTATTTAATCTTGTGACCTTTTCAATATTAAAAAGATTTTTTTAGAGCAATATTAACACCTAATATTTTAGGAGGGGTTGATAAAATCTTGAACTAAATTTGTAAAAATGTTATGGAATTTTACTAAATCCATTAAATATTTTGAACTAAATTTGTTGAATTTTGATACGAAATCTATTGAATCTAGAGGTGTACACGAGTCGAGTCGAGCTGAGCTTTGCCCAGCTCGTGCTCGACTCTGAGCTCATGCTCGGCTTGGCTCAGCCTTCGAGCTCGGAATAGTAGCTCGTGCTCGGCTCGTCCGAGTTCGAGCATATTTCGAGCCAAGTTCGAACAGAGTTTTTGAGTTGGAGTTTTCAGTTTGAAATTGAATAGAATGCCGGATTTCTGATTTCAGCCCTTGGATTTTTGATTTCAGTTTGAAATTGAATAGAACACTTACTGGACTGGCGGCAACTGGTAACCAGACTGAGCAGTGGTAGCTGGCAGAGGCGACCGAACACCGGACTGGCAGGGCCGCATGGGCGGGCGACAACAGACAGGGGTGATCGTGCGGTGCGGGTAATAGCCGACAGGGAGGCCGTGCGGTATGGGTAAAAGGTTGAGGGTGAGGGAAAGAGTAGAGAGAGAGAGAGTGTAGGTGAGGATGACTGGATGTGGGAGAAAGTAAGGGGGGGGGGGGGGGGGGGGGGGGACGGACGACTCGCCGGTCGCCGGAAGAGATGGAGGACTGGGAGAGAGGGGTTGGGCGCATGGGTGGAGTACTTTTCAAAAGGGGTAGGGTTTTTTTGTTTGGGAAGGGGTTGGACGCATGGGCGGGTACTTTTCAAAAGGGGTAGGGTTTTTTTGTTTGGGAATGATATATATACCCTATACACGAGTCGAGTCCGAGTCGACCTGGGTCAAGCTCGATCTCATTTTGAGCTCCAAAAATCAGCTCGAACTTGGCTTGACTCGAGTGAGTTCCGAGTTGAGTCAAGCTTTTTCGAGCTAAGTCGAGTGAGTTACCGAGCTTTTGCTGCTCATGTACAGCTCTAATTGAATCATTGGCTAAAAAGGGGGATTTCCCATATGGCCGCCCGCTTGTTTGAGCAATGGACCAAAAACCTCTTATTTTAAATTATTATCTAAAACCAGCCTACTTATTCCATACACGGACTTGCAGCTATTTTAAATTATTATCTAAAACCACCCTACTTATTCCATAAAGGAAGTGGCCCGTAACTATGGAAAAGACAATCTTACCCGTGGTTGATGATAAATATCACTAATTTACTTTTTTGTATGATTTTACATTTGCCAAATGATAGTCCTACCCCTATTTGCCAAATGGAGGTTGGTGATGAAGGCTGTAGATAGAGATACGGAGAAAATGTCCTGAGTTTGAAAGCTATGTGGGGCCCACGATGATGTCAGTAAGAAATCGACCTTATTTATTGTTTTGCTTCCTATTTTAGGGGATGAGCCCAAAAAAGTGACAGTGATCCAGCACCCACCATTGAAACATTTGTTGGGCCACCGTTGATTTCTAAGAAATCCGTGGTATCCATTTATTTTGCCTAATCAATTTAGGACATAGCTCAAAAATAGACAAATTTAAAGCTCAAGTAGGCCACACACAGAGGAATTATTGGGATAAAGTGCCCACTGTTGAAACATTTACTAGGCCTAAGACATTTCATGCCAAATCCGGAATGTTCATATGTTTGCGAGCTCTTAAGGCATGGACTGAAAAACGAGGTAGATACAGAGCACAAGTGGGTCAGACGATAGAATGCAGTGGAGATTGCACGCCCACCATTAAAACAATCATAAAGCCACAAAACCTTTGAATCGGACTAAAATTTGTGTACTTTCCATTTGTCCAACTCAGAATGATCTTATGAACGTTTGATGTGTTATGAACAGTTGGATGGCATATAAACATTACAGTGGAACTCAACTGATCATAGTGAAGTTACTAAACTACCCTCATATGTTATTTTTATTTAAAAATAAATAAAGTAAGAAATTTTTAGGGCCCACATGTAAAGCTTCGAAACCATCCAACAATGATAATTATATGAACCAAAAATCTTTCTAATAAGATCACTAGATGGGCTTGCATGTAAATTTTGATGTTTTTTATTATTCTCATGGTGCGGGCCACCTAGACGTGGATTGCGTACTGAGTAAACTCTGTGGGGTCCACCCTGATTTACATATTTTATTGACTCCATCCATACATTGTAACAGATAATTTGAGGGCTTTAGACAAAAAACGAAGTATATCCAAATCTCAAGTAGACCTCACCACCGGAAACAGTGTGAATTGAAATTCTACTGTTGAAAATTTCTTAGGGGCCACAGAAGTTTTGGATCAATCTATTATTTGTGTTTTCCCTTCATCCATGTCCATCTGATCTTATAAACAGGTTGGATGACAAATAAACATCACTGTGGGCCCTAGTAAGGTTTCAATGATGGAAGTCATTATTCCCACTGTTTCCTGTGGTGTGGTCCACTTGAGCTTTGGGCATGCTTCAATTTTTGGCTCAACCACAAAAAGGAGTTGGAAAACTAATGGACGGTGTGGATAACCCACACACATTCACAGTAGGCTCAAATGAGTTTACCGAGTACAATAAAAGCGTAACGAGTAACTCAGTACACAATCCGATTTCCACTCACCTTATCTTTAAATCAACCAAAAATTTGAGAAAATTCCGACTGTAAGCCCTACCTTTTACCCACTGTCATTTGCTCTCAAACAAAACCATTCTATACAGACACTATTTGTAGATGGTCCAGTCTGTAGAACTATAGGTAGCTATTGGTAGCGTAGGTTTGCAGAATACACTGTGCAGAGGCCCTAGACAGCAATGGCCACGGTACAAATAGCTACGGTTATAATCCGTAGCTATATATGTACAGAATGGAAGCTCAAACATACTGAATGCGAGGGTCGGAAAATAGAGTGTCCGTACAGAATGGTCTAGTTGAGGAAAGTAAAGTTCGAGAGCGTGGGAAAAGACGGTGAGTAAAAGGTGGGATATTCAGTCGAAAATTTCTCCAAATTTTTTTGTTCTTATAAAAGATAATGGGTTGGATATCATACAAAACTCCCGTGCGACTCACAATTCTCCACTTTACCACTTTCAAAAAAATACCATAATAACCCCTTTCCTAAGCATTTTCTGAGCATTTCCAATGCCAGAGGCATTATTTGGTAAAGTAGAATGTGTGACGTGGCACAATAGGAGCAGTTAAAGTGGGACCATCAATTTTCATAAGCTGAGCAGACCTTTATCTGACAAGCATATGTATGGGAACATATAATATGCGGCCACATCAAAGATAACACCTTAGTCGGTCGCACCAAGGTAACACTTAATCCGTGGAAACAGTTGGGCTACTGGGCTGGTGGTCGGTGCTCTGTGGGCCCACCATGGTGTATTTGTTCCATCCATTCCGTTCACCCACTTTTAAATATCATTTTAGGGCATTATGCCAAAATTGAGATGGATATAAATCTCAGGTACAATATACCAAAGGAAAATAATAGTGATTGGATATCCACCATTAAAATCCTCCTAAAGCCCACTATACTGTTTATTTGACATCCAATCTGTTGATTAGGTCATAAAGGACCAGATGAAGGGAAAAAACAAAGATCATCTTGATCCAAAACTTTTATGGCCCCAAAAAGGTTTTTAATGGTCGACGCTCATTCAACACTATTTCCTGTAATGTGCTCCACTTGAGATTGGGATATACCTAATTTTTGGTCTCATATAATAAAATGATCTTTAAAATCATATGGACGGCATGGATGACCGACTACCAGCCATTGGCTGTTGGTGGGTGCTCTGTGGGCTCCACCATGATGTATGTGTTTCATCTATTCCGTTCATCCATTTTTGCAGATCATCTTAGTACTTGGTACCAAAAATGAGAGGAATATAAATCTCAGGTGGACCACACCACTGGAAAACAATAGTGATTGGATATCTATCATTAAAATACTTCTTAGGCCCAATGCACTGGTTGTTTGACATCTAATATGTTGATTAGGTCATACAGACCAAAATGAAGGTAAAAAAACAAAGATCAGCTTGCTCCAAAACTTTTATGACCCCCAAAAAGTTTTTAATGGTAGACATTCATTCAAGACTGTTTCCTGTAATATGGCCCAATCGAGATTGGTATATATCTAAATTTTGGTTCCATACCATAAAATGATGTATTAAAATAAGTGGACAGCATGGGTGAAACACATATATCATAGAGGGGGCCACAAAGCACCTACCACCAGCCATTGGCTGGTGGCAGGGGGAGTAGCCAATCCGTTCCCCTTCCATCGTGGATGTGGATAAGGTGGTCTTGCGAATAGCCGAATACCAATCCTAATGGTGGTTTGCTGATGTGCTGGATATTAAAGGACAACATGATGTATATGTTTTATATCCATGCCGTCCATTCATTTTTCCACTTATTTTAGGGTACTAACCAATAAATGAAGTAAATCTGTACATCAAATAGACCACACCAGTAGTGATTAAATGTCCATCATTAAAAAAACTTTTTAGGGTTTGTAGAAATTTTGGATCAATTTGATATTTGTGGTTTCCCTTCATTCAGATCTGAGTAATATTATTAACAGGTTGGATGATAATAATCATTACAGTGAGGCCCGGATAGGTTTCGACAATCGATGTCATTATCCCATTATTTATTATAGTGTGGTCCACTTGATCTATGGATTTGCTTCATTTTTTGGGTTTATGACCTAAAATGAAATGGAAAATAGGATGGACGGAGTGGATAAAAAACATGTACTTCACGTCAGGCCCACCACATCAACACCACCTAGTCTGCTTCCATCCATCACATGGTACCACTTTTATAAATTAATGCATGTTAGATTATTCATAAAACGGATGGAATGACATCATTGATGATGTCATCTGCAGAAGAATACGTTGGGGACTGGATCAGGCGTTACCCCGTTAACACCTCACGGATGAAGTCAGCGAGGAATACGTGGGGAAACGGATTAGATGTCACCATACCCTTACCGTATGGTCAACCTTGATGATTTTTACATCCACGCCGTCCATCTGTTTCTAAAGCTCATTTGAGGTGGTGATTTCAAAAATTAATTAGATCCAATACTCATGTGGACCACATCACATGAAACAGTGGTGATTAAACGCTCACCATTACAAATTACATGGGCCGGTTGTACGAAGATCATTAATGTTTATTTTTCATTCGACTCCTCGGTAAGATCAACCAGATAAGGATGAATGTAAATACAAATATCAAACTGATCGAAACTTTTGTAGCCGACCAGAAGTTTTTAATTATAATTTATAACTTTTGCGAATGGTATGCTATGGTCCACGGGAGATTTCAATCTGCTTAGGTTTTGGATAGATCTCTAACCATGGGGCCCACCGTGATGTATGTGACATAAATTCACACCATATATCCATCCGTTTTGAAATATGTTTTTAGTGCAAGATCCAAAAAATGAAACTTATCCAAATCTCAACTGGACCATACCACATGAAGTAGTGGTGATTGAATGCCCACCATTAAAACTTCCTGGAGGCCACTGAGATATTTATTTTCCATCCAACCTGTTGATAGGGTCACAAAGATCTGGATGAAGGGACCACACAAATATTGGCCTGATATAAATCTTTCATGGCCCACAAGAAGTTTTTAAATGGTAATCATCACTGTTTCATGTGGTGTAGTCCACCTGAGATTTGGATCTACTTCAATTTTAATATCATGCTTTAAAATGAGCTCTCAAAATGGATGGACACCACGGATGTAAGTAAAATACATCACTGTGGGCCCCACAGTCAGGAATCCACCACACCGAAGCTATACATCCTATATTTTAGCTCTCTATACTTGCACTACGTGGCACAGGTGTTTGGAATGGGTCCCACCATCAAAAATCACAACAGGTGATCCGAGCCAACACTTTTCTCTCTTTCTAGGGAAGCGAGGAAAAGCAATGGCTCGAAATACCCAAGGTATGATTTTCGAAAAAAGGGCCACCCATCAGACTAGGGGTGCCAATGGGCCAGCCTAGCTTTGAACCAAGGGCATAGATTTGGATAAAATCTCAGCCGGCCTTTAGATTAAGTAATTGTAACTATAACAATTAGGGCTTTTACCAGCGTTCTAAGGCGCCGGTAGATCTAAAGCGCCGGCAGTAGTAATAGCGGCGCTAACCAAGCGCCGCAAATGGGTATGTCGGAAAAAGATTGGCGTGCTAGGTGAGTTAAGCGCCGCTAAATGTATTTTTTCAACGCGAATAAGCGCTGGTAAAAGTTACTGAGCGCCGGCTAAGTGGCTTCTGAACACCTTTTCTCATAAAAAGGGCCGTAAAATTTCTACACAAGCGCCGGTAAAATTTTTTGGATAGTTTTCACAAGGCCTAGCATGCCAGTAATTTTTTTATTGTATATAATTCAATCGAAACCTGTATTTTTTTTAATATTTGAAACATAAAAATGATGCCATACAAATAAAACTGAATATTAAACAAAATTTATCTTACTAGACAATTAAAAAAATATAATATTTTTTACAATACACATCTTCAATTTGATGAGTTGGCTAAAAAATATTAATGTTAATTGATAACTAATACATCGGATTTCCTTCACTTGAGGGTTATCTGGGGGGCTTATGCCATACAAATATCCTGCAATTTGAGTCCAAAGATCTGTTATGCAAATAAACTTCTTCAAAATGTTCTTGAACATGATGTATGTGTAGTTTGTCTCCTGTAATCAGGAATTACTCACATAAGTTCAGTTTCCTGAACCTTGAAAGTTAAAAAGTGCATACAATGGAAAATAGCCATAATTATTTACCTTAATGTCCTTGGTGTTCACACAAATATGATTGACTCTAAGATATAGATTCGTCGCTGAGATTGCTCTCACATGCCAATCAGTTTTAGAACCAAATGCTGCTTGCTCATAGGGGCTTGTTGTGATGACAATGAGTTCATCGCACAATTGTTGTCCTTGTTGTGACTATTATATGTTGGCTTACTTCTTTCGCCTGCACATGAAGATTTGCTAAAGATTATTAGCGAAGTGAAACTAGCAAAGAATCTTCTCAGCTTGATAGACTTTTATTAAACACATCACCTGCTTCTCAATCTCGGCAATCTGTTGGCCCTGTTGTGAAGGTGGATTTATCTCAGCCCCCAGTATTATATCACGAATTTCAGACTGTGTCAGTGCCGAGGTGTTTACATTATTCTTCTTGGCATAATCTGAGAGTATAAGATCTCTCAGAGCAACCTCAACCTGCATTGATGGAGATATTAGCAACTCTCATAACAATGACATGTAATGCCATAGATGGAACTTTCATGTCATAAGTTGCTTTGAGAAAGTAAGATAGTAGGAAAACTTTTGAATCTTCTCATGATGCTGAAATGCTTACCTCCATAGTCCTTGTTCTCAGCAAAAGAAGGACGCCAAGAAGACCTGTAAAGAGAAGGATAAAATCAGGAAAATATTTTTTTAATGTACAATCAGCGAAAATATTTACCAGACAACAATTTCATCATAAATCTAAAACCACTTGATACCATCCTTCTAGCTTATTTGAGGTCTCCTCATCAATCTCACATCCAAAACCAAAATATCTATCATAAGAAACATTATAGATCTTCTTCTTTGCTTCTTCTTCACTGATAAATCATACATTACGCAAATAGTAAAACAAAAAGCCCCCAATTATCAAAATAATTAAAACAACGCATTTCCAAACAATAGAGGCTGAAACAACCAATATGCAAAGAAGAAGAGATTAGAAAAGAGATGGCGATCGGTCTATCCAAATTTCAAATGTGACCCACCTGATGAGTGAACGGGCCTGATTTGTTGGCTTGGGCATGTCAACAGTGCGTCCCACTTGTTGAATGACCTGGATCTTGAAGGTGTACCACATTAGCACATTTATGGGGAATGTCCTCTTCTATCTGATTTTCAGGTCTCTGAATCATATTGATCTCTTACATGAGCAGAAGAAACCGCAAACTAAAGAAATCACATTGCCAAGATGGGTGTACATATCAATTCCTAAATAGGAATTAGGGACAGAGTAGAAAGAGGAAATCAAGATCAGAAAACCTGAAGTCTCAAGTGTCCGAGATGTCCGACATTTGAGACTGGAAGTTGAAATTCAGACACCCAAGCCTTGAGGTGGACTCTGATTCTACAACTGACATCAATAGAAGACAAAAATAAATAAATAAGAGGAAAAGCTTGGATGGGATAAAGGAAGACTGTTAGCAAATATCTGAAAGTATCTTCTCTGGTTGCCCATTAAGGACTGTCTGAAAGAAATTAAGGACTGCATTATAAGAATTCGAGTTGGCATATTCAACCATTACTTGTCCACAAAAAACTTAAGGACATCCCTACTGATACCTTATAGGCACACAGATCTGATTTGACGTCAATTGTCCCTTCGATTTGTCTAACCATGAACTAGAACCTGCAAAACTCTAATAGAGGAATATCTTTACTGGGATGAAAAGATGGCATGCTTCTCAATATGTGAAAAAAACCAATCATGGTTTTTTACTACATGCTTACATGTTTCTGAGTAAACAATTAGGAAGAATTTTTTTTAATTTTTTTAAAAAAAATGCCTTCCAAAAGGAATTCAAACCTGAAGCCATGGTGATGGGATCCTGCAGTAGGTGTATTCTTGTGGAACATCCTGGTTCCTAGTAAGCCTCTCTAAAATTTCAACACATTTTGGAAGACTACTCCAATATGCTTCATGGTTATTTGAAACTGTGTCAAAACCCCTAGATTGGCTCATCTAGAAGCTGTGTCATGTGATTTGACCTAAAAAGAAATGTAGCTAAAACAGAAAGTCAGATGAGCATATATAAATAATCAACAGGGCCCCATTAGAGGTAGAATACAGAATCCCTACTTACCTACCATCTACATTGACAACATCAGGATTCTTCCTATACAACCGCAGAAGACATGATGCAGCCTTTTTTCTCACAAGTGGTCTGCAGCAACTGGAAATCTAATGCAGAAAATGCATCTCCCATCATTTATGCTCTTTTATTATAACACAAAATCTGACAGACATACCCAACAGTTTTATCTCAAAAGATATTTGGTTAACTTATATTAATATTACATGAGGAGCTCCAGCTATCCGCCCTTTGCTTTACCAAGCCATGGCGTAATTTGATAACCCAAGCTTTTTCACCTGATATTCAGTTTTACCAAGCAATGTATCTTCCATTAGAGTGACATTCAAAAGCCCATTAGAAATGGTATTTCAATGCCTGGCTGGACATTTATTTCTTGAAGTATTTCAATGGGTTGGGAATACCTTGATATTCCTCCTTCCGACAACCTCCTTATTGTCAAATAAACATTTGCATATGTTCTTACAAAAATAAAAATAAAAAATCTAGCAATCTGATCACAATTCCCAACTTTCAAATGTAAATTCCAGCATGTGTAAACTTTCTTCCAGTTACTGCCAATCAGTGTCTAGCAATAAGAAATTCCAAGCAATCAATGAACTATCAACATGACAGACTTACACGCAGATATACTAAAAAGAAGAGAAGCCTTCAACTTGTATCAAAAAAAGGGTGTGAAATACCTAAAGAGACTATCCACACATCACACAATCATACCTAAAGCGCACACCTTCTGGTCACCAAAGCCATTGATTTGGTGGGCCTCATCATGGAATGAGCCATGAGACAGTTACAACCAATGGTTCATATTTAATGGAGACCTTGAACAGTTGTTATTTCACCAAAGCCATTATATAAATAAACTAAAGCATAGCATTTTATTATTTCACGTAGGAGTGACAAGGGAAAAAAGATGGGGTTTCGACAAATAGAGCAACATGGGAAATCCCAATACTAGAATGCAACATTAGACGGCACAGGGCCAATTAGAACTCTTCCTGCAATGACAGAGTAGCAGGTCTGCTTATTTTTTGAATAACATACAATATTGCTGATCTTCTTAAAAAGCTCATACAATGCTTCAATTTCACTTACGCTGACTGCAAAGAAAATAAAGCACAAATTATCATCAATGTTATATTAGAAATTTCTTTAGCGAGGTATCGAAAAAGCATAAAACATTAATGAGTTACAGCAAGAAGAACATAGCTAGCCAAAGTGGTCACACTTGAAGCAGTTTCCCCTCGAAAACCAAAACAAAAATGATGGCGCATGTGGTTTAATTCTGAATGAAGTATCTGCCTATGGAGTACATTCGCAGGAATGGAACTCAAAGAAATTGATGGGGGCCTGCACAAATGATGGAGCATGTGGTTTAATTCGATGCAAAGTCGAGAACAAGATTATCAACCAAAACAGCCTAGAAAACTAATTTTCAGCAAGTAGGAATATATAATCCAACCTAATAGTATGTGGCGTCAACTGTTTCCAAATCACAACCTGGGAATATATTGAAGTAAGACATGAAGCATAAGGTATAACGCACCACAAGATAAATGGCTTAAAGAACCAACTGATTGCTAAAAGAAAGTATAGCTGGCCTGATGATTGGACCGGCCTATTCTCAGGCCAAGGCATCTACATGGTGGGACCCGCCTCATGGACAGCTTCATTTAACCATCCAATAAATGTCCACCAATTCCGTTAAGGAATGATTTACACCAGTTACCTGATGAGCATTAGCGTTGATGTATTTTGAATCTGCCACCTAATATACAGAAAAGAGATAGTTGGACCTGATTGATAATTCACCCTGCCTCAAATCTTTAGTGTGCACATACTTATGTTACATTCAATTCTACCATTGACGTGCTGCTTTCTTTAAAGAGCGCATCAAATGAAAATTAGTAGAGCCAAAACAAGGAATGACCCATCCATGATCTGTCCCAATAGTCCAAGGGTTAAGAAAGTTGAACCCCTAGGCTGCACTTGAGCAAACTGAAAAGTATGCATATGATCGCTGGCTAAGCATTGCCTATATTTCACAAAGCAAAGCATGCATTATTAACGGATCAAACAAAGATTTTAAAAAAAAATCTCTCCACAAAGCATCTATAAAATTCAAAAATGAATGCCATGCTGCATCCCTACTATCAGTTCCAATATATTAGGGCTAATGGTGGAGGTGGTGATTATGAAAATAGAATTGATCTCTTATTGTTACTTGACAGTGTTTCGCCTCTTAACAATAGAACCGGCGGTTGAGCCTTGGTGGTTAAATGGGAGAGGCCCCCGTTTGGATGGTTTAAAATAAATGTAGATGGTTAGGCCAGAGGAAATCCGGGAAGATCAGGTGGGGGTGAAATTTGTAGAGGAGAGAAGGGTGAATTCATTTTTGCTAGTTATGGGGTAGGTTCTAACACCGTTGCAGAGCTACGAGCGGTGCATGATGGCCTATCCCTTGGTTTACAACGGGGCCTATCTAAAATCATTATTGAATCGGATTCAAGGCAAGTTGTAGATATGCTCAATGGGGTGGCTAAGCCAGGTTGGAAATGGAAGGCGTGGATATTCAGGATAAACCAGCTGAAGATGAGAGGTCGAACTAGTTTTATACATGTCCTGAAGGAAGGGAACGCACCAGCAGATTTAATGGCCCAGCAAGGAAGCGTTTCCCAGTCTTATTCCTGGTTTGATAACCAATTTGAGCTTCCACAACAGGTTAGAGGTTCAGTCTTTCTTGATTGGGTTGGCTTGGGTTCGATTAAGATGTTGCGATCCCTTATGGTTTCCTTGTGCAGTTTTTTTTTTTCCTATGATAGGCTCCCTATTTTATGAAGGGGTGCCCGAATGTAAAGGTGTTGATTCCTATGAAATGAACAAAGCGATGCATAGGTAAAAAAAAAAAAACCATTTGAATGCTCTACTTTGGCATAATAGGCCTAAGGAACAAAATTTACTACAAAACTCTGCAACCATTCAAAATATTCTAAGCTATGCATATTACCATGTAGTGTAGACCACTCTACAATTCTCTTTCTCTATAAAACTGTATATTATTTCAGATGTCTCTGCAAACACACTGCTAAGTCTATTAAATGAGCCAAAGAAATGGTTGAATCCCTGCACTAGTTTTCACACTAGTGACATAACTCTAACTAGCACCAATCGAGTGGTCCTAAACTCCCTCTTAATGACATGGAAGAGGAGTTTGACATTCATCCATCTCAAATGAGGCACTTAAATACAACCATCAGAACCATCTTTTTGCAGGATGAACCATATCTCTAAGAAAACAGTTATTAAAAAACCTAACTATCTGATTTGGACTGAACAGAGCTCACTCTATATTGGCCCTATATCAACTGTCATGAGTTTTGGTGGTGAGTGATACCGTATGTCAAAACCAATTTTTAATCCATTTGCCTATATGTAGGGAAACTGATGCAAGTTGCCTAATTCAGGGCAAAGCTCACTCAACATAACTCACAGGGATTAATTTAAGGAGAAGAATTTAGGCAGCAAAGCCAGGCAATTCATATCAACTGATGCCTAAGTAGATAAGAATCTGATGTTTCTAGCCAAGCTAGCAGCTCTCCTTCTTCCAGCTGAGAGAGAGAGGAATCGATTGAAATCTCAAATCAAAAATAAAATGGATTTCAAGGCATAGATAGTGAAATCAAAATCAATTCCGATTTTGAATTTCAGTTTTTTTTTTTTTTTTTAAATGTAAAATCACAACACCTAAGCAGGAAAGTAAATAGATGCTTGAAGCCCTCTAAGCACTGCACCATGATATTCCCCACTCATTAAAACATCCATACCTGGTAAAATAATCAACTAGATGACACCTTGGTAGATAGAAAGAACCTTTGGAGTATTTCGTGATTCAGCCGACCACACCCAAATGCAAGGGACCATTGTAATGAAGGGCAAAACCAGAACGTTATCTGTTGGTGACAATAAAATGAAGATTATAACTACATGTGCTAGGAAAAAAAATGCCCTTTCAGATGCTTAGAGGTTTCCAAATGCCAGAGGAAAACTAAACTTATAATCAATATAAAAAAAAACCAAGAGATTTTCTAGCAACATAATGCCGAAGGGCAGGAAAAAGAGTCTAAAAGAGAATGCATGACTGGTCACTAGAAGAATTTCTATCCTGTCCATCTCTTCCTATTGCCTGAAAGTAAACAAAATGCAGTTAAACTTCCATCATAAGAGTGCATCAATGATTGTTTACTTAAATACCCAAACTATGTGCCATCATCTCAAGACATAATTCATAAAAATGGAAGGTTTCAAAGAAGGCATGGTCAACAACCTTCTCACATAGTGTTTGGCTGCATGTGGCAACATATGAGGCTCGGAATGTGGATGCATCATGAACCAAAAACTTAGTTGAAAATACTTGGACATTGCATGCGGCATGCAATCACTTCAAATCAAATAGTCCAAATTGTAAGGTCGCATTTTACATGCACCGTGAACCAAAAACTACACTTATTTAATCAGTTTATTTCGAGTTAATGCATGCCTCATGTACACGCTTTGAATGCATACATATCAAGCATCATACTCTGCAATTGATGGCAAGCTCAAATCAGATGATGATTGTTATTTGCATAAAAGTGAGGGGCACGTCAGTAGAAAGTTTATTTTTGAGGTTGTTAATGATAGCCCGTGTAAGAAAAACAAAATACTTAACACAGATAAATTACAAATCATATAGTTTGCACAATAGAAAATATGAGTAAAGCACCTTTAGTATTGTCAGCTACTCAACAAGGTTAGCTCTTGTAAAACCTTTCGCACTGTTTCCCTGTCATTTGAAGAGGTGACACAGAGGAGGACGTGAGGTCGAGCACCATCTTCCTCAAGAGGATAACTATTCCGAATCCACGGAACTTCTCTGGACTCCTCACAGAGACTTCTCGAATCCACGAGGAAAGAAAGCAGAAAATAGAAATAAATTCTAATAAATTCGAAATTGATTAATGAATAATTAAAAACAAGTTCACAACCCTTTAAATAAGGGTATCAAGCAATGGGAAAGAAATCATAATCAAACTACAACTCAAACTCCTAGAATCCGCGACTTACTATAAATAGTAAACTTACTATTTATAGACGGTCGTGATGTCTACTAGTGCGCAAGGTTTTCGGCCAAAAATAGTAAGTGTCCTATTTGGCTTTACCAAACCGTTCTCCTACTTATTCTAAGCTCTTTTCATGTTGGGCGCAACTCCTAAAGCCCGACGGATGAAGAGTTATAATCAAACTAAAACTTACTATTTATAGTAAAAACGAAATTAAAACAGGGAAACGACCGTCGATCAAGGGGTTTTTCGCAATTCTGGGCTGCACAACCCAGCATAGCAGGGTTGGTTGGCTAAAGTAGCTCGTTCTACCCCAAAATCATATATTTTACGTCAGATAACTCATTCCGGATTGCGAGATATGCCCGATCTAAGGTCCGATGGTCCGGATCACTTCTGTCATCGACCGGGCCTTTTCTGATCCATCTTGGCCATGAAACTGTCCGCAACCCGCTCTACATCAAGAGGTGGCTGCAAATCAGCCACGCATCAGCAGACATAAGATCATCGACTGAAGAAAATGTGATAAGAGAAGAACCTGAGGCTGAAACTGGGATCACTATTATTCCAAATCATAAGCCTCGTGGCTTCCTCTAACCCAAGATATCTTATCCACCTTCGAACCATCCACTGGATTACAGAAAATTGACCATGACACCTCTATAATAATTAATTGACATGATGACTGATCACCAAAACAAGTTTCATGTGATCATAACATGGAAACTCGTTGAAATGCCATTGTAACGCACATGTAGGAATTAGGAAATCTGGGCCATGTTTAAGGTGGCATGACCATGATCACCCAGTTCAATAATCATGCCAATCCAGCCATCCAAGTACAAGTTGAATCAGAACATCATGTGCTGTTTCCATATAGGGTGTTCGTCTGATGGGTGACAGATCTGATTTGTGTGACGGGTGATCTTCATGATGGAGTATGCATATAGGCTCAAATGTCCTACACACTGCTAAATAAGCATTGGATGAGGTTACAAGCAACATTTCAGTTGCAGATGATGAGTCCTCATCTAACATTATTCAGCCTTGTTATATACACAACTATAACAAAAAGTGAAAATTCTTCAGTTTACACATAAAGAGATCAGGCTGATATTACAGATAGAATGCTATATAGAGTCAAAGACAAGCACTTGTGGTGAAGCGTGATTCAGAGCATTTTTTTATGACATCAAGATAGCTTTGCTATTAAAACACACATTTGTGAAGTGTCCTTAATTACACATGGCAAACATCTGTGCTGACCGGTACCATGGATCTCATTGGCCACAATATGGGTAGGCTATCAGCATAACCATTTTTCAATAATTTTGGCCACCAACTTATTGCAAGTTTTGCCCACTGAACATGTACATTTGCTCTTTTTGGGTTAATTGTCCTCTACAGGCCACTGAGCAGATGTCTGGCTAGAAGCCGAGAACAGTCAGATACCATTGCTTTTTGGGTCCACAAAATCGATGGGCTGATCACAATGCACAGGCACCATATGTACATTGGACATATTCTGATGTACACTTCGCAGAACTCCATGAAGCATGTGGCCATGGTAGAATTTCTCAATAATAAATATTAGCGAATGAAAATGTGAAAACCTTTCTTTCTGAAATAAAATTTCTTGAGAAAAGAATGGAAGGTGCAATGACAAACTTACCACCCATTGCCAACCTTATGCAGGTGGGTAGAATTCTAGCTACCAATCTCAAGCCATTGCATCTCCAATATACAATGGAACAAATGAAGTATGCCATATCTACAATGGAGCCAACCATTTATGTCAAACACCCACATCAATTAGCCAATGCTTAACCTTCAAACCCAAGATTAAAAACTTATTTTCTTTATTCCTAAAATCCTCACATCTCCGATTCCTAAAAACCCCAATTTGTAAAATCAGAAAATCCCCAATTTTAGAAGTCCTCAAATCCCCAACTAGTTAGGGATTGGACAAGACAAATCCCTAATGATGAATTTGACAATACAAATCCCTAAAAAGGGATTCGACAATGCAAATCCCCAACTAGTGATTCGACAATACACATCCCTAATTAGGGATTTCTTATACAAATCCCTAATTAGGGATTCGACAATGCATATCCCTAATCAGGTATTATAAATTGCAAAAAGCAACAACGAGAAGGGAAAAACGTTACATCATACCTAAGAATCCGAGATTTACGAGCAGCATAAGGCCAAACTGCAGCAGAGGGCCGAGGAGATAGAGAGAGAGAGGGCTAGGGCTTTGAGGGATGGTGAGAGAGAGAGAGAGAGAGAGAGAGAGAGAGAGAGAGCAAAGTGCAGAAAATAGATCCAAAACCCTAGGAAACAAGAGAGTAGCAGATCTAGATACTATGGTGAGATCCCAAAGCAGGTTGCTGCAACTGGAGAGATCCCAAAGCAGCCGTGAGAGAGAGAGAGAAGGAGAGAGTCGTGGAGTTGCAGAGAAAGAGAGAGAGAGAGAAGGAGAGAGAGAGAGAGTCGTGGAGTTGCAGAGAGAGAGAGAGAGAGAGAGAGAGAGTGTCAGGGGTAGGAAATAGAGTCAGCGGTAGGAAATAGGAGAGAGTCGCGCAGGCCAGTAGGATCTTTTTTTAATTATTTATGGTAAGTTATCCGTCGGGGAGGTCTTAAATAGCGCCGTTGAAAGAGTAGCGCAAATTGCCGTTCATGCCTGTTTTTGTTGTAGTGAATTATCCTAACCGGTCATGCTTGGCTTAATGTGTATATTAATATCCATTCCGGCCGGCCTTGAGATTAAGCAAGGTAGCGGATTGCCGGATCCACCGAAGTTGGTGGATCCTTGACTGTGGGGCCACCTTGATATGTGTGCATTAAATCCAAGCCGTCTATTCATTTTAAAAAATTATTTTAAAAATAATAGAAAAAAATGAAGCAAGTACGAATCTTAGGTGGACCACACCACATGAAACAGCGGTGATTTACCGTTAAATCTTGTGGGCTACAAAAGTTTTGAATCAAGCTTATATTTGTGCGGTCCCTTCATCTAGATGGTTATGGACGTACTAACAGGTTGGATGGAACCCCCTGGATTGCATAGGTGTTTTTTTTTTTTTTTTTTGGGTTAGCTTGTTAGTACACAACACTGTCAGGTGACACTTCACTGTTAGCCACCCCCACTTGGGATCGATGCCACTGCTAGCGACGCCACTTGGGATCGATGCCAAGACCTCAGTGTTGAAAACGAGGTATCTCTCACTCAGTCTGCCACTTGAGGTATGGATCTGGGTGTGGATTGCATTGGTGTTGTAGATTGCATAGTTGTTGTGTCCTGTTGGGAAGCTCCGTGGGCCACCATAACATGTGTTTTATCCACTCTGTCCATCTATTTTTACAGTGGATTTTAGAGTATAAGCCCGAAAATGAAGTAGATCCAAATCTCAGGTGGACCACATCATAGGAAATAGTGGTGATTGAACACTCACCATTAAAATAATTTTGGCCTCTACAAAAGTTTTGGATCAAGCTGATATTTCTATTGTCATTTCATGGGAGCCTCTGTTAATCAACGCATTCGATGGAAAATAAGCATTACAGTGGCTTTGGGAAGTTTTTAATGTTGGGTATTCAATCCCCGATGTTTTTTTTGTGGTGTGGTCCACATAAGATTTGGATTACCTCATTTTTTTGGGCACATGCCCTAAAATGATCTGGAAAAGTAGATGGACAGCATGGATAAAACACATACATCATGGTGGGCCCCACAGCATGAACCGATACCTAGACCTCAGTTATGGAGGGGTCACTACCGAACCCAAGTCCATAGCAGGGCTCATAGCCTACGACATGGGTTCAGTTGATTTGGTCAATTGGATAGAAGAGGTAAGGAATTCCATGTAGATATGATAATCGTGAGTGGATCCCACTCACCTTAGATGGGCCACATTCCACGAATGAAACATCTGGAGTGTCCACGGGGATGACTAAATGAAAAGTGGACCCATTAGTGTGCTGGCTCCTCACAAGTGGAGAGGAAGCACACACGTGTGTGAGATTGCAGTCGTTCCACGGCCCATCTCCACTGCCTACATGACAATTTCTATAAAATCAAACTGATATAAATAGAATCATCAGGTGGGCCACACATGTATTAGCAGAAATCTGGATAAAAAATTCCATGCTCAGGTGGGGCCTAACAAAAGATGGCACACTTGATGATCGAGATGGATTTCACATAAATATCAGGGTAGACCACCCAAGCCTGCCCCTTTTCTGGCACCATTGAGAATATAAAATGTAGATACTGGAATGATATATAATTACTTACATTAATGAGGTAGTTTTATTTAATTTAATTAATTTATTTATTTATTGAAAAGGCTTACATTTGTATATTAAGAATCTAGTTTTATGTAAAATCACCTTTTAAATATAGAAAATTTTACAGCAAAATTATTAGCTAATCTGATTTTACGAAATAATGCCTCTATGGTTGAAAATTAAGATGCACCCCATCATCACGCTAGATGCACAAAAAATATGGTGGGTCATATCATAAAAAATAATTTACACTACCCCAAAACATTCAAATTCACTTGCAACCCATCCCCCAATTTGTATTTGGGTAATTATCTTGTTAGGGTGCATATGTTAGATGAGTCGAATGTCATATGCAAACGATGTGGACCTTTCAACTCTCGACTATTTGGTATTCAAAATTGAATGATATGGAATTTCATTAGATGGATTTAACACTACTATTGCACAATGATCGCATGTTTGGAAATACCATGGTATTTTGTCTGTAAGATTTGGGATTAAATTCTTCCTTTGGAAAAAAAAAATGGTATTAAGTAAAATTTGCATTTGGTAGACCATGGAATTGTAATCAATTGACCAAGTTTCACAACTAATGCCGGTCACCTATACGTATATGCAACTCCAATGTCAAGTGTAAAGGGCGCATTTAAATGAAAAATGTGGATAAAACACATACATCAATGTAGGGCCCAAAGATGTAGTGAATTTTGAAATCTGCTAAAAATCCTACACTATCTACTATTGGGACCGGATAATATGATAACAAGATTAATTCAATTATTACTGTTGTTTTCAAACACTTGATGGAATTTGCATGGGATCAAATGCAATTCCATCTCACCTAATCTTATGCTCCATTCTGGCTTTGGTTTTCAAAGAAAAACTAACCGAAGGCATTTCAGTAATTCTCTCCTAGCATCGGCTAGACTTTTCGATTCATAAAGACATTACCATAAGAAATCGAAATTTTTGAAAAAAAATCATTAAAAATCTCTTAAAAATAAAAATATATTCACCCTTTGGCACTAAAGATTTTGTTTTTGGGTGACCTTTTGTCACCAAAGTGTTCAATTTTTTGTTTTTTGATCCTTTTAGTGTTAAAAGATTTTTTTTTAAAAAAAATTGAGCAATATTAACACCTAACTCTCAATTGATGGCTTGATAAGATTTTAAACTTGTTAAAGTAAAAAAACGTCTAGGGAATTTATGAAATCCTTTGAATATTTAGAGCCAAACTTGTTGAATTTTGATAGTACTAAGCTGTCAAAATAACAGACTAAAAGATGTTGAGGCACTTTGACAAGTGAGATTGAAAAGGCAGTCCATGATACATTATAAGATGTATATGTGGGAATATCTTAATAAGCCATGACTAGTTTCCATAACTCATCATGACAGGATATTATTATTGTTTTAAGAAAAAAGAATTTTAAAAAATTCATCGTGAATTCTGAATTTATCAAAGAATTTCTTTGCAAATCAAAATAGCTGGGTGGTGCTTCACGAGGACCTATGTTACCGACACACCCTCGCATGCTTATAAAATATATTTACTTTAAAAAGTAACAAAGTTTGAAATTTTTAGGACCGTATACAAGGTATTCCATAATGGTTATGGTGGTTGTAATGGTCACCGCCATTACCCTTATGATATTGACTATAACATTTGTTATGATTATTTTTTATCAATTTTTTTTTTTAAAACATTTGTGTCGGCCTCGTAATACACCTTTATAGAGCTGTTATGACATTTACAAAGGACATAATAGCCCGTTGTATGGCCGTTACGACCCCATAGCAATATGGCCGTTACCACCCCATTGCATATAATAGTTGTCGCAATTATCTTCACATAACCGCTTTTATGACCTTTATGACACACTATGGCTGTATGACTTCCAACCTATCTAACACATGCACCCCACTAAGATAATTACACACAAAAAAAAAATCTTTCTAATCAGATCACCAAACGGGTTGCATGTAAATTTTTTATGTTTTTAAGTGTGTACATTATTTTTATCGGGTGGCCAACCTTATGTTTAGATCGATCAAATTTTTTATTCTTCTAACCATCACGTGGATTACATATATTAGATGAGTTGGATATCATAAAAGTAACACATGGCTCACAATTCTCAACTTTACAAATTTTAAAAGAAAAAGAAGTATAAGGTGAGATTATGACAATAATCCCCCTCTCAAAAATGCACTTTCTGGCATTTCTGCAGGTAGAGTCGTTATATGATAAGCTCTTAACTTGTGAAGAATTTTTCCGTCAAAATCATTTAATAAAGGAGTGTGATACTTTGTGTGGTTAGTCATGCCTCAGTGGTAGACTTACAAGAGTTTTAACACAAGGCCATGGGTTCGAGTAACCATTTTTTTTTTTTTTTTTTTTTGAGGGGGTTAGCTTGTTAGTACACACCCATGTCAGTACACACACTCCATGTTAGCCACCCTCACTAGGGATTGATACCAAGACCTCAAGTGTTGAGAGTACCCATTAACTTAAAATCCCACTATGGTGTGTGTGGGGTGTGAGTGCATATATGAGGGCATGGGTTCGGGTACTCATTGACTTGAAATCCCACTATGGTGTGTGTGTGGGGTGTGAGTGCATGAGTAAAAAAAAAAAAAACGAAGCACCAGACTCATACATGCATTTACTCACCATAATGTTTCGGCCTACAAAAATCTTTTAATGGTCATTTACTACTCTTTCCACTGGTATGGTTCACCGAGATTTGATAATAACCCCCCTAAAAAAATTATAGGATGGGATTATGATAATGCGCCCACACCCCTTCTTATGTTTAGATCGATCAAATTTTTTATTCTTTTGGCCATCAGGTGGATTGCATATATTAGATGGGCTTGATATCATAAAAGTACCACGTAGGCTTATCTTTCTCAACTTTACGAATTTTAAAAGAAAAAGAAGTATATATAGGTTGTGATTATGATGGTAATACCCCACTCAAAAATGCAAAGTTCCAGCATTTCTGCAGGTAAAAGAATTATATGATATGATCGTAACTTTGGAAGAATTTTACAGTCGAAATTACTTATTAAAGGAGCGTACTCATCCATGCATTTGTATTGACTTGGGTATTGTCTCTTACACGGGAGTGTACTAAGGTGTTACCCTTATCGTGAGACCCACCTTGATGACATATTGTAAATCCATGCCGTCCATCCATTTTTCTATCCCACTTTAGAGCATGGTCTAAAAAATGAAGCAGACCCAAATATCAGGTGGACCACACCATTGGAAAAAGTGGTAATTGAGCACGCACCATTAAAAAATTCATAGGGCCATAATAATGCCCACTGTAATGTTTCCTTTCCATCCAACCTTTTGATAAGATAAAACAGACAATCTTGATCTATAACTTTCGTGGTCTACAAAAATCTTTTAATGGTCATTAACTACTCTTTCCAATGGTATAGTCCACCAGATATTTGGATCTACTTGATTTTTGAGGTCACATTATAAAAGAAATTTAAAAAACGGATGGATGGTATGGATATATAAAAAATTCATCAAGGTGGGCTCCACATAGTAAGGGTGACACCCACTAATTGTCACCTGAGTAACACCTAATCCGCTCCATTATTTCACCACTCAAAAGCCATTTCCCTCCACCACCCTACTAAGCTTTGTGTTTCTTCCCTAGTGAAGAGAAAGAAAAAGAAAAGAAAAAGTACAAAGCTAAAGGCAATAGATAGAAAGAAAAGGAAGAAGAAAGAGCAAGTATGAATAATTTGTAATTTCATTAAATTTTTTATTTTACTTTGTTAATTTTCATGCTTTTTGTTTACCATTTTCTTTATAATTAATAGTTCTTGTTTTGTTATTCATTTGTTTTCGTTTTTATTTATAAATAAAAGGGAGAGAAAAAAAGAAAAGAAAAAAAGAAGGTATAGGCTGGGAGGAAGAGAGCCATTAGCATTAGAGCTATTACAATACATGAAGGGCACTGAACTATTTCTATTACCTCTCATAGAAAAGGTGTTGGACCCCGAATAGCGCCCAAGTGACAACAAGAAGACGCCACCAAGTTGGCATAAGGTGTCTTCCAGCAGGACAAGAACATGAGTCCATGGATGCTAGTCATTAACATTGGAGTGAGGCCTGATGTGGCTGTTGCAAGTCAGTTTCTCTGACCGGAAGAGCACGATCCTGACGTTCGAAATGCATCTCCACTTGACTAGATTTCATAAGAAGAACTCAATAGAGCAGCCTCTCGATCAATATTAGACTGGTACGATCATGAAGTATGGCTGAAAGTTGGGCGAGTTCAACCCGACTGACCCGGCATTGGGTTGGGCTTTGGCAGGATGTATCGAGGGTCTTGGGCTTGGGCTATACAAACACCAACCTGATAAAACTTGGGTCAGGCTTGAGTTGAGGTCTCGGGTTGCCTGACCTAACCCAAACCCGATCGATATATAAGTTACTTATAAATTATAATTAAGTGTGGATCATCTGTGTTGAAGGCACAGGAAATTCAAGTGCCATTAAGTCTCATTGGTCCTCGTCATTTCCGATGACTCAAGTTAACAAGAAACACCAGATTTCTCTCTCAAATATGTTGAGTGCTGCACAACACGAGTTTCAAAGAAGTATTGTCCTATATTTTAGCTTGTTTGTTTAGAAAAAATTAAATTCTTTACAATAAATAACTACATATATAATTAATAAAATTATAAATACAAAAAATAAGGCAGACATTAAATATGATAGACTAATGTAATAATGAAAATATTAGCATATATCCACCCGACCAACCCAACCAAGCCCGCTTGGGTTGGGTTAGGGTTGAGGTATAGGAACCTTAGGTTGGGCTAGGGTTGAGCACCAACCCGACTCGACCCGACCCAACCCAACCCAACCCGCCCGACTTTCAACCCTATCATGAAGAAGGAGGATTGGTGCACACAGAGCGTGAACTATATGTTTGACTTCCGTGCCCACCACTTCCTCATATGACATGACCCTCAAGCTTTGGAGACATCGAAAGAGCGCGACTTATATACCATGACAAAGGTGCCATGTTCACACCTGTTAATGAAGAAGAGTGCGAGCTCTGATATCAACAACAACACTTCATTGCAGAATAATGATTCTTTGCCCGAGAATATGGAGATCGATCCTGAAAATGACTCGGCGATAAGGTATTTATAGACAAATAGAATCAGCCCTCCCTACAACCAAAGCGAACTATTATCGGCCACACTCTTCCAAGGATGATTGGACTGATTTCTAGTCATGCTCTTCATGGACAATCGGACCAATTGCTATGGGATGGCGACTCAGCCCGTGTGCTTCTTTTTTTGTCTAAACAGGACCTATGAAGAAAAATGGAGGCTCAATAAAGGAAAATTCACTATTGATCTTCTCCAATCAAGACACCCTTTCTTTAAAAGATTCTACTCATAGTTGGAGATCACCACAGCCATTGGACAACCCCGGAGTTATCAAAATTACGGCCAAAGTTATTGGATTATGGCGATGAGTGGGATATAAGTTTAATAGAGAATTCACAGATATGATGATGGTGTTGTTTCCAGACACTACTATTATTAGCGGCAACACCTACTACAGGCGTTTACAAGGCTTGAGGAAGGAAGAAAAGAGAGAGATGAGGCTAGATTCCAACATGATAGATGGCCTGGTTTCAATTATGATACTAATTGTAAGCAATTTTAAGATCCAAGTACCATGCATTGACCATAGAAAATAACAATCATACATGAACCACCATTACTGGCGACGATAAAGCTTTTGGATAAGGTGGTAATGGTGGTTGGTGATGCTTGCGTCTTTCACTCCTCACTACCTATCGATAAGGCTTTTGCTTTGATTTGAACCGATGAAGGGAGAAGGACTAAAGCGATGTTTATATTGTCTGATTGGTAATAGAGTCCTACTCATCATTGGACTCCTCTGTAAGAACTCTATGAAGTGGCCTTATTGATCAATGGTTTGGATTGTCCTAGGGTTGGATAATGTGATCAGGTGTACTAGTGGGCCTTACTGAGTTGTGATACATCCAGAAATTCATGTAATGGGTGGAGTGCTACAATTGTGATACGAACACACAGTGTTTTAGAGTAATTAGGATTACCAATTCGTGTGGAGCCTTGGGGAGAGGAGTTTTGATGGGTTTCAAACTCCTCACCCTTCTAGCGTATCCCCAATCCAATACCAACGACAGAAGCTTGAGCCCCATTGTATCTTCTATAAAGGGTGTAAGGAGAGGAAGACTCTAGCATCAGACCTACAACATTGGCGTCCCAACAAGGTAAGCCATCTATCTCTTCTGATCTTTATATCTGAAGCACAACAAGGTCCTGTTGGCATTCCGCATATAGCACTTACATCCTCCCCATCACTAATACTTTTGCGCCTCTCCCACATAGGAGGAGAATATAAATCCCATTTCAATTTCAACTCATTGATATGGTACTCCTTAACTGCATGGAATGACGTATACGTACACTACACCTCTGTGGGCCCCACTTGATATATATATATATATATATATATATCCAATTGATCCAAACAGTCTATTTAAGTGTTGATTTAGGCACTTCCATGTGTAACTAAATCTAACATCGTTAAGGGAGTAGAGGATTGCCCCTACACCACTTCTCTTCAAGTTTGTTATATTGTCGAAGTATAAAGCCCACTCGCCCGTCTTCTTTGATTCTTCTCCTTTGATGAAGAGAATGTTTTTTTCAAGGAAAAATGTCTTTAATATATAACTAGTAGTTTACAGTGGATTGTGATGGTAGGTGATTAGCCAATGCTTACCTTTTGATCACTTTTTGGGCCTTATACATTATGTCGAATTCAAAAAGTAGAAGTTGCCTATTCTTTCCATCAATGCCGACTTTTCGAAAATATACTTTAGTGGATTTATATGAGCGAGTAGGAGGATCGAATAGGTAATCATGTACTGGAAGTGACACTGGGTGGCCCATATGACGGCGAGGTATGCTTCTCGATTTGTGAATATCTTGTCTTGTAGTTGGTGAACCTCATGCTCGAATAGTAGATTACTTTCTCTTTCCTCATATTATTGTCGTGCTGGCTGAAGACACCTCTAATCATGCATGTTGTGTTAAGGAAGACCGTCGTGATTCACGGCAATAATCAAGCAAGGGACAAACGGGCGTTCATTTAGGGATTCACCAACCACAGAATGATCGAAATTGATAACGTTCTCCTACGCTCCATTCCATATGTTTATCAATCTCATTCAATGCTTTGTCTCACCAATACATGTATAAATAACACCGTATTGTAACGCCCCGATTTCTAAAACCCGAGTACTAGACTCGATTCCAGAAATCCGGGAGTTTATAAATCAGAGAAACAGCGGAATATAAAATCAGAGTGCGATAGCCAAAGAAGCATGTATTTTCATGAGAGCCCAACATTTGACCCGCTCAGCTGGGGGTCTTAGTTACAAAAATTTTTCATAAGCTTCCAAAATGTTAAACTACTGAAACTAAAATATCAAGCTACTGATTAACCCCAAAATATGCCACTGCATCCTGGTGTGGCTCGTCCTCATAACACTCCTCCTCTGGCTCCATGGTGGCATCATCAAGGCCGGCATCGACACCTTCTAGATCTGTCCCTGCATGTTCTGTACGGTTGGATAGTTGATGGATGAGTGGGCAGCTCAGTGTGAATTTCCCTCAAGATTTCTCATCTCCACCTTAGTAAACATAGTTAAAAGGAAACAAGCAGTAATCCAAAACAGGCAATATGCAGTCTTATTAGATGCATGGATGCATGAATGCACATCGGCTTGGGGATGCATATCCAGCCGGACTTGGACTCGTCACCCATGCAAATCATCGACTTGGAAAAATCATCCAGTCGGACAGGGGTCGATAGTCGATGGTCAGGGAGCTAGCGAAACGATACCCCAACAACTCTGGGGCACGTGCTACAGCATCTAGAATTAGCCATCCGTCATCGCCAATATGCCATGAATGCATGATTAGCCAGTCGTTATTAATCCAATTACAATCAGCCAACTTAAGCAACTCAATGGTCACTACGGGGGGCTCAACACCCAGCGTAGGCCGACAGCTCGAGCATAGTGTCCCATTACCACCATCCTCGGCTCATGAGGTCCTCCACCTTGGGATGTTCTAATAGGGTACCTTAATCAAATGACACTGGTTCAAGGTCCCTATTTCCCACACATTTGTCTAATTACATCCCAAGTGTGGCTTGCATACAATCATGGAATCCTCCATGTGTCGCATCAAGAGGTTATGTACAGAGGCAAATCATGTTAACATGTGACAATATATAACTTCAGATAAGGCATGTAAGGAAGCATCATGAATTAATAACTAAGGAGAATATATTACCAAGTCATATGAATAAAGATCAAGGATGAACTAGCATGTGAGCAAATATCACAATGATGGTGGTCTAGTATAAACTAGGTTTAACTAATTTAGAAATGGAAAGCCCAAGGGGAAAGTCATCACCTGTATGATAGTGTTCTTGAACTTGGTCTGAGCCTTCTTGTGGTCCTGGGTTACTCAAAAGAATTTCCTAAAATTTACAATTTATGTATGTCAGGTGTTTCTACGACTTTGTACAAAGTTCAAAGGAATTCATCATTGAGGCCTTATGGGCTTTGTGTTAGCCCCAATTTATTCACCTAAGTAGGGTAGCCCAGCTGGGCTCACCACTATAGGCCGAATTGGGCCCGATTTAGCCCTAGATGTTGTGTCCAAATTTGACCCAAGAGAGATGGGCCTGTGCATCATGTTGGGTAGACGGTGTACATAATCCATAGGCCAGTGAGCTCATCATGATGTTTTAATTTCCATTCAAGCCGCTCATAAGGTCTCAGGGACCTGGAACAGGGAAAATTTAATTACCATATTGCTCCCAAGACTTTTGTGACATGCTTGGTTTCAATACGGGGCGTCTTTGATTTCCACTAATTACCGCAATGAGGTCCTCCTGATAGATCTGTCTTATTTTGTCTCAAGCCTTCACCAGATGGGATGGATGGTTTGGATTACTGCACACGCACCAACGTGTGGTCAACTGTCCAGTTATTTGGGCGGTGTGGATCACAACATATACGTCACGGCGAGGCCCACGGAACTAGCTGGCGTCATTAGCTGGCGGAGTGGCTAGCCCATCGTCCATGTGGACGGTCTGGATTCCACGAAAGTGTCAGGTGGGATTATACCAACGTGGTTCTCACATGGGGCCCACTACATGTATTTAACATACTATGTCACATGCCCCTGAGATATATATAAATATTACATATCCATGCATCTATTGTATATTTAAATAATACATTACCGTTACATACATTGCATATTTAAATATTATATCTTCCAAGCATCTAATATCATGCCACGTGGGTCCCTGATGGGTCTCTCATATATATATACCATGTATGTATATCACTTCAACGTGGGGCTTATACGGATGTGGGGCCTATATAGTATTTTATTACACTTATACGCACTGGAGAGTACTCCTGCTAATCACATGATAGGTGGGTCCCACTTACCCTACTGACATCAATCAACGTTGAGATCCACCATCAAAGGAAAATGGTTGGACGGCTAGATGTAACTGTTATCATGTTTTATAATAAAATATTATTTTATGTATTATACTCTCTCTCCTCTTTCTTTTTTTTTTTCTTTCCTTTAAAGCAGGACGTCAGGGCCTGAGGAAATGGGTGGACGGGTGGGATGGCCCACCAACTGTTGTTAGGTGAGGCCCACCTGCTGATGCAGGGTGCGGCCCACCTGCACGTGTGCAAGGCCCAGAACCAAGGCATTCCACCGGTTTTTGGGTGAGGCCCACTTGCATTTGTGCAGGGCCCACCAGCATTTGGTGAAGCCCTTATGTAGCCTCCCTTGGTCTTCAACGTGTACAGCGCCCTACTCCCTGACAACGTGGAAACAGCAACCGTTGCAGACCATTTTCGGAGGCCGTTTCCGCCCCAATCTTAGCTCAAGCACAGTATCCAACCAGGCCGTTTTGCAACCCATCTCAGCACACAACGGAATACGGTGGCAGCCACCACTATCAGCTAAGGGACGGTCCTAAGCAGAGGCACCTTCTCCCTGATTACCAGACTGTTTTCAATCTATCTTTTGGTGCATGTTGCAGCTCAAACAGAGCTCGTTTTCAAGACGCTCTCCCCGCCATTTTCAACACGTTTTCTCCTGTTTCATAGGCTATTTATGTGGCTGATTACAGGCCGCGTTCTCAGCTGTTTCTTAGCTGAGAAACCCACTGTTTACACGTCTGTTGGGCGTCTGATTCTGCTCCCTGTGTGGCCTACCTCTGGGCCATTTTTTGGTCCGGTTTAGAGCTCAAGCAGGTCCTGTTTGAGGGCTGCTCCAGGGCCGCGTGTCAGCCCAAAGCTGGGGCCATCTTCATGTCCGCACTTAGGCTGGTTTGGCCTTAAAACAGAGCCTGCACGAAGGTCACATTCGGCCTTCAAACAGAGCCTGTTTTTGGCTCCACGAATGGTCCTTGTTGATGGGTGTCTTTCAGCCAAGGTGAGGTGTGATGGGGCTTAGTTTTGGTCTATCTTAAGAGTTTCTTTAACAACAAGGGAGGGAAAGGTTCTACCTTTCACTGTTGGGTCCAATCCAAACTTTGGGCTGGCGCGATAGCACCCACCGCTTCCTACTCGTTCTTCCTCTCCTTTCTCTCTCTTTTCTTTCTCTCTATCACTCAAGTGGTGTGGCTGCAAACTCACATTGACTCGGTTCGGTCCGTCTTCCACGGACTGAGTGGGGACAGTGCGCGTTGAGCTCACCAAACGCTCACCCTATCACTCTGTTTTCTCCCTGCTTCCTTCCTTTCTAACCTCTCTCTGTGTGGAGGCTGGGAGGGCTGAACCTTACCTTATATAGGCAGAGAGGGAGAAGGCTGACGGTAGGTGTTATTGCAGCCTCGGGAGACAGCGGTTGCGTCACCGCCCTCCCCATCCTAAAAAAAAATAGAAGTTTTAGACCTTCTGCCTAGCCTCGTGATGGGGAATGGACGGTCCATCTTCATCTCTCTTTTTTCTATGAGCAGGTCTAAACCCTTATATAGTTTTGATTAGGGGACCCATGTGAGTGAAATGGACAGTGTGGATCGTCCAGAAAATGACCAGGGTGCGCCACCTAGAAGCTCAAAGGTCGATTCTTTTAAACAAGGCGTTGGCGGGAACGTTCCTGAGAAATTTGTTTGTAATATGGTTCGGTCAACCGTGGTTTGTCATTAAGTAAACATCCAATACACTTCGTGCATTAGTATTTGAGGTGTACATGCGCCTAGCTTTGGGCCCACCGTGACTCAGGTGATTGATCTTCACCGCTCAACTGTCTTGGGGACCCACTATAAGGGGTCCGGCCTGGTTTGGGGCGGGGCCAAGGTCTAGGTGGGCCGCATCGTACCCTTCAGGGCTGAAATTGGGCTTGAATGGTGTGATCTGACGATCAGGAGAGTTCAATACTTGTTTTCAACGGTTAAGTACGGGTCTACAATGCGGAGATACCGCTGACTTTTGTGGATTGAGCTTTGAAATAATGCCAACATCAGTTGTCTTAAAAATTGATTAGGCTTAAGTCATTCAATCATGTTTACCTTTTTGATTGGTGTGAAGTGCAAGCTGAGCCTTCAGAGCCGTGGCGGATTGTCTCAATGCTGCTTGGGAGATCCCGCTCTTGGCATGTTAAGTTAAATCATTAGGTTGACGGGTCTCGAGTTTTAATAATTGTGGGTTTTAAAAGGTAACACCCGAGTACCAGAGGTATGGGGTGTTACACGTATAGACCCTAACAATACACACAAATGAAAACACATTTCTCTTATATCTCTCTTTCTCTCTCTTGATTTTTCTTTCTGTTTTTATCATGGTATCAAAGCGAAAGGTCCTATGTTCAACTCTCGAGAGCAGCAAATATGCCTCGGTAATATATTATTCTCCCAGTGGGGGTCAGGAATATTAAGTCCGACCAAGTATCCGGGAAATTAAGCCCGACCTATTTATGGTGTGAGTGTCCATCCACCCTCTTCAGTATGTTCCGTGCGGAATTCCCACCCCACACGTGCGGAATATATCACACTATATCAAGTGATAAAGTCCCTTGATATACATTGATACACCACACTCTGACAGCTTAAGCTTTTGGAGTAAATGGTTGTTTGACATGGTATCAGAGAGAAGTTCACGTCTTGAGGGTTAACTTCTTTCTTAAATATATTTTGCATCTCTATTTTGATTGTCACAAAACAAAGATTGCATTTTTTTTTACATGGCTGAAGAAGTAGAAAAATATGATGATCCTACCCGTCATCTACACCTCCATACTTCGATCATCCTGGTATGGTATTGGTATCCCACCTGCTCAGTGAAGACAATTATGCCTCATGGAGTCCAGCGATGCTTCTCGTTCTTGAAGCCAAAAACAAACTTGGCTTCATCGACGGTATAGTTCCTTCACCAGCCTCTGGTTCCTCCTCTGAGGCTCGACAATGGAAGTGATGCAATGTCATGATAATATCCTGGCTACTCAATTCTATTTTTAAAGAAATTTCTAACAGTGTGATACATTGCAAATCTGCTCATGCCATCTGGGATGATTTGAAAGATTAGTATTCCCAAGTCAATGGCCCGCGCCTTTATGAACTTAAACAAGATATTAGTAATCTTGTTCAAGGCTCTTTATCCATCACAACATATTTTGCAAAATTGAAAGGCTTATGAGATGAGTTGTCGGAAATCCAATCCCCGCTTACTTGCACTTGTGGTGCCCGCAAAGAAAATCTGGTACAGCAAGAATCTGACAATGTCCTAACATTTCTTATGGGGCTCAACGAATCTTATGATGCAACTCGTGGACAAATACTATTGATGGATCCACTTTCGAATGTCAGGCGTACTTATGCCCTTGTCATGTAAGAAGAACGCCATCACAACGTTTCGTCTCCACCGCCCATTGAAGGCCTTGCTTTGGCTACCACCAACTATCCACCATGGAAAGATGGTTGATCCGGTCCGCCTAAGAAGTCTCTCAAGTGCACCCACTGTGGGAAAGATGGTCACACTGTAGATCGTTGTTACCGCATCCATGGATATCCACTAGGCCCTCACAATACAAAGTTGGGGACGGGTCCTAAGCACAGTGCTTATCAGGCCTCTAGTTCCGCAATCCCATCCACCAACAACCTACCTTTTACTCCTGAGCAATGCCAACAACTTCTAGAGATTCTCAACAATACTTCTCAGCCCCAATCCATGACTCACCATGTAGGTAGCACTGAGTCTTCCCTGACAGGTAAAATTTCCACCGATCTCTTATGGATTCTTGATAGTAGAGCCATAGACCATATGGTCTGCACAACCACTGCCTTAACCCATTCTACTCCAGTATATGGTCGCAATGTTCAATTACCAGATGGGTCTTATGCCACTATCACACACATTGGTTCTGTCGTCTTTTCTCCCAACCTCATCCTCAAAAATGTTCTTTGTGCCCCCACCTTTCATTTCAATTTGATATTTGTGCGTCAATTATGTAAGACTCTCCATTGCCTTCTCACTTTTTCTGCTGACTTCTGTTTTATTCAGGACCTACGCTCGATGAAGATGATTGGACTGGGAACTGAGTGTGATGGTCTATACTACTTCACTAACACCCGAAGTGCTCATTGTCAGATGGCACACACTACTTCTCAACTATGGCACCGTCGCCTTGGTCATTCTTCTAATAAAAATTTGTCATCTCTTTCTTATAATGTTTCTGAAATTCATAATACAAATTCAGAACCATGTTTTGTCTGTCCACTAGCTAAACAGACTCGTCTTCCCTTTTCCACTAGTTCCATATCTTCTCATGCTCCTTTCCATCTCTTACATGTTGACATTCGGGGAGGATATCGGGTACTTTCTATCCACGGTGCCGAATATTTACTTACCATAGTGGATGATTTCACTCGGTGTACTTGACTTTATTTAATGCATCATAAATCTGAAGCACGTTCTTTTTTGCAATCTTTCATTCAATACATTGAAAATCAGTTCTCCACCACAGTAAAAATCATTCGCAGTGACAATGGTCCTAAATTTAACATGTTCTCTTTCTATGCCACCAAAGGCATTTTGCATCAAACTAGTTGCGTTTCCACTCCTCAATAAAATGGAGTGCCTGAACGTAAACATCGTCATCTTCTCAACATTGCTTGAGCATTGCTTTTCCAAGCCCAAATGCCTAAACAATTCTGGGGGGATGCCATCCTTACCACTGCCTATCTGATTAACCGCACCCCTTCTTCTGTTTTAAATGGTGTCACTCCTTATGAGAAACTACATGGTGTACCACCCACATATCACCATTTACGTGTGTTTGGCTGCTTGTGCTATACGTCCACTCACTCACAAAATTCGTCCAAGTTTGACCCTCAAGCATCTCACTGCCTTTTCCTCAGCTATCATTTTCAACAAAAAGGGTATTGCTGTTCACTCCCCAAGTATAGGGTTGTGATGTAGTAATAAACTCGGTAAGACCGAGGTCGAATCCACAGGGACTGAAACCTGTACGTTTCCTGAAACTAGATAGAAAAACTAGCCTAAGATGCAATCTAAATCAAATAGAATTTCAGAAATAATTGTGGAATAATTATCTAAAAACTTTAAACAATTCAAGGAAGGGAAACTAGGGATTCAGAGGATCCACTTATAGAGATCAGGGAGATCTTATGCCTGCATCAAGGATTATGGGATTAAGTTGAACTTACTTGATCTGGTTTTCAAGAGATGAAAGGTATATGAATTAGAATGGATTCCATCATCTAACCATGCCCAGGCGACAAAGCAAACAACAGGATTAAACTAATTACCAACCAATCAACAGTGCATGAAAGTTAGGAAGGGTACTATCATCCAACCATGCCCAGGAGACGATGGTGAACAACAGGGCCTCCTGATAATCATCAAAAGAGAAAAAGAAATATTCAAAGTCATTGCAAACCCATTGTAATTTCAGTCACAACAGACCATTAAAGACTGAAAAAATATTCCTTTAATAATTAAACCACAATCAAGTTTAATTCACAATTAAATAATTAAATCAACAAATAAAGTCTCCCATCTCAATACAAGCTTCACCTCTTAGCCCTAGCTAAGAGGTTTAGCTACACATGAATGGGCTAAATAAAACAACAAAATAAAAATTAAAAAAAGGAAAGAAAAGAACAAGAAGGAAAGAGAGAAAACCAGCTTCACATTCCAGCCGCTACTTGCTCACATTCCCTGCCTGTGTGTTTCACGTTCAGCCCTCCTGCTCTCCATTTGACGTCCCCTATTCAAGCATACCCTCTTCTCCATGTTCGGAACTCTTTTTATAGCTTTTGGAGTGGTGGAAATCGGATTTGGGAAGCTATCGCATGCGCAGCGAAAGCCTTTTCGCAGCCAAGTTCGGGGCTTCATAACTCTCGCGTTCCTTGCATTATTTCTGTAAAATCAGCGTCTCTTGGAAGTGTTTTAGCTGGCCTACACGATGGACGGTTCAGATCTGCCATATGATCAAAGATGGTGGGCCACAACTGCTTGGAAAGTCCGATTTCGCGGACGTGCGTAGTCTTTCGCACGTCCGGCGCTGACGTGATTGGTGGGCCCCACAGAGGTATTTTCTGGGAAATCCACCCCGTCCATTGGATTCAGGACGGAATTTCGGTCAAGAATGGGTGATTTTGAACGTCCATTGATGCGGAATCAGAGAAGAAATCACCCAACCATCAATTTGAACGTTGCAGGGTAGTCCACTTATGGCCTCTGTATCGTGCACGTGTGCTTGCATGGGTCCAAAAGTTTAACATGGGTTTGAAGAACTCATGGCCCTCTACAATATGGACGGCTTGGATCATTCACTAGGACAATGTGTGGGGCCCATAGGCGTCCGCAAAAACGGACAGCGTCCGTCCGTTACACGGCTTAAAACGGCGACTTTCGTGTTTGGGAAGAAGACGCGTCTGTGAAGAGCTTTTGTTAATTCGGTGCGGCTCGCGTCCGTGAACACGTTGTGCACATACGCTGTACATATGGGGCTGTTATGATCTTCAATCAAAATCCAATCCATTCATTCAATTAGTCCCCCTATTTAAGGCGTTGAGACCAGATTTTAGGCAGCTCCAGTTATCAGGCGGGCCCAGAATCAACGGTTTATGGGCTGACCTGTCAGTTGGGGCACTTCCATAGTGATCCGAGGGTTGAAATTTGATATGTACGGTTAATTTATGGCCCTCAGGCCATATATGAAGTTTTGAGCCAATCAGATGGCGAGAACTATGTGATCTTGCATTTTTCACCAATTTCGGGCCTCTTTAACGTGAATGGCTTGATTTCCTCGGATCCCTGGTGTGTAATTCCATCGATCTTGGTCCCCTGGAGTCCGTCCCTTGCCTTGGGTGTCATCAGAGCGTCAAATCCATAGTTTAAGCACCCTTTTTCAGTTCATGCTTGTAAATACACTCTGCACCACAAACACGATTAAATCAGGCTATTAAACGGTATCATGCTTGTAAATCCATGCAATAAATGGGTCTGATATGCAATATTTGACCCTCAACAATTGCCTTTATGACCTTGCCACTCACAAAACTTTTGTTTCTTGTGATGTCATCTTCTATGAGGAACAATTCCCTTTTGCCTTATCTCCAAACACTTCCATGAACCTTGTCCTGCCCTGTCCCATACTTCCCACTGACGATTCCAATCCTACTCTTCCTGTTTCCATTGATACCTCACACCCCTCATCACCTTCGTCGCCACCACTTGTGCCTCGATGCTCCACTCGCCCCACTCAGCCACCGACATGCTTACGAGACTTTCATGTTGGACAAGCCTTATCGTCTCGCCCCGCTCAATCTTCTTATTCGGCAATGGTTCGTTCTTCAGGTAATCTCTAGCCTCTTTCCAATTTTCTTTCATATACACCATTATCCCCTACTCATCGTGCCTTCACTACCACAATCTTTCTTGCACAAGAACCCACTTCTTTCTTATAGGCCATGGAAGACCCTACATGGCGCGATGCCATGCTGACGCAGGGATGAACGTGATGAGGATAACTACTCCGAATCCACGGAGCTTCTCTGGACTCCTCACAGAGACTTCTCGAATCCACGAGGAAAGAAAACAGAAAATAGAAATAAATTCTAATAAATTCGAAATTGATTAATTGATGAATAAAAACAAGTTTACAACCCTTTAAATAGGGCTACCAAGCAATGGGAAAGAAATTAGAATCAAACTACAACTCAAACTCTTAGAATCCGCGACTTACTATAAATAGTAAACTTACTATTTATAGACGGTCGTGATGTCTACTAGTGCGCAAGGTTTTCGGCCAAAAATAGTAAGTGTCCTATTTGGCTTCACCAAACCGTTCTCCTAATTATTCTAAGCTCTTTTCACGTTGGGCGCAACTCCTAAAGCCCGACGGATGAAGAGTTATAATCAAACTAAAACTTACTATTTATAGTAAAAACGAAATTAAAACAGGAAAACGACCGTCAATCCAGGGGTTTTTCACAATTCCGGGCTGCGCAACCCGGCATAGCAGGGTTGGTTGGCTTCAGTAGCTCGTTCTACCCCAAAATCATATATTTTACGTCAGATAACTCATTCCGGATTGCAAGATACGCCCGATTTAAGGTTCGATGGTCTGGATCACTTCTGTCGTCGACCAGGCCTTTTCTGATCCATCTTGGCCATGTAATTGTCCGCAACCCGCTCTACATCAGTCTTCTCCACTTCAAAAGAACTCGTCCTCGAGTTCTCGTCATGCTCTGGTTCATGATACTCGGTCAGGTCCGCGACATTGAAAGTCTGTGAGATTGCCATGTCATCTGGAAGATCAACAATATAAGCGTTATCATTAATCTTTCGGATGATTGGGACGGGTCCAATCTTCTTATTTTTCAACTTGTTGTACGTCCCGGTCGAAAATCTCTCTTTGCGCAGATGGACCATAACGCGGTCGCCCACCTCGAACACTTTTTATCGCCGATGCTTGTCCGCTTGTTCCTTGTACTTCTCGTTCGAGGCATGTAGCTTGGTCTGCACTTCTGCATGGATGCCCATGATCTTGTCTGCCATATGTTCTGCTGCAATGCTCGTGCCCGGGTGCTTGGGTAGAGGGACCAAGTCAAGTGTGTGGCGAGGCACTCGTCTGTAGATAATTTGGAACGGTGATCTCCCTGTCGAGCGGTTCACCATGTTATTGAATGCAAACTCTGCTTGGGACAAGGACAAATCCCATTGCTTTGGTTTTTTTCCTAAAATACACCGAAGGAGGTTTCCCAATGTGTGATTCACAACTTCGGTCTACCCATCAGTCTGTGGGTGGTATGCACTGCTGAATTGAAGTTGTGTATCGAATCGATTCCATAAAGTCCACTAAAAGTGGCTAATGAACTTCGTGTCACGATCGGAAGTAATGGTCTTGGGGACCTCGCGTAGCCGAACGACCTCCCTGAAAAATAAATTCGCCACGTGTGTTACATCGAGGGTCTTCTTGCATGGGATAAAGTGCGCCATTTTTGAAAAACGATCTACCACCACGAACACTAAATCCATGCCGCGTTGTGTTCGTGGGAGACCAAGAACGAAGTCCATTGATAAATCCTCCCAAGGACCGTTAGGCACGGGTAACGGGGTGTAGAGGCCCGTATTCTGAGATTGCCCCTTGGAGGTCTGACAAACATAACAACGTTGTACGGCTTTTCCCACATCACGTACTAACTGCTGCCAGTAATACCGCTCTTCCACAAGAGCTCGCGTCTTGTCTCGCCCCAGGTGTCCACCAAGGCCACCTCTATGTAACTCTTGAATAATCTGCTCCCTCAGAGAACTTTGGGGGATGCACAATCAATTCCCTTTGAAGTGAAAATCGTCCTGTATATGAAGGTCACTGGGGTGACCTTCTTGACACTTCATCCAAGAATCTTTGAAGTCCTTATCCTCGGCATACAGCTCCTTGAGACAGTCGAAGCCGACTACCTCATTACTCATTGTAACTAGTAGTGATGCACGATGGCTAAGTGCATCAGCCACCTTGTTCTGCTGCCCCGACTTGTGCTTCAGAACGAACGTGAATTCCTGTAAAAACGCAACCCATCTAGCATGCACACGATTCACGTTAGTCTGACTATTAATAAACTTTAATGCTTGATGGTCAGTGTACAAAACAAACTCTCTTTGAATCAGATAATACCGTCAATGTCGCAGCGCCTGAACAACTGCGTACAACTCAAGCTCATAAGTCGACCACTTCTTTCGGGCTTCGCTGAGCTTCTCGCTGTAGAAGGCTACCGGCCTGCCTTCCTCTGATAATACTCCTCCAATTTCGCCGTATGAAGCGTCACACTCAACCTCAAACAATTTGTCGAAATTAGGAAGCACCAAGACCGGTGTTGTAGACAAACGATGCTTGATCTCATGAAAGCTCTTATCAGCTTTATCGGTCCACTGGAACGGTCCTTTTTTCATGCAATCTGTTATAGGCGCGACTATGGTGCTAAAATCTCGTACAAATCGACGATAGAAAGTCGCCAACCCGTGAAAACTCCTCACCTCATGAATGTTTGTTGGGATCGGCCATTCCCTAATAGCTCGCACCTTTTCATCGTCCACACGAATGCCTGTGGACGTTACAACAAATCCTATAAACAATAGGCTGTCAGTTAAAAAACTACACTTCTTCAAGTTGAGGTACAACTTGTTAAGTTGTAGGACCTGTAGCACCTGCCTGAGATGTTTCCTGTGCTCCGCCTCATCCTGGCTATATATCAATATGTCATCAAAATATACTACCACAAATCGGCTAGTGAACGGTTTTAGAACTTGATTCATGAAACGCATAAAAGTACTTGGTGCGTTCGATAGGCCGAAGTGCATGACCAGCCACTCATACAACCCTTCTTTGGTCTTGAATGCCGTTTTCCACTCATCACCGGGTCGAATACGAATCTGATGGTACCCGCTCCTTAGATCTAGTTTAGAGAACACCTTGGCCCCTTCTAACATATCGAGCATGTCGTCCAATCGTGGTATTGGAAACCGATATTTGATGGTAATTTTGTTGATTGCTCGGCTGTCGACATACATGCGCCAGCTTCCATCTTTTTTTGGCGTTAATAATGCTGGTACGGCACATGGGCTCATGCTCTCTCTCAAGAGACCCTTACGGATCAATTCCTCCACTTGCTCCTAAAGTATCTCACACTCCTTCGGACTCATCCGATAATGAGGGCGATTGGGCAGGCTAGCCCCAAGGACGAGGTCTATGTGATGTTGGATGTCCCTCATGGGGAAAATCCATCAGGTAAATCCTCAGGCCAGACTTTTTTGAATTCGTTTATCAACAGTCTTAAACTTGGAGTGATGTTTGAGGGTTCCTCTTCCTCGCCCTTTACTACTACAGCGTATACCTCGCCAATTTCCTTGGATTCCTCCATGAAATCCCGAATGGTCAAGAGAGAACTCCCCTCCACTTTAGAGGCTTCAGGGTGGTTCTCTGGTGCCACAGGGGCAAGGATTATTTTTCGGCTATCCTTGACGAATACATAGACATTATCTCGTCCCCAATGGGTCGCATCACGGTCCGACTGCCAGGGTCGACCGAGTAACATATGACAAGCTTCTATATCGACCACGTCACAAAGTATTTGATCCTTATAATTTTTGCCAATTGAAAACGAGATAGTTCATTGTTCAGTTACCTTAGTCTCATTCACCTTTTTTATCCAGCCAATAGAGTATGGGGAAGGATGTTTCATCGTTGGTAGCCGCAACTTGTCCACCATTACTCTCGAGACGATATTTTCTCTACTACCACTGTCTATGATCACATCACAGACCTTTCCATTGACGGTGCACCGAGTACTAAATATATTGTGTCGCTGTGAATGTAATTCCTTTCGTGGGGCATACAGTAATCGCCTCACAACTAGAAATTCGCCACGATCCTTGCCCGTCACTTCATCGCCACTTACTATTTCTTCAGTAGTTTGTTCATGTTCATCAAAGCGATGGTCTTCTTCTGCGGCCTCATCTTCAGTGCCTCCTTCGTTTATAGTCAAGTGCGCTGTGGGACGTTGAGGACAAGTGTTTGATAAGTGGCCTGGTTAGCCACAGCGGTAACAATTGTTCGACCTTGGCCGATTATAAGGATTTGGAATCCTACTCGGACCTGCTGTTATGGGTGCTGCACGTTGAGGTCTGGATGAGCCGCTCCCCGTATCACGGTTTACGGTTGTAGGAAGTTGAGGTACTGGATCGTTTTCTCGTGGCAGCACTGGATCCTGCGTGGGACCCGTCATGAGGGGTCGATTTGAAGGATATGGACGAGCAGGAGCTCTTGCAAGTTGTGTTTCTGCCCTACCTGCCAATTGAACTGCTTCATCGATGGTCCCGACTGGGTACATCTGAACTCGATCCTGAATTATCGGTCACAACCCACCTATAAATCGTGCCACCTTCTGTGACCCAGATTCTGACAGATCGATTCGTGTAGCCAACCGTTGAAATTCTTCTGTGTAATCTGTGATAGTTCGATTTCCTTGTCTGCAATTTTGATATTGCTGGAATAATATCTGCTCATAATCACTGGGGAGAAATCGTGATCGAAGAAGATGTCTCATCCGTGGCCATGATGAGATGGGTGTCTTGTTCTGGCGGGCTCGTGAGAGTTGTAATTGTTCCCACCATGCAGAAGCACCGGATTTTAATTTAAACGCTACCAATTTTACCCTTTTATGATCTGACACGTCCATGTAATCAAAATATCTCTCTACTTCGGCTAGCCAATCGAGAAAATCTTCTATACGTAATAAACCGTTAAAACTAGGAAGTTCAGCCTTACCTCGATAGTCTCTTTCAGCACGATCTAGATGATCACCTCCATGGATTGGTCGTCGAACAAAACCCTCATTAAGGTCCTCGTCGCTAGAACTTGAATCATCTGGTGTAGCCCTACGGTTTGCCACTGGTAGTGCTCTACGAAAATTGGGGTTGTGTCGTACAGCAACCATGGGTGGTGGAGCACCGCTTAGGGCTCGGGGCGGAAGTAGTGCATCTGCAAGACGGTCGAGAGTTGCCTGCAGCCCTTGCATGGTCAACTGACTCTCCCGGTGGAAAGCTTCCATTCTTTCCGAAAGATAACGAATCCCTGGATCACCGTCCACACGATTTTGATTCATACCTTCGTTGTTTGCCATCGGCCCGAGGAAAATCCTCGCTCTGATACCAATTGACGTAGGGATGAACGTGATGAGGATAACTACTCCGAATCCACGGAGCTTCTCTGGACTCCTCACAGAGACTTCTCGAATCCACGAGGAAAGAAAACAGAAAATAGAAATAAATTCTAATAAATTCGAAATTGATTAATTGATGAATAAAAATGAGTTTACAACCCTTTAAATAGGGCTACCAAGCAATGAGAAAGAAATTAGAATCAAACTACAACTCAAACTCTTAGAATCCGCGACTTACTATTTATAGACGGTCGTGATGTCTACTAGTGCGCAAGGTTTTCGGCCAAAAATAGTAAGTGTCCTATTTGGCTTCACCAAACCGTTCTCCTAATTATTCTAAGCTCTTTTCACGTTGGGCGCAACTCCCAAAGCCCGACGGATGAAGAGTTATAATCAAACTAAAACTTACTATTTATAGTAAAAACGAAATTAAAACAGGGAAACGACCGTCGATCCAGGGGTTTTTCGCAATTCCGGGCTGCGCAACCCGGCATAGCAGGGTTGGTTGGCTTCAGTAGCTCGTTCTACCCCAAAATCATATATTTTACGTCAGATAACTCATTCCGGATTGCAAGATACGCCCGATTTAAGGTTCGATGGTCTGGATCACTTCTGTCGTCGACCGGGCCTTTTCTGATCCATCTTGGCCATGTAATTGTCCGCGACCCGCTCTACATCACATGCGCACTGAGATTGATGCCCTCGAACTCAATCACACTTAGACTCTCATAATGCTACCTCCTGGAAAGCGACCCATTGGCTGTAAATGGGTCTACAAGATCAAATATCATCCTGATGGTTCTATCGAGCATTACAAAGCTCGCTTGGTCGCTAAGGGCTACAACCAAAAGGAAGATATTGACAACACTGAAACCTTTGCTCTCGTTGCCAAGATGGTTACTGTTCGTACCCTTCTTGCCCTTGCCTCCACACAAAATTGACACCTTCATCAACTTGACGTCAATAATGCTTTCCTCCATGGAGACCTCGATGAAGAAGTCTACATGCAATTCCACCAGGCTTCGGACGAAAGGGGGAGACCAGAGTTTGCAAACTCACTAAATCCTTGTATGGCCTCAAACAAGCTTCGAGGCAATAGTGTGCTAAATTCTCATCAACTCTCATTAATGTAGGATACAAAGCAATCTAAGGCAAACTACTCACTTTTCGTCCAATCATACAAGGACACTTTCACTGTTATTTTAGTATATGTGGATGATATCATTATTGTAGGATTGAAACAAATTAATAATCTTAAGAAATATTTGAGTGACTGTTTTAAACTAAAAGATCTGGGAATTTTGAAATATTTCTTGGGAATCGAAGTAGTACGCTCATCAAATGGCATATTCTTATCACAGATGAAATATGCACTTGAGATACTAGAAGATACAGGCTTTCTTGGACCAAAACCTGGAAACTTTCCTATGGAGCAAAATATTGTACTTAATGAAATTGACGGAGAACTCATTCAGGACCCTTCATCATACAGACGGCTAGTGGGAAGGCTAATCTATTTGACAATCACAAGACCAAATCTATCATATGCCATACACGTGTTGAGTCAGTTTATGGATAAGCCACGAATTCCTCACTTAGATGTCGCTCATAAAGTTTTTCGATATCTTAAGCAATCATCGGGACAAGGGATCCTCCTCTCAGCCTCTGGTGAGATTCAACTACACGCCTACTGTGATGCAGATTGGGCACGTTGCAGGGATACCCGACGTTCGGCCATTAGCTATTGCATTCTTCTTGGGGAATCTTCCATTTCTTGGAAAACTAAGAAACAAACAACAGTTTCTCGCTCCTCAGCAGAAGCAGAATATAGATCCATGGCTTCCACATGTTGCGAGATTACTTGGTTGAAATGTTTGTTGACATATCTTAATGTTATACATCAATATTAGTCCGCCAAATTGTATTGTGACAACAAAGTAGCTATTCACATAGCCTCGAATCCAGTGTTCCATGAACAAACAAAGCACATAGAAATTGTCCGCCACATTGTTTGAGAAAAGCTCCAGAGCGGCATTATTCGGACAGTCTCACTACAGGAAATTGCTCTTTTACCGACGACATAATTTGTCGTTATTTTATCTTTTTTCCTCGGTAATGATTATTACCAACGAAATTTGTCGTTGGAAAGATCGACACAATAAGAGCGTAGCTAAAGGCTTTTCCCGACGAAATATGACTTCGTTGGCAATGATAAAACAAATACCGACAACTAAAATCGTCAGCCAAACATGTTACTTTTGGTAGGAACTTAATCGTGAGCCAAACAATAATTCGTCAGTATAAGCCCACTTGGGACAATGCAATTCAATTATCTTCTCAGCAAGTTGGGTGTATCGAACATCCACTTCAACTTGAGGGGGAGTGTTAAGGAAGACCGCCGTGATTCACGGCAACAATCAAGCAAGGGACAAACAGGCGTTCATTTAGGGATTCACCAACCTCAGAATGATTGAAATTGACAATGTTCTCCTACGCTCCATTCCATATGTTTATCAATCTCATTCAATGCTTTGTCTCACCAATACATGTATAAATAGCACTGCATAGACCCTAAAAATACACACAGAAATGAAAACACATTTCTCTTATATCTCTCTTTCTCTCTCTTGATTTTTCTCTCTGTTTTTATCATGCTGAAACTAAAATGTAGAGTAGTAATGGTCTTTCAAGGATAGGCGGCACTAGCAATAATAGATTTTGCAGGTACTTCTTAATCTTGTTGAAAGCAGGCTGATAGTCATTATTTCATTTCTTTAGATTCTTTCAAAGCAACTTGAAGATGGGTTCATAGCTGGGTGTTGGCTAGGCAATGAAGCAACTAATGTGTTGGATTTTTGTGAATTGAGACGGTGTTTGAATTTTTCTTAGTCCAAAGCCTCTTGAGGTCTTCGAGACGCCTTCGATGGTCTGAAACTTGACAATTGTGTCTTTCACACAGACTTTCATTTTCTTATTCATCATGTGAACAAGGCTATCATAACTTGTTGATATGTAGCTTCAGCATTCTTCGACTTGAAATTTGCTCATCCTGCATTGACACGCACAATCCACATAGCTTTTTGTGGCCCATTTCAAACAGAAATTTGTGAATTTTTTAGGGTTTATTGCATAAGAATCTAGATTTTTAGCATACGGTGATTGGAACGCTTCAGGATTTGTGCCCGTATGTAATGGGCCTCGGCCCAAAAGACAAAACATGTCATGTGGTCCAAACGATTTATCTTGATCATTAAATCAAGGGACCCATGATGCTGAATGTGATATGTTACCAACTTGATTCAACCATCCATTTACTTCACAACAGCGCCTACAAATCAGGTGTGTGGCCCAGTCCATTCAACATGGGTACAAATCAGGTGTGTGTGTGTGCATGTGTATAAATAAATAATTTTTTAAAAAAAGAAAAATAAAAGAAGAAGCATGCACTCAACATTCAATATAAAACACACATTCTCTACAAAATCCGACGTGAAAATAACAGGCCGCATCCAACTTATTAGGACAGTCTACCCAGATCGGCAGGTACTTGAGTTAGCCAAATAGATTTAAACTAGTCCAAGTCCAATTTCTGAACCTTTTCTTTAATTTGGATCAACCATGTTGGCCCCAGTAAAATATCGGTAGTGTCACCCAACTTTCAAGTCGAGTCACTGGGAGAATCGGTACTTCCCAGTGACTGATTGAATGACGTGCATTCATGTGTTCTAGCGATTGAATGACGTTTGTTAGGCCACAATGGTGTAAGAAGACCCATCTACACATCATGGGTCCAACCGGTCGATGCCCCGATCCAGACAAACACAACCAAACCCAGCCCAGAAGAACCTAAACCTGACTGGATTTAGGTCCAGGTCTTCACATATGTTATCAAGACCCAAATGCAGCAGTTCTTCTTTTCTTCAGGCAGATCCAGACTTGTAATAATAGATATTTGGCAAGTAATATCCAAAACCGAACAAACAATCAACTTGATAATGGCATCCACAGACTCATAGGAATCACTGACTGAGAGTCGCACTAATAACACAAAGGGAAGTAGGTTATACATACAACTCATACTTCACTCACTGAATCCCATTAATAACAGAGAGAGAAGCAGGTTACAATACAACTCAAGCTTGCACTATCAAATGTTGTTTTTAATCATATACAAAGTATCTTCTCTTACTTGACATACTTAGTGAACCAGGCCAACATGTCCTGACGCGCTTCTTCTGCCTTCTTCACAGCTGCTTCATCATTAACGTCATACCTTGTCGTCCATCCATGTGCCACCCCCGGGAAGATCTTCACAAAAGAATCCACCTGTGGAAAGGCCAGCAGTTTTCAGCCATTGATCAGTAGAATCGTATGAATGCAATTTCTGGAAGTGATAGAATGCCATGAATGCAGTGATTGATATCAAGCTAACACTACATATGTAGATTCACTACTTCAAGATCAGGTCGGGACACTAGTCAGGTAGGCCATGTTTAACTGAAAAAAAAGAAGAAAAAAAAGGCATGATTGTTAAAAACCGGCTGAATTTTCCTAACCCATCCACTTATTTTTAGTATCATGGCATACCTACTGAGTGAACCATCTTTATCCTTAGGTGGTAACATCTACACGTTGAGTTCCACCTGATGAACGGCTTGGATACTTCACATCTGCCTTGCTGGCACATCTGGTTGCATGTGCTGACTTGGACACTCATGTGGACTTAGCAAAGCTCATATAGACTAGTGGTATTCAAGCAAATTGAGATTTAAGGCAAGGGGATAGATTGATTTTGCACATATGGAGCTGTTTTGTACGAGAATTCTTCAAAACTAGTTAAAGGGGAAAGAAATCAGCATCTAAGGCTTAGGTGCACATATGGTACATTTTGTAGAAGGTACTGAGTACTGATCGTACAAAAAAGCAAATTTGTGTGCATGGTGATGGAACTAAGACAGACAATCAAATGGCCATCTCTTGGATAAACCTTTAGCCCAAAATCTGCCTTTGGAAGTTCATAACTGTCTGATCCATGACCAGCCTTCTGAAAGATTAAAAAATGTTCAGAGCAAAGACCGGGGAAAGAATATGTAGACAGAATGGCACGTGTCCCATCCATAAGGTATAGGGGAAGCAACTCAGGCCAGTTGGGTCAGGTTGAGGGTCAACCCGAGCTGGAACCAACCTCAAGAGGACCCAACTTGCAACCTGACCTGACCTGAATTCCTCTGTACTAGACCTTAAACCACCCAACCAAATTTCAAACTCAGTTGAAGTTTTCCAAGTTCGGTCAGTTGGTTCAACCCAAACCCAAGTTGCAGCCCCGATAAGGTGGCATATGAAATCATTGGTCTGGATTTATCGACAGATCAGCCAATGTGCACCGCTTCCAGCCTTGAACAAATGCCTGGTTAGTTCTAGTAAAACTTAATCACAAAGACACGTGTTTCAGTTTTATGGAGAACACAATGAAGTTAATAGTGACCAATTGTGTATGTGTAAATATCTGTTTTTACATTTCTGTATTTGGGACTTGTTCGGAACCACACCCGATCAAGGTTATTTGATTGCAGGTCACTCCAGTATAAGGTATGGAAACTGGCAGAGGGTATGCTACTTCCTCCAACACGTTGTATGCTAGGGCGGAACCACACCCACACACTCACTCCGTAGTGGGATTTCACCACCTATGGGTACTCGAACCCTTGACCTGGTGTTGAAACTTTTGTGAGTCTACCACCGGGGCAAGAGTAAAGACCTAGAAGTATATGCAATACAGCAATCTACATTTGAAATAATGTTATAATTATAGATCTGGCACGCATACTATTATCTTCTTGGCTATTGCATAAATCAAATTACAAATCTCTACACTCTAAATATAAATTTAGGTTTGATCTTAATAAAACACCTAGAGATCCATAATTTCAGGTCGCAAACAAAAGCAATCAGGATTGAAAACGACCCACAATGAGGATTACGAAATTCAGAAGGGAAAATGTCGGGTATTTGGCTGTTTAGGCAACACTGCTTCTGATCAAGTTCCTTATGTGGGTAAATGGGTAAAAGTCTGAATGGGAGAGGTCTGCAGTGTTGTGGACCCAGATTTTCTTTTTAGGGAAATGTGTTTTTTGGGGAAATTCATATACAAAGGGAATACTAGATAGTATTTTCATTTCCACAAGGGACCTATGAAAAATCCTTCAAAACCCTCAAAGCACCAGTGTCAGATGTGCGTCATGGGACACAACATGGGATCCATGTGGTATAGAAACTCAGCAGTTCTAGGGCTTAGCCACCTCCACTAGGGATCGATACCAGGACCTCAAGTGTTGAAACGAGGTATCTCCACTCAGTCTACCAATTGAGCTATGGATCAGGGTGTTTGGTTTAGCATTCATTTTAGAGGATAACCAGACAGTTGCTACAAATACTACAGCACTTGGATTCTTCAAATCCATCAAAGCAATGTTTAGAGATGAAGAGACATGGATATTGGGTACAGAATAAATGTCTGATGCAGCTTGGCAGTAACCAATATTTTATGTCGAAAAATAGTAAATGATTATATATTCAGAACTTAATAAAAATATGTTATAAATATTTTCGTAATACATACATAGATGTGTCAACATACTTTGACATATGGAGTGAGTTTGACAACTAGAGCCATACAAAGCACCCGTACAAGAGTAAACTAGACAAAATATACTGATGGCAGATGATATAGCATGCTGAGTGCTCAAAGCAGATGATATAGCATGCCAACTTCCATTCATCTGTATTGAGATTGGAAATGGTTCCAGTCTATATGAAGGGGCTGAGTGATGCGGACATCAGTGGTGCACCACTTAGATTGTAACAGAGGAGGCGTCACCGACAGAGTACCGGAGTGGAGGAGTTGATGTAAATGGACGTTGGGTCCATCAGACCCATTTTCTGACACGCTATGAGTGCAGGAGCGGCATGACCGCACCTTGACCATAGATCCACGGGTCGTATTTCACACCCTACTACACGGATGTTTTAATTTCAGATGTTTTTTTTGTTCTTTTTCTTATTTCAGGGATTTTATTGCACTTTCTTTACTTTTCATCTTTTTTTGTTATTTTCTTGTTTTCAGGGGCTTTAGTGCACTTTTATTTTTTCCATAGCTTATATATACGTTGTGAGAAACTCTATTTTCATTATTATTGAATGAATAGAAATTCGTCTCTTTTCTTCATCTTTATTAAAGAGATTAGGGTTTCAGGATGGGTCCTTGGGTGTTGAGAATTCCGCCCCGATTTCAGGTTTCCTTCTTTCTAAGATCTTCGAGGTGTAGGAAAAGGTAAGAATCATCCTTTTTCTTTTCTTTTGACGACAAAAGGACCTATACCTTCTTCATCTCGAACCCCTCATCCTTCATCCCTTTCGTTCCTCTCTGGATATCCCCTTTCTAGTTCGAACGGAAAAGAGAGATGATTAGTCAGTAGAATCAGATCCAAGCTTAATCGTGGACTGACTTATACTATATCTGGGATATCCTCATATCCCGAAGTCCTTCCTTTTTACTGTTTACGTGATCTTATGCTAAGGGTCATGATCCTGACAAAATAACCTTATCTTTGTATTGAGATTTACGTAATCTCTTTAATTGAAAACAGTTAGTTAATTGGTGTATTTATTTAAAATTTCTTTAACCTGATTATACATGCATATAGGGTTAGGTCGTTATAAGTCCCTGCATCACCGAGTGATATCCACGACATTTCACCAAAACAAATGATCATGCATAAGGGGGAAAAAAAATGTTTAGCAATTGTAGTTCTAAAAGCTTGGAGATCCCTCACCTCAGCTTTCGCAGATAAAGCTTCCTCAAACTGTTTCACCAGCTTTGGTGGAGAAACGTTGTCATTCTCGGCTCCAAGTATGGCGATGGGAGTTTCAACCTCTGAAAATGAATAAATCATTATTTATAAGATATAAATGGCAACAGATTATTAAAAAAAAAAAAGAAAAAAAAAAGAAAATCTCAAGTGAATCAGCATTCAACAAAAGCACGGGAGCTCAATGAAATTTACAAATGCTCTGAAGTACCGGAATATGAATACTATCCTCAGGTAATGAGTTTCTACAAGTGGGGCCCATCGTCTGGTGATCCCGACAATTATCTGACAGGCCACACAAACCACGTACCAAAAATCTCCCAGGCCCATCAGATCAGTGATCTAATCATAAGCCCCACAAGCGCAACCTCAAGACGCAAAATGTAGAAATATTCTTACAACCATGATCATCTGATTCCTCTGACTCGCAAGTGTTTGAGAAACTAGATGCTTGCCTTTAATATCATCAACAGTGACAAATGAAGGATGACAAAGCACTGCAGCATTGATGAGACGGTGCTTCCCTAATTCCACCACTACCTTCGCTGAAAAAAAGACGCAGGAAGTTGAATGTTAGCCATGAGTAACAGTAATACTTAACAAATAAAATAATAATAGTATTTTTAATGGGGCACTATAGCTCGCTGATGGGCTAAAATACTCCACAGAAGGAAGCTTATCTCAATGAAAGAGGACAAGAAAATCTCACCACCCCAGCAAAAGCCCGCAGCCCCAATTGCAGATACTTCTTTACTTTTCAAAGCTGCAACAACTGCTTTCGCATCTTCAGTTCCTTTATCCTGTAAGAATGTTATAAGGTGTTGGATGCTGAATTCTTATCATAATATTGCAATTAATCATAGCAAAAGGATGCATCATTGAAGGAATGAATACAGATAGCTGTGCCATGATAGGTGTATTGCTCAAGTTACTGACACTGAAAAGCAAAATGCCTCTAGGTTAACAAATAAATGACTCTTAAACCCACCCACCCCCCAGTGCTACCACTTGAATGCGCCTTGAACCAAGAACGAACTCCAAAACATGCCTGGAAGAATGCTATAGCAACGTCTTCAAATAGCAGCCAATATCAGCATGAGAAAAATCAAGGGACCATTTGGATTACTTCATGTCCAACACTGGCACTTTTAGAAAGAAAAGCTATGCATATCTGATGCATTAAAGGGTAACAAAAGTGAATGCTACTACGATATATGGACATCATGAGTTCAGGATATGCACAGTGAGACATCTCTACCATACATGCAACAGTTTTGAACAGTGATCAGGACTGTAGGTTTGGTAGACCATGGCTTGATGGCCCATCTAATGAGAAGCTTGGGAAAGGGGGCAAGTCACTCAAAATGGAGAAATGGTCCACATGCAATGGAAAAACTCACAAAACTTAATGGTTATTATTGTCCCATTACTGAAATAATTGCCACTAGCTGATCCACCAAGTGGCCCACCAGATCAACAGTCCCAATCACCACACATGCTCATCACACCTGATGCACATTTCTGGCCAAAATTTTGCGAAGCTGGTGGCAGATATGTAGGGATTCCCCTGCTAACAGGATAGTGGGAGATGTTGATGTAGAGTGGGTCGCGGACAGTTTCATGGCCAAGATGGATCAGAAAAGGCCCGGTCGACGACAGAAGTGATCCGGACCTTCGGACCTTAGATCGGGCGTATCTCGCAATCCGGAATGAGTTATCTGACGTAAAATATATGATTTTGGGGTAGAACGAGCTACTTTAGCCAACCAACCCTACTACGCCGGGTTGCGCAGCCCGGAATTACGAAAAACCCGTGGATCGATGGTCATTTCCCTGTTTTAATTTCATTTTTACTATAAATAGTAAGTTTTAGTTTGATTATAACTCTTCATCCGTCGGGCTTTAGGAGTTGCGCCCAACGTGAAAAGAGCTTAGAATAATTAGGAGAATGGTTTGGTGAAGCCAAATAGGACACTTACTATTTTTGGCTGATATAACCTTGCGCACTAGTAGACATCACGACCGTCTATAAATAGTAAGTTTACTATTTATAGTAAGTCGCGGATTCTAGGAGTTTGAGTTGTAGTTTGATTCTGATTTCTTTCTCATTGCTTGGTACCCCTATTTAAAGGGTTGTGAACTCGTTTTTATTCATCAATTAATCAATTTCGAATTTATTAGAATTTATTTCTATTTTCTGCTTTCTTTCCTCGTAGATTCGAGAAGTCTCTGTGAGGAGTCCAGAGAAGCTCCGTGGATTCGGAGTAGTTATCCTCATCACGTTCATCCCTGCGTCAGATGTTAGGTAAATGGTACCAGGTGCACCAATCCATGTATGTGACCTTTTCCCTAGATAATGTTTGCCGGTTTTATTAGACGAACTATATGGAACACCACCCTCAACTTTGCACAATATACATGGGTCTTCAATTCTAAAAAGTGGGCTCATGGTTCAGCAATCAGACAACTGGTTTGTTACATCCCAACTTCATTGGACCATGCCTCGGAAGTAACACAGGTTGCAAGATCCTACCCACCATGCCTGGACCTTTTTCAGTTGAATGCTGAGCACCAAAAGGCAAAAGCATTCCATTTCGGTTGAATGAGCCCATCCATACAGAAGCAAAGTTCGGTGAGTTTGCTTGTATCAGTGCAAGAATCTCTTCATCCATATAATGCACAAACAATCATGCAACAATGCATGCACACATGAAGATATACGTGCAAGTATATGCTTTGTTAACCTACATAAGCATACATACCATACACACAACCAGGCAATCATGCATGCAGGCATGAACCATACATTCATGAATGCTTCCCTAACCTAAGATAAAGAGACATGCATCCAGAAATAACCATACGGTCATGATGCATGTGTGTATGCATACCATGTGTGCTTTGTTAACCTAAATAAATATTTTTCAAATGAAAAGAAGAAACAAAAGCATAATGCTCGTTATAATCAATCATCAATAAGAGACCTTTCGATTCAAAAATTCAACAATAAACTTTAAACAAAGATATGAGAGAGAGAGAGAGAGAGAGAGAGAGAGAGAGAGAGAGAGATCAGAAACCAACCGTTCCATGATCTTTTAGCCACTCCACCATGGGTCTCTTAGGATCATTGGGATTGTACGGATCTCCGTAAAAGAAGTCAGGAACCACCACATAGAAACCAGACACTGCAATTTTATCTGCGAGCTTCCTTTATAGTAAAATGTAGGTAATATTAGCTTTAAAAAATTAACAAAAAAAAAAGTTTCTTACATACACTGGGCCTAGCATTCCATTGGGCCTATTTGGATAGGAGGAATCCAAGGTGAGGATGTGGAAAATTGGAATCATGATTTTCAAATCACAATAAAAACAGGGAAATTGTATTCTTGCAATACAAACAACGGAAAATAGTTGTTTTGATGAAATGGTAATCATGGTTTCCCTTCGAAAAGAAATCCACAATAAATTCTAGAGAAGGTTCCCCACCGTTTCTTGCAATCCAAACAGTGGGAAACAGTGAAGGTGGGGGAAAACGTAATCATGATTTCCAAACCACAGTAAATGGAGTGGAATTGGAATTGAGGACTCCTTTGTGGAAAACAGTGATTTTCTGCAAAAGTAATACTTTTCCTGCAGATTCCTCTCATGTTTGGAGTCCAGAGTGTTATGATCCGTCCACAACCATCAGAAGATTTTCATTGCCAAGAGATGGCATCTAAGAGAAGCTGAAAGAATCTTTGAACTAGGACGTAGAGTGGGAGAGTAAATATAAACATAGATTGGATTATACCATTATTATTATTGGTTTCACAAAGTAGCATGTTCACTCCCCAAGTATAGGGTTGTGATGTAGTAATAAACTCGGTAAGACCGAGGTCGAATCCACAGGGACTGAAACCTGTACGTTATCTGAAACCAAGCAGAACTAGAACTAGACTAAGATGCGATCTAAATCAAATAGAATTTAGGGAATAATTTGTGGAATAATTATCTGAAACTTAAGTAATTCAGAAGGAAGAAACTAGGGATTCAGAGGATCCACCTGTAGAGATCAGGGAGATCTTATGCTTGCATCAGGAATCATGGAAATTAAACTGAACTTCCTTGATTTAGGCTTTACGAGATGAATGGTATATGAATTAGAATGGATTCCATCATCTAACCATGCCCAGGAGACAAAGCAAACAACAGGATTAAACCAATTACCAACCAATCAACAATGTATGAAGATCAGGAAAGATACTGTCATCCTACCATGCCCATGGAGCAATGATGAACAACAGGGTTTCCTGACTTCATAAACATAAAAAGGGAAAAAAAAAAATACTCAAAATCATCGCAGATCCATTGTAATTTCAGTCACAACAAACCCTTAAAAATAACTGAAAGTATTCTTTTTAATTTGAACAAAAATCAATATTAGTCCATCTAAACAATAGGTACAAGCAAAGTTTCTCCCATCAGACTACAAGCTTCACCTCTTAGCCCTAGCTAAGAGGTTTAGCCACACATGGGCATGATGCGGCTAGATTTAAAATAAAAAGAGAAAGAATAGAGGAAGAACCAAATTTCTCTCTTTCAGCTCATGTACTCCACGTCCTCTTCTGCTGCTTCCTCAGATTTGTCTTCTTTCCAACCGCTGCCAGCAAACCAAGCCACGTCCAGCACTCTTTCTTCTTTTCTTCTCTTTTTTTATTTTTTTCTTCCTTTTCTCCTCACGCTGCCAGACGACCCAAACTCTTCCTCTCCTCCTCACGCTGATCCCGTTCAAGCCTCCCAGAATGCCTCCCTCTTCTCTCTCTCTTTTCCTTTTATAACAGCAGCAGGAGAGGGTGGCGGCTGGCTGTATACGCACGGCAGCTTCCGTAGCGGATTCGGTTGACGCTCTGCGCAGCTCTCTTTACGCAGCCAAGAAGATGAGCGGAACACAGCCCACTTCAATTGTATCTTTCCAAAAAAAGCAACGTCCCTTGGGGTTTTTTTGGATGAGGTACACGATGGACGGTTTGGATTATCCGTCTGACCGCAGACAGAGGGCTACAACCGCCCGGATTTCCCGGACGGTCTCGGATGGGCGTAACAGGGGGTGCGCTGGTGCTTGGTGGGGCCCATAATCAGCATCTGTTAGGGAATCTACTCCGTCCATTAACTTCGTGACGAAATTTCTGGTGGAGGTAGATGGTTTTGGAGTGCTTTTGATATGGCCCAACTGCTGAATCTTACGGCCGTCTAATCTGCTTTTGAACGGCTGAAGTTCTCCCCTCGCAGTCTTTTGCGATTCTGCCACCTAGGCAGTAACAAGAGGTGTCATGAGGATCTGCTGGACCGTCCGGATTGGTCCGTACAAACACGATGATGGCCCACAATCGCCAGCCGCGAACTCTGTTTGCGCGCTGGAAGGACTTTGAATCGGAGAGGGAGACATCGGTCAGCGTGCGCTGACCGACTCTGAAGAATACAGTGCACGGCTGGTGCACTTATGTACCATGCACACGTGATGCACATGCGGTCCCACGAAGATGTTTGTGAGAAATCCGCTCCGTCCATCCGTATTGTCAGCTCAGTTAACGCGTTGAGACCAATTTTCAAGTACATCTGGATAGCGGGCGGGCCCAAAATCAATGGTTTTATGGGCTGATATGTCTGTTGGGCCAATTCCACAGCGATCCAATGGATGAAATTTTACGTGTACGGTTCATTTATGGTCTTCAGGCCACGTATGGAGTTTCGAACTGATTGGATGGTGGGAACCTTATGATCTTGCATTCTGGACACTTTTCAGGCCGCTTGAGCTTCAATTCCTCGATTTTCTTGGATCCCTGGCGTGCAAATCTATCGATCTTGGTCTCCTAGGGTCCGTCGCCTGCCTTGGTGACTTCAGACTGTTAAATCCATGCTTTTAGTACCATTTTTCAGTCCAAGCTTGTGAATACTTTCTGCATCGCAAACATGATTAATTTAGTCCGATAAACAGTACTATGTTTGTAAATCCAGGTAAAAACTGGAGTCTGATATGCAATATCTGACCCTGAATATAGGACAAGTGACCGTCACCGCCTTTATTGTGCACATTCTTCTAAAAGGGTGCTGTGCACATGTCACACTCCAATGCTTCATGGAAGTGGGTGAGACATTCCTGGATTGGTTTCTTTTCTAAGTTTTTTCTCTAAACTGCACATAGCTGCAACGTAAGGTCAATATTAAGCATATGTTTTTATAACTATATTTACCATAGGTTTTTAGGATCTTACCATTATCAAGGGAGCTTTTATATGGAAATTCAACATTGCCCATATAATTAATTATGTGGCCTATTATATAACCTATAATCATTGTATGACAGTTGATCACCCTTCTATATCGAAATTCAACTCTTTTCATGAATTGCTCGCGAGGTGGCCTTTCAAGTGATGACAGGGTCACTCTTTCTGATTCGCTCCTGGAAATGCTCCCTTTTTCCTAGTGGAAATACCACTCTTTCATGAATTGCTCGTGAGTTGGCCTTTTCAAGTGATGAAAGGGTCACTCTTTCTGTTTCACTCCTGGGTATGCTCCCTTTTCCTATTCTAGTGCATTTTCTGGCTCAGTAAAATTGGGTGTTAACTTTCGAAAAGAAAAAAATTATTAAATGAAAACATCAGTATCAGACTGAATAAAAACAAATGGTTGGATCCAATAACATTATTTTTTAGGGTTCCTTGAGTGAGAGTCAAATTCCAAGTTTTGAACTCCTGATTCGAGGTCCTACAAAATGGTGGGCCTGATTCAAGGTCCTACAAAACAGGGGGCCCGATTAATACCATATTTTTATACTATTCAAGTAGTTGTTTCTTCTTCTTTTTTTGGATCAACAACAATAATTTAATTGATAAGATGATGAGAGGAACCTATCAACCATTAAGGCAATGAATAAGAGGTTCCGATGCATAGAGAACGGATAGATGCCTTCCTCAGCAAGAGAATTCACTAAGGGTCTGTTTGGATTTGTGGAAAGGAAACACTGTTTCCCATGAAACTAGCTTTACACTGTTTGTAAAGCCTTTGTATGTGGCAAATGAGGCTACCCACTTCCTCATGTTGCTGGTAGGAAAATGGATTTCTCACTAGTTAAACTTGCATGTGCCACCATCCATCTTCAATCCTCTCACATGTTGCTGCATGAGACACTATAAATCTTCCCTTGTGCCCAACATGTACCACTATGCTACATGTGACAATTTGCCACATGTGCTACAGTCCATTCTCGCTTGCCCCCCACATGCAAAGCATCCCACATGTGCCACAACGTGCGTCTACGTGTTGACATGCACATATCCCACCATCTAGCTTCAAGCACCTGACAGGGCAAATGTGTCAATTCATCACTCGTGCCACATGTGCCAACATCCAACTTCAAGCGCCACATGTGCCAACATGCCTTGTATGCTACATGTGCTATCATCCATCCTCAAGCATCCCACATGTGTCACATGTTCTAATCTTGGGCATGTTAGTAACTACGAGGAAAATTTTCCCCGTAAAATTTTGTTTTGTCACATAACAACTTCGGAAATGTGCCCACATTTTCTAGGAAGATCTCGTTGAAAAATGTAGATATTTATGGACGGTGGGCCCTCTCCCTGGACCATGGGCCTTCTCTCTCCAGACCATGGGTTGTCTCTTATTCTCTTGTTATTTTTCTTACTAAGTTTTTTGTTGTTTTCCTATTTTGCCCTTGGTTTCAAGGATATTTTATGTAATTTGGGACGTCACTTAATAATTTTTTATTTTTTTAAAAAGGATGTTGGTCATCCAGCCCCAGTTAGAGTTTTTTCCTTCTCCCAAAGGCTTTTTTTCTCTTTGACATTTTTTTCTTTTTTTTTTTACACACGCACACACACCACCACACACTCACGCCATGGTGGGATTTCACCACCAATGGGTACTCGAACCCTCAACCAGGTGTTGAAACTCCTACCACTGGAGTAAGAGTAAGGACCCTCTTTGACATGGTATCAAAGCATAAAAGCTCCGAGGGTTTTCTCCCCTTCCTCCCTTCTTGATCTCCCTCTCTCTCCTCTTTCTTCTTTTCTCTTCTGTTTTTTTTTCTTCTCAGATTTTTCTCAGTCTGAGAGTCATTGCAACCTAGTCAGCGATTGAAAGTGATTAACAGGGGATCTAGTGGCAGTTTCTAGTCTAGCGATTGAAAGATTTGCTAGATATTTTCGTTTGGACTTTTTTTTGTTCTTTCCATCCTGATTTACAGCGATTCTTTTGTGGCCAACAATCAAGCATTTAAGACTTGTTTTCCTTTTTGAAGATTATCAAGATTTGTTGATACTTAATGACTTGAGCCATATGATCCCTTCTCCTCTTTGGTGGTTTGGTTTGAAGCTACGAGGATTGGAACCTTTTTTTAAAAAAAGAAAAAATTTAGACTGCCACAAGCTATAGCTGGTTATAGTAGTTCTTTTTTTCTTTTTAAATTTTTCTTTTTAAATTTTTTTTAAAGGTTAAAATATGGCTTCATCACTAATATCTAAGATAGTTGATCCCAAAAACTCCAAGATGGAGACGTTGATTGTTCATTATGAGAATCTTGAGTTGCAAAACTTTACGTCCAGCAATTATCTTCAATGGTAAAAAAAACTGTTAAGATGATTGTTGGAGGAAAACAGAAGTTGAGATATATAGATGGCAGTACATCAGAACCTCCTATGATTGATCCTAAGATGGGGAGTGAAATCAAACAACTTGTTAGTTACGTCTTGGCTCCTGAATTCTATGGAACCAAAAGTTTTAACTTTTCGTTTGTCCATTGCGCATGAGATTTAATTGACTACTTACGAATTATATGTTGATCAGAATAATTTAATCCACATTTACAATATTTATCAAGGGATTAGTCATATGAGACGTGGAGAGATTAGTGTCTAATTATTGTACTAAGATGCATGCTTTGTGGCAGGAATTGTCTTTCCTGGATGATTTTCAATTTGTTTGTTCTACAGATACAGAGGCATTAAAAGACGTGTTGAGAAGGAAATGGCATTTGAAATGTTGGCATGTTTAAACCCTAAGTTTGGGCATGTTTCGAGCTACGATTCCTAATTCTCCTTCTTCACCTTCACTTACCAGTGTATATACCTTGCTTTTACTAGATGACAAACGTTGAATAGCTTGGACCAACTGTGGTTGAGAAATCTGGCCTATTGACAGGATTCAAAATTTTTGATAATATTAATGCTGGCTGAGGTCATGGTTGTAGTATTGGTTGTGAGAGTTGTACGGATAGTCAGTGCACACTCACTGTAGTAGATACGGACATATTGTAGATAATTGTTGGGTCTTTCATGGTTGACCTTAAGGCCGAGTCATTAATTCTACGGCTATAGATGATTAGGATTCTTAAGATATTATTGGGACTTTGTACCATTGGCAAATTCACTTGTTTTCCATCAGCTAGTGATGGGCTCATCTCTCAGAAAGTGAGTATTAGGTCTCTCATTTCTCTTTTTATTTTTCTTTTATTTTTCCCTTGATTATAAGGGTATTTTATGTAATTTAGGACATCACTTAATACAAATAAGAAGGGAGATGGATGTCAAACCCCCAGTTGGAGTTTTTTCTCTCTAACAAAAAGCAAGTGGGGAAACAAGGTTTCCTTTCCCACAATTTTCTGGAGATAAGGTTTCCTAAGAAACAATATTTCCTCTTTCATGCTTTTCACAATCTAGACAGGCCTTTAGGAGTTCACCCCCTAGACACCTACCTCAAGGAAATTTTCATACAACCAACCATATCTTTAATCTCATTTAGAATAGACAGGCCTTTCCACAGAAACAGGATATTACTACAAATTAGTGACACAAGAGAAGGTTGTCTTCAAGCTTATTTCCACCATAATGGGGCCATTTAGAGAATTGAAGAAAAGTTGTAGTTCTTTGTTATAGCCCGATGCAGTCCTTTGTTGTAGCCCTCAATTCTATATAATTGGATTCACCAATTCCAAAGGGCTAGGAAAACGAGTTGCACCAACCCAACAAGCTTCTTCTCTAATGACACCCCCAACTACCAAGCCACCAAGATTCCCCCTTGAACTTCCATATTCAATTTTCACAAGCCTAGGCACCAACAGGTCAATCTTGTCCCAATGCTTGACATAATTAAAAATGACCAAGTTCCAACCACCACCCAATATTGAGGCATTGGTACCTTAAAAGCTTCAGTACTAGTCCTTTTTAAAAAAAAATTATTTATTTATTATTTTTTGTTTTTTTTTTAAAGGAGAGATTTTATTCAAAACAACCCAAAACGGCTGTACAAAAACGAACAAAACATTCGGGCAGTCCCAGCAACAAAAAGGACGTGGGGGGCCTATCATAAGGGGTCACAGCACGACCACCTATTTACAAATAAGAAAAATTGAACACAACCTGCCTAAGGGGTAGACGGCTCTGACCTGAGCGTCCCTAAACCGACTTTATCAAGGAAAATCTGACCTCTCACATGATCCGGAAGAGACGCCATATGGAGGTACAGAGTTGTCTCCTTATTCCCGGTTCCAGCTCTTGCCATACTGTCTGCTCGGCCGTTTCCTTCTCAAAGGGTGTGATTGAAGGTGAAAGTGCCAAACTGATTTAAGTCGTTTATCTGTGCAGCCCATGGTTTCCATCTCCATGGGGTCAGTACTAGTCCTAACTTATGACGAAGTGTTCAATTCTTTCCTTCACTACAAATATCAATGACAAGATATTACAAGAAAGCTCACCTACTTTGTTCTTTCCATATTCCCCACATACAAGCTAAAGGGAGCAACCTCCATACAACTCACCGACTCAATTGGAAGGACCCTACAATCCACCATTTAAAAGATCACAATCTACTTTGTAATGACCATGAATGTTGAGTAACTTAAAGAAGAAACCCCAGAGTTTCCTCACCATTTATAAGTCAAAGGCTTAAGAGAGGTCTGGTTTCTATAGTCAGAAGAAAGGTCTACTTACTTTTCTATAATAAGAAAAAAATAAAATAAAATAAAATAAATAAATAAATAAATAAAGGGTCTCTACTTTCTATAAATAAAATGGAGCAAGAAAACATGTTAATAATCAAAGAGAGCTATATCGAACGTGCTGATTGAAATCACACAAGCGTTTGCGAACACACATGTAGCATAGCTTTATAATAAAAAATAAAAAATAAAAAAGACAAATAATATGATTTTAGATCATTTGGTCCACAAACTTGTTTAGTGCAAAAATTTTAATCCTAAAATTTTCACCAAAACACTAACAACTGGACCTATAAACTCTAATATGTATAATCATAAGAGAAATACAAGAAAACCGTGTTTTATCATATCATGATACCAGTCATAAAATTAAACAATTAGGTCAAGAACATAGATGGCCATACCTCAAATTCTGTACTTCATATCCTGTAAAATGTTCAAGTCAAACATGTAAGACATAAGTAAGCAGGTGCCACATATGACAATGATGACAATGGCAAACATGACAACAATATGCTTATAACCACGGAAATCATGGCAACAATAAATAAAATAATAATAATAAATAAATAAAATTTAAGAAACAAAAAATCAATGTAGCGTAAGTAGTGTTTTAAATATCGACGATATCAGCCGATATATCCCACGATATATCTTGTATCCCACCATGCGATATGAAACGCATGGGCAGTGCCAATACATCTCACTTATTCAATCCAGTGAGCATTTGTTGTGAAAAATTGAGAAAAATCAAAATTTCTCAATTTCTTGCAAATCAGTTACAATCTTTGTATCCAAACACAAATTTAAACATGTATGTAACCTGATCTAGTGATTCTTCTTTTTCTTTTGAATGTATTGTTGTGTTTCCATACATGTCTTCTTACATTTATAAATTACATGAATAGACTTTGAATATATTTGCATCAGTTCAATTGGAAAGCGCATATATTAGGACCCCATACAAAGGAAACCCTTATTATGTGCATTTTTTTTTGGTAATGTTTTGATTTCTAAATGTGTATTGATGCCTTTTTCAACCATCCTTAAAGTTTCATTGAAAATTTTGACCAATTTTCCATGTTTCCCAACAACAGCGATACATTACGCGATACAACCGATATATCCCATACGATAACTGATATGTATCCGTATCCCAAGGGTGCGATACATTACGCGATAACGATATTTAAAACACTAGGCGTAGGGATATTGTAGGAAATATAAAAGAAGAATTGATAGGGATTAAATCACACGCTTTTCACACAATCCCATTTCTAGAACCTACTTTTCCTTACATGGTATTCCAAGTCATATGTCATCTGCGAAACCATGCATTTCTTGAAAGATATCCAAACCTGAATTTAGTCTCAAACTCTGACAAATCTCAGCTGCAGTACTGCAAGGTATGATGTAGCATTTACTATAATGCAGTACGGTATCAAGTATTATAGCGAGTTTTCCAGCACATTATTATTTGTAGAACCAATTGGGTCTGGTAGGTCGCACAAATCCAAATATCTCTGTTCTCCATAATGTGTAAGGGATCAGAGAATCTGCTTTTGCCGCTTCCAACATCGACGTAATCAGGTTATCCAAAATTACGCTTCTTATCAAGCTCAAATCCAAATCAGAATTAGAGCTATTCCTGGGTGAAACCGATCTTCATAGCAAATTGGGGTTACAATCAATTTCCCCTTGGTCTCCGGAAGAAGAGGGGTTTGGTGGGGGTACATGGATCAGACTCTTTGGGATCCATCCCATGGATGGTTTGAATCGACACTATTGGATCTGGGAAACTATTTCGGAAAGGTGTTAGCGATAGATTCCATTTCTAGACTTGGTGTTGAGGGTCAAATATTGCATATTAGACTTCATTGATTGCATCGATTTACGATTATGATATTGCTTAACGGCCTGAATTAATCGTGTTTGTAATGCAGGGTGTGTTTACGAGCTTGAATGAGAAATGATGCTAAAAGCACGGATTCAACGTTCAGAATGCACCAAGGCAAGGGACGGACTCCAAGGGACCAAGATCGACAGAATTACACGCCAAGGATCCGCGAAAATCGAGAAACTGAAACTCAAGTGGCCTAAAAGTCAACCAGAATACAAGATCACAGGGTTTCCACCATCTGTTCAGTTCGAAACTTTATACATGGCTCGAGGACCAAAAACCAACTGTACACGTCAAATTTCAGCCATTGGATCCCTCTGGAAGTGGCCTAACAGACAGATCAGCCCATAAATCAGTGATTTGGGGCCCGCCTGGTATTTGAAAATGCTTCAATTTTGTTCTCAACGCCCTAAATGGAGTGACACAGCAAATGGACGGAGCAGATGTCTCACAAACATCACTATGGATCCCACATGTACATTGAATGTACGTAAGGTGCAAGTGCACCCACGGTGCACCGTACGAAGTCCCTTGGTCAAGTCGGTTGACCCAACCTTCTTCACAAAGGAAACAGCGTGCGGACGCTGTTTCACCGGCTTGGAGTAGTGGGGCCCATTCTTCGCCCCAATGCATGATCAGAGCTGTCCATTCACTCCATAGATGGGGTAAAACCCTGTCTTAGCTTTCCTTTTCAGCCCATACACGTGTACGCACGTGGATCGTCAAAAATACAAGATTAACGGCTAGTTGATTTTATACAGTGGACAACACTAAAACTCCACAAAAACTAGTCATTTCTAACCGAAATTTCGAGAGGAATCCAGTGGACGGAATGGATTTCTCAAAACAAAATCGAAGTGGGCCCCACCGACTTCAACAGCGAACCCATCCTTGCGCAGGCCCTATTTTCTGCGTCCGGAAAAACCGAAAATTGCGGGCAGTTGCGGGCCACCGTCCGTGATCGGATCGATGATCCATACCATTCAATCTCTTGAAAGGGTGGTCCTAACTCTATCCATGATGTCAGTTTCGAAAGAATTGGACAGTCAGTCGAGCAAACTGAGTTCAAAAGCAGGGCGTTTTCACTCATTTTTGTGCATGCCGTTTTTCTGCTGTGGAGGCTTCTCACCGACTGTTGTTGCGAAGGCTCTCCACCACTCCTAGCAAACTATAAAAAGAAGAGAGAGTGAAGGATAGAGGGGGATTTTGAGAGGGATCTACGGCTGGAAGGTGGAACGTTAGACAGGGAGTTAAAAGGAGTTTTTATTTTTCTTTATTTTATTTTATTTTATTTTATTTGTTTTGGATCCAACCCATTCATGTTGGGCTGAACCTCTTAGCTAGGGCTAAGAGGTGAAGCTTGTGGCGTGATGGGGTTGATCCTACGGCTTGGATGACTGTAATGAACTGACGTTGATTTTAGTTTGATTAAATGGAATGCTTTCAAGTTTTTAATGATTTATTGTGACTTAAATTACAATATATTTGCGATGGCTTTGAGTATGTCCATTCCCTTATTGTGACTATGCAGTTAGGAAACCCTGTTGTTCACCATTGCCCCTTGGACATGATTGGATGATAGAACTCTTCCTGACATTCATACACCACTCAGATTGGTTGTGAATTGGTTTGATTTTATTGTTTGCTTTGTCTTATAGGCATGGTTTTGTGATGGAATCCACTCTAATTTACACCCGTCTGATCTCTTGAAACTAGATCAAGTAAGTTCAGTTTAATTTCCATGGTTCTTGATGTAGGCATACAATCTCTCTGATCTCTACAAGTGGATCCTCTGAATCCCTAGTTTCTTACCTCTGAATTCTTTAAGTTTTAGATAATTATTCCACAATTATTACTTAAATTCTATTTGATTTAGGTTACATCTTATTCTAGTTCTAGTTCTACTTAGTTTCAAATAACGTACAGGTATCAGTCCCTTGGGATTCGACCTCGGTCTCACCGAGTTTATTACTACATCACAACCCTATACTTGGGGAGTGAACAAGTTTTTGGCACCGTTGCCGGGGATTGACGGTTACATTTTCTGAAATTAATTAGTTTTAGAATTAGGTTAGGATTAGGATTTTACTAACTTTAGGTTAAAGGTTTTTATTTTATTTTATTTTTAGAAACTATTATTTTATTTTTAGAAACTAACTTGTTTTCCTGTTTCATAGAATCCTGAAATAACTTCTAAACTGGTAATTTCGTCCTAATTCCTCTGCTTTTTCTATTTTTAGAATTAGGGTTTGAGTTTTGAAAATTTTCTATTTTCTAGTATTTTTCTATTTTTAGGAACTAGTCTATTTTTAGAAACTTTCATCTTTCCTTTTTAGAAACTAACTTTCTATTTCAATTGTAAGAACTTTCTAACTTTAGACTTTCTATTTTAAAAACTAATTTCTTTTGTTTTCTTTTACAGGATCTTAACATAGGAACTTCTCATTTGGTACATTCTTTCTAACTTCTCCTCCTCTTACTTTACACATTGCTGTAGGATATTTTCTTCTGTTTTTCTTAAGATTAAATTCAAATTAAGGGTTTCATCATGTATATGCACGAGTGGGAACGTCAGTATGCTGAGAAGAATAACCTATTTTGGGATGATGAATATATAAATCAACATATGCCTCAAAACTTTTTTGAAACTATCAGTGAGAACCGATCAGAATATAAAGATCCACCGACTAAGAAGTCCTTGCGTGATTATATGCATGAGAACAATTACACCCCACGGATTAACAAAACACTACGTGAGTGTTGGGGTTATCATAATTATGGTTGTAAGAATTATTATCACCCATCTGATAAAAAGAAAACAATGCGTGATTATATCATGAATAATAATAAGTATTACCAACCAGCAGATTCTCCCACCTATGATCAGTATGACTATAACCGGTGGGAACATCAAAATTGGGTAAATGAACCATCAACATGTTATACTAATTCTCTTGGATCCCATACCTTTGAAATCCAACCAGAAACGACCCAAGAGGATTCACTTCAACATGACATGGCCTATCTTGCGGAAATTAGAAAAGCAATGGAAACACTCACTTCGCGCCTCGAAAGGATAGAGGAAGCTTTCTCATCCCAACCACAACCCAATCCAAAAATACAATGCGAGGAAAGTGATCCTCACTCACTTTTAAAGGAATCTGAAATTTGGAATGAGGAGTTGGATTCCATTAATGAGCATGCGGTTCAATCTCCCGATGAGAAGATCTCGATGACTGTTCAAAGGAATGGTGAAGATACATGGGTGTCTTTTAAATATAGTGATGATGACACACCTTCCTTACATGACACACAGGATTTCAATGATGAGGTAAATGTTAGTTTATTTGAACCTCAACCGAATTTAGGAATAGAATGTAAGGAAGGCGATCCCATCCCAAATGTGCACTGCACTGAACTAGAATATGATGAATATTGGGACGGCGATCCTGAATGTGCAGCCACAGTTCCCCTGAAATCTATCTCAAGTTTGGTCCAGGTCAATGATCAAGATATACACAAAGTGGTCGGTCATAATGAGTCATTCCCCTCACCTGACATGTTTGATTTAAAGGTGGAGGAAGAGCTCCTTACAACCGACCATTTTAACTCTTGTAAAACATGTTTGGACCACGCCTCTGAATCGAATGATGATGTGATTCAGGAGAAGGACGAGTTACTCGCTACGACCCTGGAATTTGAAACCACTCAATTGAGGCCACCATCTGAGCTATACACATTTGACAATTCAACGCCTCGATTGAGTAGTCTCAATAAACAAAGTGATCACATCGATGCTTACCCTATTGATTTTCAATCTGTCTGTGCAGGACTGGAGGAAGAAAGCGTACATCTGGCTACTGTCAAGGATGATGGTTTCCTTAGGCAGATCATCGCGAGCTACAATATGGATAATAAGTCACACTCAGCTGAACTTCCTAACTCTTTGGATGATTGCTTGACATACTTTGCAGATTCAAACGATCCCATGTCAAAGGATAAAGTGGATGCCTTGCAAGACGACATCTCGGTAGTCATCACTGACTGAGAGAACCTTTATTCTGAAGCCCCTTCTTCCCCTGATCTTAAACGTCTACCAGTAAAGGAAGAGGAGCTGAAAATTGAACCGAAGTTTGGAACTTCGGAATGTGTTGAGACTACATCACTTCTTCAGAAGTTTTCTAAACTTTATTTACTTGTAGTCTTTAATTCACCATGGGATACTAACGTTGAAACTTCTTCTGTCACAGGTGAATCGTATATACTCTGAATACCTCAAGCAATTCAATGAAAAATTTCTTATGAGGTACAAAAGTTTCTCTAGAAAGTCATGCTCCAGAGCGTCTAAGCCTGTTGCAAAAAGGGCTTTTGGATGATCCTGTTGAGGAACTTACTAAGAAACTTATCAAGATATTGGCCGGAAGAGGAACCTTACGATATGATCGAGTCGTTTTTCCCTGCTTTCATAGGACTAAGGTAGTTTGTTTTATACTACTTTAGGATAGATGATAAACTTAGCGCTCCTGGGAGCCAACCCAGCTTTTCGTTCCGTTTCATTTTCCTAGTTAGTTAGTTCAATGTTTGTGGGTAACATTGCTGCAAACCCTCACGAGACTACAACTCGTCCACTAGGGGCAACCTAGGGGTTTAAAAGCTTGTTGCATACGCTAAATGCAATCGAGAGCACCTGCGAAAGTGGTGTAGATAGGATTTTATTTTTGTTATTTTTATTTTACTTCTGTTGGTTTCCCTCTTGTGCTGACCCGCTCTTACGTAGATATCTATGAAAAGCCTCTTGATTCTTTCGTCCAGGTACTATCTTTCCATCACTTCTCTTATATTTTCATTGTCCCATGTGCATTGCATGCTTATTTCTTTTACATTGAGGACAATGTAGATTTTAGGTTGGGAGTGGGTGATTAGGTTTCCTAATCAGTGTTTTCTTGATCAGTGTTTTCTTGGTCTTGAACAAAAATTGTGAAATTTTTTAATTTTTCTGAACTTCCTTGTGAATTCGAAGTGATTTTGACAGCCATCTAGGGCACTTGGAACTTCAAGATACGTGATGTTGATAATTTAAGATGCTTGGATTCAGTATCTGTTAGATTTCAGAGTTAAATTTGAATTGTTAATCCGGAATTAGAAGTTGTAAACATTGATTGAGTTATGATCTCACATGTCATATCTCGCTTTCACATTAAGGTTTCAGTCTGATATTGAAGGATTAACGTAGTGCTCACTAAGCATGAAAAGAACCAGCCTGAGAAAATTGAAAGGATTGTCCGAATAATCTTCACCATAGGTTTGCTCCTTATAAGTGAAGGTTCAATTTCCCAAAGTAGCCAGTCAGAAAGGGGTAGGCAATGGTCTTCACCATAGGTTTGCTCCCTATAAGTGAGGATTCGATTCCCCTTCTTGGCGTTACTTTTAATTTTTTAAAAAAAAGATAATGTGTAAGGCAAAGTTGGGTTATCGTGAATTCTCTTATTGGTTACCGATAATATCTTTAAATAGAGAGGTGAATCTTAATGTTAATAAGTCGAGATTATACCATACATCCATGGAATTCAATGTTTAGAATTTTTCTAATTCCTGGAATAATACTTTGAACTTGATTATGAAGTTTACCGTGCACCTGAGTCTAGGAGAAAGTAATACTCAACATTCATGAATCTGAGAACTCTCATATCTGGATTATTCTGCAAAAATTACTCGAGTTTATAGAAATTGTTCTGTAATTCTCAACTTACTTTTCGCATATTTTGCTCGGGACTAGCAAAATGCTGGTTGGGGGTTATGTTGAGGGTTAAATATTGCATATTAGACCCCATTGATTGCATGGATTTACGATTATGATATTGCTTAACGGCCTGAATTAATCGTGTTTGTAATGCAGGGTGTGTTTACGAGCTTGAATGAGAAATGATGCTAAAAGCACGGATTTAACGTTCAGAATGCACTAAGGCAAGGGACGGACTCCAGGGGACCAAGATCGACGGAATTACACGCCAAGGATCCGCGAAAATCGAGAAACTGAAACTCAAGCGGCCTAAAAGTCAACCAGAATACAAGATCATAGGGTTTCCACCATCTGTTTAGTTCAAAACTTTATACATGGCTCGAGGACCAAAAACTAACCGTACACGTCAAATTTCAGCCATTGGATCCCTCTAGAAGTGGCCCAACGGACAGATCAGCCCATAAATCAGTGATTTGGGGCCCGCCTGGTATCTGAAAATGCTTCAATTTTGTTCTCAACACCTTAAATGGAGTGACACAGTAAATGGACGGAGCAGATGTCTCACAAACATCACCATGGATCCCACATGTACATTGAATGTACGTAAGGTGCAAGTGCACCCACGGCGCACCGTACGAAGTCCCTTGGTCAAGTCGGTTGACCCGACCTTCTTCACAAAGGAAACAGCGTGCAGACGCTGTTTCACCGGCTTGGAGTAGTGGGGCCCATTCTTCGCCCCAATACATGATCAGAGCTGTCCATTCACTCCATAGATGGGGTAAAACCCTGTCTTAGCTTTCCTTTTCAGCCCATACACGTGTACGCACGTGGATCGTCAAAAATGCAAGATTAACGGCTAGTTGATTTTATACAGTGGACAGCACTAAAACTCCACAAAAACTAGTCATTTCTAACCGAAATTTCGAGAGGAATCCAGTGAACGAAATGGATTTCTCAAAACAAAATCGAAGTGGGCCCCACCGACTTCAACAGCGAACCCATCCTTGCGCAGGCCCTGTTTTCCGCGTCTGGGAAAACTGAAAATTGCCGGCCGTTGCGGGCCACCGTCCGTGATCGGATCGATGATCCATACCATTCAATCTCTTGAAAGGGTGGTCCTAACTCTATCCATGATGTCAGTTTTGAAAGAATTGGACAGTCAATCGAGCAAACCGAGTTCAAAAGCAGGGCGTTTTCACTCGTTTTTGCGCACACTGTTTCTCTGCTTTGGAGGCTTCTCACCGACTGTTGCTGCGAAGGCTCTCCACCACTCCTAGCAAACTATAAAAAGAAGAGAGAGTGAGGGAGAGAGGGGGATTTTGGGAGGGATCTACGGCTGGAAGGTGGAACGTTAGACAGGGAGTTAAAAGGAGTTTTTGTTTTTCTTTATTTTATTTTATTTTATTTGTTTTGGATCCAGCCCATTCATGTTGGGCTGAACCTCTTAGCCAGTGAAGCTTGTGGCGTGATGGGGTTGATCCTACGGCTTGGATGCATGTAATGAACTGATGTTGATTTTAGTTTGATTAAATGGAATGCTTTCAAGTTTTTAATGATTTATTGTGACTTAAATTATAATATATTTGCGATGGCTTTGAGTATGTCCATTCCCTTATTGTGACTATGCAGTTAGGAAACCCTGTTGTTCACCATTGCCCCTTAGACATGGTTGGATGACGGAACTCTTCCTGACATTCATACACCACTCAGATTGGTTGTGAATTGGTTTGATTTTGTTGTTTGCTTTGTCTCATGGGCATAGTTTTGTGATGGAATCCACTCTAATTTACACCCGTCTGATCTCTTGAAACTAGATCAAGTAAGTTCAGTTTAATTTCCATGGTTCTTGATGTAGGCATACAATCTCCCTGATCTCTACAAGTGGATCCTTTGAATTCCTAGTTTCTTACCTCTGAATTCTTTAAGTTTTATATTATTATTCCATAATTATTACTTAAATTCTATTTGATTTAGGTTACATCTTAGTCTAGTTCTAGTTCTACTTAGTTTCAGATAACGTACAGGTATCAGTCCCTTGAGATTCGACCTCGGTCTCACCGAGTTTATTACTACATCACAACCCTATACTTGGGGAGTGAACACTTGGGCTATTCCAAGGTTTTGCTAGAATTAAGATCTGCTTCCACCCGAGGGTGGATCTTCGTAGTGTTCTATGTCTGGTGGTGTATGGTCAGCAATACCTAGTTCATGCAGAGGTTGAATCAGTGCGGGTAGTTTGGACCAATATTGCTCCCTCAAGGCCAACAACTCAAGCTCAACCAAGCAGTACGAAACAATGGGTCGAGGAACGCTTTGCCAAAAGAGGAGAAGAATCGACATATGCAGCCAAGGATGATCAACCTCTCTGGAGAGTCGACCCTTATGACCGCCACCAAGGTGTTCGAAGAAATGCCCAAACGAGAAATGTGTCAATGCCGCAGACTTCCCAGCAGCCGACTCTTCTTTTGACCAATGGAAATAACGGGAAGAGAGCAACCCAGGAAAACTTGGAAAGAGCTATCCAAGTTCTCGACCAGTGCCCCAATAGAATTGAGCCACGTCTCGTTACCTGTGGGAATATGGAGGTGGAAAATGATCTTGACCAGGGATCCCCGAGAGATGATAGGCATGTTTCTCAACAGGCAATGCCTGTTCAACAGGGAGAGTGTTGTGATCAAGATACCTGTTGCCTTGCTCTCCCAAGGTGGTGACTTACAGCGATCTAAACAGAGGACGAGTTAGGGGAAAGTGCTCTCGGTTGCCACTCGAGGCGTTCCAAGTCTATGGTGGAATTTCGGAATTTCGACTCTACCAAATGGTCAGGAGTCCCAAATTTCAAACAGATGGAAGGCAGACTTCGCTCCAGGTCAGTAGGGGATTGCCCTCTTGCGGATATCAGAAATGGCCCAATTGATCAATATAGCTCCCCACTGTCCTCCAGATCCTATGAAGAGAGCCAGTCGCCACTCACTCCGCGTAATTTGATTCCTCCTCTGGCTACCTCATCGAGGAGCAGGGGAGACTTAGTGGTCGATCTTTCACCATTTTTCTCCCCTTCTGGGGATAATATGGCCACTTCCCCCATCACCCAACCTCAACACCCCGAGGGACAACAGGAGGACTCTGATGAGGGGAACAACCTGACTACGGGTCATGAAAAGGAACCTGTGCTAGATCAACTCACCCCCAAACAGCGTGGTGAAGCCAATCTTAAAATCCCTCCAAGTAAGAAAGGTACCAGAAAAGCAACTAAAAATCCACTACGAGCTGTCTCTCGAGATGAATGGCTATCCAGACTGAGGCACCTACAAAGAAGGTCCGTGGTTCAGCAACTTCCCCATGATGGATAAAATATTAGTTTGGAATGCTTTGGGGGTGGGAAATACTCCCATTATCAGAACTTTGAAGAGACTAATCAAGGACCACAATTCGTAGATCGTTACTATTATGGAACCGATGATCAGAGATTCCAGAAGAGTGAGTATTGGCCTCCGGCTGGGTTTTCATTACTCATTCTCCAATGCGGATAGTGGTGGAAAAATCTAGATATTTAGCAAGTTCCATGCGCCTATTAGAGTGATCTCCAAGTCGTCCCAAATGCTGTCCCTGTCCATAGATCTCTACCAGAGTAGAGTCCCCATCTCTCTATCGGTGGTCTATGCTTCCTGTTCGAGAATTCAGAGGAGAGTGTTGTGGGAGGAAATGGCAGCTTTCACCTTGACTGCTCAGGATCCCTGGGCAATTTGCGGTGACTTCAATGTTGTCAGTGGTGCTGCCGAATGTAGGAGCAGAAGTAGGTTTGATGTTGCTAGCTCACGGGACTTTGTTGGAGCCATTAATATAGCGGGTCTTCAGGATGCAGGCTTTCAGGGTAACAGGTTCACCTAGTCCAATAATCAAAATGGAGCTTCCAGAGTGTGGGCCAGGTTGGATCAGGTTCTGATAAATTCTGATTGGAGCATTGCTTTTCTCTCCTTCCAGGTACATCACCTTCCCCGCCACAACTCTGATCATGCGCCCCTATTGTTAGTTTTTCCTTCACATCATTTTGCAGGGCCGAAACCGTTTAGATTCCAAAATATGTGGTTCCATCACGAGGGTTTCTTACCGTTGGTCAAGGCCGCTTGGGACTCTTCAAATGACCCCCACCCAATGCGCAACATCATGGGAAAAACGAAGGCTGTCAAGAACCATCTGAAAGAATGGAACAAAACAGATTTTGGTAATATTTTCAATGCAGTGAAGCAGGTGGCCTCGTCCCTGGCCGAGCTGGAGGAAAATTTTCAGAATGGGATCGTGACGCCTACTGTCAGTGACATCGACAATGAGATTATTCAAGCTAGAACTGTGCTTGCTCAATTGGAACTCATGGAGGAGTCTTTCTAGAAGCAAAAAGCCAGAAACAACTATCTCCAAGAGGGCAACAGAGATATGGGTTTTTTCCATGTGTCTGCTACTGAGAGAGCTAGAAGAACGATCATATCTTCCATTCGTCCGAATTCAGGGCAGACTGTTACATCCTAGGAGGAGATTAGAAACAACGCGGTCAGTTTCTTCCATTCTCTCTTCTCTGCAGGGGCGGTCGATCAGGGCGATGATCTTCTCGATGTGATCCCGTCTGTTGTCTCTGATGAGGACAATGTTCGGTTGATGAGCCCGCCTTCGATTGAAGAAGTTCATCGTGTTGTCAAGTCGATTCCTCGTGACAGTGCTGCTGGTCCAGATGGTTTCACTAGAGCTTTCTTTGCTGGGTGCTGGGAGATATTGTGCCAGGACCTCCTCAAAGCTGCCACCTCCTTCTTTCAGGGTGTCTCTCTTCCCAGGGCCTTCACGTCTTCCCTCATTGCTCTCATTCCCAAAAAGGAAGCGTCAAAAGCTTTCTCTGATTTTAGGCGCATTAGCTTATGCAATGTGATATACAAGATTTTTGCTAAAATTGTCGCTGACCGTCTGAGCAAGCTGCTGCCTGCACTGATATCGCTGGAGTAGGGGATGTTTGTCTAGGGCCGGTCTATCGCTGAAAACATCGCGTTATCGTAAGACCTCCTTCGAGAAATGACCAGAAAAGTTAGGGGCGGGAACATTGTTGTGAAGCTTGACATGGAGAAAGTGTATGATAGGGTGGATTGGCTCTTTCTTAAGAGAGTCTTGAAGCGTTTTGGTTTTTCGGCCCCATGGCAGAATCTGGTGGAGCGCTGCTGGAGTAATTGTTGGTTCTAGATTCTTGTGAATGGAGAGGTTGGAGGCTATTTCAAGTCTACTCGTGGGCTCCGCCAAGGGGACCCGCTTTCTCCCAGCCTTTTCATTTTGGCTTCTGAGGTGCTCAGTCGAGGCTTTAAGAGGTTGGTGGCTATAGGTGCATGTCTTCCATTCAAAGGGCAGCGTGGCAGTGTGATGGTGTCTCATTATTTCTGAATGGGGGCATCCTCTCCGTCCAGGCGGTTAAGCAGTTCCTGGATCATTATCAATAGGTCTCGGGTCAAAAGGCAAACTTCCAGAAAAGTGTTTTCCTTTGCTCCGAGAATACGACGGTTTCTAAAAGAGCTAGCATCCATAGGGAGCTGGGGATGCTGGGATTCGTAGAGGGGATCACTTATTTGGGGGTCCCAATTTCGGTGGGGCGAAGAAGAAGGGACGCTTTTCAGTGTCTTGTTAATAAGGTGGAAAGATGCATTACAGGTTGGAAAGCAAGATTTCTATCTATGGCGGGCAGGGCCACTCTTGTTAACCACATTTTGGCTAGCTTGTCGATTCACATGATGGCAGCTATGCACGTTCCAGTGACGGTTTTACAGACGCTGGAGAGGCTCTTTGCTGACTTCATTTGGGGTTGGGCTGAAGGCAGGAAAAAACTTCATTGGCGCAGTTGGCGAGAGATTTGTTTACCAAAGGTTGAAGGTGGCCTGGGGATTAGGCGGCTCAAGGATGTCATGAATGCGTTCTGTCTAAAGTTGGCCTGGATCGTCTTGTATTGACCTCAGAGGGGGCTTTGGGGATTGTTTATGAAAGCCAGGTACAACCACGACATCCTTCATGTTGGCCATCCTATCCCTTTGGCTGTAATTTCTCCGTTGTGGAGGCGAATCAGAGCTTTTCTCCCCTCCATTCAATCAACAGCTCAGTGGCACATTGGCGAGGGTTCCTTAAATATGTGGTCAGCTAACTGGACCGGCCTTGGCCCTCTACTGGACAAGGTCACATCAGACATTCCTTCATCTCTATCTGCGCTCAAGGTTCACGATTTTCTGAGAAGTATGGACTCTCTGGCCCCTTCTGCGGTGTTCAATTTCCTATCCTAGCAAGACATAAACTCCATTTTTCATGGGGGTTTCTGCCTCACTGCTGGCCAGGCCACTCACTTCGAATGGCGTCTTCTCTGTTTCCTCAGCCTGGGAGATTTGTTGAGCTCGCTGCCCGCGCACCAGCTGGGGTGGGAAAATCTGGAACAAAAAAATTCTACCAAAGATTTCTATGCTTGTGCGGCGTCTCATCAGGAAAGCGGTGACAGTGGATGAGGCTGTTATATCCCGGGGGATCCAAATGGCGTCGCGTTGCAACTACTGCATAGATAAGCAAAATTGTACGCTTGCCATTGAGACGATTGAGCACACCTTTTTGCAAAGCGTCCAGGTGTCTGAAGTGTGGAATTATTTTGCTATGATTTATGGCATCAGGCTGTCCAATAGCAACTCTGTGGTGGAGCGTCTCAGTTGCTGGTGGGATTCTCGCCCCACTCAAAGGCCTTCTAACCCTTTCCTTTCGTTGATCCCTTGTTTTATTCTTTGGGAGCTCTGGAAGGCGAGGAATGCTTCCAGGTTTGAAAACTCAAAATTAAGATTGGGGACCATTAGATCTCGTATCACTGTTTGGGCGAACTGGATAATTAATACATGGGGCGCCCCATATCGTGCAGGAAGTGGCAACAGGGCATTTTTCTTTATGGGGCTTCGTGGCCATCCTACCCTTCATGATCATACCCAGGTGGTGTATTGGAAAAAAATGCTGACTGGTTAGGCGAAGCTCAACGTTGATGGCTCGTCTCGAGGCAATCCAAGGTTGGCAGGGGGAGGCGGTGTGTGTAGAGGGGACAAGGGTAACTTCCCGTTTGCTTTTCACGCTGGTTATGGTATAGCCTCAAACACTAGGGCTGAGCTGCGAGCCATCCATGACGGTTTGGCCCTCTGTCTTCAATACGGGCTGAAGAACATTGTGGTTGAATCTGACTCCCTTCTCGTGGTGCATCTCCTTTCGGGTTCAGCTCAAGCAGGGTAGAAGTGGAGGTATTGGATCGATAGAATCCTAAATCTATCTAGCCATGGTCAGGTAATGTTTTGTCATGTTTTTAGAGAAGGCAATGGGCCGGCAGACGGAATGGCCAATTTGGGCAGCAACAATCAACTTTCGTCCCTGTTCCACTCCCTTCCTGACCTTCCCCAGGCTGTTAGGGGCCTCTTGTTCCTTGATAGAGTGGGGCTGGGGGCGATCAGAAAGCGGTTGTATCGGTAGCTCGTCCTTTGGCGTCTTTTTTCGGTCTGTTGTTGCATACGATAGGTGTGGCTCGCCCTTTTTGTTGGGCCCCACCCGCAGGTTTTGTATATTTTGAAATATAATGAAGTTTTCTTCTTTTTTTTTCTTCTTTAAAAAATAAAAAAAAATAAAAAAAAAAATAAAAAAAACCAACTTGATGGAAGGCGGATGGATTTCAGTTTGTAGGACAAAAGAAAAGAAGAAATTATATCACATTCCTTTCACACAATTCAATAGAAAAAGATTTATTTCTTAGGATTGTATAAAGTAGCATACTGTAGCGGGTACTGTAGAGCATGTTGTACCGTTACTAGCATGGAAGCGGATTGCATCTGACCCTGCCCAGACAACAATCCGTCCATAGAGTTATCCACACTGTCCATCCTTTTTCTCATGACATTTTAAGGTACGAGAGGCAGGTCCGATGCTCAAGTGGACCACACCAAATAGTGAGCTTGGGTTGCATTAAATGCACAAACCATTAAATGCAAGAGTCATCTCTAGTGTGGTCCACTTGAGCGTTGGAGCTGTCTCATTTTTGGGGTCATACCTTAAAATGACCTGAGAAAATGGATGGTGTGGATAAACAGATACATCACGGTGGGTCCCACGGGAGCCCCTATATGGACGGATTATTGTCTGGGCGAGGGTCGGACGCAATCCGCTTCCTACTAGCACACCGTAGTAGAGCAGGTACCATAGTGGGTCCTACTGTTACTGTAGGAAGTTATTGCAGTTAATACTGAAGCACACTCTTACTTATAGAATGTCTATTAAAAACTAGTGAACTAATAAAAACCTGCATAGTGGCCCCGAACTGACCAAATTGCGGATGGAGCAGAACCAAAATTTACACTGGGAAGATAATATTTTTCCCATTGAATTTGGACTGCTCAATGTTTTACTTTTAACCATCCATTTGATGGCAATCATTGGATAGATGAGACTTCTTTTACCAATGTGAATTTACATATATGCTCCACCCACAATGCCCCCCTCCCAAAGTTTTGGAAGGTGCAGACGGCCACACAGTGCCACATGTGAGGAAGGTGAGTCACCACCATTTTCAAAATGGTGGTGAACTATCAAAGGAACCTAGCTAAAAAAGTTGAAAGCAAGCAGAAAAGGTCACAGTCAAACAAGTGAGTCAAATGACGATGACACCAACAAAACGAGGACGAGGATGGAAGTGATGGTGGCTGCAAGTTGCAACAGCCACAACGATGACAACACCAATTCACTATAAATACTTTTTTTCGAAAGATAATTCACTATAAATACAAATGCCCACTTCAAACAAAAAGAATTTATAGAGAAAAAAAAAATCCAAAAGGAATATATCAAGATCCTACTAATATTATCACAACACGCAATCAAGCATGTCACACATTCAAATTTCATAGAAAGCATGAGATACCACAGTGAGAACAAAAACAAAACCGGCAACAACAACAAACACCCTTCTCACAAGAGTTGGGCATCGATTCAAGTTAGATCGAGTTAGGGCTAACCCGACTCGACCCAGTTTTGAAATAGACCTGACCCGAACTTGACCCAACTCGGTACTGAGTCCAGCATGCCTGACCCGATCTGAGTCCGGGTCTTTCCTAGACTAACCCAGACCGAGTCTGACCCGGTCACAGGTATTGAGTCAGGTTGAGTTAGCAACGAGTCGAGTCGGGTCGGGCATGGCAGGTATCCACGAGCTGAAATCACAGCTCGGAACCTAGGTGCACCTGCTGAAATTGCAGCCTCTCCATCAACTACACGGGATCTTAGATCTAAAATGTCAAATCTAGGTGTATGCCTTGCTGCAACCCACTAGCTCAAAATCAACATTTGGAGGACCCGTATCCCATCTAGATTTGTAAGCATCAGCTTCATCTGTGTTTTGTGCAAGAAAAATCCATTTTGATTACGGCACAATCATCTTCTTTGGACCCAACTATTCTACAACCATCAGCCTCATTTTGACTATAAAACCCATTTACAGTCATTCTTCCTGCATTTGCATCTTCCCACCTGTCCATCGCCATATCTATCCTTTCCCCTTGCAGAATCCATCTACAACAATTGTCGCTTCCACGAACCCCGTGTTAACCCAACTGTTAGATTTAGCGCTTTTTTTTTTCTTTTTCTTTTTCTTTTTTTTTAAAGAACCCTGCATTGCCCCAACCATTAGATTTAGGTTTTTTTTAATGTACGAGTCGAGTTTTAGATTGAATCAAGTCAGTACTAAGTCAAATTTCAGGTCGAGTCAAGTTGAGTTATTGGGTGACCCGAACTCGACTCGGTTTAAGTTCGAATTGGACGAAGTCTACTAGGTTTGGATTAACTTATCCACTCCGTTCAGGTCAAGTCAGGTTTGAACAAGTCGGACGAGTTGACTCGTCCCGTGCCCAGGTCTACTTCTCACTACTTAAAGTAGGAAAAAGTGTTTGTACCAAAAAGGGTAGTTGTAAGCAATGTTCGAGTTGTCGGTATTGCTACAAGTTTTGCTGACTGAAGATAAAGATATAATATCATTATCGCCGATAACCAAAAATGTGAAGAAAAATGACGAAACATGAGGAAAGTGATGGAATTTTTCAGTGAAACTTCAGGGCATGCCTAAATACACATTTGCATATTTAGGAATAAAAAAAAATACAAAAAGAATACATTAAATAATAAGTTTTCATTTAATGGTGCCCAAAAAACATGCGTTGTTATAAGAAATCACTCCAATTGTAACAAAAATGAGTTCATATAATACAAATGCAGCTAGCATATAATAATTAAGACATGTAAAAGTTAATGAACTAAAAAAGTACACTTTTCTTAAGACATGGAATCTAAATAGTGGTATACTTGATGATGAATGGCTTGGATATAGCACTTGTCTGACATACTGACACATCCATCCAACTTTCCAATCATTTTATGGTATAAGCCCAAAAAATAGGTAGATCCAAATCTCAAGTGGACCACATCACAGGAAACGGTGTTGATTGAACGCCCACCATTAAAAACTTCTTAAGGGCCACATGTTTTGGATCAAACTGGTCCGTATGACCTAATCAACAAGTTGGATGTCAAATAAACATTACAATGAACCCTGAGATGTTTTTAATGGTGGGACATTCAATCACTACTATTTCCTGTGGTATGGTCCACTTGAAATTTATATATGCCTGATGTTTTGGATCAAGATCTAAAATGATCTGAAAAAATGGATGGACGGCGTGGATCAAATAAATACATCAAGATTAGGCCCACATAGCACCAACCACTAGCCATCTGGATAGTGGCAACGTCACTAGCTAAATCATATCGTGGCGTAAGGCATGTGTTTTATCATGTTACCAATAAGGAGGTGGCTACTGGACAGTGTTCCATGGCCCCACCATGATATATATGTCAAAATCCACCCCATTCATTCGTTTTAGCATATCATTTTAGTACATGGTCCCAAAAATGAGGTAGATCCAAATGTCAAGTGGACCACACCAAAGGAAACAATAGCGATTGAATCCCACCATTAAAAGTTTCTAAGGTGTCACAAAAGTTTTCAATTAAGCTGATAATTGTGTTTTCGATTCAATCAAGCGCATCCAATGATCAAGTGGGCCACCTAAGAGGTTGGATGGCAAAAAAACATTACAATGGCCTTAGAAAGTTTTTAATAGTGGGCGTTTAATCACCACTGCTTCCTTTGATGTGGTCCACCTGAGATGCGGATCTGCCACATTTTTGGGCTCATGCCCTAAAATTATCTGGCAAAATATATGGATGGCATTGATAAAATATATCAAATCACCCTACGGAGCACCGAGCCACCTACCCTGGAGACCCAAACAAGTTGGACGTGAAAAGTCGATTGCGCACAAGGTAAATTATTACGCCGAGTGGACAGAGTCAACTTTGTGGGGCCCCTGTGATTTTTATACTTAATCCACTCCGTCCATCCATTTTACCATATAATAATAGTGCTTAATTCCAAAGATGAAGCATATCCAATGATCAAGTAGACCACACCGCAATGAATAGTGTGAATTGAATGTTTATCGTTGAAAATTTCTTAGGGGCCATAATCCGTGTGATTTTTGTTTTTTTTTTTCCTTCATCGATGACTATGTGATTTTATGGACAGCTTGGATGACAAATAAACATCACTATGGGCCTAGGAAGTTTTCAACCATGGGAATCATTGTCCCCACTGCTTTCTATGGTGTGGTCCACCCAAGCTTTGGATTTGTCTAATTTTTTGGCTCATGACCTAAAATGATCTCTCCAAATGGATGAACCGTGTGGATATAACGCATACATCATGGTGGGGTCCAATGAACTTGGTGACATCCACACCACCGAGGTCGCACGCTCCAAAACAACACACGTAACACCTAATCTGCTTTCGCTCCCTGTAAAAGGGTTTCAAAACCCTAAACTCCCGAAAAACACTCTCCAGAAAAAAAGAAAAAAAAAGAAAAAAAAAAGCCCGTAGAAGAGGTTCCAGAAGAGAACCCTAAAATCCCGAAAAATCTCAGAAAATTCCTAAGATTTTGCATATTCTTCGCCAAAATCATCATTTGATTTGAAATTTGTGATCTATTTAAAGAAAAACAAAATGGAAATTAGAGATTTTTAGACACTTAGTTAAGAAAGGCGCACTGATCGATCGATTGGCCCACTGTTACTTCCGATCAACGATCCTATTTCACAGTTACACTTATAAAAGTTTCTTTTTCCCCATTTTTTTTGATTTTTTTTTTTGGTATTTACGTAGCCCCCGATATTATCGTCGAAAAGGAGTTGTTGGCTACAGTTATCCCTTGACAGGGCCGCAATTTCTAGTCGACAACTATATTTTACATGAAAAATTGATAAAATTGCCGAATATTTGCGATATTAGGAAGAGAAACGAAAAAAGTGAGTTTCAGTGTCGCAACTCCAGTGACACTGATAATATCGGCGATATTATCGATTTTGCGCCGATAATATGAACACTGATTGTAAGCACAAAATGACAAATATCCAAAATTCCACCATCAAACAGGCAAAGGCCCATATATTGCATGAATGAAAAATAAAAAGACCATTAATATGGAAAAGGACAATTACAGCAAAGCCCAGGAGAACCTACATATGGTAGAGCACTCTCTACAATAAACTCGCAGGGTGATGAATCAAACGAAGCCTTACATTTAGTGATAACTATCATGGATGGCCTACTTATCAAAAATGAAAAATCAGACATGCCGGACGAATCGTATTGATCCGATTTCTTTACTTTCGAGCAATGAGGCCACTGATCAGATGTCTAGCATCATCTGATGGATGCAAATTTTGAATAAATTGCGATCCACAATACAGTAAACTAGATGGCTGAACGTGATCGATAGTTTCAATACTTCATCCTGCAGCATGTACTGCAGAGAGATGGTTCTATGATATTCCAATTCATCCACCTCACTGTATCATCTTCCAATAAATAAATAAATAAAACCAAAGCCCAATAATATTACACAAACCAAGATCAAATACTCTCATGCCAAGCATAAAAAATTGAAAAGAAAAGAAAAGAAAAGAAAAGAAAAACCCACAGCCACATGTGAAACCCACTTAAAGAAGAAACCCAAACAAAAAAACAGCATACTACATCAAAGAAAATTAAAAATAAAATACAAAATCAAAAGAAAAAAAATAGAAAGCCACCAATATTTCTACAAACCAAAGATCAAATGCTCTCATGCCAAGCATCAAAAGTGAAAAACAATCAAAACCCACATGTGAAATCCACTAAAAATATAACACTCAGACAAAGAACAACATACTACATGAAAGAAATTTATTTATTATTTTAAAAAAAAAAATCTCTCTCTCTCTCTCTCTCTCTCTCTCTCTCTCTCTCTCTCTCTCTCTCTCTCATATATATATATATATATATATATATATATATATATATATATATATATATATATATATATTTATAAAAAAAAATCTAAAGAAAATTATTATTGAGGGTCAAATATTACATATCAGACTCTAGTTATTGCCTGGATTTACGAATATGGTACTTTTTAATGGCCTAATTTAACTGTGTTTATGCTGAGCAGGGTGCTAAAAGCATGAAATTAATATTTAGAAGTCACCAAGGTAAGAGACAAACTCCAGAGGACCAAACTCGATGGATTTGCATGCCAAAGATCCAAGGAAATTGAAAAACTGAAGCTCAAGTGACCTGAAAGTCAGCCAGAATGCAAGATCACAAGGTTTTCACTATCCGTTCGGCTTAAAACTTTATATCTGGCCTAAGGACCATAAATTAACCATACATATAAAATTTCAACCATTGAATCTTTGTGTAAGTGACCCAAAGGGCAAATCAGCCCTTAAATCCTGATTTGGGGATCATCTGATATCTGGATATGCTTCAATTTTTCTCTCAACCCCTTAAATGGGGTGATAAAATGAATTGACAGAGAGGATTTTGGATCACATATCCATGGGACCCACACGCATAGTGAATGTGCAAGGTGCACAAGTGCACCGGACGTGCACTAAAAATCCAAAAGTCGGTCAGCTCTTCTTCTCAAGAATTCAAAAACGCAACAGCGTCTTATGCACGCATCCGTTTTTTATTGTGGGCCCTACTCATCATGTATTTTTATGATTTGTACCGTACACTGTGTCTCTGGGGTAGGCGTAACCCTTGCCTAGGTGGCATTTTGGTCCATGCACGGGGACATTCGTAGATCTCAGCCGCACGCAAGATGAACGGTAGCACAGAAGATCTTGTGGGACACTCCGAATCCAATATGAAACCAACCATTTCTTACTGGTTTTTTGAGAGGATCACGATGAATGGAGTGAATTTCTTTGTATAAGCCGATAAAGGGGCCCACCATCGTCACAACGTCCACTACGCTGCCCTGTTTCGCAGTCCAGAAGAACCGGACGTTCCGAATCATCCTGGCCCACCAGCGATGATCGGATGTCCGATCTGAACCGTCCATCATGTAGAGGGACTCAATCTGGTCAGAAACATTTTGACCGTTTTCAGCCATACATGCATATATGTCCACTACAGCGATCACAAGAGGACCATTCAAATACCGTTGCAGTAAGAATTCTTCCCTGGGCCGCATCAATGGACGATCAAAATTGACCATCTCCGGTCAAAATTCTTAGTAGAAGCTGATGGACGGAATGAATCTCTCAAATGACAGCTAAAGTGGGCCCCACCAATCATCCTTATGCAGGAAGGCTCTGTTGTTGCGCGATACAGAGTCCGACCCTGTTGTAAACATCCTGCGAAAGGCAGCTCGGTGCTCTACACACACCCACCGTCTTCAGCGTCTATAAAAGCGAGAGAGCAAGACAGAGAGAGGGGCATCCACGGCTGGGACGTTAGTGAGAGAAAGAGTAGTTGTAGAGTTTTTTTTATTTACTGTTCTTTTTATTATTTCTTTTAAGATGTTTAGCCTAATTATGTCTATTATAGGCTAAAACTCTTAGCTAGGGCTAAAAGGTGAAGCTTGTAGCGTGATGGAAGACTTTTTGCTTGTGTCTTTTGTTTAGACTGAATTGATGTTGATTTTAGTTTAATTAAGGGAATGTTTTTAATTTTTAATGATATGTTGTAAATAAAATTACAATGGGTCTGCGATAGCTTTGAGCATGTTCTTTTCTTTTTTATGTTTATGACGTCAGGAAGTCCTGTTGTTCACAATCGTCTAGTGGGCATGATCGGATGACGGTACCCTTCCTAACCTTCATACATTGTTGATTGGTTGGTAATTAGTTTAATTTGATTGTTTACTTTGACTCCTGGGCATGGTTTAGTGATGGAATCTATTCTAATTTATATATCTTTTATCTCTTGAAAATCATATCAAAGGAAGTTCAGTCTTGATTTCCATGGTTACACTTTTTAACTGGATGAAGATGGGACTCTAAGTCCAGTTGAGTTCTTGAAGCAGGTATAAGATCTCCCTGATCTCTACAAGTAGATTCTTTGAATCCCTAGTTTCCTATCTTTAAATTTCACAAATTTTAGATTAATACTTTCACCATTATTCTCTTAATTTCAAACAATCAAAACCCACATGTGAAATCCACTAAAAATATAACACTCAGACGAAGAACAACATACTACATGAAAGAAATTTATTGAAAAAAAAATAAAATCTAAAGAACAAATATATATAAAAAAAAACCACCAATATTTTCACAATTCAAGATAAGATACTCTCGTGCCATGCATCAAAAGTGAAACAACCAAAAGCCACATGTGAAAAAGCCACTTACGGGTCATTGGTAGCTTGGATTCCGAGGGATTTGTGGGGATTTCAGGTTTTTTGGGACGTTAGGTAGCAAGGATTTATGAGGATTTGGATTTGGATTGCTCCAAAATCCCTCCAAAGAGCCTTTTTGCATTCCCACCTCAAGGCTGATCTGCAAAATCTTCCCGATTCCACATATTTCAAAATCCACCGAAAGGATCTTAAATCCACGCCGCCAGACGACACATAAAAAAAAAAAAAAATAACACTCAAACAGAGTACAGTACACTACATGCAAGAATATTCCAAATAAAAAAATTAAAAAAAATACTAGCAACCCACCAAGTAATCCCAAAACCCAACATCAAACACCCTCATGTCAAGTATCAAAATTTTAAAAAATAAAAAACACCCACATGTTAAAATATTCCCAGAGAAAAAAACAACAACGAACAGCAAACTACATGAAAGAATCAAAAATACGATCCACATCAATAGAAAACGAATAAAAAACATCGGTATTTCAACAAACCAATATCGAATGCACACATACAAATCATCAAACACATCAAATTCCCAAAACACAAACGAAAAAACAGAACTAAAACTGGTAGAAATCTGCATAGCACGTGAAAGGAGGAGAAATCGGCATGTACCGAAAATATCGGAGGCGAGGAGAACAGCAAGCTTGGAATCGGAAGGACCGGTGATGTAGGCCTTGAGGCCACCGATGTCTTCTACGCACCCCTGTCCGCATGTAGGGTTCAACGTTGGAGGATTTTCACAGCACTGAGAGCTTGCCATTTTCCCTGTTACTACTAGAGAGAGAGGGAGGGAGAGAACTGAGACGCGGCGGAGGGTGAGAATTTATAGAGGCAAGGTCGATGTTGTAGACCGCGGACTACTGAAGTATATTCATCCTCCGCTAATTGGGATCGGATTGCATGTGACCCGGGGCACTGAGATATTCATGTGCCCGGGGCTGTGTGGGATCCAAAGAGAATCCGTGATAAATCCATTCCGTCCATCTGTTTTTAAAGACTATAAAAGGAAAGGATTATAAAAATCAGGAAGATCGAAAACTCAAGTGGGCCATACCACATGAAACGGTGGGGATTGAACGCCTGTCAGTGACAGAAGTTTTTTAAGAGGATGATATTTGTTTCTACAGTTTTTCTTAGTGGTAATAATCCCATGAACAGTTTGGATGGCATATAAATATGATGTTCAGCTCTAAAATGGTTTCAACGGTGGATGTTTCGCTTCCCACTATTTCGTAGCGTAGCTCACATGAGCATTTGATCTGCCTGAGTTTTTTCAATATTGTTCTATCATGGTCCTTCAAAACAGATAAACGGAGTGGATTCATCACATAAATCTCTTTGGGCCCCTAATAGCCCCGGGCACAAGCATAATCCTATGACCCAAGTACAAGATATTGCAGAGATATCCATGCCGAATCCACTAACGATTAAAAAATAATAATAATAATTAAAAACACGTGGCTTGCGACACGAAATACCGGGGGATTGAACGGACGTGGATTGCGTCCTACCCCTGCCCGGACAGTAATCCGTCCGGGTAGAGCTCTGTGGGGCCCACCATGATGTAAGTGATTTATCCACACCGTTCATTGCTTTTCCCATATCATTTTAAGATGTGTTTGGAAAATTAAAGCCGGCACGCACCTCCAGTGGATCACGCCGGAGGAAGCTGCAGTAATAATGACACCCACCGTTGAAACCTTTCTAAAGTTATACCGTGATGTTTTTTTTATCATCCACCTATTAATAAGGTCATGTAGCCGTGGATGAAGTGAAAAAGTAAATATTAGCTTGATCCGAAACTTCTCCAGCTCCTAAGAATTTTTTAATGGTGAACATTTAATCCCTACTTTGTGGTCCACTTAAGCACTGTACCTTGTTCATTGTTTGGCTTATACCTTAAAATGATATGAGAAAAGCGATTAACAGCATGGATAAAACACTTACATCAATGTAGGCCCCACATAGCCCTGCCTGGACTGTAATCCGTCCGTGCGGGGGTAGGATGCAATCCGCGTCCTCCACTCCCCACCCCGGTGGCTCAACCCCAGACGCGGATTGCGTCCGTGGGGCCCAAAGTGATGTAAGTATTTTATCCATGCTGTTCATCGCTTTTCTCAGATCATTTTAAGGTGTGAGACAAAAAATTAAGCAGATCCACAGCTCCAGTGGACCACATCAAAGGAAGGTGCAGTGATAATGACTCTCACCGTTGCAACCTTTCTAAGGGCGACCATGATTATTTTTTTTACCATCTAACCTATTAATAATGTCATGAAGACGTGGATGAAGTGAAAACACAAATATCAGCTTGATCCGAAAGTTCTCTAGCTCCCAAGAAGTTTTTAATGGTAAAAGTTAAATACCCACTTTGTGGTCCACTTAATCCATGGACCTGCCTCATTTTTTTGTATCATACATTAAAATAATCTGAGAAAAATTATGAACCGCGTGGATAAAATACTTACATCACTTTGGTCCCCACAGAGCCCTGCCCGGACGGATTACCGTCCGGGCGGGGGTAAGACACAATCCGCGTTCGCGAGCGGATTAGATACTTAACACTTCAGTGGCTACTCTGAAGTGATGTGGCAAAACGCCATTGGTTATATGCCAATAGCATCTTCCCTCAGTATAAATGCTACTCCCTTAGATCCGTCAAGGGATCTTTCTATGGGACGCGGATTGCCTGATACCCTTGCTCATCCCTAGCTCCGAACGGGCAGTTCTGTGGGTAGGCCCACTGTGATGTATCTATACATCCAAATCGTCTATTCCTTTTCTCAAATTATTTTAAGGCATCAAAACAAAAATGAGGTAGATCCAACGATCAAATGGACTACACCAAAGATGACTCTTGCATTTAATGCAACTGACCTTCAATGTTTTGTGCATTTTAATGCAACCAAGCTTATTATTTGGCATGGTCTACTTGAGCGTTGGATATGCCTCATTTTTGTTTTCATGCCTTAAAATAATATGAGAAAAGGGATTGATGGTTTGGATGTACAGATACATCACGGTAGGCCCACCCATAGAATTGCCCGTTCGGAGCTAGGGACGATGGGGGTTGTACGCAATCCTCGTCCCTTTCTCCATTTCCGTCGTGCATCTACTCGGCCACGAAATATGATTTTCGTACCGAGAAAATTCAGTTGGGCCCACTGTGAATTTATGTGATTTATCCCCACCTTCCATCCGTTTTTCCATTTAATTTTAAGCGTTGAGCCCAAAATTGAAGCTTATAAAAATCTCAAGTGGACCATACCACAGGAAACAATGGAAATAATGATTTCCACTATTGAAACCTTTTTGGGCCCCACAGTGACCTTTATTTTTCATCCAAACTGTTCAAAGGATCAGAAAACATGGATGAAGGTAAAAAAAACAAATATAATTTTGATCCAAAACTTTTATGGCCCTTAAGAATTTTTCAACTGTATAAATTCAATTCACATTGTTTCCTTTCGTGTGATCGATTTTAGCCTTTTATATACTTAGGTTTTGAGCTAAGGCCCTAAAATTATCTTATAAAATGGATAGACATACCTGATAAAATACATAAATCACAGTGGACCCCACAGAGTTTACTCATTACGCAATCCGCTTTCCTTGGCCATGTACCGATAAACTCCAGGTACATTCTTTTTTTATGCGGATTTCCTGCGGGAAAATTGGGACTGTGGACCCCACCTTTTATACAGTTGTTTTTATGAAACAATACAAACTTAGTTTACTTAGACATGCTCATACGGACTGCGAATTTGAGAACGAAAATACCCCTCCCCTCTATCGAAGAAGATCGCTAACGCTCCTCAAACTCCGAGTTGTAGGAACGGTTCAAAAGAGATCAAAGTTACATGAGCCCCATAGTGATGTATTTATTATATCCACAATGTTCATCCATATTTGAGATCATTTCAGAGCATTATCAAAAAAAAAAATCATATCCAAAGATCAACTATACCATATCACAAATAGCAGTGGGGAAATTGATTTTCACCGTTAAAACTTCGTAGGGCCCACCATAAAAAAAAAAAATTCATCCAATCTATTCATAAGGTCATAAAGACCTAGATGAAGAGGAAAAACAAATTTCATATTGATCCAAAACTTATGTGACCCCTAAAAGGGTTTCAATGGTAGACGTTCAATCCCCCACTGCCTTTTACCGTGTGGTCCACTTGATAGTTAGATATGTCTTATTTTTCGTCTCAAGCCTTAATATGAGATCGCCAAATAGATGGATGGTTTGGATATAACACATACCTCATGATGGGACCCACAAAAGCAATAGGGGATTGCAGTAGCAAAAAAGAAAAAGAAAAAAAAAACACTGCACAGTCTGCCACCGTAGTCTATGCAATTTTATTTTTATTTTTTTACAAGGAGAACCTTTTTCCCCCTACATTTTTCTCTAATACGGACAGCTTTTCACAGGTCGAAAATCCCTGCCTTTTTATAAATGTGAATCGAGAAGCTGGGGTACGGATTATAACCGTAGCTACTAAAATTGATCCGGTGGATATCTATACACTTTCTTCTTCTTCTTCTTTTTATTTATTTATTTTTTAACATGAAGAACTTTATTCTACCTACATTTTTCTCTAATACATATTTATAAAAATATGTATATATAAGCATATAAGATTTTTTTCTCTCTTTTTTTCACTTCTTTCTTTATCCATTTAACAAGAATATCTTCTAAACCAAATTTAGTTACTTGATGTATCACATAAGATTTTGGGGTAGGAGAAGCTACTTTAGCCAACCAACCTGATTATTTTCCAAGATTCCTTCGGGTCGATGGTCGAAAATCCATTTCATTCACTTCGTGGTCAATTTCAATCACTTCGCGGTCAAACTAGATATTCAGCGGGGCAAATAGACATTGAGTCGGGCAAACACGAAATTGAGTGGGCAAACACGGAAGGCAAACGGGGCAAACATGAAATTCGAAGCAGGCAAACTAGAAATTCGAGCGGCAAACATGAAATTCGAGCGGGTAAACTACAAATTCAATGAGGCAAACATGAATTTCGGGGGCAAACATGAAATTCAAATGGGGCAAACACGAAATTCAAATGAGGCAAACATGAAATTGAGTGGGGCAAACTAGAAATTGAGTGGGGCAAACATGAAATTCAAGTGAGGCAAACTAGAAGTTGAGCGGGGTAAACATGAAATTGAGCGGGCAAACATGAAATTGAGCGAGGCCAATGAGAAATTCAATGGGCAAACATGAAATTCAAGGGGCAAACATGAAATCGAGCAGGCAAACTAGAAATTTAGTGAGGCAAACATGAAATTCGGGCAAACATGAAATTGAGTGGTGCAAATTAGAAATTCAAACTGAGGCAAACATGAAATTATGGCTGAAAGTCAAAAAGATGTGGAAAGCACATGAAATGGAAATGACAAATATATTTGTGTTTTCTGTTCATTAATGTTTAAGAGACCTTATGAACCAGTTAGATGTCAAATAAACATGTTAGGCCTAGGAGCACTAGTCTGTCTGGAGCTCAAAACTGGCAGGGCAGTACCTAATCTACCGTTAGACTTTCTTAACATGGCAACGCCTCAAATGATCGCGTGTTGTGCTAGAGAGGGAAGTTGATTGGCTGGTGTACGACTGCTGTAGGTACATGTCGTTGAAAGAGGAGCACTGACGCTCCTCAATCTCTAAGTTGTACGAACGGTTCAAAGGAGATTAAAGTTACGTAGCCACACAGTGATATATTTATTATATCTAGATTATTTTAGAGCATTATCCAAAAAACTGAATCATATCCAAAGATCATCTGGACCACACCATAAATAGTAGCAGCAATAATGATTTTTACCGTTAAACATTTTGTAGGGCCCACCGTAATGTTTGTTTTACATCTAATCTTTTCATAAGGTCACAAACACCTGAATGAAGAGTAAAAACAAATTTCATATTGATCCAAAGCTTCTGTGACTATAAAAATGGGTTAATGGTAGATGTTCAAGCACAACTTACATCGGTCATATTTTCGATGGTAGAGACTTTTCATCCTAAGTACACACACACAAATGTATCCTAAGTATTTGTATTAATCATAACTCATCAAAATATTAAGATCCATAAAACATCTCTCTCAGCAGCTTCCCTATATAAAATGCATTTGGTCCCTAACATAGACCTCATGTTTGCCTCGCTCATTTTCATGTTTGCCCCAATCTTTACTAGTTTGCCCCACTCAATTTCATGTTTGCCCCACTTAATTTCATGTTTCCCCTGCTTAATTTCATGTTTGCCCGCTAATTTCTTGTTTGCCTGCTCAATTTCTAGTTTGCCCAGATTTTCAACCATCGACTGATGGAATCTTGAAAAATAACTAAGTTGGTTGGCTAAGTAGCTTCTCCTACCCCAAAATCATATAGGTACATCAAGTAACTAATTTTGGTTTAGAAGATATTATTGTTAAATGAATAAAGAAATAAATGGAAAAAAAAGAGAGAGAAAATTTTTATATGCCATATATACATATTTATATGAATATGTATTAGAGAAAATTGTAGGTAGAATAAAGTTCTCCATGTAAAAAAAAGAAAAATAAAATAAATAAAATAAAAAATAAATAAAATTTCATTGACTGGTACAGACTATAGTTATGGCTATGGTTATAATCCATACAAGAGAGTATAATTGTAATGACGCGAACAATTTCGAGCCAAGACCCGAGTAGTAGCTCTATTTTCCTTTGAAGCTATTTGTGGGGTTATTATCACTAAACTCGATTGCTTGTGAAATTAACATCAATCATTTTAAATTTGATCTGCAGGACTTAAAACCTGTAGAATCGTTAGTGCTATGTTACTCGAAAATCTGAGATTCAACGCTAAATTCAGTTGCTCTTGGGAATTTTTAGAAGCTTTGGATCGGACTGGACGGGCGTCGAAAGTCCGATTGTGATGATCTTAGCATTATGGTCACCATGTTGGACTTGACCATCACCTCAAAAATCAAGTCCAGGATGATGTCCTGGGTCGATTTGATTGAGTCGGAGTAAAGAGTGTGAGAACGGTGAGAAATTAAATATGATTTTATGAAATCGAGTCGTGTCGCTTGCATGATGATTTTAAGCAATCGACCGTTGGATTCGACCCAATTTCACCCTCGGATCGGGGAAGTGGCCCGGGCATGTCATAATGCTTGTGGACTTGATCGAGTTTCGATGTTGAACTGAAACTGGTTCGCCATGGTCGATCTGTAAATCCGATCGTTACAAACTCAGGCTGACCTAGATCCATGGTCGGTGAACTTAAGTTCGACCGCACGTGGAGAAAGGACCACGGGAAGGCTCCGTTGGATCGAGAGAAACCCGATTTGGTAATAACCTAAGTTTACCAGGTTCCATCGGGTGATTTTAATCATTTGCCTTGTAAAGACTTAAACCATCACTTCTTTCCATCGAATTTATGGCAAATAAAGAGGAAAAGTAGAAAAATTGGGAATCATCTAAATTCTTTCATTACTAATCCTTAAACCATAATTTAATCGTTATGAAGATTAATTCCGTCTTGAGCAAGTTAATCAACCGTAACGTTAAACTTAGAAAGTCTATTTTGTGAAACATTATTCTTGCTTAGGTATCAGTCGACGGAACTATCAGAATCGATTCGAGGCTTTATTGGGTTAAGGTAGGACATTTCAAGGTTATGTTTTCAGGCATTCAATTGTAATTGGTTTAACTGTTGTGGGAATTTTACATGCAATGCATGTTTATTTTGATTCATATGTAGTTTAATTGAGTTGTGTATATATAAATGAGGAATATCGGTTCGATAAAATATGAATTGTATTCCATTGAGTTAAGACTATTTGGCAGTTATGTAAAACATTTGGCAAAGGATTGTCCATTGGTGTATCCAACATACGTCATGTATGTTAATTGTTTGTCATAGAATGATCTAAAGTGTAACATATTATCCTATTGGAGTTGTTGGAAGCGTTCAACTCTTATGTGTGTTAATTTCCAATGCAGCCATTCTTGTGTTTAACTTCAAGATTTATGTAAAAACATTTAATGATTATTTAGAATTTATGATTATGAATTGTTGTTCCATTACTGTTCAAAATTGTATATGCATATCCATAATGGAATGTTTGGGACTAAATGTCACTGAAACTTAGGCCTGACGTATTGGGTTGTTTTCCCTTTAAATGTGATTTGACGAAGGTGTATTAAGTTTTCGCAATTTTGGTACCGGAGTGTTTCAATTATGTTTTAACCAATGCCTCTGGTCGAGTTTGTTGGTACCCGATTGTCCGTGTATGTTCACCATGTAGGACGCTATTGTTTAATCTAGGGTATAAACTTGCCGATGAAATTCCGTTAACCTGTACCTTGATCGCAAGACTCCTGACGGACATGTGGTAGGGACACCGTGTTCAGTTCCGCCTAATTTGGGTGCACCTCCCGTATGACCGTAGCCAACCAACTCGTGAGCCGATTATGTGGTATGGGACACTATTCGTGTTGTCGCCTACATTGATTGGTGACAGCCCTTTGTAGTGACCTCGAGCATACCGAACTGCATTAAGGCGGCGAGCCTTAGAGTAGTAATGAAGGTATGATAGGCGTGCATTGATTGGTGACGAGCCCTTTGCGGACCTAAAACCATATGATCGTATGAGATGGCCTAGGATGACGACCCTAGAATGGATCACTTTGTTGGAAATTGATATGAGGAAGGTACCTTAGCTTCCGAAAGTTCTCTAGCTCCCAAGAAGTTTTTAATGGTAAAAGTTAAATACCCACTTTGTGGTCCACTTAATCCATGGACCTGCCTCATTTTTTTGTATCATACATTAAAATAATCTGAGAAAAATTATGAACCGCGTGGATAAAATACTTACATCACTTTGGTCCCCACAGAGCCCTGCCCGGACGGATTACCGTCCGGGCGGGGGTAAGACACAATCCGCGTTCGCAAGCGGATTAGATACTTAACACTTCAGTGGCTACTCTGAAGTGATGTGGCAAAACGCCATTGGTTATATGCCAATAGCATCTTCCCTCAGTATAAATGCTACTCCCTTAGATCCGTCAAGGGATCTTTCTATGGGACGCGGATTGCCTGATACCCTTGCTCATCCCTAGCTCCGAACGGGCAGTTCTGTGGGTAGGCCCACTGTGATGTATCTATACATCCAAATCGTCTATTCCTTTTCTCAAATTATTTTAAGGCATCAAAACAAAAATGAGGTAGATCCAACGATCAAATGGACTACACCAAAGATGACTCTTGCATTTAATGCAACTGACATTTAATGTTTGGTGCATTTTAATGCAACCAAGCTTATTATTTGGCATGGTCTACTTGAGCGTTGGATATGCCTCATTTTTGTTTTCATGCCTTAAAATAATATGAGAAAAGGGATTGATGGTTTGGATGTACAGATACATCACGGTAGGCCCACCCATAGAACTGCCCGTTCGGAGCTAGGGACGATGGGGGTTGTACGCAATCCTCGTCCCTTTCTCCATTTCCGTCGTGCATCTACTCGGCCACGAAATATGATTTTCGTACCGAGAAAATTCAGTTGGGCCCACTGTGAATTTATGTGATTTATCCCCACCTTCCATCCGTTTTTCCATTTAATTTTAAGCGTTGAGCCCAAAATTGAAGCTTATAAAAATCTCAAGTGGACCATACCACAGGAAACAATGGAAATAATGATTTCCACTATTGAAACCTTTTTGGGCCCCACAGTGACCTTTATTTTTCATCCAAACTGTTCAAAGGATCAGAAAACATGGATGAAGGTAAAAAAAACAAATATAATTTTGATCCAAAACTTCTATGGCCCTTAAGAATTTTTCAACTGTATAAATTCAATTCACATTGTTTCCTTTCGTGTGGTCGATTTTAGCCTTTTATATACTTAGGTTTTGAGCTAAGGCCCTAAAATTATCTTATAAAATGGATAGACATACCTGATAAAATACATAAATCACAGTGGACCCCACAGAGTTTACTCATTACGCAATCCGCTTTCCTTGGCCATGTACCGGTAAACTCCAGGTACATTCTTTTTTGATGCGGATTTCCTGCGGGAAAATTGGGACTGTGGACCCCACCTTTTATACAGTTGTTTTTATGAAACAATACAAACTTAGTTTGGGAACTTAGACCTGCACGTACAGACAACGAATTTGAGGATGAAAATACCCCTCCCTTCCTTTCGAAGACGAGCGCTGACGCTCCTCCAACTGAGAGTTGTACAAACGGCTCAAAAGAGATCAAAGTTACATGGCCCCATAGCTATCTATTTATTATATCCACATTGTTCATCCATATTTGGAGATCATTTCAGAGCATATTATCCAAAAAAAAAAAAAATCATATCCAAAGATTAACTGGACCACACCACAAAGAGTAGCGGGAAAATTGATTTTCACTGTTAAAAATTTTGTAGGGCCCACCATAATATTTATTTTCCATCACAAAGGCCTAGATGAAGAGGAAAAACAAATTTCATAATGATCCAAAACTTCTGTAACCCCTAAAAGGGTTTCAATGGTAGACGTTCAATTCCCCACTGCCTTTTACAATGTGGTCCACTTGATAGTTGGATCTGTCTTATTTTTCGTCTCAAGCCTTAATATGAGCTCGCCAAATAGATGGATGGCTTGGATATAACACATACCTCATGATGGGACCCACAAAAGGCGGTGAGGATTACAATAACAAAAATAAAATTAAAAAATTAAAAAATTAAAAAAAAAAAACCCAGAAACCTATGGCTATAGTGTTTTTGATAGCTACGGATTATAACCGTAGCCATAGTCGTGGCCTCTGCTTTTTCAATATATCCTTCAATATGTATCAAATGTCTTTTGATATGATCAAAAAAGGTTCAGAATTGTCCAGCAAGTTTGCCTAAAAAATCCTGCAGTTTTCCCTATGGCTACGGATTATAACCGTAGCCATAACTGTAGTCCGTTGCAATCTGTGCATTTTTTAAAAATTTTTGTTTACAAGGAGAACTTTATTCTACCTAAATTTTTCTCTAATATATATTTATATAAATATGTATATATAAGCATATAAAAAAAAATTCTCTCTTTTAATTCATTTCTTTGTCTATTTATTCAACAAGCATATCTCCTAAACTAGAATGATTTACTTAATGTACCACAATAATTTTGGGGTAGGAGAAGCTAATTTAGACAACAAACCTAGTTATTTTCCAAGATTCCATCGGGTCGATGGTCGAAAATCCATTTCATTCACTTCGTGGTTAATTTCAATCACTTCGCGGTCAAACTGGAAATTGAGCGGGGCAAAAATGAAATTGAGCGGGACAAATACGAAATTGAGAGGGTAAACACAAAATTCAGCGGGGCAAATATGAAATTGAGCAGGGCAAACTAGAAATTCAGCGGGGCAAACATGAATTTCAGTGTGGCAAACATGAAATTCAGAGGGGTAAACACGAAATTCAGCGAGGCAAACATGAAATTAAGCGGGGCAAACATGAATTTCAGTGGGGCAAACATGAAATTGAGCGAGGCAAACTAGAAATTGAGCGGAGCAAACATGAAATTCAACGGGGCAAACTAGAAGTTCAACGGGGCAAACATGAAATTGAGCAGGGCAAACTAGAAATTTAGCGAGGCAAACATGAAATTTAGTGGGGCAAACATGAAATTGAGTGGTGCAAACTAGAAATTCAGCGGGGCAAATATGAATTTCAGGGGGGCAAACATGAAATTGAGCGGGGCAAACGGTGGGAAATAAAATATATTTGTGTTTTCCCTTCATTGATGTTTAAGAGACCTTATAAACCGGTTAGATGGCAAATAAACATGTTAGGCCTAAGAGCACTAGTCTATCTGGAGCTCAGAACTGGCAGGGCAGTACCTAATCCACCGTTAGACTTTTTTAACATGTTAGCGCCTTAAATGATCGTGTGTTGTGCCGGAGAGGGAAGTTGATTGGCTGGTGTACAACTGCTGTAGGTATGTGTCGTTGAAAGAGGAGCACTGACGCTCCTCGATCTCCAAGTTGTACAAACGGTTCAAAGGAGATCAAAGTTACATAGCCACACAGTGATGTATTTATTATATCTAGATTATTTTAGAGCATTATCCAAAAATTGAATCATATCCAAAGATCATCTGGACCACACCATAAATAGTAGCAGCAATAATGATTTTCACCATTAAACAATTTGTAGGGCCCACCGTAATGTTTATTTTACATCCAATCTTTTCATAAGGTCATAAACACCTGAATGAAGAGTAAAAACAAATTTTACATTGATCCAAAACTTCTGTGACCCCAAAAAGGGTTTCAATGGTAGATGTTCAATCCTCTACTGGTTTTTACAATGTGGTCCACTTGATAGTTAGATCTGTCTTATTTTTCATCTCAAGCCTTAAGACAAGCTCCCCAAATGGATGTACGATCTGGATATAACACATACCCCGTGATAAGATCCACAAAACTCTCTCCCATAGCCGCTCCCCTATATAAAATGCATTCGGTCCCTAACACAGACCTCATGTTTGCCCCGCTCAATTTCATGTTTGCCCCACTGAAATTCATGTTTACGCCGCTTAATTTCATGTTTGCCCCGTTCAATTTCATGTTTGCCCCACTGAAATTCATGTTTACGCCGTTTAATTTCATGTTTGCCCCGCTCAATTTCTTGTTTGCCCCGCTCAATTTCTAGTTTGCCCGCTGATTTTCAACCATCGAACTGATGGAATCTTGACAAATAACCAAGTTGGTTGGCTAAAGTAGCTTCTCCTACCCCAAAATCATATAGGGTACATCAAGTAAGTAATTTTGGTTTAGAAGATATTCTTGTTAAATGAATAAAGAAATAAATGAAAAACAAAAGAGAGAAATTTTCTTTATAAGCTTATATATACATATTTATATAAATATGTATTAGAGAAAACTGTAGGTAGAATAAAGTTCTCCATGTAAAAAAATAAAAATAAAATAAAATAAAATTTTGCATAGACTAGTTATGGTTGCGCTTATAATCCGTAACTATAGGTAAAATCACCTTCGATACATATTTAGTACTCTTTGATATGTATCAAAAATTGCAGGATTTTTTAGGTAAACTTGTTGAACAATTCGGGACCTTTTTCAATAATATCGACATACCTTCGATATATCGAAGTACATATCGAAATACCTTCGATATATATCGAAGGACATGTCGAAATAGCAAGAGCTATGGCTATGGCTACGGTTATAATCCGTAGCAATAGGGAACCCCAACTTTTCGAAATCACATTTCTTTTGTGGGACCCATCATGAGGTCCATGTTATATCCAAACCGTCCATCTATTTGGTGAGCTCATATTAAGGCTTGAGATGAAAAATAAGATAGATCTAACTATCAAGTAGATCACACTGTAAAAGGCAATGGGGAATTGAACGTCTACCATTGAAACCCTTTTAGGGGTTATAGAAGTTTTGGATCATTATGAAATTTGGTTTTCCTCTTCATCCATGTCTTTGTGACCCTATGAATGAACTTAGACTGGGAGGATTTCTCAAAAACATCACAGTGGGCCCCCAAAAAGTTTTATGGCCCCCAAAAAGTATTTAATGGTCGACGCTCATTCAACACTGTTTCGCGTAATGTGGTACACTTGAGAATTGGATATACCTCATTTTTGGTTTCATACCATAAAATTATGTGGAAAAATATATGGACGGCATGGATGAAAAGCATACATCATGGTGGGGCCCACAGACCACCGACCATCCGCCATTGGCCGGTGGCAAGGGGAGTACCCAGTCCGTTCCGTGAAAGGAGGGGTATTTTCGTCCTCAAATTTTCTGTCCGTACGAGCAGGTCTAAGTTCCCAAACAAAGTCTGTATTGCAAACCTGCTGGTTAAAAGGTAGGGTCCACAGTCCGAAATTTCTCATTTCCTGCTAATCGCAAAAAGTTCCTACGCTGGAACCCAGGTGGGGCCCACTGTGATGTTTGTGAGAAATCCTCCCCTTCCATCCGCTTTTTGAATTCATTTCAGGACATGATGCCAAAATGAACAGTATCTAAAGGTTAAGTGGGCCGTACTAAAAGAAAATGTGGTTAGGGAAATTCCTCCTTTTAAAATCTACCTAGGTTTGACAGTGATGTTTACAAGCCATCCATACCGTTAATAACTTCATTCCTACTGGGATGAACTGAAATCACAAATATTAGCATGACTCAAAACTTATGTAACTCATGAATATTTCAACTGTGGACATTCAATTATCATGTTTTTGGCCCACTTAAGCTATGGAAACGGTTCATTTTGGGCTTCATGTCCTGAATTAAACTCAAAAAATGGATGGACGGGTAAGATTTCTCACAAACATCACAGTAGGCCCCACCTGGTTCCCGGTGCAACAACTTCATGCAAATGTCTTTTTTTTTTTTCTTAAGACAAACAATTATCTTGCGTGGCCGAGTGCGTTCACGGCCTAAACGGACGCTGACGGATCTCCGTTAGAAGAGCATTTATGGAAAGGAAGCAGGCGATTTGTATCCACCAGTGCCATTTCGCGCATCACTTCAGTAGCCTTTTGGCTGCTGAAGCGTCCAAGTATCCAATCCGCTCCTACCGGGGTGATAGAAGTTTCTATTGGATAATATTTGTTTCTACAGTTTATCTGAGCTGTAATAACCCCGTAAATAGTTTGAATGGCATGTAAACATCATGTTAAGATCCAATAAAGCATCAACGCTAAAGTGAACCACAGGGCATAAAGTAGTGGACGGTTATAAAAGATAGTTTCATGATAATATTTGTTACTACAGTTTATTTGAGTGATAATAATTTTATTAACAGTTTGAATGGCTTATAAACATTATGTTCAGCTTGACCACATCACAAAAAGTAGTGGACGATTACGCCTACTGTTGAAACCTTTGTAAGTTCTACTGCTTGATCTTTGGATATGTCTCATTTTTGGGCCAATAGCCTAAAATGATGTTGCAAAATGGATGAACCGTGTGGATATGCCACATACATCATGGTGGGGCTAGATATAACACTACATCATGGTGGGGCTCGCATAACCTACTACATCTACACAACATTGAGGTTGGTGGTAAACGCAATGGCTACCACAGGGCATAAAGTAGTGGACGGTTATAAAAGATAGTTTCATGATAATATTTGTTACTACAGTTTATTTGAGTGATAATAATTTTATTAACAGTTTGAATGGCTTATAAACATTATGTTCAGCTTGACCACATCACAAAAAGTAGTGGACGATTACGCCTACTGTTGAAACCTTTGTAAGTTCTACTGCTTGATCTTTGGATATGTCTCATCTAATGATGCGGACCATGGGTCTATCTACTGGCCAGGTGAGGCGATTAGGTAGACGATTGGGCATCTCTACCATACCTTGACATGATGCTTGATTGGCCAAGGATTGCCTACACAACATTGAGGTTGGTGGTAAACGCAATGGCTTCCTTCCCTAGTAGACTTGGCTTCTGTAGTAACTCCCATTGGTCGTAAGTGCGTATTATTGAAGTGGAAGTATTTAGTTGAGTTGTTTCCTCGTTTTAAATTGAGATTGCATTGGTTTTTAGTTCGCAAGTGTTTCGAAAATTTTGGTTAGGCACTCTGACCTTTCATACAGCCAAAACGTCAGTTATTATCGCGCTTGGAAAGATAGGGGTATTGTCAAACGTAGCCAAGCACATGAGATGCCCGAGACTAGTCAGGAGCATTTTGCATATGACGATGCTCCAATTCACCCGTCTCCTTGATTTTCCCCATTGACTACTTCAATAAGGGGCGAGCAAACTCCAATTCTTTGGAGGGCCCTAATTGAAATGGGGATGGGGGAGCTTAATTTGAGCATAGGAATGAACCTGCCGTATGACTGTTGGGATGATCCCAAGTGAGGTGGTGGCAAGGAACTCCAATAGGTTTTTGCTTTATACCTCGCCCAGACAATCACACAATGAAGCCATCTTAACCTTAATGTGCATCCACACTCCAATTGTTTCCAATTCTTCGAATTCAACACTCATATCCGTCGAGCTCTCTCACCAATTTTTTTTTTTCTTTTGGAAAATAATAGGATTTGGTTTGGCTAGGGCACCTGAGAGATGATTGTCTTAGGAAGATGTTCAGACCTTGTTGACTATGCCCAGATTTCAAAGCCGTAGGTCGTGGGCTACTACCCCTATTGTCGGTGCTGGAAAAGCTTTATGGGCCCACCAGATGAATGTGCCATGTTGTCTGTCCATTTTCAAAGCTCATTTTTAATAGAATTTTAGAGATTTCTTGTGTGTGGTTAAATTATTTTTTTACATAACATTAAATGGATCAAATATTTTGCCATTTCATTTTGATTAGATGTTTTCTTCTTATTATTATTATTCTTCTTTAAAATTTTTAGACATTTTCTGAAAATAATTAAAAAGCCAATTTATTTTAATTATTTGTCATTACTTTTAGAGGTTTTTCTATAAGTTGCCTCTACTTTGGTGTATGGATGAAAAAATCCATTATTATTAAATTATTCATCAGAAATCACTTGATAATTTCATCATTAATCCAATATGGCTCACCTATAAACATGGGTTTAGTATGTTTTGACCTAAATATTTTTATATTTATCAATTTACCCATCTCTCTTTTACGTGTAAAAACCTTTGCATAAAGTCAGGAAACTTCATATGGTCTGCTTTCGTAATATTTGTGACAAATCTTACCTGTTCATCATTTTTTTTGTCTCATTTTAGGGGGCGTTTGGCACAGGGTATTAGATGGGATTAGGTGGGATAGAATTGCATTTGTCCCATACAAATTTTATCCAGCATTTCATTTGGGGAGGAAAGGTTGGGATTATGTAGGATAGAATTGCATTTGGTCCCATGGAATTGCATTTGGTACCATCCCCGATTTCTATGGATTTTGAAATCCACTATACATGTGGGCCCCACATTGATGCATATTTTTATCCATGCCATCCATCCACATGTACTACATTCACACGTAACATTTTGGTTATATATGTGTACAAGTGAACAACATATATTGTGAATTTGGTCCGTTGATTGCAATTCCATGGTCCACCAAACATGATTTTGATTAATCCGGTGTTATCCTGTAGCAAACAATTTATCCCAAACATGGGATTGGATGGCTACAATACCATGGGATTTTTGGACATGCAATCATTGTGTAATAATGATGGTAATCCCATCTAATACAATTCAATAGCATATAATTCCACCGGCCAAACACGGCCTTAAGGTATGGGCTAAAAATACAAGCCAATCTAATGCTACGATAGGTCCAAAAGTGAGGAAAACCTTTAACGGTCCACTCTTTCTTGACTTGTGGGTCACTTTACTACTAGATCTAGCTAATCTTTTGGTCACCCAATTAAATTTACATGGTCAAACTTGTGAACAGGGTGGATTTCTCTAAAATATCATGGTGGCCCCATAGTCATATAAGCCATCTCCATAGCATTATGATCAACCATAGAGACATGACACACAAACCTTGTTGTCATGTGACCATTCAATATAGGTGGGGCTTACTTTCACTATGCTTGTGATAAATCTAAATAGTCTATCATTTTTATCATCCCCTTTAGGACGTGAGCCTAAAATCTAAGTTGATCCAACAAATGTGGGTTATATTGTAGAAAAATGTTAGACAAAGGTCCTTAAAGATCCGCTCTTTCTTGGCTTGTGGTACTAATTCTACATCCCATTTGATTGAATGCTTGTAACCTCGTACACTAAATCAACTGTAGGATTTATTCTATGAAGGTTGACCAGATTGTCAAGCCATCAATGTTTTCTGCAATTGGGTGATTTGAAAGGAGAGGTTGAATGAGATTTTTTTCTTGCCTATAGGTTGAAAAGACTTCAATATTCACGTGATTGCAACTACCATTCAACAATAGAATAATAGAATGGAAAAAAAAAAGTCAAAAATATTTTATTAATGATTTTTACAATATTAATACTCATGATTTGCTCGAGGGACGATGATCTGTTCGTCGCCCAACGTGAATTGAGCTTCATAACAAAATAGTCGTGAGGTACGGGATGGTCATACATTCATTATTCGATCGAAAACTAGGCTTCATAACAAGACAATTGGTGGAGGGTGAATCTTAGACTTTGTTTGTTCATTGATAAAAAATTAAACTTCATGGTGAGATGGTTGGTAGGATAATAGTATGTTCATGGACTTAGTAGGAACTGAGTACATGGCAATGCGATCATAATTTGACTATTTGTTCATCGTCTAATGTAAACCAAACTTCGTGGTGAGATGGCCAATGGAATCACCTAGCTTTAATAAGAAAACCCCATAGCCTTCTACTCGAAATAAAAGAATTACAATCCAGTAGGATGTCCTGAATGAAGGGTTCAGGAATAAGCTAATGATAAAAACTAGGCTTTCACGCCATAAGTAGTGATTGGGAGCTAAATTAAAACAAAGTAAGGAAATAAGTGTCTATGGTAGACGGATAGATGAGGTGATGTAGAGCTGGGTTTGGTGCCTGGAGCTCTTTAACGAGTGTTGCTTTCATAGAACTCGGAGAGGCAGTGGTCACACATAAGTTTTCTCGATGTGAGAGATTTGGATAGTTAGCCGTATGAATTTATTTAATTCTCTAGATAAGCATAATCCATTACATACCACTATGTGTATAAAAGATTGCACATGCCTATTACCATTTCGATCTTACAATGTGTGTTGGAAGTATTGTTAGAATCTTTACCGACTCTTGCGTAGAAAGCTTTATTGGAGACTTGCTTTGATGGGACTTAAACTTTATGAGTTTCTTTTGACGTAACTCGAATATTTAATAGCTGCAGAGAAATATATTTTTGATGGGACACTTGCTTTGTAAAGAGTTTTTTTTTTACAAATCCTATAATTTAATGCTCCTGCATATACATGTCTTTAATTACTCACTTTAAAGCTCAGCTACACCAGGTGTAGTATGGTTGTACCTGGCATCCTTTGAACTATTTGATATGGCCTTAATTGGTTGGTGGTAAATGGATCTAAATCTCACATGTACCACACAATAGGAAACAATATTGATTGAACACCTACCATTAAAAACTTCCTAGCACTGAATGTAATGTGTATTTGTCATTCAACCTGTTGATTAGGTCACATTAACTTGAAAAGGAAAACACAAATATGAGCTTGATCCAAAACTTTAGTGGCCCTGAGAAATTTTTAATGGTGGGCATTCAATCACTGCTTTTTCTTATGGTGTGGTCCACCTGATATTTAGATTTTCCTCATTTTTTAGCTCGTGTAACGAAATAATCTAAAACAAAATGGATGGACAGCAAGTACTTAGCTTGATACTCAGAGGAGTCACTACTGAATTAAAGTCCTCCAATACCCAAGCGGGTGCTGAAAAAGCTTTGTGGGCCCTTTCATGATATATATGTTTTATCCACCCCAGCTTGTTAAGCATTTAAGGGCATAAGCCTAGAAATGAGGTAAATCTAAATATCAAGTAGACCACACCATTGGAAACATTGGTGATTGAACGCCCACCATTAAAAACTTCATATGCCCGCTATGATGTTTATTTTCTAGCTAACATATTATTGATTAGGAAAAACACAAAAATCAGCTTGATTTAAAATTTCCGTGGCCCCCAAGATGTTTTTAATGATCCTCATTCAATCACACTGTTTCCTATGCTGTGGTCCAACTGAGCTTGAATCTGCCTCATTTTTATTTTTATTTTTTTGCCTCAAAACACATCCATACGGCAGATACAGCACCAATGTCGGTGCTAGTGGTGTAAGTACAGAATGGGCGTCCATGCGCATGGATGGTTGGAACTATTAAAGAGGTGGGTCCCACCATGGCCGGCTATAGGTAAAGGTATGATTCAATTTATGGACAGATTAAATCATGTAACCCTCAATGGTTTAATTCAATTCTATTTTTGAATGGTTAGGATTGTTTTTAGTGAGCCGATGTACTTGGCCCATTGAATGGTTTGGATTCATTTTCATTTTTGAATGGTTAGGCAGAGGGAGGCCACTGTCCATAGAGTGTCCTTAGTGGGCCCTACTTCTTGGGAAACGGATTGGCTACTCCCCCCTGCCACCAGCCCGGGAGATGGTGGTCGGTGCTATGTGGGCACCACCATGATGTATGTGTTTCATGCACTCTATTCATCCATTTTTACCTATCATTTTAGGGCTTGATATGCACCATTAAAATCCTCCTAATCAGTGCTCCGTGGCCCCACCATGATGTATGTGTTTCATCCACTCTGTTCATCCATTTTTTACCGATCATTTTAGGGTTGTACTGTTTATTTGACATCCAATATGTTAATTAGGTCATACAGACCGGGGTCCATGCTCTTGCGCTGGACGTGGACTCTCAGGAGTTTCAACACCTGGTCAAAGGTTCAAGTACCCATATGGCAAAAAAAAAGTCATAGGTCTTACATGAAGCGAAAAAACCAACAAAGATCAGCTTGATCCAAAACTTGTATGGCTTCCAAAAAGATTTTAATGGTCCATGTTCATTCAACACTTTCCTGTAATGTGGTCCACTTGATACTAGGATATACTTTATTTACGGTCTCATACTATAAAATGATCTAGAAAAATAGATGGACGGCGTGTATGAAATATATACATCATGGTGGGGCCCACGGAGCACCGACCACCAGCCATTGGCTGAGGGCAGGGGAGGAGCCAATCCCTGTTTCCTACTTCCTGAAGTGGCCCCGCGTGAGTCGCATGATCCATTGGCTAACCGCAGTTACACCCCAGTGACCCGAGGACTACCCGGCTTTGTAAGCGAACAAGATAAGGCAAAAGACAATCCCCTTCTTGGAAAATTTTAAAAACCAATGCAATTAATATAGAATTTAGGTTCAGGTGCCCTTTTTTGAAAACACAAGCCACCTAATATTTAAATAACTATCATTGGCGTACCTTCCCTTAAATTTATTAATATTCTCAGCCCACATGTGAGCACAGCGCTGGACAGCTCAAGCAAGCCCACCATGACATTTTCATGAAACGGCCCCTACCATCAGGTGTGTCGCCCCTTTAAACCCAAACGCCCAAAACTCATCTCTATCACAATTCAGGTGAACCGCACAATTGAAAATAATGTACTAAGCAATGCTTGTAGTCTTATTACAAATCACAAAATTTAATTACAGTTCTATAATCTAATAATATTAAATTTGATGAATTATAAAAGTGTCTTGGAAATTTATGAAATTCATTGAATATTTGGAGCTAAATTTGTTGAATTTTGATACCAAATTTATTGAATAATAGACTAAAAAAATAATGATGCAATTCAAAAAATGAGTTTGAAAAAGCAGTCCATAATACATATATATTGAACAGGCCTGAATATCTTAAGAACCAATCTTGATTTTCCATAATTCATCATAAAAAGGATATTATTATTGCTTTAAAAAATGAATTTTTATGAGAAATTTCTTCATAAATTCTAAATTTACCATTCTTTAGTTCCAGTCCAAGGAGGTTATTGAAGTAGTCTTATATATTATTTTTATTTAAAAAGTAATAAAGTTTGAAATTTTTAGGGCAATGTGACTTCCAACATATCCCACACATGCACCCACTATGATAATTATACCAAGTAAAAATCTTTCTAATCTAATCATCAAATGGGTTACACATGAATTTTGATGTTTTTGAGTGTGTATATGATTTATGTTTAGATTGATCAATTTTTTTACTCTTCTAAACATGAAGCGCAAGGCTACATTTATTAAATTGGTTGGATATCATAAAAATACCATATGGGCCTACAATTCTTGACTTTTCCACTTTTAAAAGAAAAAAAATATAAGGTGGGCATTATGATAACTAGAGGTGGGCATGGGACGACTCGATCTGGCTAACTTGACTCATCCAACTTGACTCAAATTGAATGGGTGAGTCGGTCCAAACCGAGTAAGCTTCGCCCAATCTGAATTCAAATCGAGTCGAATTCGAGTTACCCAATAACTCGACACGAAACTCAATCCAGTTAGATTCGACTCGATCCAAAACCCAACTCGACCTGACTCTCTAATTGTACGTACCTCGAAACCCCCCCCCCCCCTCTTCTTCTTCTTCTAAGCTCGGCAACAACCCACCACCGTCACCCTCCTCTCCCCTCTCCACTCCCTCCCTCATCTCTCAATCTAAGTTAAATTGAACTTAGATCGAGTAAGGCATGCTAGACTCAGTATCTAGTCAAATCAAGTTCAGGTCAGGCTTATTTAAAAACCGGATCGAGTCAAATCAACCCTAACTTAGTCCGACTCGACTCGATGCCCAGCTCCAATGATAACGACCCTCTTTAAAAAAGCATTTTCTATGCATTTCTATAGATTGAAATTGTAATTTGTAAAGATTTTAAGTCAAAATCACTTAAAAAATGCATAATCTGCTACATTCATGCACGTCCATTACCTGCTTGCTATGCCAAAGGCTCTGTTCTACCCACCGTGATGTATATGTTTAAATTATGGTGTCCATCCATTTTAATAAATAAATAATTTTATTTTAAAGTATGAGGCGAAGAAGAGGCAGATCCATAGCTTGAGTAGGCCCATTGCAGTACATGGTAGGATTGATTGTCTTAGTTGAAAACTTTTTGAGTGCCATAGAATTTTTGATCAAGCTAATATTTCTGTTTTCATAGCTCCTTACGAACAGGTAGGCAGTACGACGATTTCAACGGTGTCATCTCACCACTGCTTTTCTGTGGTGTTGCCCCATCAAAATGGTTTGTTAAAATGAATGGACGGTGTGGATAAAACACATACATCACGGTGGGCCCTACAGGGACTCTGCCGTCCTAGGAGGGGTAGCAATGAATTCCGCGAATACGATCATGCGGCATGAGTGTCGTTTTTATGGGCGTGTTTGGACGGTGGGATTAGAAGAGATTAGGTGGGATGGGATTGAAAAAACATAATTATTACCCATGGCAGGGATTGTTCCCGGTTGCCATGGGATAACATTAATGCCATGCTTTGTTAGACGGTGGTGCATTGAATGGATATACCCATCATCATTTGAAATTACTGAGAATAGCAGACATGTGTTATATCTAAGCCGTTCATTTGTTTTGTAATCTTATTTTATGACATGGGCCTAAAAATGAGGTAGATCCAAAACTTATGTGGTCCCAACAAAGTTTTCAACGGTAAGTATTTAATCCCCGTTGCTTTCTCTGGTGGGGTCCACTTGAGGTTTAGATTTACCTGATTTTTTGGTCCATGCTCTAAAATAATCTCAAAAAATGGGTGGACGGTGTGGATATAGCCCAAACAATTCCATCTGGCACAGGACCCAATGCAATTCTATCTTATCTAATTACAAGCTTTTCTATTCTTCCCAAACATGGGGTGGAATTGGCACCCGACCAGATGAATCCCATCCACCTCACCCCTTTTAATCCCAAACACGCCCTAATTACAAGGTTTAATGCCGGTATTTTAATCCAAAGTCTTTGGAAGAATTTCACACGAGTGGCCGAAAGTCTTTGGAATGGCATCACTGATGACGTCAGCTGTAGATGACTATGCGTCCTCTGCGTGCGACGTGGCTGCTACCAAGAACCAGCGCCAGGAACGGATTGGCTACTCTCCCTGCCACCCGCTAATGGCCGGTGGTCGGTGCTACGTGGGCCCACCATTATGTATGTGTTTCATTCATGCCGTCCATATATTTTTCTATATCATTTTATAGTATGAGACAAAAAATGAGGAATGTTCCAATCTCAAGTGCACCACATTATAGGAAATAATGTTGAATGAACGTTGACCATTAAAACTTTTTGGGGGCTATAAAAGTTTTTGGGTAGCCAATCAGTTCCCCAGGGACATGGGTGCCACCCTGATTGTAGGGCCCACCTCAATATATGCTTAGCGGATTGGCTGGTTGTTGACGCAGGGATGAACCATCTTTCCCAAGTATAACTAATCCGAATTCAAGGAGCTCTCTAGACTCTCCGTAGAGATTTCAATTCGTTAAAATTCATAATTTATAAATTTTCTATTTATAGTGTCCTGTGTAGCTTAACTACATTATTTTTTTAATTTTTCTAAACACTTTTCATGTTGGATACAACTCCTTGAGCCCAAGAGATGAAGAGTTACAATCAAACTAAAACTTACTAAAATTAGTAAAAATTGAAATAAACATGGAATTTAACTGTCAATATGATGGAATCTCGCCAATTCAATGTGGGAAACCATCATGGCTAGGTTGGTTGGCTAAAGTAGCTCATCCTACCCCAGTATCATATATGGTATGTCGAGTAACTCAATTCAATTTGCCAAAAATGCCTATTTTAAGGTTTTGACTACCTTGATGACTTTTGCCTCCAATGGGGCTTTCTTTGATCCATCTTGGACATGAAAGTGTTCGTGACCCGCTCTACAATATTGGTGTACCACACAATATCGAATTGGCTGGTGTGGGTATGTGTCGTGCAAAGACTAGTGGTGACGCTCTACATCACTGGTGTACCACACAATATCGATCACGCAAAGACCCGTAGTGATGCTCTTCGGGCTCTGACTTGTACAAACTATTCATTAAAGTTACATTGGGCACACAATGGCTCCTTAAAGTTACAACAGCACACAATGATGTGCTTATTATATTCACATGGTTTGGCACAGAAAATTAGTTATATCCAAAGCTAAAGTGAACCACACCACAAATATCTATAGGACAATAATTTTCACCGGTGAAACATTCATAGGGCTCACCATAATGTTTATAAACATTATCCATTCATAAGCTCACACAACTTATTCATAATCTCACACAAACCTAGATAAAGAGGAAAAGCAAATATTACATTGATCCAATTTCTCTGACCCCAAAAGGATTTCAATGGTAGATTTTCAATCCCCACTACTTTTTACAGTGTGGTCCACTTTGATTTTTAGATTTGTCTTATTTTTTAGCTCAAACCTTATGGTGATCTCACTAAATGAATAGACAATTTAGATATAACACATGCCTAGGACACACAAAACTTCGTGTGTTAACACACCAGCCAGGTCAATGATGCATGGTACACCATCCAATCCGCTTCCATTCTATACCCACCTTAATATATGTATTATATATCCAGCCTCTCCATCCACTCTTTCAGCTAAAAATGAAGCGGGCAAAATTTCAAACAAGCTACACTAAAAGAAATAGTAATTATCAACCATTAAAAACCTTTTATGTTTTGGATCAAGTTGATATATATATATTTTTTCATCCCATATTTCAGTCAACCTTTTTAACATGTTGGATGGTCAACAAACATTGTGGTGGACCACATGAAGTTTCAGTAGTGGGTATTCAATGATAATTGTTTCTTATGGTGTGGTAGACCTTAAAGTTTTATCAGTCCCAATTTTGGAACCTTATTCTAAAATAAGATGAAAACACAGATGGACAACATGGACACAGAATGCATATATATCCATGGGGTCAGCATCAGACCCACATGGTCATAGAATGCATATATTGAGATGGGTCATACGGTCAACGTCAGACCCACATCGGTGTCTCCAGTTCATAGTGGTCTATATGCCTGGGGCTGTGTATTCATATGTGCCATGCCACACAGTAGTCATGGTAGGACGCTTGATAGTGACAGAAGTTTTATATTAGGATGGTATTTTTTTTTCACCATTTATCTAAGTGGGAAGAATCCTATAAACAGTTTGGATGGCATATAAACATAATGTTCAACTTTAGAAAGGTTTCAATGGTGGACGTTATTGTTCCCATTATTTTGTTGGTGGGGCTCATTTGAGTTTTGGATCTTCATGGTTTGTAGAATTCTATTTGGCACCGATTCAGATCAAGATATGAGGGAGTGTGGGACTGGAGAGGAGAGAGGAGAGAGGAGGAGGGTGGTGATGGTGATGGTGGCTACTGGGCTTGCAAGAGGAGGGATGGAGGGAGTGGAGAGGAGATAAAGAGAGGAGGAAGGTAGTGATGGTGGTGGGTGGCTGCCGAGCTTGGAAGAGTAGGGAGGGAGGGAGTGGAGAGGAACGAGAGAGGAGGGAGGTGGTGATGGTGGTGGGTGGTTGCCCAGCTTGGAAGAGGATGATGAGGGAGAGAGATGGGGTCTGGGATTGGGTTGGGGTGGGTTACGGTGTATACGATTAGATATGCTTAAAAACTAGGATTTTTTTTATTATTATATATGTACTTGAATCTAAGTCAAGTTGGTTTTAGATTGAGTCGAGTTTAACTGGATCAAGTTTTGGGTCAAGTTACTAGGTAACTTGAACTCGACTTGGTTTGAATTCAGATTGGGCGAAGCCTACTCAGTTCGGATTGACTCACCCATTTGATTTGGGTCAAGTCAGGTTTGAACGAGTCAGACGAGTTATGTCAGGCGAGTCGAGTCATCCCGTGCCCAGCTCTACAGGCAATCCACTCCCCCACCCAATCTGGTAAGGGTATCAATGGGGTGGGCTTCAGCCTGAAAAATTAGAATTTTGAATAAGTCCGGCCCAAAATAGTTCGAAATCCTTGATGTTGCCTACCCCAGCGGGGCCCATTGACAACTCTAAAATCTGGGAGCAGATTAGGTGCCGCCCCAGCCGCACTGAAGACATAGAGGCTCCTTATAGTGAGCCCCACCTTGATTCGTCTATTATACATCCACAGTGTCCATCCATCTTTCCAAATCATTTCAGGGCGAGAGCCAAAAAATAAAGTAGATCCAAATCTCAAGTGGATCATACCATAGGAAATAGTGGTGATTGAATGTTATAAACTTCCTGCAGGTCACAAAAGCTTCAGATCAAGTTGATATTTATTTTTTCCCTTTATACGGAGGTTTGTGTGATCTTATCAACAGCTTGGATGGCAAATAAACATTACAAAAACATTATAATAACCCTAAAAACTTTTTTTAATGGTTTAGTTGACCTGATATTTATATATGCTTCATTTTTGAATTCATGCCCTGAAATGATCCGGCAAAATGGATGGACTGCATGGATGTACCATACTTACATCGTGGGCCCCACAGTAAGGGACCATCATATCAAGTGAGACCGAGCCACACCTAATCCAGTCCCCAATCTCAACGTAGCTGCATATCATGCTGTCTGCTTGCACCACGTGGTGCATGTGTTTGTAATGGCCGCCCATCACATGATCTCCTAACAGAAATGGCCCATCAAATGATCTGCTAACAGTCCTTTTTATTATGGCAGATTATCCAATCCCAGACTTTCATCCCTTTTTCCAAAAGTGATGGCTCAAAATGGGAGTGGATTAGGTGAGACCCTGGCCTCATTCAAGGCAGTACAACCCTTATCATGGGACCCACGTTTATATATGTATCCTCTATCCACATTATCCGTCCATTTTTCCATATTGTTTTAGGGCATTATCCAAAAAATGAGGCAGTCCACTTATCAGGTGGACCATGCCAGAGGAAATGGTGGTGATTGAACATTAATGGGCCACACAACTTTTAGATAAATTAATATTTGTTTTCTTTCCTTTTGTAAAGGCTTATGTGACCTTAACAACGGATTGGATGGCAAATAAACACTATTAAAACATTAAAGTGCGCCTTAAAAAGTTTTTAATGGTAGGGTTTTCAACCACCACTATTTCCTAGAGCATGGTCCACCTGAGATTTGCATCTTCTTCATTTTTGACATCATGCCATAAAATGATCTGGATGGACGGTGTGGATAAAGAATACACACAACAAGGTGGGCCCCACAGTAAGGGCCGCACCATCTTAGGTGAGGTCCAGGTCTCACCTAATCCGCTTCCCATGTACACGGGCCTGAGACCTGCACTGAAAATAGGTCTGTAAACGGGCCGGGCCTGGGTAGGCCTCGGCCCGGAATTTATACTGTTTTCGGTTGGCTTTTTCAAAATTTTGAATTTTCGGGACCAAGATTGGCCCGTTGACATCTCTGTCTGAAAAGAGTAAAATTGTTATTTCATGTAGGGAGTTTACATTTTTACCGTACCGGTGCTGGATGGAGCATATCCAACATACTGCTGAATACAATCCACATGGTCTCTTTTGGGCCCACCGTGAAGTATATGTTTTATCCATGGGGTCCATACATTTGAACAGATTATTTTAGGGCTTCATGAAAAAAAAAAAAAAAAAAAGAGGCAGATTGAAGGTTTAAGTGGACGACACCATAGGAAGCAGTGGGGACTGAAAGCTTACCGTTGAAAATTTCTTGGAGCCATAATAGTTTTGGATCAAGCTGATATTTATGTTTTCCCTTCATCCAAGTCCACGTGGCCTTATGAACAGTTTGGATGATAAATAAATATAAGGGAAGTTTTAAATTTATGTTTTCCCTTCATCCAAATCCCAGTGGTCTTGTTAACAGTTTGGATGATAAATAAACATAAGGGAAGTTTTAAATGGTAGGAGTTCAATCCCCAATGCTTACTATGGGTTAGTTCACTCAAGCCTTCAATGTGCCTCCTTTTTGGGCTCATTGTCTAAAATAATATTTCAAAATAGACAGACAAGGTGGATAAAACACGTACATCACGGTGGGCCCCACAGAGCCCCTGATAGAACAGCTTGCATTAAAAAATGTAGACCATTTCCCAATAGTAATACCCGGGCTCAAAACCTACTGCTTGGGTTGGGCTAATTGCAGTGAAGTCTCAATTCGATAAAAAAACAGTAATGAATTCGGTGGATATGGCAATCATAAGTGGGTCCCACTCACCTTGGATGGTCCACGTACAGGAGTGAAACATCTGGAGTTGTGGATGACTAAATGCAAAGTGGACCCATGTGCGTGAGATTAGAATCATTACTCAGGCAATCTCCACTGCATGCATGCCAATCTCTAGAAAATCAAGCTGATATAAATAGAATCATCAGGTGGGCCACACATGTATTAGTAGAAATCTTCATCAAAATTCAATGCACAAGTTGGGCCCACTTGCTGATCTGACCTCTTTTCTCACAGGCGACCATGATCGCCTTAGTTGAAATTCATTCATTTTTTTCCTTATTTTCTCTTTTTAAGTATGCATTCATTCATTTTCTTCATTCTTTTCTCTTTCAAGTACGCTTCCCTTGATAAGATCTCTCCCCATCGGGCTAGTTGAGGTTAGTTCGAGCTTAGGTCTTGCTGTCTACGAACGAGGAATTGATCAATTTCAAATGCATCCGAGTCAAATAAAGGCACGAATACTCTCACTTTTCAGGACTATGGTTTGATCATGTTCAAATCATATCCAAATCAAATAAGGGCATTTGGATGGTTTGGTCTCAAATCATTGGATGGATTAAATATGATTGATGGGATATTTTTATATTACAAACCTTGACATATCACAAGTCATTAATTATACTAACATAAAATAATCTTTAATTATAAGACAAAATTGGACAAGGAGCGTGGGGTTGTATCATTTCATAAAACACGTCATTTAGCTCAAAGAGGAAAGTAACCCGGTTTGTTGATGATTGTGCATTATTCACAGCTCTTAAAGGTGTTGCAAGAGGAAGAGTGTTGGTAGGGTTAAAATTACCATAATACATTAGGGGTGTTGAACAGTTTGTTCGTTAAAAAGGTGCAAGACCCCAAACAGCCTCGAAGTGACAACAAAAGGATGCTATGAAGTTGGCATAAGATGTCTTCCAGTAGGACAAGCGCCACACCATGGATGCTAGTCCTTAAGATTGGAGAGAGGCTTGCTATCGCTACTGCAAGTTAGTTTTCCTGATTGGAAGAGTTGATCCTAACGTCCAAAATGTATCTCCTCTTAACTAGATTTCAAAGAAGAGCACGGTAGAGAAGTCACTCGATAAACAGATTTGTCTTATCATTGTTGTTGATGTTTTAAATATGTCAATAACAGGGTCTGTTGATGCCATCGACAGACCACTCGATGCCATCAAGTAGATGTCGCTCACATCAAGATCCCATCAAAAATTTTAGAAAATACGTGTTGGTTGTTAGAACGATTTAGAGTTGCTACTCGATGTCATCGAAGTAAACATTGAGGGTTGTCGATGGCATCGAAGGTCCCATCGAAGATGTGCGCAAATTTGTGTAAGTGCATAAGTTGTTTCTTATTCCAGTTGTAATACTATAGATCAAGTGTAATTGGGATTTGGGGGAGAGAGAGAGAGAGAGAAGTGTTTTAGGACTTTCTAAATCATTCTTAAGTGTTCAAGGGCATAACTAGGCCTTGTGAAGTAGATTCAAGGCTTATTCGAATCGATAAGACTCTATCTCCTGTAATTTCTGCTTTCATAGTGTATTACTTATCACTTTATGTCATGGTTTTTTCACGTAAGGGTTTTTCCACATAAAATTTGGATTGTTCTTGTTTGGACTTGGTTGTGAAATTGTGAGTACTTTGCTTGATTCATATTTGTGTGCTTCCACGGTTCCCCAACAATCACGAAATACAAGTAATGGTCCACATAGAGCGCGAATTGTATGTTTGACTTTTGTGTAAGCACTTCCTTATATATCGTGACCCTCAATCTTTGAAGGCATTAGTGGGAGCACGGCGTGTACACCATAGCAAAAGTGCCTTGTTCGCACCAATCAAGGAAGAAGGGCGTAAGCTCTAATTCTCATCAACAATACTTCATTGCAGAATAATGATTCTCTACCATAGAATCTAGAGATTAATCCTGAAAATGACCCCTTGATGAGGTATTTATAGACAAATAAAATCTACGCTCCCTACAGTCAAAGCGACCTATTATCGGACATTCTTTTCAAAGGATTATCGAATTGATTTTCGTTCACTCTTCATGGACAATTAGACCGATTGTCGAGCACACTCTTTATAAACGATTGAACTGATTGCCGATCGCTCTCTTCTACGACAAGACAATTACATCACTAATAACACTCTTACTTATAAGGTATTTAACGAACATCGCTATTACTACAGGACACTTTCGTATTGTGCTCTTCATCAGAGCATGATAATGACTTTGCCCATGCACTTCTTTTTTGTCCAAACATGGCCTATGAAGGAAACCAAATGTTTAATAAAGGAAAATTCATTGTTTATCTTCTCCAATCACGACACTCTCTCTTTAAGGGATTCTACTCATAGAGTGGTTTTGGCTATACTAAATGTAAGCAAATTAGGATCGAAGTATCGTGCATTGAGCATGGGAAATAACGATCATAAATGAACTGCCATCAATGATGGAAATAAAGCTTTTGGACAAGGTGGTAATGGTGGATGCCGGTGCTTGTATTTTTCACTCCTTACATCAATTAATGAGACTTTTACCCTAATATGAACTAGTTAGGGGAGAGGAGACTAAAACAGCTTTTATATTGTTAAACTAGTAATGGAGGAGTCCTACCCATCATTGGATTCCTCATCACCAATGCTTTTGTGCATCTCCCACACAAAAGGGAAGAGAAATCCCATTTCAATTTTAACTCATTGATATGGTACTTCTTAAATATTGCATGGAATGACTTATACACCACCATTTATGGACCCCACCTAATGTATATCTGATTAATCCAAACAGCCTATTTAGGCAATTCCATATGTGACTAGAACATCATAAAAGGAATATAGGGTTGTCCTTACATCACTTCCCTCAAAGCACAAAGTCCTGTCACTTGACTTCTTTGGTTATTCTTCTTTCATGAAGAGAACATTTTTGTTGAGGAAGAATATCTTTAATGGTTAATAGTCTAGCAAGGATTATGCTGCTAAGTGATCAACCGGAGCTTACCTTTTGATCACTTTCTTGGGGGCATAGGTGATGTCGAATTCAGAAAGCAATAGATGCCACTTTGCCATTCTTCCTATCAATGCTGGATTTTGGAACAAATACTTTAGTGATTCATATGAGTAAGGAAATCAAATAGGTAATCATGTACTGGCAGTGGCACTGGTGGTTCATACGAGGGCAAGGTAGGTCTTCTCGATTGTCTAATATCTTGTCTCGTAGTTGGTAAACATCGTTCTCAAATAATAGATTACTTGCTCTTTTCTCTTGGTGTCATCATACTGGTTAAGGACACCTCCAATCACTGTGCTGAAATTAAAATGTATGGTAACAGTGGCCTTTCATGAATAGGTAACACTAGCACTAGTAGATTCAGTAGGTACTTCTTGATCTTAAATAGCCTGGTAGTCATCATTCCATTCATTTGAATTCTTTCGAAATAACTTGAAGATAGAATCACGAGTGTTAGCTAGGTAATGAAGCGACTGATGTATTGCATTCTAACAGAAAGCTGCAAATTCCTTTCTTAGTCTTCAAAGGTTGCATCTTAGTAATAGCTTTAGTTTTGGTTTAATCGACCATGATATCTTCCTTGCTGGCGATGAAGCCAAGTAGTTTGCACCCGATTGCACCGAAGACACTTCAAGAGACTCTTCAACTGTTTGGGGGGGAAAAAAAAAAAAACTCTTCAAAATGCCCTTTGATGATCAAAGATTTAACAATATTATATCGTCCACATAAACTTTCATTTCCTTAGTCATTGTATCATTAAACTATGCTATCATATATAACTCATTGGTATGTAGCTTCAACATTCTTAAACTCAAATTTTTTTCATCATGCATTGACATGCACACTCCACCATCTTTATTCATCATGGTATGGTGGACCATTTCAAACTGAAATTTGCAAATTTTTTACTATTTATTTTATAAGATTCTAGATTTTCCATTAGCTGCTGAGTCCTTCCATCTGTGAAAGCTCAAGCTCCATGTCTTTGCTTTTGGATTGTTTTTTAGTAAGAACGGTTGCTGGTAGGAGTTCTATAGCTGCAAGCTTGAACCAATCTCCATAAGATGATGAAAAGAAAAAGAAAAGAAAAGAAAAAAAAAAGTCTCCATAAGATGGCTGGTGTACAGTGATTCAAAAACTCCAGGATTTGTGCTCCACTGTAATGGGCCTAGGCCCAAAATACTGAACATGTGGTCCAAACAATTTATATCGACCATTCAATCAAGGGACCCATGATGCTGAATGTGATCTGTTAGCAACTTTTCAACCGTCCATTTAGTTCAATACACTGCGTACAAATCAGGTGTGTGGCCCAATCCATTTATCATCAGTACAAGTGAGTCATGGCCCATCACTGTCCAATCAAGATCAGAGGGTTTTGGGATCCTTTTATTCCTGTGATTAGAGCTGCCATCAGGCCCACTATGATTTCAAGGCCCCAAGATGAAACGGCTGGCAATTGATGAAGATGTCCTCGCCTAAAAGATCAGGCCAACCTGCACATTAAGTTTTGGGCCAACGTCCATACATCATGAGCCCGCCTGATGAACGACCAGCCTGATTTCCCATAGGTGGGCCTCATCATGTCTGAGTCGTTTGTGGTGGACCCATGTAGATATGCAGTTGCAAATAGCATTTCTCATTGGACTTGGTGGGCCATCGCTGTTGGAAATTTTTAAAATTGTAAAGATTTTCAAGGTTGGAATGCATCTTATTTTGAAAATCTTATAACAAGAATCTTGTCATTTTTTACTAGATTAACTAGGAAATCTTTTGAAAGGGTCTGACGCACTTAGCGTGTGCACATCTTGCATCTTCGCGGAGAGCTGAGGATTCTGAGAACCTTTTTCCTAATCGGATTAAGCCCTAGTCAAGCTAATGATGCGGACCATGGGTCTATCTACTGGCCAGGTGAGGCGATTAGGTAGACGATTGGGCATCTCTACCATACCTTGACATGATGCTTGATTGGCCAAGGATTGCCTACACAACATTGAGGTTGGTAAACGCAATGGCTTCCTTCCCTACTAGACTTGGCTTCGGTAGTAACTCCCATTGGTCGTAAGTGTGTATTATTGAAGTGGTAGTATTTAGTTGAGTTGTTTGATCGTTTTAAATTGAGATTGCGTTGGTTTTTAGTTCGCTAGTGTTTCGAAAATTTCAATTAGGCACTCTGACCTTTCGTAAAAGAACCTCTTGAAGTGCTTTTTTTCAATCTTGACTCTGCAGCCCTGGGCGGGTAGGTCGGGGGGGTCTTTCCCTGTTGTTCTGTTCCCACCACGAGAAAGATGCACGGAAAAGGTATGCCTGGTTGCATTGATGACTTGGTCCCTAAGGTAGTTGGGGTTCCAGCTTCCATACAAGGGAGCTTCACCAATCTACAGCCAAAACGTCAGTTATTATCGCGCTTGGAAAGATAGGGGCAATGTCAAATGTAGCCAAGCGTGTGAGATGCCCGGGACTAGTTAGGAGCATTTTGCATATGACGATGCTCCAATTCGCCCGTCTCCTTGATTTTCCCCATTGACTACTTCGATAAGGGGCGAGCAAACTCCAATTCTTTGAAGGGCCCTAATTGAAATGGGGATGGGGGAGCTTAAGTTGAGCATAGGAATGGACCTGCCATACGACTGTTGGGATGAACCCAAGCGAGGTGGTGGCAAGGAACTCCAATAGGTTTTTGCTTTATACCTTGCCCAGACAATCACAAAATGAAGCCATCTTAACCTTAACGTGCGTCCACACTCCAATTGTTTCCAATTTCTCAAATTCAACACTCATATCCGTGGAGCTCTCTCACCCAAAAAAAAAAAAATGAAAATAATAGGATTTGGTTTGGCTAGGGCACTTGAGAGATGATTGTCTTAGGAAGATGTTCAGACCTGGTTGACTATGCCCAGGTTTCAAAGCCCTAGGTCGTGGGCTACTACCCCTATTGTCGGTGCTGGAAAAGCTTTATGGGTCCACCAGATGAATGTGCCATCTCGTCTGTCCATTTTCAAAGCTCATTTTTATTAGAATTTTAGAGATTTCTTGCGTGTGGTTAAATTAATTTTTTTACACAACATTAAATAGATCAAATATTGTGTCATTTCATTTTGATTTGGTGTTTTCTTATTCTTCTTCTTATTATTATTCTTTAAAATTTTTAGACATTTTCTGAAAATAATTAAAAAGCCAATTTATTTTAATTATTTGTCATTACTTTTAGAGGTTTTTCTATAGGTTGCCTCTACTTTGGCGTATGGATGAAAAAATCCATTATTCTTAAATTATTTATCCAAAATCACTTAATAATTTCATCATTAATCCAAAATGGCTCACCTATAAACATGGGTTTAGCATGTTTTGACCTGAAAATTTGTCTATTTATCAATTTACCCATCTCCCTTTTACATGAAAAAACCTTTGCATAAAGTCAGGAAACTTTATATGGTCTACTTTTGTAATATTTGTGACAAATCTTACCTGTCCATTATTTTTTCCATCTCATTTTAGAGGGTATTTGGCACAGGGTATTAGATGGGATTAGGTGGGATAGAATTGCATTTGGTCCCGCACAAATTCTATCCAGCATTTTGTTTGGGGAGGAAAGGTTGGGATTATGTTGGATGGAATTGCATTTGGTCTCATGGAATTGCATTTGGCACCATCCCCGATTTCTATGGATTTTGAAATCTACTATACATGTGGGCCCCACATTGATGCATATTTTTATCCATGCCATCCATTCACATATACAGCGTTCAGTTCACACTTAACATTCTAGTTATATATGTGTACAAGTGAACGGCATCCATTGTGAATTTGGTCCGTTGATTGCAATTCCATGGTCCACTAAACATGATTTTGCTTAATTCGGTGTTTCCCTATAGCAAAAATTTTATCCCAAATATGGAATTGGATGGCTACAATACCATGGGATTTCCAGACATGCAATCATTGTGCAATAATGATGTTAATCCCATTTAATACAATTCAATACCATATAATTCCACCGACCAAACACGCCCTTAAGGTATGGGCCAAAAATACAAGCCAATCTAATGCTACGATAGGTTCCGAAGTGAGGAAAGCCTTTAACAGTCCACTCTTTCTTGACCTGTGGGTCACTTTACTACTAGATCTAGCTAATCTTTTGGTCACCCAATTAAATTTTCGTGGTCAAACTTGTGAACGGGGTGGATTTCTCTAAAATATCATGGTGGTCCCCACAATCACATAAGCCATCTCCATCGCATTATGATAAGCCAAAGAGACATGACACACATGCGTTGTTGTCATGCAACCATTCAATATAGGTGGGGCTTACTTTCACCATGCTTGTGATAAATCTAAATAGTCTACCATTTTTGTCATCCCATATAGGGTGTGAGCCTAAAATCCAAGTTGAACCAATGTAAAGGTGGGTTATATTGTAGGAAAATGTTAGACAAGGGTCCTTAACGATCCACTCTTTCTTGGCTTGAGGTACTAATTTTACATCCCATTTGATTGAACGCTTGTAACCCCACAATCACATAAGCCATCTCTATGAAGGTTGACCAGACTGTCAAGTCACCAATGTTTGCAGCAATTGGGTGATTTGAAAGGAGAGAGTTAGTCCTTTTGAATGAGATTTTTTTTCTTGCCTTTAACTCAAAAAGACTTCAATATTCACGTGATTGCAACTGTCATTCAATAATAGAATAATAGAATGGAAAAAAAAAAAAAAGAGCCAAAAATATTTTATTAATGATTTTTACAATATTAATACTCATGATTTGCTCGAGAGACGATGATCCGTTTGTCGTCCAACGTGAATTGAGCTTCATAACAAAATGGTTGTGATGTACAGGATAGTCATATGTTCATTATTCGATCGAAAACTAGGCTTCATAGCAAGACAATTGATGGAGGGTGAATCTTAGATTATTTATTTGTTCATTGATAAAAAAATTGAACTTCGTAGTGAGATGGTTGGTAGGATAATGGTATGTTCATAGACTTAGTGGGAACTGAGTACATGGCAATGCGATCATAATTTGATTATTTATTCATCATCTAGTGTAGATCAAGCTTCATGGTAAGATGGCCAACGGAATCGCCTAGCTTATAGTAGGAAAACCTCATAGCCTTCTGCTCGAAATTAAGGAATTTTTCTTACAATCCAGTGGGATGTCGTGGATGAAGGGTTCAGGAATGAGCTAATGATAAAACTAGGGCTCCGTGCCATAAGTAGTGATCGGGAGCTAAATTAAAACAAAGCAAGGAAATAAGTGTTTATGGCAGACGGATAGATAAGGTGACGTAGAGCTGGGTTTGGTGCCTGGAGCTCTTTGGCGGGTGTTGCTTTTATAGACTCAGAGACTCGGAGAGGCAGTGGTCACACATGAGTTTTCTCGATGTGAGAGATTTCGATAGTTAGCCGTATGAATCTATTTAATTCTCCAAATAAGCTAAGCGTAGTCCATTACATACCACTATGTGTATAAAAGATTGCACACACCTATTGCCATTTCGATCTTACGATGCGTGTTGGAAGTATTGTTGAAGTCTTTATGGACTCTTGCGTAGAAAGCTTTATCGAAGACTTGCTTTGATGGGACTCAAACTTTATAAGGAGTTGCTTTTAATATAACTCTAGTATTTAATAGCTGCATAGAAACATACTTTTGATGGGATACTTGCTTTGCAGAGAGATCTAATTTTATGAATTCTAATATAATGATCCCGCATATATATGTCTCTAATAACTCACTTTAAAGTTCAGCTACACCGCGTGTGGTATGGTTGTAAGTAGTGTCCTTTGAACTATTTGATATGGCCTAGATTGGTAGTAAATGGATCTAAATCTCACATGTACCACACAATAGGAAACAATACTAATTGAACGCCCACCATTAAAAACTTACTAGCACCCAATGTAATGTTTATTTGTCATTCAACTCGTTGATTAGGTCACATTAACTTGAAAAGGAAAACACAAATATGAGCTTGATCCAAAACTTTAGTGGCCTTGAGAAATTTTTAATGGTGGGCATTCAATCACTGCTTTTTCTTATGGTGTAGTCCACCTGATGTTTAGATTTTCCTTATTTTTAAGCTCGTGTAATGAAATAATCTGAATAAATGGATGGACAGTATCCATTAAACACATTCGTCATGGGAGGCTGCAAAGTTTTTTGCTGCAAAGTTTTTTCCGGCACCGCCAAGTACTTAGCTTGATACTGGAGGGGTCACTACTAAATTCAAGTCCTCTAATACCCAAGCGGGTGCTGAAAAAGCTTTGTGGGCCCTATCATGATATATATGTTTCATCCACTCCAACTTGTTAAGCTCATTTAAGCCTAGAAACGAGGTAAATCTAAATCTCAAGTGGACCATATCATTGGAAACATTGGTGATTGAACATCTAACATTAAAAACTTCATATGCCCGCTATGATGTTTATTTTCTATCTAACATATTGATTAGGAAAAACACAAAGACCAGCTTAATTTAAAATTTATGTGGCCCCAAGATATTTTTAATGATCCTCATTCAATCTCCACTGTTTCCTATGCTGTGGTCCAATTGAGCTTGAATCTGCCTCATTTTTATTTTTATTTTTTTACCTCAAAACACACCCATATGGCAGATACAGCACCAATGTAGGTGCTAGTGGGGTAACTACAGAATCGGAGTCCATGCGCATGGATGGTTGGAACTATTAAAGAGGTGGGTTCCACCATGGCTGGCTACAGGTAAAAGTGTGATTCAATTTATGGACAGATTAAATCATGTAACCCTCAATGGTTTAATTCAATTCTATTTTTGAATGGTTAGGATTGTTTTTAGTGAGCTGATGTACTTGGCCCATTGAATGGTTTGGATTCATTTCCATTTTTGAATGTGCAGAGGGAGGCCACTGTCCATAGAGTGTCTTTAGTGGGCCCTACTTCTTGGGAAACGGATTGACTACTCCCCCTGCCACCAGCCCGGGAGCTGGTGGTCAGTGCTCTGTGGGCCCACCATGATGTATGTGTTTCATCCACTCCGTTTGTCCATTTTTACATATCATTTTAGGGCTTGATATTCACCATTAAAATCCTCCTAAGGCCCTGTAGTGTTTATTTGACATCCAATATGTTGATTAGGTCATATAGACCCAGGTCCTTGACTTTTGATCTAGTGGTAGACTCTTAGGAGTTTCAACACCTAGTCAAAGGTTCAAGTACCCATATGGCAAAAAAAAAAAAAAAAGGTCATACAGACCCAGATGAAGGGGAAAAACAAAGATCAGCTTGACTCAAAGCTTGTATGGCCCTCAAAAAAAAATTTAATGGTCCATGTTCATTCAACAATGTTTCTTGTCATGTGGTCCATTTGATATTAGGATATACTTTATTTTTGGTCTCATACTATAAAATGATCTATAAAATGGATGGACAGCATGGATGAAATATATACATCATGGTGGGGCCCACAGAGCACCGACCATCAGCCATTGGCTGGTGGCAGGGGAGTAGCCAAACCGTTTCCTACTTCTTGGAGCGGCCCCGCGTGACTTGCATGACCCATTGCCTAACTGCAGTTACACCTCAGTGACCCGAGGACTGCCCGGTTTTGTAAGCAAACAAGATAAGGCAAAAGACAAATACACCCCCTTAATAGTATATTTTAAAAACCAGTGCAATTAATATAGAATTTGGGTTCAGGCGCCTTTTTTTAAAAAAGCTTTTGACTAAACCTACTACTTAAATAATTATAATTGGGGTACCTTCCCTTAAATTTATTAATATTAGCCGCCCACATGTGAGCACAGCGCGGGACAGCTCAAGCAAGCCCACCATGACATCTTCATGAAATCGCAATCTAATTACAAATCACAAAATTTAATTACAGTTCTACAATCTAATAATATTAAATTTGATAAATTATAAAAGTGTCTTGGAAATTTATGAAATTCATTGAATATTTGGAACCAAATTTGTTGAATTTTGATACCAAATTTATTGAATAATAGACTAAAAAAATAATGATCCAATTCAAAAAATGAGTTTGAAAAAGCAGTCCATAATACATATATATTGAACAAGCCTGAATATCTTAAGAACCCATCTTGATTTTCCATAATTCATCATAAAAAGGATATTATTATGGCTTTAAAAATGAATTTTTATGAGAAATTTCTTCATAAATTCTAAATTTACCTTTCTTTAGTTCCTGTCCAACGAGGTTAATGAAGTACTCTTATATATTATTTTTATTTAAAAAGTAATAAAGTTTGAAAATTTCAGGGCAATGTAACTTCCAACTTGTTCTACACATGCACCCACTATGATAATTACACGAACTAAAAATCTTTCTAATCTAATCATCAAATGGGTTACAAGTGAATTTTGATGTTTTTAAGTGTGTATATGATTTTTATGATGCAGCCTACTATATGTTTAGATTTATCAATTTTTTTACTATTCTAAACATCACGCGCAAGGCTACATCTATTAGATTGGTTGGATATCATAAAAATACCATATGGGCTTATAATTCTTGACTTTTTCACTTTTAAAAGAAAAAAATATATAAGGTGGGCGTTATGATAACTAGAGGTGGGCACGGGACGACTCGATCCAGCCAACTTGACTCGTCTGACTTAACCCAAACCGAATGAATGAGTCGATCTGAACCGAGTAAGCTTCACCCAATCCGAACTCAAACCGAGTCGAGTTCGAGTTACCCAATAACTCGACCCGACTTGACCCGAAACTTGATCCAGTTAGATTCAAGTCGACCCAAAACCTGACTCGACCCAACTCTCTAATCGTACCATGACCTGATCCCAACCTCTCTCTCTCTCCCTCCCTCCCTCATCCTCCTCTTCCAAGCCCGACAACTACCCTGACAACCACCCACCACCATCACCCTCCTCCTCTCTCCTCTTCACTCCCTCCCTCCCTCATCTCTCAATCTAACTCGGTGCCAACTTGACTTGACTCGATACTTTTAAGTGGATCAGACTCGGTCTGGATCAATCTAGGCCAAACCGAACTCGGATCGAGTCAGGCATGCTAGACTCGGTATCTAGTCAGATTGAGTTTGGGTCAGACTTATTTAAAAACCGGATCGAGTCGAGTCAGCCCTAACTCAGTCCGACTCAACTCGATGCCCAGCTCTAATGATAACGATCCTCTTTAAAAAAGCATCTTCTATGCATTTCTATAGACTGAAATTGTATTTTGTAAAGATTTTTGGTCAAAATCACTTAAAAAATGCATAAGCTGTTACATTCATGCATGTCCATTACTTGCTTGCGATGCCAAAGGCTCCGTTCTACCCACCCTGATGTATGTGTTTTATTTATGATGTCCATCCATTTTAATAAATAAATAATTTTATTTCAAAGTATGGGGCGAACAAGAGGCAGATCCAAAGCTTGAGTAGGCCCATTGCAGTACATGGTAGGATTGAATGTCTAAGTTGAAAACTTCTCGAGTACCATAGAATTTTTTATCAAGCTAATATTTCTGTTTTCTTAGCTCTACGTGACCTTACGAACAGGTGGGCAGTATGACGATTTCAACGGTGTCATCTCACCACTGCTTTCCTGTAGTGTTGCCCCCTCAAAATGATTTGTTAAAATGAATGGACGGTGTGGGTAAAACACATACATCACGGTGGGCCCCACAGGGACTCTGCCGTCCTGGGACGGGTAGCAATGAATTCCGCGAACACGATCATGTGGCATTAGTATCGTTTTTATAAGGTTTAATGCCGTATTTTGATCGAAAGTCTTTGGAAGATTTTCACACAAGTGGCAGAATGGCATCACTGATGACGTCAGCTGTGGATGACTATGCGTCCTCCGCGTGCCACGTGGCTGCTACCAAGAACTAGCGACCGGAACGGATTGGCTACTCCCCCTGCCACCAGCTAATGGCTGGTGGTCGGTGCTCTGTGGGCCCACCATGATGCATGTGTTTCATCCCTGCCGTCCATCTATTTTTATAGATCATTTTGTAGTATGAGACTAAAAATGAGGTATGTCTCAATCTCAAGTGGACCACATTACAGGAAACAATGTTGAATAAGACTATTAAAAACTTTTTGGGGGCCATAAAAGTTTCTGAGTAGCGAATCTGTTTCCCATCGACATGGGTGCCCCCCTGATTGTAGGGCCCACCTCAATGTATGCATAGCGGATTGGCTGGTTAACGGAATGATGAACGTGATGTGGCCAATCAACATCTTTCTCAAGTATAACTAATCTGAATCCAAGGAGCTCTCTAGACTCCTCGTAGAGATTTCAACTGGTTGAAATTTATAATTTATTATTTATAGTAAGTGTCCTATGTGGCTTAACCACATTAATTTTTTTTAATTTTTATAAACACTTTTCATGTTAGACACAACTCCGAAAGTCCCGGAGATGAAGAGTTACAATTAAACTAAAACTTATTAAAATTAGTAAAAATAGAAATAAACATGGAATTTGACTGTTGATATGATGGAATATCGCCAATTTGGTGTGGGGAACCAGCATAGCCAGGTTGGTTGGCTAAAGTAGCTCATTTTACCCTAAAATCATATATGGTACGTCGAGTAACTCAATTCAGTTTGCCAAATATGCCTATTTTAAGGTTTCGATCTTGATGACTTTTGCCTCCAATCGGGCTTTCTCTAATCCATCTTGGACATGAAAGTGTCCGCGTCCCACTCTACATCACTGGTGTACCACACAATATTGATCTGGCTGGTATGGCTACGTCGCGCAAAGACTAGCAGTGACGCTCTACATCACTGGTGTACCACACAATATCAATTTGGCCGGTGTGGGTATGTGTCGTGCAAAGACTAGCAGTGACGCTTTTCGAGCTCCGACTTGTACAAACGGTTCATTAAAATTACATAGGGCACACAATGGCTCCTTAAAGTTACAACAGCACACAATGGTGTGTTTATTATATTCACACGGTTTGGCACATAAAATTAATTATATCCAAAGCTAAAGTGAACCACACCACAAATACTTGTAGGACAATAATTTTCACTGGTGAAACATTCATAGGGCTCACCATAATGTTTATAAACATTATCCATTCATAAGGTCACGCAATTTATTCATAAGCTCACACAAACCTAGATAAAGAGGAAAAGCAAATATTATATTGATCCAATTTCTCGAAAGGATTTCTCTGGTAGATGTTCAATCCCTGCTACTTTTTACAGTGTAGTCTACTTAGATCTTTAGATTTGTCTTTTTTTTTTTAATCTCAAGCCTTATGGTGATCTTACTAAATGAACAAACAATTTGGATATAACACATACCTCATGATAGGACCCATAGAACTTCGTCGCATCAACACACCAGCCAGGTCAATGGTGCATGGTATGCCATCCAATCTGCTTCCATTCTATACCCACCTTAATGTATGTATTATAGATCCAGCCCGTCCATCCACTCTTTCAGCTAAAAATGAAGCAGGCAAATTTTCAAGCGAACCACACCAAAAGAAATAATAATTATCAACCATTAAAAACCTTTTATGTTTTGGATCAAGTTGATATTTGTTTTTGTTTTTGTTTTTTTTTAATGCAACCTTTTTAACATGTTGGATGGTCAACAAACATTGTAGTGGACCACATGAAGTTTCAGTAGTGGGTATTCAATGATAATTGTTTCTTATGGTGTGGTACGCCTGAAAGTTTTATCATCCCCCATTTTGGAACCATACTCTAAAATAAGATGAAAAAACAGATGGACAACACCGACACAAAATGCATATATATCCATAGGGTCAGCATCAGACCCACATGGTGACAGAATGCATATATTGAGATGGATCATACGGTCAGCGTCAGACCCGGTGTCTCCAGGTCATAGAGGTCTTTATGCCTGGGGTTGTGCATTCATGTGTGCCATGCCACACAGTAGTCATGATAGGACGCTAGATAGTGACAGAAGTTTTATATTAGGGTGATATTTTTTTTCACCGTTTATCTAAGTTGGAAGAAATCTATAAACAGTTTGGATAGCATATAAACATAATGTTCAACTTTAGAAAGCTTTCAATGGTGGACATTATTGTTCCCATTATTTTGTTGGTGGGGCTCATTTGAGTTTTGGATCGTCATGGTTTTTAGAATTCTATTTGGCACCGATTCGGATCAAGAAATGAGGAAGTGAGGGAGTGGAGAGGAGAGAGAGAGAAGAGGAGGGTGGTGATGGTGGTGGTGGCTGCCGGGCTTGCAAGAGGAGGGAGAGAGGGAGTGGAGAGGAGATAAAGAGAGGAGGGTAGTGATGGTGGTGGGTGGCTACCGGGCTTGGAAGATTAGGGAGGGAGGGAGTGGAGAGGAAACAGAGAGGAGGCGGGTGGTGATGGTGGTGGGTGGTTGCCCAGCTTGGAAGAGGAGGATGAGAGAGGGAGAGGGGCTCAAGGATCAGGTCGGGATGGGTTGCAGCCTATACATTAAATATACTTAAAAACTAAGATTTTTTATTATTATTATATATATACTCAAATCCGAGTCGAGTTGGTTTCGGATCGAGCCGAGTCTGATCGGATCGAGTTTCGAGTCGAGTTACTGGGTAACTTGAACTCGACTCGGATTGAATTTGGATTGGGCGAAGCCTACTCGGTTCGGACCGACTCACCCATTCCATTTGGGTCTAGTTGGGTTTGAATGAGTCAGACAAGTCGAGTCATCCCGTGCCCAGCTCTATAGGCAATCCGCTCCCCCACCCAATCTGGTAAGGGTATCAATGGGGCGGGCTTCAGCCTGAAAAATTAGAATTTTGAATAAGCCCGGCCCAAAATAGTTCAAAATCCTTGCTGAAGCCTACCCTGGGCCCATTGACAGCCCTACAATATGGGAGTAGATTGGGTGTGGGCCCGGCCGCACCCAAGACAGTGAGGCTCCTTACAGTGAGCCCACCTTGATTCATCTATTATACATCCACAGCGTTTATCCATCTTTCCAAATAATTTCAGGATGAGAGCCAAAAAATAAAGTAGATCCAAATCTCAAGTGGATTATACCATAGGAAATAGTGGTGATTGAATGTTATATACTTTCTACAGGTCACAAAAGTTATTAGATCAAGGTGATATTTGCTTTTTCCCTTTATATCTAGGTTTGTGTGATCTTATTAACAGTTTGGATGGCAAATAAACATTACGAAAACATTATAATGACCTTAAAAACCTTTAAATGGTTTAGTCGACCTGATATTTATATATGCTTCATTTTTGAATTCATGCCTTGAAATGATCCAGCAAAATGGATGGACTGCATGGATGTACAATACATACATCGTGGGCCCCACAATAAGGGCCCATCATATCAAGTGAGACTGGGCCACACCTAATCCTCTCCCCAATCTCAACGTGGCTGCAAATCTTGCTGTCTGCTTGCACCACGTGGCGCATGTGTTTGTAATGGCCCCCCATCACATGATCTCCTAACAGAAATGGCCCATCAAATGATCTGCTAACAGTCCTGTTTATTGTGGCAGATTATCCGAGCCTACACTTAGACCCTGGCCTCATTCAAGGCAGTGCAGCCCTTATCATGGGACCCACCTTCATGTATGTATCCTCTATCCACATTATCCGTCCATTTTTCCATATTGTTTTAGGGCATTATCCAAAAAATGAAGCAGTCCACTTATCAGGTGGACCATGCCAGAGGAAATGGTGGTGATTGAACATTAATGGGCCACTCAAGTTTTAGATAAATTAATATCTGGTTTCTTTCCTTTTGTAAAGGCTCATGTCACCTTAACAACGGATTGGATTGGATGGAAAATAAACACTATTAAAACATTAAAGTGCACCTTAAAAAGTTTTTAATGGTAGGGTTTTCAACCACCACTATTTCCTGGAGCATGGTCCACCTGAGATTTGGATCTTCTTCATTTTTGGGATCATGCCATAAAATGATCTGGATGGACGGTGTGGATATGGAATACACACAACAAGGTGGGCCCCACAGTAAGGGCCGCACCATCTTTGGTGAGGCCTCACCTAATCCTCTTCCCATGTACACGGGCCTGAGACCTGCACGGAAAATAGGGTTGTCACGGGCCCGGCCCGGGTAGGTCTCGGCCCGTATTTTATACTGTTTTGGGTTGGCTTTATTCAAAATATTGAATTTTCAGGCCCAAGATCGGCCCGTTGACATCTCTGACAGGGAGTTTACATTTGTACCGTACCGGTGCTGGATGGAGTGCATCCAACATACTGCTGAATACAATCCACAGGGGTTCTTTTGGGCCCACCGTGAAGTATATGTTTTATCTATGCCGTCCATACATTTGAACAGATTATTTTAGGGCATGATTAAAAAAAAAAAAAAGCAGATTGAAGGCTTAAGTGGACCACACCACAGAAAGTAGTGGGGACTGAAAGCCTACCGTTGAAAATTTCTTGGAGCCATGAGAGTTTTGGATCAAGCTGATATTTATGTTTTTCCTTCATCCAAGTCCACGTGGCCTTATGAACAGGTTGGATGATAAATAAACATAAGAGTAGGCTCTAGGAAGTTTTAAATGGTAAGAGTTCAATCCCCAATGCTTCCTATGGTGTGGTCCAATTAAGCTTTCGATCTGCCTCCTTTTTGGGCCCATTACCTAAAATAATATTTCAAAATAGATATACAGCGTGGATAAAACACGTATATCAAGGTGGACCCCACAGAGCCCCTAATAGAACAGCATGGATAAAACATGTAGACCATTTCCCAGTAGTAATACCTGGGCTTAAAACTTACTACTTGGGCTAATTGCAGTGAAACATCCGGAGTTGTGGATGACTAAATGCAAAGTAGACCCATGTGCGTGAGATTAGAGTCATTACTCAGGCAATCTCCATTGCATACATGCCAATATCTAGAAAATCAAGCTGATATAAATAAAATCATCAGGTGGGCCACACATGTATTAGTAAAAATCTCGATCAAAATTCAATGCACAAGTTGGGCCCACTTGCTGATCTGATCCCTTTTCTCACATGCGACCATAATCGCCTTGGTTGAAGTTCATTCATTTTCTTCCTTATTTTCTCTTTTTTAAGAACGCATTCATTCATTTTCCTCCTTTTCTCTTTCAAGTACGCCTCCCTTGATAAGATCTCTCCCCATCGGGCTAGTTGAGGTAAGTTCGAGCTTAGGTCTTGCTTCCTAGGACTGGGGAATTGATGAATTTCAAATGCATCCAAGTCAATTAAAGACATGAATACTCTCACTTTCTACGACCATGGTTTGATCACGTTCGAATCATATCCAAATCAAGTAAGGGCATTTGGATGGTTTGGGCTCAAATCATTGGATGGATTAGATTTGATTGATGGGATCTTATTATATTACAAACCTTGACATACCGCAAGCCGCAAGCCATTAATTATACTAACATAAAATAACCTTTAATTATAAGACAAAATTGGACAAGGAGCGTGGGATTGTATCATTTCATAAAACACGTCATTTAGCTCAAAGAGGAAAGTAACCCAGTTTGTTGATGATTGTGCATTATTCACCGCGCTTAAAGGTGTTGCAATAGGAAGAGTGTTGGTAGGGTTAAAATAATTCCATCACACATTGAGGGGTGCTGAACGGTTTGATTGTTAATAGAAAAGGTGCAAGACCCCAGATAGCCTCGAAGTGACAACAAGAGGATGTTGTGAAGTTGGCATAAGATGTCTTCGAGTAGGACAAGCACCACACTATGGACGCTAGTCCTTAAGATTGGAGTGAGGCTTGCTATCGCTACTGCAAGTCAATTTTCCTGATTGGAAGAGCTAATCCAAACGTCCAAAATGTATATCCTTTTAACTAGATTTCAAAAGAAGAGCACAGTAGAGCAGTCACTCGATAAACAGATATGTACTATCAATGTTGTTGATGTCTTAAATATGTCAACAACAGGGTTTATTGATGCCATCGACAGACCACTCGATGCCATCGAGTAAATGTCAATCCCATCGAAATTTTTTATAAAATACATGTTGGTTGTTAGAACAATTTAGAGTTGCTACTCGATATCATCGAAGTAAACATTGAGGGTCGTCGATGGCATCGAAGGTCCCATCGAAGATGTGCGCAAAATTGTGCAAGTGCGTAAGTTGTTTCTTATTTCGATTGTAACACTGTATATCAAGTGTAATTGAGATTTTTTTTTTGGGGGGGGGGTGAGAGAGAGATAGAGAGAGAGAGGTGTTCTAGGGCTTTCTAAATCGTTCCTAAGCGTTTAAGGGCATAACTAGGGCTTATGAAGTGGATTCGAGGCTTGTTTGAATTGATAAGACTCTATCTCCTGTAATTTCTGCTTTCATAGTGTATTATTAATCGCTTTGTGTCATAGTTTTTTTCCATAAGGGTTTTTCCACATAAAATTTGAATTGTTATTGTTTGGACTTGGTTGTGAAATTGTGAGTACTTTGCTTGATTCATATCTGTGTGCTTCTGCGGTTCCCCAACAATCATGAGATACAAGTAATGGTGCACAGAGAGGGCGCGAATTGTATGTTTGACTTCTATGTAAGCACTTCCTTATATGTCGTGACCCTCAAGCTTTGAGGCATTAGTGAGAGCATGACTTGTACACCATAGCAAAAGTGCCTTGTCCGCACCTATTAAGTAAGAAGGGTGTAAGCTCTAAATCTCATCAACAATACTTCACTGCAGAATAATGATTCTCTGCCTGAGAATCTAGAGATTAATCTTGAAAATGATCTCCCTTGACGAGGTATTTATAGACAAATAGAATCTGCGCTCCCTACGGTCAAAGCGACCTATTATCGGACGTTCTTTTCCAAGGATTATCGAATTGATTTTCGGTCGCTCTTCATGGACAATTAGACTGATTGTCGATTACACTCTTTATAAACAATTGAACTGATTGCCGATCGCTCTCTTCTACGACAAGACAATTACATCACTAATAGTGCTCTTGCTTAGAAGGTATTTAATGAACATCATCGCTATTACTACAGGACACTTTCGTATTGTGCTCTTCATCAGAGCAAGATAATGACTTTGCCCATGCGCTTCTTTTTTGTCCAAACATGGCCCATGAAGGAAACCACATGTTTAATAAAGGAAAATTCATTGTTTATCTTCTCCAATCACGACACCCTCTCTTTAAGGGATTCCACTCACAGAGTGGTTTTGGCTATACTAAATGTAAGCAAATTGGGATCGAAGTATCATGCATTGAGCATGGGAAATAACCATCATAAATGAACTTCCATGAATGATGGAAATAAAGCTTTTGGACAACGTGTTAATGGTGGTTGCCGATGCTTGCATTTTTCGATCCTTGCGTCGATTAATGAGACTTTTACCCTAATATGAACTAGTTAGGGGAGAGGAGACTAAAACAGCTTTTATATTGTTAGACTAGTAATGGAGGAGTCCTACCCATCATTGGATTCCTCATCACCAATGCTTTTGCACGTCTCCCACACAAAAGGGAAGAGAAATCCCATTTCAATTTTAACTCATTGATATGGTACTACTTAAATGCATGGAATGACTTATACACCACCATTTATGGACCCCACCTAATGTATATCTGATTAATCCAAACAGCCTATTTAGGCAATTCCATATGTGACTAGAACATCATTAAAGGAGTATAGGGTTGTCCTTACATCACTTCCCTCAAAGCACAAAGTCCTGTCACTTGACTTCTTTGGTTATTCTTCTTTCATGAAGAGAACATTTTTTTTAAGGAAGAATATCTTTAATGGTTAATAGTCTGGCAAGGATTATGCTGCTAAATGATCAACCGGAGCTTACCTTTTGATCACTTTCTTGGGGGCATAGGTGATGTCGAATTCAGAAAGCAGTAGATGCTACTTTGCCATTCTTCCTATCAATGCTGGATTTTGGAACAAATACTTTAGTGGATTCATATTTGGAGTAAGGAAATCAAATAGGTAATCATGTACTGGCAGTGGCACTAGTGGTTCATACGAGGGCAAGGTAGGTCTTCTCGATTGTCTAATATCTTGTCTCGTAGTTGGTAAACATTGTTCTCAAATAATAGATTACTTGCTCTTTTCTCCTGGTGTCATCATACTGGCTAAGGACACCTCCAATCACTGTGCTGAAATTAAAATATATGGTAACAGTGGCCTTTCATGAATAGGTAACAATAGCACTAGTAGATTCAATAGGTACTTCTTGATCTTAAATAGCTTGATAGTCATCATTCCATGCCTTTGAATTCATTCGAAATAACTTGAAGATAGAATCACGAGTATTAGCTAGGTAATGAAGCGACTGATGTATTGGGTTCTAACAGAAAGCTGCAAATTCCTTTCTTAGTCTTCAGAGGTTGAATCTTAGTAATAGCTTTAGTTTTGGTTTAATCGACCATGATATCTTCCTTGTTGGCGATGAAGCCAAGTAGTTTGCACCCGATTGCACCGAAGACACTTCAAGAGACTCTTCAACTGTTTGGGGAAAAAAAACTCTTCAAAATGCCCTTTGATGATCAAAGATTTAACAATATTATATCGTCCACATAAACTTTCATTTCCTTATTCATCGTGTCATTAAACTATGCTATCATATATAACTCATTGGTATGTAGCTTCAACATTCTTAAACTCAAATTTTTTTTCATCATGCATTGACATGCACACTCCACCATCTTTATTCATCATGGTATGGTGGACCATTTCAAACTGAAATTTGCAATTTTTTTACTTTTTATTTTATAAGATTCTAGATTTTCCATTAGCTGCTGAGTCCTTCCATCTGTGAAAGCTCAAGCTCCATGTCTTGCTTTTGGATTGTTTTATAGTAAGAACGGTTGCTGGTAGTTCGATAGCTGCAAGCTTGAACCCGTCTCCATAAGATGATGAAAAGAAAAAGAAAAAGAAAAAGAAAAAAAAAAAAGTCTCCATAAGATGGCTGGTGTACAGTGATTCAAAAACTCCAGGATTTGTGCTCCACTGTAATGGGCCTAGGCCCAAAATACTGAACATGTGGTCCAAACTATTTATATGGACTATTCAAGCAAGGGACCCATCATGCTGAATGTGATCTGTTAGCAACTTTTCAACCGTCCATTTAGTTAGTTCAATACACTGCGTACAAATCAGGTGTGTGGCCCAATCCATTTATCATCAGTACAAGTGAGTCATGGCCCATCACTGTCCAATCAAGATCAGAGGGTTTTGGGATCCTTTTATTCCTGTGATTAGAGCTGCCATCAGGCCCACTATGATTTCAAGGCCCCAAGATGAAACGGCTGGAAGTGACCTCAAGCTTAAGGATGATTTCTCTTGTATACCGGGCCCGCTGGGCGGGTCAGACCTACCTTCATCAAATCAAGCGGATTGGGTGGGTGATGTAGAGCGGGTCACGGATAATTTCATGGCTAAGATGGATCAGAAAAGGACAGAGGTGATCTGGACTGTCAGAACTTAAAAGGACGTATCTCGCAAACCGGAATGAGTTATGTGACGTACCATATATGATTTTGGGGTAGGAAGAGCTACTTTAGCCACCCAAACTATTTTTAGTAAGTTTTAGTTTGATTGTAACTCTCCCTACGTTGGGGCTTTAGGAGTTGTGTCCAACACAAAAAGTGCTCAGAAAAATTAGGGGAACATCATGGTTGGGCCAAATAGGGCACTTACTATTTTTGGCTGAAAACCATGCGCACTAGTAGGAGTCATGACCATCTATAAAATAGTAAGTTTATTATTTATAGTAATTCACAAGAGTTTTAGTTATAGTATGATTCCGAAACTTCTTCCAAAACTTAATATCCATATTTAAAGGGTTGTAAACTCATTTATTTTGATCATCAATCAATTTACGAATTTCTAGAAATTATTTTCTATTTTCTTATTTTCCTTGTGGATTCGAGGTATCTATGTAAGAGTCCAAAGAAGTTCGGTGGATTCACAACAGTTATCCCTCAAGGAAGACGTGCTCGACCTCAACACATTCTCCCCTGCGTCAGTGGACCAGACCTTTTTCGATGCATGGATCAAGTCCTATTTATAGTTGTCATGGGCTAGACATCGGGCTACAGGATGGGCCCAGACCTTATTTTATGCGATGTTCGAAATATGCTCGTGATAGGAGATTGTTGGCCATATTTATTTCTATTCGTCCATTTGGAGGTCTAAATTATCAGAGATCAGGATACTAGGACAGCCAGGCAGTGGGTGAAAGTGCCCTAGTTTGTCAATTAGCGTGAACGTTGAGTCAGCAAGACAAATGAGCCCCATAGGAAGATTGTTCAAGCGTCTGCCTCAACAGGATGTGTGCCTGAACTCGCCAAAGGAAAACCTTAGCCTCACATCCCATGTCCCAAAACACCAGGTATATAAAACCCTTAAAAATTGAATAGAACATTCTAAGGTTTTAGGTGAGAAAACTATTTTACAAAATCAGGAAAATCTTTAAGTTTTCTACCTTTGTCGATTTATCGACAAGTGGCTCGATGGAATCGAACACCATTATCGATGTCCTCGAAACTCACTTGATATTATCGAATTGAGGACTTCGGATGTCTAGCAACTACAAAGAACTCTGGACTGAATTATCAATTAATCGATGGATTGTTCAATATCATCAACTTTTGAATATCGAGTCCATCGAGTCAACTCGATAAAATCAACATCTGGTCAGTTGTGTCCAACATACTACTAAGGCAAAACATGTGATTCTCGATATATCGAAGGGATCCTAAATATCCTCGGAATTTAAATCTCGATGATATTGGTAAACCTTCAATCATATCGGATTGGGACACAAATCTATCCAGCAAGTTTTCAAGTTAAAAGTTTTCATGTATCGAGGATTACTCGATAAAATTGATATTTAAATACTGATCATATCAAGGCGTGGTCGATGTCATCGAAATAGGACATAAACTGTCCAACGAGCTTATAGGAAAATTCCTTGAGATTATCGATGAATCGACACCAGAATCGATATTATCGATATTCAAATTCCGATGATATCGATTGATGCTCGATCATATCGTATACCTGTTAAGTTTCAATGGTAAGTGCTCTCTCATTTTCAAATGTTGAGGAATCGAACCCTGTGTCGATGAAATCGGAGTTTCGAAATCCGATGACATCGATGAGTGTTCGATTTCCTCGACCAGTTGGCAAATAGTTTCAAAAGCGTTTGACAGTTTGAGTTTGTATCATTGAGCGGTCATTCGATGCTATCGAGAGTATACGCTCGATGATATCGAACTCTATCAAAAATATGACCATTTTATATCCGTTGGAACTTTTTGTCTATTTAATGAGAGCTTGCCTTTGGTTGTTGATAGAGAAAACAGAGAGTGCTTTTGAGGGTTTTAAACCCATATCATATACCCCAAGCCTTTTCTCTCATTGGAGTTCATCCTCCAATCCACCCTCATCATTGACATTCAATAGAGTGGATTGGGAAATGAACTTCCGCATTCAAGGATCCTACAGCTACCATCTTAATGGCAAATCATTAAGCTGGGATGCCTTAAATGCATAGATGATTGGAATCTCTCTGTATCCTTTATAGGAAAACATTTAATAGAGTAGGATTCCATCATAACCTTGACCCAACCCGTAGCCTTACATTGGTACATCATCTGAGTTGCGGTACAAGGGGGTTGAAGATTCTTCGTCGTCAAAGGAGGAGATCTTCATCATCGTGCTTAATGGGGCTCATCTACTTGTTTGTAAGTCACTAGAGTCCAGAGAACCCTTGTGATCATTCCTTTTGTAGAATTGGGTCAAAGGTACTTCTCACCCCTTTCAAGTCCTCATAGGAGGCCTCCGACGGGAGCGTACGTGGGGGTGCTGTGTGTTGACCCTTGCTCTACGGAGAACATAAACTTAGGTCCTTGTGTAGGTCCTTGACCTGTGTGGTCTAAAACCTGGATGCTGTGTGTTGACCCTTGCTCATGGGAGCATAAACTAGTAGGTTCCTTGGGTGGATCATTGGCCTGTGTGGCCTAAAACTTGGGTGCTGTGTATTGACCATTGCTCCTGTGTGGGGCATAAACTCATGTCGTTGAAACATGTTAGAGTCAGCCTAGAGTAGGTTGTACTAGTTTGAGGTAAACCTGATTTAAAACCTCTGTTAGTGAGATCCGGTACACTCAAGGGTTGAGTGCGTCCGCCGAAAGTGGAGTAGACACGTAGTCGAACCACTATAAAAATGACTGTGTTTAAGATTGCCATTTACTTCTACTGATTGTATGATTTCTCTGATTGTTATTGCATGTGCACATGATTATCTGGAACTATGTGAATCACACCTCACACACAGTCACATCCATCATAAACTATATTGAGCATCTTATTTATTCTTTAAATAGTTTAGAGATTGGATCCTCTATTTGGCTTGAAAGCCATTAGAGTTATTTTGAAGAAATCCTGATACTTGCATATTTATTCAGGATAGGGTTGATAGGTTTTAAATTATCATAAAATATTAAAAAGTCCTATTCACCCCCCTTAGGACATCTTGGCATATTCCCACTTCAACTAAAGCGGTCATTACCGTAATTTCAATTGGTATTAGAGAGGGTCTCTCTTAAGGGCTTCACCGCCTAGAGAGTGATCTTGACTGAAGTTGGTAATATGGCCAAAGGAGAGGGCTCATCGGTAACTAGACCTCCAGTATTTGATGGATCAAATTATACATACTGGAAGGCTAGAATGTATTGCTTTCTGAGATCTTTGGATCATGATGTTTGAGATATTATTAAAAAAGGATATGTGCCACCAACCGAACAAATAGTACTTGAAAATGGCACAACTATCACCAAACCGAAATCCAAAGAAATGTGGACAGTATTCAATAAAGAAAAACAAACATTTGAAGCTAAAGCAATGAATGTTATCTACTGTGATGTGTCCTAAGAAGTCCTCATTCAAATCAGTAAGTGTAGAACAGCCAAAGAAGCATGGGACTTGTTGGAAACAACCCATGAGGTAACTAGCATAGTGAAAAGATCCAAACTACAACTCCTAACATCACAATTTAAAAGTCTCAGAATGGAAGAGCATGAGACCTTCATGGAGTTTTTCACAAAACTGAACATCATCTGTAACTCCATGAGTGGATTAGGAGAAAAAGTTCAGGTTCCAAAAATTTATAGGAAAATTTTGAGATCCTTATCGGAACTGTTCAATTCTAAAGTCATAACTATTAAAAAATGTAGAAATATGGATGAGATGAAAGTAGAAGAACTTGTAAGTTCCCTACAAACATTTGAACTACACTTCAAGCAAACTCTTAAACCCAAAAATACTGTCCTTAAAACTTCAAAGAATACTCTAAATGAGGAAGATGAAAGTGAAAGGGAGAATGAAGATGATGAAGTGGCTTTGTTGGCTCAACAGTTCAGAAAATTCTTTCATAAAAATCGAGGCCGACCATCTAAAGGAAGACAGATGGACAACAAACATTTCACAGGTAAATCTGGTAAAAAGTCCAAGGAACCACAATGCTATACCTGTAGAAAGTTTGGTCATCTGTCCACTGAATGCCCAAATAGAAAAATCAAAGGAAAGGCAATGACAGCTACATGGGATGATACTGATGAGTCAAAATCAGAATATAGTGACTCAGAGAGTGATAGAGACCAAAAATTCCTGAAAATTCTTATGGTCTCTACAGCCTCTATCATTTCCATAGAAACTGAGAGAATCCAAGAACCTCAGCCCACTGAGTCATTTCCTTCTGATAATGAGGAAACAGAGAAAGAAGAAGAAGAAAAAGATAAACTGCTGGATGCCTATAATCAACTTTACATCCATAGCATCAATATCCTTAAAAGACTTGGGATAAGTGAAAACAAAAATAAATTGCTACAAATAGATCTAGACAAAACATTGAAAATCAATACACACTTGATTAATGATCTACAACAATACCACTCAGAAAATGATAGGCTTGAAAGAATCAGTACCTTTCTTAAATCTGAGTCTGAAAAACTGAATAAACAGATTGAACTATTGAAAGATAAAAACATGCATCTTCAGAATGAAAATCACACACTCAGATTTGACGTAGAGGAATCTAGAAAATCTATTGAACTGAATTATAAATTTTCCCAGAGTAGTGAAAAATTAGAAAAACTCTTAGAGATGGGAAGACCTGGGAAAGACAAGAGTGGTTTAGGATATGACAAGTTCAAAACAAAATCAGGATGTGCAGCGCCAATGTTTGAAAAATCTGCTGCATCAGGAAGTAAAACAGAAACTACTCCTATTTGTCATTCATGTGGTGATTGTGGCCATTATAAATTTGAATGCATATCTCCTACGAGGACTCAACTCAATTCTGGTCAAAATCATACTAATAAATACAGACCAACCAGAAGAACAATACGAAATGTCAGAAATCCGCCTAGGAATATGGCTAGAGGTAATACACATCCATCACCACCCAGAATGACTGAAAGAATGAAGGAATTATTGAATCAAGTGGCTGAATTAAATCAGAAAACTAATGAATTTATGAAACAAGGAAACATGATCCGGTTACCTAACTTGATTAATGAATCAAAACCTACCATAGTAAAAAATCCTGTCACAAAATGGGTAGTAAAAGAAAAGAAAAATTGCCTTGTTACTCACTCAAATCATATAAAAGGCAATGATGCTAAGTGGTACCTGGATAGCAGATGCTCAAGACATATCACAAGTGACAAATCCCTTCTCTCAAACTATTCAAATCATAATGATGGGATAATCACCTATGAAGATGGAAGCACTGCTAAGGTAATAGGACAGGGAAATATCAAACGAATAAATACGCTTAAAAATGAGAATGCCTTTTACATAAAAGGATTGACGCATAATCTTCTGAGCATTTCTCAAATATGTGACAACAAGCATGTGGTTACATTCAACAAGCATGAATGCGAGATCCTATACCTATCAGGTAAACCAGTGATGAAGGGTTGTCACACAAAATAACCACTGCTATGTCATTAAAGGCAAAGGAAGGGCTGATCCATATGCTTAGAAACATTTGAGCATGGAAGAACATGTCCAAGTCATGCATCTAGATCTGGATAGTTGTTGAAAAGATGCAATTTTGATGAATTTTTATGATATATCCGAGGTCCCTCACCTCATTTTTTTGTGCATAAACATCCTGATGTTTATAATTTTGGTTGGTACAATGTCTGTACAAATTTTGATGTGTATTCTGTCCGATACGAAAATATACTAAGTAATACATATATGAAAGATTGTTGAAATGCTGAAATGAAATATACACATCTTCGATAAGTCTGTCAATGAATCATATGGATGCTCGACAAAATCAAACAAATATCGAGATCATCGACGTCCCTTTTGGAATCAAAAGAGTCACATGTTCGAGAATGTTATCAAGGACACCTTCGATAACATAGAATGGGGTATATCGATATCATCGAAACCATGTTCAATGATATCGAAGTTTACCGCCCGATAAAAGGCGGACGAGCGGGAAAATTTCCATTTCACTTCTCAAAGATCAGTTTCTCTCCTCTGCTCCTCTCTCAGCCGTTCTACATGAAGCTTCATCTGTGAGTCCTATAAGATCATTAAAATCCGGTAATACCTCGTCTATTTCATTAATCCTCAAGATTACATCTTGTGTCTTTTGGGTATTTCTAGATTTTTTAGAGAAATTGTTTGTAAAATTGTAAATTCATCAAATCTCTCTCAGTGGTTACCGGTCAATGGGAAAGGACAAGGGCAAAACGTCTGGTCCTGGAGAATCTTCAAGATCCTCGAGACAAAAAGTCCTTGCTCCGAAGGCAAGGGCAAGGGCGCCTGATCATGGGACCCCAACACACCAGTGAACAAGACAAACATCGCGTGGTGGGTCCCAACATGACGCACCAGTCCCTCCTCCTGCTAGGGCAAATCCTACTCTGACAAAATATACTAGAAGAAAGCTGGTCCATGAAAGGAAAATTGACAGGGAGTGCTTAAAACCGTACAATCTGGAACCGCTATTAGCCGCAATTGATTGGCTGCCTCTCCTCGACTTTGGCAGCCCATGTCACTATGAAAGAACCTATAACTTATTTGCTTCCAGTCACTCTCCTGTGGTAGAACCTCCTTCTATCACTGTTTCTGTTGGGGATGTCGACGTAGAAATTACCCCTGAATCTATTACAAGAATCCTTAGCCTCACTCTGTCTCCCGTTGGTCTCCCTGACCTGGACCTTGAAAATGTTGACACTCGATCTAAGGTCGCGAGATTTCTTTACCATGGTCGGGATATTCCTTGGCACCAAGGTAATGCGTTAAAGGCAAAATTCTTAGAACCAAGGTATCATATTCTGCATGCATCTTCGCTTCAAATGTGTATCCTCAAAGTACCAATTGAGCAGACCTTACAGGATTCATGGCCATGGTAGTATATTGTGTAGCAACTGGGATCAAGATATGCCTTCCCACTCTGATTGTTCACTAGTTAGTGTATGCAATTCACACTTCTCGAGACGTGCATTTACCCTATCCTTGGATTATTCACATGTTGTGTGATATGATCGGTCTTCCGGTAACAAACGATCGGGAACTTTCTCTCCAACACTTCAACAAAAACAACATTAGAAAGATGGATTGAAGTTCTATCAATATCCCGAAGACCAACCCGAGGAAGGGATTCATGAAGAAGGTGAACTGGGTGAAGGGGCTACACAAGCCGAAGGAGTCGGAATAGTCGAAGGTGACCCTCTCGCATCGCAGTAAGCTCCGTCTTCCTCCGACCTCGTGCAGGCAAAAAGATTCAAACTACATCAAGATCGAATTGGAACGACTTTGCGAGAAGTCACTCAGATGAAGGAGACAATGAATGTGAGGTTCACTGCTCTGGAAAGACTGGTGGCTGGGGTGCAGCAGTCGGTGCAGCAACTAGTTGATTTGATAACTTGCCAACGAGACGATACAGCACCGTCTTCATCAGCTCCTCCACCGTAGTATTGACAGTCTCTATACCATCACATACACCAGATACTCATCACAACGTTTGGGCATGGATATCTTTTTGAATGCCCTGCGATCGTATGAGTGTATGTGATGGATGACTAACTTTGAAAGTCTAACAAGTTTTTTTGTGAAGTTTGAATATCCTTTGAGTGAGGAAAATACTCTCTTTTGTATGCCCATGGATGGGCTAAATATTTGTGTCTGTTGGTTTGGGATGGTTGTTACAAGACTGCCATGCTTGGGCAGTTCTTCTTTTGGATATTATTTTGATGGCTGTGTGATGATTCATATAAATATTAGTTGCCATATTATGCACTGCAATTCTGAGGAATATTGGTATACACTGTGTCTACTTACTTCTGCATATTCCCTATCACTTGAGAATTGATATTGCGATTTATGTTTGTCATACTATTATCTGTTCCATTCACCGCTTTCCCTTGACCTGATATGCATAACTGTTTTCTATAAGAGAAATCACTATCTGTCTTCCGCATTCTCTTCTGCTCTACTATTTGAGTTCTGGTTCTCCCAATTCTTCAACTTCAGTCAACGTATATTGTTATTTTGCCATTTGCCAATGACTGACAAAAAGGGGGAGAACAAATTTCACCCCCGAGGAAATTGTGTGTATCTATTTGCAAATGGTGGTATAGGTGTTAGGGGGAGCAGTAGTAAGAAGATAGGGAGAGCAACTACTACTGAACGATACAGTCGTGTGTATGCGTGAACTCAATAGCTTTGTAAAATTGTGTAAAGTTCATGTACACACAATTTACGGTGTTAGTTTAGAAGTTGTTCTAGGGTGTTTTTTCACGTAATTGACAAAGGGAGATATTGAAAGTGCCCTGGTTTGTTAATTAGCGTGAGCGTTAAGTCAGCAAAACAAAGGAGCCCCATAGGAAGATTGTTCAAGCATCTGCCTCAACAGGATGTGTGCCTGAACTCGCCAAAGGTAAACCTTAGCCTCACATCTCATGTCCCAAAACACCAGGTATATAAAACCCTTAAAAATTGAAAAGAAAATTCTATGGTTTTAGGTGAGAAAACTATTTTACAAAATCGGAAAAATCTTTAAGTTTCTACCTTTATCGATTTATCGACAAGTGGTTCGATGAAATCGAACACCATTATCGATGTCCTCAAAACTCACTCGATATTATCGAATTAAGGACTTCAGATGTCTAGCAACTACAAAGAACTCTGGACTGAATTATCGACGAATCGATGGACTGTTCGATATCATCGACTTTTAAATCTCGAGTTCATCGAGTCGACTCAATAAAATCGACATCTGGTCAGTTGTGTCCAATATACTGCTAAGGCAAAACATGTGATTCTTGATATATCGAAAGGATCCTCGATATCTTCGGAATTCAAATCTCGATAATATCGGATTGGGATACAAATCTATCCAACAAGTTTTCAGGTTAAAAGTTTTCATGTATCGAGGATCACTCAATAAAATCGATATTCAAATACCGATTATATCGAGGCGTGGTCAATGTCATCGAAATAGGACATAAACTGTCCAGCGAGCTTATAGGAAAATTCCTTGAGATTATCGATGAATCGACACCGGAATCGATATCATCGATATTCAAATTCCGATGATATCGAGTGATGCTTGATCATATCGTATACCTGTTAAGTTTCAATGGTAAGTGCTCTTTCATTTTCAAATGTCGAAGAATCGAACCCTGTGTCGATGAAATCGAAGTTCGAAATCTGATGACATCGATGAGTGTTCAATTTCCTCAACCAGTTGGCAAATAGTTTCAAAAGCGTTTGACAGTTTGAGTTCGTATCATCGAGCGGTCATTCAATGCTATCGAGAGTATACGCTTGATGATATCGAACCCTGCTCGATATCGAAATCTGTCAAAAATATGACCGTTTTATATCCGTTAGAACTTTTTACCTATTTAATGAGAGCTTGCCTTTGGTTGTTGGTAGAGAAAACAGAGAGTGTTTTTGAGTGTTTTAAACCCAGATCATATACCCTAAGCATTTTCTCTCATGAGAGTTCATCCTCCAATCCACCCTCATTATTGACATTCAATAGAGTGGATTGAAAAATGAACTTCCGCATTCAAGGATCTTATAGCTACCATCTTAATGGCAAATCATTAAGCTAAGATGCCTTAAATGCATAGATGATTGGAATCTCTCTATCTCCTTTATAGGAAAACATTTAATAGAGTAGGATTCCATCATAACCTTGACACAACCCGTAGCCTTACATTGGTACATCATCTGAGTTGCGGTACAAGGGGTTGAAGATTCTTCGTCGTCAAAGGAGGAGATCTTCATCATCGTGCTTAATGGGGCTCATCTACTTATCTGTAAGTCACTAGAGTCCAGAGAACCCTTGTGATCATTCCTTTTGTAGGATTGGGTCAAAGGTACTTCTCACCCCTTTCAAGTCCGCCTCCGACGGAAGCGTACGTGGGGGTGCTGTGTGTTGACCCTTGCTCTACGGAGAACATAAACTTAAGTCCTTGTGTAGGTCCTTGACCTGTGTGGTCTAAAACTTGGGTGTTGTGTGTTAACCCTTGCTCATGTGAGCATAAACTGGTAGGTTCTAAAACTTGGGTGTTGTGTGTTGACCCTTGCTCCTGTGTGGGGCATAAACTCGTTTCGTGGAGATACGTTAGAGTCAGCCTAGAGTAAGTTATACTTGTTTGAGGTGAACCTGATTTGAAACCTCTGTTAGTGAGATCTGGTACACTCAAGGGTTGAGTGCGTCTGCTGAAAGTGGAGTAAACACGTAGTCATACCACTATAAAAATGACTGTGTTTGAGATTGTCATTTACTTCTACTGATTGTGTGATTTCTCTGATTGTTATTGCATGTGCACATGATTATCTGGAACTATGTGAATCACACTTCACACACAGTCACATCCATCATAAACTATGTTGAGCATCTTATTTATTCTTTAAATAGTTTAGAGATTGGATCCTCTATTTGGCTTGGAAGTCATTAGAGTTATTTTGAAGAAATCCTGATACTTGTATATTTATTCAGGATAGGGTTGATAGGTTTTAAATTATCATAAAATATTAAAAAGTCCTATTCACCCCCTCTAGGACATCTTAGCATATTCCTACTTCAACTAAAGCGGTCATTACCGTAATTTCAGTGGGACCTACATAAGTGTCCACCAAGAAACCATAGCCAAGTAGTGGGACCTCCATAAATGTCCATAGACAGAGAGGCCCATGAAATCAATGGTCTGGACACAATATTAGGGGCCCCACTCGTAGCCAATTAAGACCCAAAGGCACCATAAGCCCTAGGTCCAAATATTAAAACTCCTCAAGGCTAAAACTTTCATGTCTATATCCATCATATCAGAAAGTACTTACTTGGCCCCACCCCATGGTTTTAAGACCGACGAGTCTGATGCAACATGTTCCAATCAACTTGTACTCAGCAAGACTGATCAATGCCCCGAGTTCACCCCCAACTCGGTCCGAGTCACCCAGTCTTAACCATGGCTAGAGCTAGCCACTGGACGGCTCAACTCGTTCAAACCCGAACCGACTGGGTGAGTCAGTCCAATCGAGTAGGCTTCACCCACCACACTCGTTCAAACCCGAACCGATGAGTGACTCGACCCGACTCAACCCGAAATTCGATCCGAAACCCAACTCGACTTGGGTTTGGTATATATATTAAATAATAATAATAATAATAATAATAATAATAATAATAATTTTTAAAAAAAAAAACCTAATTTCTAACTATCTCTAACCCTACCCGCCTCACCCGACCCCGACCTGATCCCAAACTCTCTCCCTCCTTCCCTCATCCTCCTCTTCCAAGATCGACATCCACCCACCACCACCCTCCTCTCTCTCTCTCTCTCTCTCTCTCTCTCTCGTGCCAACTTTACCGGAGTATGTACTTCTGTCCTACCCTCTCTCTCCGACTCGTGCCAACTTGACCCAATTATGTACTTCTGACCGGGTAGGAATCGGCCCGGATCAGTCCAAGCCAGACCCAAACTCAGATCAAGTCAAGCATGATGGACTCGGTACCGAGTCGGATCAAGTTCAAGTCAGACTTATTTAAAAACGGGATCGAGTCGGGTCAGCCCTAACTTGGTCCAACTCAACTCGATGTCCAGCTCTCCAACTCGTGCCAACTTGACCCGATTATGTACTTCCAACTGGGTAGGAATCGGTCTGGATCAGTCCAGGCCAGACCCAGACTCAGATCAGTTCAGGCATGATGGACTCGATACCGAGTCGGATCGAGTTCAAGTCAGACCTATTTCAAAACCGGATCGAGTCGGGTCAGCCCTAACTCGGTCCGACTCAACTCGATGCCCAGCTCTAGTGGGGCCATGGACCATGGCCCCACCAATAAAATCAAGAAAACAGACCATACACAACTTGTAACAGCAGAACAAACCACATCCTATTCGGGTTTTTCAGTTTGTATAAGTGGGACTGTGATCCAAACCTCTATTTTTCCCCCTTAAACAATCCAAGCCATTGATATGGAAGCCTCACCATGGATGGCCCATGACCCGAAAAATCCCAAGATTGATAGATCCTAGCTCTTAAAACTTGGCCTTTTCCTTGGTTGACCTGCTGCTGCATTGTCTTAACCATCCATTTGTGGACCACCTATTTCAGGGATTAGAACTCTTCCAAATAACAGCAATTTGGGTCAATGGACCATCCATAGAAGGGCTCACAATATCAACTCCATGGGTCATTGGATGATGGGCCCACTCACCCTCCTCTTGTGCCAGTACAACCTTTCTGCCTGAGCAATGTCTAATACCCCTCTGATATAAAACAACACTGAGATCACCTTCTCCATGTGTTTGTTGATCGTGGTTCTAAGGTTCAAGCATGCACTCAACATTGAATAAAAAACACATTCTCTACAGAACCTGACAAGAAAATAATGGTCCGCATCCAACTTAATAGGACAGGCTACCCAGATCAGCGGGTTCTCGAGTTAGCCAACCAGATTTAAACTGGTCCAAGTCCAATTTCCAGACCGTTTCTTTAATTTGGGTTAACCATGTTGGTCCCAGTAAAATATCAGTAGTATCAACTAGTCCGCATCAACATCGATTGAATGACATTTGTTGGGCCACAAACGTGTAAGAAGGTCCATCTACGCACCACGGGTCCAACCAGGTTGTGCCCCAATCCGGACAAACCCGACCCAACCGAACCCAACCCAACCTAAGCCTCAATGGGTGCCTGACAGGGACCCAAACCGGACCAGATTTGGGTCCAGGTCTTCAAATATGATACCCAGACCCAAACGCAGCCGTTCTTGTTCTTTTCTGAAAGGCAGCCATTCTTGAGGTAGATCCAGGAATGGTACGCAAGGACCAAGCAATTGACAACCATATGAGTTATGACTTGTAATAATAGATATTTGGTAAGTAATATTCAAAACCTGACAAACAATCACCTTGATTACTACATCTACAGACTCGTCGGAATCACTCACTGAATCCCACTAATAACACAGAAATGCAGGTTACACAAACTCATGCTAGTGTTATTAAATGTTGTTTTTAATCAGATAGCGTGGAGTATCTTCTCTTACTTGACATACTTGGTGAACCAGCCCAATGAGTCCTGATGCGCTTCTTCTGCCTTCTTCACAGCTGCATCATCATTAACATCATACCTCACTGTCCATCCATGTGCCACCCCCGGGAAGATCTTCACAAAAGAATCCACCTGTGGAAAGGCCAGCAGTTCTCAGCCATTGATCGAAGTAGAATCGTATGAATGCAATTTCTGGAAGTGATAGAATGACATGAATGCAGCTTGATATCAAGCTAAAACCACACATGTAGATTCACTATTTCAAGATCAGGTCAGGACACAAGTCAGATGGGGCCACATTTAACTGAAAAAAAATGCATGATTGTTAAAAACCGGTGGAAGTTTTCTAACCCATCCACTTATTTTTAGTATCATGGCACACCTACTGAGTGAACTTCCTTTCTCCTTGGGTGGCAACATCTACATGATGAGTTCCACTTGATGAATGGCTTGGATATTTCACATCTGCCGTGCTTGCACATTGGGCAGCATATGCATTAGCAGACTTGCACACTCATGTGGACTTTGCAAGGTTCATATAGACTAATGGTATTTAAGAAATTTGAGATTGAAAGCAAGTGGATGGATTGATTTTGCACATATGGAGCTGTTTTGTACGAGAAATCTTCAAAACTAGTTAAGCGGAAAGAAATCAGCATCTAAGGCTTAGGAGTCAAAGCCAATATGGTACATTTTGTAGAGGGTACTGATCACACAAACAAGCAAATTTGTGTGCATGGTAACAGAACTAAGACGTTCAATTAGTGTTTAAAAAAAAAAAATTAAAAAAAAAAAAAAAAAAACCCAAAAACTAGGACATTTAATCCATGGCCATCTCTTGGATAAACCTTTAGCCCAAAATCTGCCATTGGAAGTTCGTAACTGTCTGCTCCATGACCAGTCCTTTGAAAGATTAAAAAATGTTCAGAGCAAAGACAGGAAAGAATATGTAGACAGAATGACCAGTGTCCCATCCATAAGGTATAGGGTGAGCAACTCGGCCAGTTGGGTCAGGTTGAGGGTCAACCCGAGCCAAACCAACCTCAAGAGGACCCAATCTGCAACCCTGATCCAAATTCCTCTGTACTAGACCTTAAACCACCCACCCCGATTTCAAACTAGGTTGGAGTTTTCCAACCCCTTCCCAATCCAAGGACCCCCACAACCTGACCCAACCAGACCCAGACTCAGTTTGGGTCAGTTGGTTCAACTCAAACCGATGTTGCAGCCCTAAGAAGTTGGCGTATCAAATCATTGGTATGGAAGCCTTGAACAAAAGCTTAGTGAGTCCCAGTAAAACTTATCACAAAGACGTATGTTTCAGTTTTATGGAGAACACAGAATCAAGTTAATAGCAACCAATTGTGCATGTCTAAGGATCTGCTTTTACATCTCTGGATTTGGGACTTCTTTGGAACCACACCTGATCAAGGTTAGTTGATTGCGGGTCACTCCAGTATAAGGTACGGAAACGGGACGGAAACAGGCAGAGGGTATGCTACTTCCTCCGATGCATTGTATGCTAGGGCGGATCATGTGGGTCACTCCCACATATGAACGAAGTAAATGCAGTATAGTTTTATACATGAATTGATATATTAATCTATATATATAAAATGATGTTATTATTATAGATCTGGCACGCATACTATTATCTTATTGCACAAATCAAATTACAAACCTCTACACTCTAAATATAAATTTAGGTTTGACCTTAATCAAACACTTAGAAATCCATAATTTCAGGTGGCTAACAATAGCAATCTGGGTTGCAAATGACCCACAATCAGGATTACAAAATTCGAAAGGGAAAACGTGGGGTATTTGGCTATTTAGGTAACATTGCTTCTGATCAAGTTCCGTACATGGGTAAAAGGGTAATATACTGAACGGGAGATATCTGCAGTATTTTGGGCCCAGCCTTTCTTTTTAGGGAAAGGTGGTTTTTTGGGAAATTCATACAAAAAGGGAATGCTCAATAGTATTTTCATCCCCGCAAAGGGACCTACGAAAAACCCTTCAAAACCCTCGAAGCACCAGTGTTAGATGCGAGTCATGGGATGCAGCATGGGATCCATGTCATACATAAGCTCAGTAGTTCCAGGGCCTTGGTTTAGCCTTCATTTTAGTGGATAATCAGACAGTTGTTACAAATACAGCACCTGGATCCTTTAAATCCCTCAAAGCAATGTTTAGAAATGAAGAGACATGGGTATTTGGTATAGAATAAATGTCAGATGTAGCTTGGCAGTAACCAATATTTTATGTCAAAAAAATAGTAAAATGATTATATATTTAGAACTAAATAAAATATGTTATAAATATTTTAGCAATACATACTTAAATATTTTAGCAATACATACATAGATGTGTCGCCATACTCTGACACGTGGAGCAAGTTCAACAACTAGACCCATACAGAGCACCCGTACAAGAGTAAAATAGGCAAAATATACTGATGGCAGATGATATCGCATGCCAACTTCCATTTGTCTGTATTTGAGATTACAAATGGCTCCAATCTATATGAAGGGGCTGAGTCATATCCACGTGTTTCACCAAAACACAAGATCATGCACAAGGGGAAAAAATGATTAGCCTGCAATTGTAGTTCTAAAAGCTTGGAGATTCCTTACCTCAGCTTTCGCAGATAAAGCCTCCTCAAATTGTTTCACCAGCTCTGGTGGAGACATTTGGTCAACCTCGGCTCCAAGTATGGCAATGGGCGTTTTAACCTCTGAAAATGTATAAATCATTATTTATGAGATATAAATGGAAACAGATTAAAAGAAAAGAAAACCTCTAGAGAATCAGGATTCAACAGAAGCATAGGAGCTTAATGAAATTTACAAATTCTTTGAAGAGATATTATATACCAGAATATGAATACTATCCTCAGTTAATGAGTTTGTACAAGTGGGGCCCATCATCTGGTGATCCAGACAATTATCTGACAGGCCACACAGACAGATCAGTGATCTAATCATGAGCCCCACAAGCATAAACTCAAGACAAAAAATGCACAAATAATATTCATACGATACAACCATGATCATATGATTCCTCTGATTTGGAAGTGTTTGAGATTCCAGATGCTTGCCTTTAATATCATCGACAGTGACAAATGAAGGATGGCACAGCACTGCAGCATCAATGAGACTCTGCTTCCCTAATTCCACAACTACCTTCGCTGAGAAAAGACATAGGAAGTTGAATGTTAGCTATGTCTAACAGTACTACTTACAAATAAAATGCTTAACAGTATCTTTAATGGGGCACTATAGCTGGTTGATGTGCTAAAAGATTCCATAGGAAGTTTGTCTCAATGAAAGAGGACAAGAAAATCTCACCACCCCAGCAAAAACCCGCAGCCCCAATTGCAGATATTCCTTTACTTTTCAAAGCTGCAACAACTGCTTTTGCATCTTCAGTTCCTTTATCCTGTAAGAATGTTATAAGTTGTTGGATGCTGAATTCTTACCATAATATTGCAATTAATTCATAGCAAAAGGATGCATCATTGAAGGAATGAATACAGATAGCTGTGCCATGATAGGTGTATTGCTCAAATTACTGACACTGAAAAGCACTCTCAGCTAGACAATGCCTAAAATGGGGTTTAGAATGGCAGACTAATATTCAGATGATGGTTCAAAAAATGCATATTGCATGACACAATGTTATATCTGCACGCATCTAGTTTTTGTTTTTTGTTATCCTAGCGCTACCACTTGAATGCGCCTTGACCCAAGAACGAACTCCAAAACATGTAATGGAAGAATGCTACAGTGACGTCTTCAAATAGCTACCAATATCAGCATGAGAAAAATCAAGTGACCATTTGGATCACTTCATGTCCAACACTGGCACTTTTAGAAAGAAAACCTTTTCATATCTGATGTATTAAAGTGTAACGAAAGTGAATGCTACTATGGCACATGGACATCATGCAGCTCAGGATATGCACACTGAGACATCTCTGCCATACATAGGGCATTTTTGAACAGTGACCAAAACTGTAGGTTTGGTAGACCATGGTTTGCTGGCCTATCTGATCAGAGGCTTGGGAAAGGGGACACGTCACTCAAAATGGAAAAATTGTCCACATGCAATGGAAAAACTCACAAAGTTGAATGGTTATTATTGTCCCATTACTGCAATAATTTCCACTAGCTGATCCACCAGGTGGCCCACCAGATCAACAGTCCCGATCACCACACATGCTCATCACCCCCAATGCACATTTCTGACCAAAATTTTGTGAAGCTGGTGGCAGATGTGGAGGGATTCCCCTGCTAACACTGGATAGTGGGAGATGTTTGGTACATGTTACCAGGTGCACCAATCCATGCATGTGACCTTTTCCCTAGACAACTTTTGCTGGTTTTATTAGACGAACCATATGGAACACGACCCTCAACTTTGCACAATATACACGAGTCTTCAATTCCAAAAAGTGGGCTCATGGTCCAGCAATCAGACAACTGGTTTGTTGCATCCCACCTTCAGTGGATCATGCCTCAAAAGCAATCCATCCTAGCCACCAAGCCTGGATGTCTTTTCAGTTGAATGCTGAGAACCAAAAGGCAAAAGCATTCCATTTCAGTTGAATAAGCCCATCCATACAGAAGCAGAATTAGGCGAGTTTTGCTTGTATCAATGCAGGAATCTCTCACGTTCATATAATGCACAAAAAACAAAGCAATAATGCATGCACACATGAAGATATATGGGCAAGTATGCTTTGTTAACCTATGTATGCTATCCTGTTAAAGCATATACTCAGGGGGTGGGTGCAGGGCAAGCGATTTCAAAATGGACTCCTCATTCATTAGATAGAGAAGATCGCCAAGATTTCGTGATCCGCTGCCGAACCTATTGCAATTCCAACAGCCAGGACTTGGATTGTGGGGATAACCGAAATACTTCGTATCAACAGATACTAGGTATATCAATACCAATTAGTTCCGAGATCTGTTATTGAATTGCTCATTCAATGAGCATTCTCAATATTGTACCTCGAAGAGGACTCACACCTAACCTACATACGCATGCATAACATAGACAAACAACCATCCAATCATGTATGCAGGCATGAACCATAGATTCATGCATGCTTCCCTGACCTACATAAAGAGACATGCAATCCAGTAACCATACGGTCATGGTGCATGTGTGCAGCATAACATGTGTGCTTTTTAAACCTAAATAAATACTTTTCTAAAAAGTTTATAATAAAAATAAAAAATAAAAATAAAAAAAAGAAGAAGAAGAAGAAGAAGAAGAAGGCATAATGCTCCTTGCAATCAATCATCACTAAGTGACCTTGTGATTCAAAAATCAATAATAAACTCTAAACAAAGATATGAGATAGAGAGATAGAGAGATAGATGGATGGATGGATAGATAGATAGAGAGAGAGAGAGAGAGAGAGAGAGAGAGAGATCAGAAACCAACCGTTCCATGATCTTTTATCCACCCCTGAATGGGTCTCTTAGGATCATTGGGTACAAATGGATCCCCGTAAAAGAAGTCAGGAACCACCACATAGAACCCGGCAGCTGCAATTTTGTCTGCAAGCTTCCTTTATAATAAAATGTAGGTAATATTAGCTTTCACTAAAAAGTTTCTTACATACATAAGTAAGAAGTAATCATATAAGTATTCACGGAATGAAAGACGAAGAGTACTAGTAGTAAAAGGAGGAGGTATTATATAATGAAATCTTGGGAAACAGGGAATTTATTTGAAGATCAGCCCTGTCATTTCTTTTCTTTTCTTTCCTTTTTTCCCTTGGCCACATTACTATCATTCCACTGGGCCTATTTGGATAGGAGTATCCTGGGTGAGGAGGTGGAAAAATGTAATCATGATTTTCAAATCATAATAAATGCAGGGACTGTAGTATCTCGACAAATCCATTGTTGGTGATATGATCCCGCCGAGCAGTCTTGTAACTATTTAATGTATCAGTCCAGGTCTTGTCAGTATGCTTCACCAAATTTCAGTCAGTAGAGGGCATCGTTACTCTCTCCAAACTGTAATCGATGAGTGGGTTGTTGCTGTGGAATGTAATACTGTTGTCTTCAATAGAACAGATGCACTGTAGTGAAATGTTTGTGTGAAGTAAGTTTAATTGCTTTATCCAAACACCTGTAATGTGTATATTTGAACACAACCATAGACCACCGTAACAAACAGACCTCAATCAGCTGCTGTTTACATGCCTAGAACAGGCGTGGAAATTTATCTGCCGGTCATACATTTACCGAATTAATCTATCTAAACAAACGACTGATCACAAGGTCAAATGCATCTAAGAGAAACTGAAAGAATCTTTGAACTAGGACGTAGAGTGGGACAGCAAAATGTATAGGTAGATTGGATTATACCATTGTTATTATAGGTTTCACAAGGCAGGACAAGTGAAAATCGCCACCTTCGTTGCAGATATTATTCTAAAAAGGTGGAGTGCGCATGTCGACACATATCACACTCCAATGCTCCAAGGAAGTGGGTGAGACACTCCTGGATTGCTTTCTTTTCTAAGTTTTTTCCTCTAAACTGTACATAGCTACAACATAAAGTCAATATTAAGCACACGCTTTTTATAAATATATTCACAATAGGTTTTTAGATTTTACCATTATCAAGAGAGCTTTTACATGGAAATTCAATATTGCCCATATAATTTATTGTCTAGCCCATTATATAACCTATTATCATTGTATCATCATATCAATTGATCACCCTTCTATATGGAAATTCAACTCTTTTAGCGCATTGCTTGCAAGGTGGCTTTTTCAAGTGATGGCAGGGCCACTCTTTCTGTTTCGCTCCTGGGAATGTTCCCTTTTTCCTATTCTAGTACATTTGACTCGGTAAAATTGGGGGTTAACTTTCAAAAAAAAAATATTACATGTGAAAGCATCGGTTTTAGAATGAATAGAAACAAATGGTGGGATCCAATAATATTATTTTTTAGGGTTCCTTGAGTGAGAATCGAGTTTCAAGTTTTGAGGTCCTGATTCGAGGTCTTACCAAAGTGGGGGACCCAATTAATACACATGGATGACAGAAGAGGACATGTCTGTCTGATCATACTGGTGGTCCCCACAGGTTGTCCATCAAATTGTTTCCTAAACATGCACACATCATAATGCAATTGCTGAAAGAGAGAATAGGCATCTCCTAGAAGTTAATCGTGCATTCTCATTGGTATGCCTATTTCTAAATCCTTTCGGTCGGATGCAGTCCTTATTGCATATTATTTTATTAATTGTTTACCTAGTGAAATTATAGCTTGTCCATCAAATTGTTGCCCAAACACGCACACAACAAAATGGAATTGCTGAAAGAAAGATTAGGCATCTTGTAGAAGTAACTCACGCGTTCTCATTGGTATGTCTATTACTAAATCCTTTTGGTTGGATATGGTCCTTACTGCATATTATTTTATTAATTGTTTACCTACTAAAATTCTTTCTAATCGGTCTCCTATTCAATATTTTTCGGCGTTTTATCCTATTCCAGAAATCCCATTGTAGGTACTTTTGGTGTGTTTATTATATCTATAATACAAATCCTCATAGAAATAAATTGTCAAATTGGACCGTCAAATGTATTTTCTTAGGATATTCGTGTTCACAAAAAGGGTATGAGTGTTTTGATCTAGTCACTAAAAAGCATTGTATCCATGGATGCTGAGTTTTTTAAAGACGCTCCATATTTTTCTATAGGTCAGAGGGAGCACAGTTCTTGGTTCTTCTTCTTCCTGCTCTTAAGCCTGGTCCGATATTTTTTGTTCATTTTAAACCCGATAGTGTTAAAGATAAAATTGTTTTTGATTCACAATTGACTAAATCAGACATAAAAGTGTATGAAAGAAGAAATATTCGTGCTCCAGTTCTTCCTTAGGTTACCATGAAGCATGCTCCTTTAGTGACATTTACTGATGGTGTTCCTACTAGCTTGACAATTTATACCAATCCATATTTAGATTCATCATTGGATTTGCCTGATTCTATCAGAAAAGCCAAACGATAGTATACTTCTCATCCTATTAAACATTTTATTTCCTATCATTCTATATCTTCAGTTCACAAGTCATTTCTTTCTACTCTTAAGTTTTCTTTTTTCCACTATTCCTACAAATCTTAAAGAAGCTATTAATTCTCCTCTATGTCAAAAAGCTATGGAAGAGGAGATGGCTAATCTTAAGAAGAATCATACATGGGATATATGATTGATTTACCAGTTAGGAAGAATCTAGTAGATTGTTATTAAGTGTATGCTTTTAAATACAACTCCAATGGTAGTATAGCTCAATGTAAAGCTTGTCTTGTGCCTAAAGGATTTAGATAGACATATGGTGATGATTATTTTAAGAATATTACTCCTGTTACGAAGATGAATTCGACACAGGTGATCATTTCTCTTGCTTATTTGAATTAGCCATTGTACCAATTATATATTAAGAATGTCTTTTTGAATGGTGATCTGACTGAGGAGATTAAAATGCTTCCCCCTCCTAGTTTTGATATAAAAAAAAAAATGAAAAAGGAAAGAAAGGTATGTCATCTTAAGAAGGCTATATATGGTTTGAAACAAGCTCCTCAAGCCTGGTTAGAAAAGTTCAATATAGCCCTAATTTGTATTGGATTTACTCGCATTCACTCTGACCATTCTGTATATGTCAAATGGCATGTACAAGGTATCATTATTGTGAGTGTGAATGTAGATGATATTTATTACAGGTTGTGGTGCTAGAGCAATTTTTGAGTTGAAATTCTTTTTAAGCAAGGTTTTTTACATCAAAGATCTTGGATAATTAAAAAAAACTTTCATTGAATTGAAGTCTCTCATTTTAAGAAGGACATTGACTCAACGAAAATATGCCATTGATTTGACTTCAATTGGTAATCTTGGTGCCAAACCTACTAATTCACTGTTGGAGGTTAATAAAAAGCTTTGGGCTGATGATGGGGAACTTCTTAATGATCCTTGCATGTACCAGCGTTTGGTTATTCAGTTAATATATGTGACTATTACTCTCTCAGGTCTGTCTTATGCAGAGTCACATTAAGACAATTTGTCAAATCTTACACTACATTAAGTCTTCTCCAGGATATGGCATCTTGTTAGCTGTCGCAGGAATCATGATATTGAACGCTATTCTGATGCAGATTAGGCAGCTTTACCAGAAGATTAATGCTCTACGAGACTATGACAAGATATTGTACTTTTTGCGGAAGCGATCTTGTTACCCCTAAGCATTGTTCAAAGTATCCCCAATATCATCGAAATCTCCCCGATATTATCCATATCTCCAGCTCGGAGATACCGATAACACCGGTAATGATACTGATAACACTAGTATTAAAAATTCTAGATATCAATGATATATCACTAAATTTCGCTATTGTATTGATAACGCCAATGTATCGACAATATTTTTTACTGTGTAAATTCTAGGTGTCGCTTGTATCGCCAGCGTATAAGTGATATTTCAATAATATTGCAGATGTTACCAATATCACCAAAAATATGTTTATTAAAAATTTCATTTCAATTTTTTTAATGGGTGTATGGTTGTATGATGAAATGCATGTTTGTATGTGTATATATGCATGCATGCATGGATGGATGAATGTATGCATGGGTGGTTGGTTGGATGGATGTGTATACATGTGTGTGCATGCATGCATGGATAGATGGATCATGCATGTATGTTTGAATGTATGTATGTGCATGCATGGATGGATGGATGGATCCACCAATTTACCCATGTTTCCCCAATGTTTCCCTGTGTCAATGATACATTCTTTTAGGCCCCATTAAGGGAAACTTATTATTTGATTCCTAAATATGCAAATATGCATCTTTTTCCCTATCATTTGATTCTCAAATATGCAAATATGTGTAAGTTTCATTGAAAAATTCCACCGGTTTCCCCATGCTTCCCCACATTTTTGGGAATCAGCAATATTATCAACGATAACGATATTTTTTTTTGTATCCCCAGCCAGCGAAACTTGTAATGATACCGATACTATGAACACTGCCTGGAAGACTAAAAATTATAGAGTTATTACACAATCCAATGTTGAGGCAAAGTACCGTGCTATGGAAAATACCGCATGGAAAATTTTGTGGTTATGAATTGGGATTTCAAGTGAAGACTTTGATGCCTATGAATTGTAATAATCAAGATGTTATTCATATACCTTCTAATCATAGTTTTCATGAGCGAAAAGAACACATTAAAGCTAATTGTCACTTTATTTGTGAGAAGGTTGTTTATGGCATTATTTGTACTCCCTTTTGTTCTGTCTACGGCTCAACTTACCTAAATTGTCTTATGACTCATCAATAAGATGAATTTTGAATTTTAATTGTCAAGGAAAAAGTAATCTCTTCTCTTGATACCAGTTGCTACTCAGATCTCTCTCCCCATTCCATCAACAACATCTTCACCAAGGCTCGTACTGTTGAAGTTGGACGGCATATTCCTCGTAGTCGGGCATGATTGATATCTATGCCTTAGCTTGAGAGGGAGTGTAAATATTTCTAGACCGTGGGCCTTCTCTCTCTAGACCATGGACCATCTCTTATTCTCTCTTATTTATCTTGTTATTTTTCTTTCCTTTCCTTTTGTTTTTCTTATTTTTCCCTTGATTCTAAGGGTGTTTTATGTAATTTGGGACATCGCTTAATATAAATAAGAAGGGGACTAGACGTCTAGCCCCGGTTTTTTAAAAAAAAAAACCCTCTGAAATGCTTTTTTTTCTCTTTGACAAAAAACAAGCAGGGAAGGTTTCCTCCACAATTTTCTGGAGATGCGGTTTTCTAGAAACATTATTTCCTCTCTCGTGCTTTTCATAATCCAAATAAGCCTTAAGGAGTTCACCCTCCCGGATACCCGCCTCAATAATTTTTTTTAAAAAAATCAACCAAATCTTTGATCTCATTGACTACAAACACTCCTTTCTACAGAACCAGGATATTACAACAAAGTATTGACCCAAGAGATGGTCGCATTCAAGTCCATTTCCACCATGAAGGGGCTATTTGCAGAATTGAAGAAAACTTGTAGTTCTTTGTTATAGCCTGTTGAAGCCCTTTGCTATAGCCCTCAATTCTATAGAATTGGATTCACCAATTCCAGAGGCTGACCTTCAAGTCTATTTCCACCATGACAGGGCCATTTAGAGAATTGAAGAAAAGTTGTAGTTCTTTGTTATGGCCTGTTGTAGCCCTTTGTTATAGCCCTCAATTCTATAGAATTGGATTCACCAATTCAAGAGGGCTATGAAAATAAGCCGCACCAACCCAGCAAGCAAGCTTCTTCTCAAATGACACCCCAACCACCGAGCCACTAGAATTCTCCTCATTCAATTTTCACAAGCCCAGGCACCAATTGGTCAATCTTCTCCCAATGCTTGACATAATTAAAAATGACCAAGTTCCAACTACCACCCAATTTTGAGGCACCAGTACTTTAAAAGCTTCAATACTAATCCTAACTTGATGAAGTATCCAATTCTTTCCTTCAGTACAAATATCAACAACAAGATACTAAAAAAAGTCCATTTATTTTGTTCATTCCATATTCCCCACATAAGAGCTAAAGGAAGCAACCTCCATACAACTCATTGACTCAGTTTGGAATGACCCTACAATCCACCATTTAAAAGATCCGCAACCGAATTTGGAATGACCATGAAATGTTGAGCAACTTAAAGAAGAAACCCCCAGACCTCCTTCACCATTTACAGGTCAAAAGCTTAAGAGAGGTCTCATTTCTATAAATAAAATGGTGAAAGCAAACATGTTAATATTCAAAGAGAGCTATATTGAACATGCTGATTGAAATCACACAAGTGTTTATGAATGAATGCACATGCATCACAACTTTATAAATAAAAATGACAAATAACATGATTTTAGATCATTTGGGCCACAAACTTGTTAAGTGCAAAAATTTAAATCCTGATCTTTTCAGACCCTATAATATGTATAGCCATAAGAGAACTATGAGGAAACCATGTTTATCATCTCAAGATATCAATCATAAAATTAAACAATTAGGTAAAGAACATAGATAAGAATTCGCCATACCTCAAGTTTGGTGCTTCATATCCTGTAAAATGTTCAAGTCAAACATGTAAGACATGATAGTAAGCAAGTGCTGCATATGAAAATGATGACAGTGACAAAGATGACAACAACATGATTATAACTTCAACAACCATGACAACAAAATAAAACAAAAAAATCAAGAAACAAAAAAAAAAAAAAATCATGTGATGAAGTTTGGATTTGAGATTATAGGAAGCAGAAAAGGAGAATTGATAGGGATTAAATCATGCACTTTTCACACAATTACATTAGAAAACATTGGTGTTTTTGGGTTTTCTCCCTCTGCAAAAGACTCTTCTATAAAAATAACCTACGTTTCCTTTATTGATATTCCAAACCATACGTCATCTGACAAACCATGCATTGTTAGAAAGATATCCAAACCTGAATTTAGCTTCAAACTATAAATCTCAGCTGCACTAGTGCAGGGCATAATGTAGCATGTTACTAGAATGCCGTACAGTATCAAGAACTGTAGCGAGTTTTTCAGTACATTATTATTTGTAGGAATTCTAATAAAAACTACCAAAACCACAAAAACTAGACTCAATGCATGCACAGAAACTATATTTGATATTGTAGGAAGCAGAAAAGGAGAATTGATAGGGATTAAATCACACGCTTTTCACACAATTACATTAGAAAACATTGGTGTTTTTGGGTTTTCTCCCTCTGCAAAAGACTCTCTTCTATAAAATAACCTATGTTTCCTTTAGTGATATTCCAAACCACATGTCATCTACAAAATCATGCATGTCTAGAAAGATAGCCGAACCTGAATTTAGTTTCAAACTCTAATAAATCTCAGCTGCACTACTGCAGGGCATAATGTAGAATGTTACTATAATGCAGTACGGACCGCATGCATCCTCAAACAAGAACATCATTGTAAAGGTGCACTTTCAGCTTTTGTCAGAAACTTAGAATGTAGGCCCACCCATCGAGTTGCCATGATCTTTGAGGCACCCCATATTATTGTGCATTGTTGCTTCCCTCGTCCTTTCGTGGACCAAATTCAATGTTGTGCCCTCCATATCACTCTTGAATCTTGAATTGCCTAATTTGATCTTTGTGAAATGATGTGTCATACATGCGTCGAAATACACCACATCAAGTTCTGCCAATATGTGCATCGATCCATCTGCAATCCACCCATCGACCAAGTGTCATCTTTGTTTGTGATGTAATTGTTGGATACTTCCTTCTAATATAAGTTTTGGATTTGTGCATTTTGAAATTCTTAGGCTCTTCACTGGACCCAGGCATCTCAACTCTTACACCATATTTGCAGTCATGATCCTCCAATCAGTCATCTCTTCCATCATGAGGATGACCAACTGGAACAGTGTTGTGATCACCAATATACAGTTACACAACGCTAACAGCTCGTCCCAGACGAGGAGCCTCTCCTTGATCTTGTGTCAACAGTGTCAACTTATCCAATCGGCTTCAACTCTCTTATAATTCCCTCCAATTGCCATGTCTCCTTATTACTTCCTCCAGGATATTTCCTCAGTAGCCAATTTATCCTATGATACCAACTTGATGCAATGCGGATGGATTTGACATTGTAGGATGAAGAAAAGAAAAGAAAATTAAATCACACGCCTTTCACACAATTCAATAGAAAAGATTTATTTCTTAGGGTTTTCTCTGTTTACAAGACTACCTCTTCTCTATAAAAAATAAAAAAAATAAAAATAAAATAAAAAACCTATTTTTTCTTTATATCAATATTCCAAGCTGTATGTCATTACAAACCATGTACATAGGTAAAAATAATATATATATATATATATATATATATATATATATATATATATATATAACTTTATATAAACCACAAATGAAATGATTATCCCTTTTTAAAAATTTAAAGAAAAAAAAAAAAAGAAGCATACTGTAGCAGTTACTATAGAGAGTTGTACCGTTATTGTAGGAAGTTACTATAGCTAGTACTGGAACACAATCCTATTTATAGAATGTCCATTAAAAAACTATTTAACCAACAAATACCTGCATATCAGCCCCCTTTTTAGCATGCCAAATTGTGGATGGGGCACAACCAAAAATTACACTGAGAAGATAATATTTTTCCCATGGAATTTGGACTACTCAATGTTTTACTTTTAACCATCCATTTGATAGCAATCATTGAATAGATAGGACTTCTCTTCCAGTGTGAATTTAAATATATGCTCTGCCCACAATACCCACTCCAAAAGTTTTGGAAGGTCCTAGACAGCCACACACACACAGTGCCACATGTGAGGAGGATGAGTCACCACCATTTTCAAAATGGTGGTGAAGGCTAGCAACAAAAGTTAGAAGCCAGCAGAAAAGGTGATATTCAAAAAAGCAAGTGAAATTACGACTATGCCAACACAACAACAAGGATGATGATGAGGATGAGAATGGAAGTGATGGTGCTGCAAGTTGGTGGCTGCAAGTTGCAACAGCTACAATGATGACAACACCAATTCGCTATAATTACTTTTTTTTTTTTTGGACAATTTGCTATAAATACATATGCCCACCTCAAACAAAAACAATTTATAGAAGAGTGAATAAAAAAAAAAGCAAAACGGAAAATATCAAAATCCCACTAATATTATCACAAGTCACAACACAATCAAGTATGCCACATTAAGCATTTGAATCTCAAAGATCGCAAGAGAAGCTACAGCGGCAACAAAACGACAACAGAAACAAACCCTTCTCACTGCTTAAATTAGAAAAAGGGATTTGTACCAAAAGGTTAGTTCTAAGCACCAAGGTGTGCCATAATGGCTGTTAAATAATGGTAATGTCGACAACCGTTACGGGTTACAGGTCATAATGGCCGTGATGGAAAAAATGCCCCATAACAATCCATTACAGTGCCAATACAGGTTTTTTCTGTTTTATAATAATAATAAAAAACCGCACGTTTGGTGGCAAGGATTTTGAAGGATTTGGATTTTGATTCCTCCAAAATCCCTCCCAAGAGCCCTTTTTGCATTCCCACCTCAAAGCTGATTTGCAAAACAACCCTCTTGATTCCACAGGTTTCAAAATCCACTGGAAGGAATTTAAATCCCAGCTGCCAAACGACCCTTAAGCCCATTTTAAAGTTACAGGTAACTTGAAACTCAACCTCACTACCTGCAAGATTTTCACAGCTTTCTCCTTAAGAAAGTTACAGGTTGAGAGAGTTACAGGTAACTTTCCTCCCCCAAACACCACCTGTATCAAAGTCATGCGCAATTTTCTTATATTTTACACAAGTTAAAGGCATTGCCTGTTTGATTGGAGGTAAATGGTAGTAATTTGTGGTAAAAGCATAATGATGGTTTTTGCCATCTTTTTGGAAGAGACGGAATTCCACCTTAAAAACAGTGCACATTTCAACCTCTTTTTAAAGCTAAACTCTCTGGACCCCAACATGATGAATCCATGGTGTGTGTGTGTGTGTTATATCCACACCGTTCATTCATCCTTTCAAATCATTTTAGAGCATGAGCCAAAAAAATGTGGCAGATCCAAAGGTCAAGTGGACCACACCACAGAAAACAGTGGGTTCAATGGTGGAGGTAATTATTCCTATCGTGGGCCACCTGAGCTTTGGATCTGCCTCATTTTTAGGGTCATGACCTAAAATTATCTGGAAAAATGAATGGACGGCATGGATGAAACATATAAATCATGGTAGGGCCCACAAAGTTTTACCACATAGCACAAAACCCAATGCGAGATTTGTTCAGATGCTCTACATTTCCAGAAAATATAAAGGTAAATAATTATTACTTATTTACAGTTAACTACATATCATTACGACCAATCAAACAAAGGACAGTAAACTACATGAAAGGAAATTTTATTTTTTTTAAAAATCAAAATCAAAAGGAACAAAAATACTAAAAACCCACCAAATATCCTCAAAATCCAAAATCAAACACATTCATATCAAGCATAAATAAAAAAAATAAAAAAATAAAGCATAAAAAAATTCAAAAATAAAAAATACCAACGTGTGAATATATTCAAAAAAACAAAGAATAGCAAACTACATGAGGGGTCGTTTGGATGGCAGTAAATGATTTACTAGTGAATCATTTACAGTGTTTGGATAACCTGTAAATGGTAAATGAAATCTGCTTTATAGGCTGTCATAAAATAATAATAATAATAATAATAATTAATAGAGCCGTACCATCTCCTCATTTACTAGTAAATGAAAACTATCTTTTTGCTGGTAAATGAGAAGGGGCTTTGCTAGTAAATCATTTACAAGTAGGAAATGATTTACAAGCAAATTAGAGCATCCAAACACAAGTAGTAAATGATTTGCTAGTAAATCATTTACTACTTACCCCATTTACCACCATCCAAACGATCCCTGAATGAACAAAAAATACCATCAACAAATCAATGGAAAACGAAGAAAAACATCAATATTTCAACAAACCAATATCGAATTCTCACATACCAAACATCGAATACATCGAATTCTCAACACCCAAATACCAAAAAAAAAAACTAAAACTAAAACTGGTAGAAATCTGCATAGTGCATGAAAGGAGGTGAAATCGACATGTACCATAAACGTCGGAAACGAGGAGAACAGCAAGCTTGGAATCGGAAGGGCCGGTGATGTAGGTCTTGAGGCCACCGACGTCTTCTACACCACCCTGCCCGCAGGTAGAGCTCAACTTTGGAGGATTTGCACAGCACTGAGAGCTTGCCATTTTCACTGCTTCTCTGAGAGAGAGAGAGAGAGAGTGCTGGGGAAGACTGGATGGGGTGTCCTTTTATACAGGCAAGGTCGGTATTGTAGCCCGCGGACTACTGAATTAAATTCGTACTCCGCTGGCTGAGATGGGGTCATGCACCTGGCCTGGAAAGGTGGAACTGTTAGGTGGGTCCCACCAGGAATAGGCTACGGGGAGAAAATGTATTCAATTTGTAGGCAGATTAAATCATGAAGCGTTAGTGGTTTAGATTCGATTCCACTCTTGAATGGTTGGAAATGCCTTTAGTGAGAACATGGCCCATTTAACGGTTTGGATTCAATTCCATTTTTGTGGATAGTGAGAGGCAGGCGACTGTCCGTCGAGTTAATTTTCCGTAGCGGGCCTTACTTCTTGACGGACGCGGTTTGGCTAGTGACGCTGCCACTAGCCAGGTGGCTAATGATCAATGCTATGTGGGCCCCATTATGATCTGTGTTTTATCCGCACCTATATTCATTTTTAGACCCCGTTTTAAAAAGTATGCCATAAAGGAGGCAAATCAAAATCTCAGGTGGACCACAACATCGGCGTCTACCATTAAAAACCTAATAAAGCCTATTATAATGTTTAACGCCTATTATAATGTTTAATGTTTGTTCGACATCATCTGCGGTATACGAACCGTGCTAGCTTGGTTAGCTCGCTCGGCTCGGCTAGAAAAAGTTCGATTTGGTTCAATTCTAAGCTGACTTCGAGCTGAATTGAGCTGATTTTCTGAGCTTGAAAATGAGTTCGAGTTGGCCTAGCTCAACTTAACTTAGATTAAACTCAACTTGAATCGAACTCGGATCAAACTAGTTCGGTATCTCGGTTACTTTGATATTGATGTTGCTCATCAAGTGTTTAATGAAATGAATCAAAGAAGTGTTGTTGGTGGCAAGGAAGGTTTGTATATGAAACCAACACTCTTTTTTTGTATATATTGTTTAGAAGGTGTTTGATAAAATACTTGTAAAATCATTGTTGTTGTCTCAAATACATTGAGATTTTGAAGGTATAATTCATGTGTTTGTGAAAATGCTGCAATGGTGAACTCGGCTCAACCTTGGCTCAAATTTGGCTTGAATTGGCCTGAGCTGCTGATCAAATTGAGCTGAGCTGACCAATCAAGCTCAAGGACCAAGCCGTGCTAAGTTCGAGCTGAGGTCAACCAGTAGCCGAGCCAAGTTGAACTGAGGCTAGCTCAACTCGGTTCGACTCGATGTACACCCCTAGATAAGGTCATACAGACCTGACTGAAGGCAAAAAAACAAATATAAACTTGATCCAAAACTTTTGCAGCCTGGAGAAGTTTTTAACGGTGAGAGTCCAATCAACACTATGTGGCCCACTTAAGATTTTAATTATTTCAGTTTTGAGTTCATATCATAAAATTATCTGAAAGAAAGAATTGATGGCATGGATGAGGCACCTATATCATAATGGCTCTACAGAGGACTGACCACTGGCCATTGGCTAGTGGCAGGGGAGTAGCCAGTCCATTTCCCTCTTTGACTGGGCCAGGGCTGTTTGCACGGACGCGGTTTGGACAGTGGCAGGGGAGTAGCCAGTCCATTTCCCACGTTGACGGCGCCAGGGCTCTTTGCACGGACGCAGTTTGGCTAGTGACCGGGACACCAGCCAACTAGCTGATGTCAAAGCTCTCTGAGCCCACCAAGATTTATATATTTTATATCAGTTATCCATCCATTTTACCTTCTCATTTTAGAGCATAGTACTAAAAAGGAGGCTGACTGAAATCTCAGGTGGACTACACCACAGGAAAACATTATTGACCGAATGTCCACCATTAAAAAATCCTCATGGCCCACTATCATGTTTAGCTTTCCATCCAACCTATTGGTAAGGTCACACAAAACTGGATGAAGTGAAAACACAAATATTAAATTGATCCAAAACTTCACTGACCCTCCAAAAAGATTTTAACAATAAGCGTTCTATCCCCATTGTTTCCTGTGTTATGGTCTACCTTACATTTGGATATCCCCATTGTTTCCTGTGGTATCATCTACCTTACATTTGAATCTGCTCATTGTTTAGCTTGTGCCTTAAAATGATCTAAAAAAATGAATGGACGGTTTGGATAAAAAGTACACATCATGGTGGGGCCCACAGGCGTTCACACGAGGTAGCTGGCCCCTAACTGCGTCCGTTTGCACGGCCCTTAAAAATGACCTGTGCCCTGCACAAAAGATAAGATAAATGACATATTTACCCTCCTATATTTTAAAAAAATAGGAATTATTCTGAAATTGCGCAGATATTTTATTTATTTATTTTCTTAAAAAGGTGTTAAACTCCATAATTGTGGGCTCAATTGCATGTGTATAACACCTATGTACTTTACCGTAAGACTAAGATTCAATTTGGTACTCGAAAAGCTTTGTAGGCCCACCATGATGTATGTATTTTATCCATGCCATACATTCATGTTATTGGCTTAAATTAGGTTATGAGTCTAAAAACGAGGCAGATCCAAGCTTAAGTGTACTACACCACAGGAAGCAATGGCGGGCCCATTGAGATACTATTTTGTCATCCAACTTGTTAATAAGGTCTTACAAAATTGGACGAAGGGCAAACATAAAAATCAGCTCGGTCCAAAATTGTAGCCCATAATAAGTTTTTAAAAGATACTCAATCCCCACAATTTCTTATAATGTGGTCTACTTAAGATTTAGATTTGCTTTAATTTTTAAATGCGATTCTAAAATGAACTAGAAAAATTGATGAATTGTGTGGATAAAACACATACATGATGATGAGGCCCATAGAGCTTCAACTAGTACTAAAGGGTCACTATTGAATCCGAGTCCCTCTCCATGATGATCAATAAGAAAAGGTGGGTTCAATTGTTGGGTGGGCCACATCATAAAACTAATTCGCGTCACCATAGAGAATTAGTGATTTGATAGGCTAATATTTTGTCTGGGCATTTGCTATACTTGGGTGCATATGTTAGATGGGTTGGATGTCATTAAAAAAAAAAAAAACTAATCGTGGGCATCTTGGTAATTCTCTTATACAAAAGTCATTGCACTTATCAAAAAGTGAAGTTACCAATGTACCCTCATATCTTATTTTTATTTAAAAATTAATGAGATTTGAAAATTCTAAGACCCCCGTGTACCACCTTTTGCTTACCTAGCATATACACCCGCTGTATTAATTACAGAACTAAAGATCTTGCCAATAATATCACTAGATGGGTTGCATGTGAATTTTGATATTTCTAAAAGTATGTATCATTTTCAAGTTGTGTCCTACCTTATATTTAGATAGATTGACTAAATATTTTAATCTTCTAAACATCACCGTAGATTACGTCTAGTTAGATATCATATAAATATAAATGAGTCATATAATTCTCTACTTTACCACTTTCTAAAGAAAAACAAATGTATTAGAATTGTGATAATATCTTACCACATGTATATCAATTTTGGATCAAGTGTTTCTTGGTAAAATTATAATTTTTGAACAAGTTTGCAGTCAAAATTTCTTAAAAATCCGAAAGTCCATTCATATAGACCAAATCTGCTTATCTGATTGGATGTAATTTTAATAAGTATTTATTTTTATATTTTTTCAATGAGATTTCACAGGTACAAATGTCTTAATTTGCATGATATAAGCATGATGTCTTTGTGGTAAAATTATGCCGACCTTACATTAATGTGTGTTTTATCCACTACATTTATCATGTCATATCATTTTATGACATAAGTCTAAAAATGGGGCAAATCTATAGTTTAAGTAGACCATGCAAGGAAAGCAGTAGGAATATGCCACCTATCATTGAACCTATTACTTTCTGCCATGTGGTCAATTTGAGCTTTAGATTCATCTCATTTTTAGCCCATCTCATAAATAATCTAAGAATATGAATGAATGATGTGGATATAACACACACATCAGGGTGAGGCCTAAAGAGTTTTCACTTTCATCTATTTAAATTTGGTTTGAAGTTTGAGCTGAAATGCAGCCAATTTTTCTAACTCGGAACTTTTCATTGTTATGGTTTTATCATAATTATCCAAAAGGTCTGGATTTTTCATAAAAGTTGGTAGAATGGCATCTTTGATGACATCAGATGTGGAATTGTAATTTTTGAAGAATTAGCTGTCAAAATCAGTCATGTCGGGCGTGAAATGGTAATTTTTTGAAGAATTTTGCTGTCAAGATCCCTCGTTAATTCAAAAGCCCTTTAAATAGGGAGCGGACCGGTGAGACCAAGATCCACCGAGGTGGGTGAGACCCCTGACTGTGGGACTTACAATGATGTATGTGCCTTGAATGCATGCCAACCAACCGTTTTGAAAGCTCAATTTATGTAAACGAAAAAATGAAGCAGGTCCAAATCTTATGTAAACCATACCACATGAAGAAAACAGTAGTTAATGTATCTCCACCATTAAAAACTTCATGAAGGCCACCAGAATGTTTATTTGTTATCCAACCCGTTGACAAGGTCACAAAGATCGTGATGAAGAGACCCCACAGATATCAGCTTGATTCAAAACTTTGTGGCCCATGAGAAGCTTTTAATGGTCGATTACAACTGTTTCCTGTAATACGGTCCTCTTGAGATTTGAACCTGCTTCCCTAAAATGAGCTTTCAATATGGATATGGACAGCATGGAAGTAGTCACATACATCACAGTGGGCCCCACAGTCAGGGCCCCACCCACCTCAGTGGATCCTGGGTCTCACCTAATCAGCTCCCTTCCAAACATGCCATGCAAGTATTAGTGTTATAAATTTTAACCCATGACATTCATGGGGAAGTGTCGAAGTCTCGAGAGGATCTTTCATAGAAGTGATAAGATGAGGATCTTTTATAAAAGTGGTTGAATGGCATCATTGCTGATGTCAGTTGTGGAGGACTGTGGTCCACCCAATATTCGGAGGTCCCGGATTCCACAGTGACCCTTCCAGGATGTATGTGTTATGGCTCACTTTTGGTAGGAGCCCAAAAATAAAGCAGATCTAAAGCTCAAGTGGACCACACCAAAAAATAGTAGGGATAATTAGGGCCACCTGTAAGCCCTGTATCCTAGACCGTACCGTTCCATAGGCTTCCGCGGTCTTTCCGGTCGAATTCCGGCAACCTTCGACCCTTAACCGGTATTTGCGCGCGACCCTGATTCTCATGCCGTCAACCCGAGTCGACTCAACCCAGGACTTATACCTTAGCGACCGCATCGTCGCCGCGGTTCCGATGCCGCGACTTGCGCGCCGAGGCGATACCCTGGTTGGGAGATGTGGGCCAGCGTTCGGTGCGAGGAAAACGCCGCGCGTGCGAATTCTGAGGGAATCTCTATAAGGTGTCACATCAATCAATCAACCCATCAATCCCATCATGTCAAGTACACATCACCTTTCACCCTTTCCCAAGCAAGCCCCAAAAGTCAAAAAGTTTCTTACAACCCATAACTTCTCTTACACCATTAGCCACAAAAGTCAAAAAGGGGCTCTTACACCCATCACCACCACATCCATCACTCCATCACCCATCACTCCCTCTCTCTCTCTCCCTTTACAAGTCTCTCTCTCCTTCTTTTTTTTTCAAATCCAATTCAAGTAAGAGCTCCTCACGTCCAAGCATCTTCCATGGAGAGAAAAATGCATTTGTGAGGCCCACCTTTCCTACCCCTTCATCTCTCATCTCAACCATCCATTTCTCATCTTCCTCCATCAAAGAGAAGCACAAGGAGCTAAGGAAGCCAAGGAAGCAAGAAGATCAAGCGGTGGGTGCCTTGATAGGGTAGTTTTTGATGTTTTTAAGATGGGCCAATTGAGGCCAACCGATCAATGGTTTGAATCTCACTTTGGACCCTAAGATGTGGCCGATGGCCCACTTGGATCATCATGATCATTCCATGATGGGGCCATTCTCCATAGACCCCATCATGATGTTTATTTCCTTGCATGCTTAGGTTCATCTAGACCGTCTATTTTAGTGGAGAAGGGATCTCCACCGTTGGATTTCGATTTCATGGACCCACATGTAATGGGACCCACTTGATGTATGATTTAGTGCAAGGGAGGGCCCATAGTGCCGGGGTCCCTCCATCATGCGGGTCTCACTCTCTATCTCTCTCTCTTTTACTTTATTTTATTTTTGTGATGATAATGAGGTTGTGTGGCCCACTTGAATGGACCCCACCATGAGGAAGGTATTTTATCCAAACCATTTATAAGTGGGGCCCACCTTATATGTGTAGTACCCATGCCATCCATCACTTGGTGGCCCACCTAAGCAGGGCCCACCTCCAACGAATATGTTAATTCCAGCGTCCAGGGACGCTGGACGTTTGCTGGAAAGAAACACAAATATCAGCTTCTTCCCAAGCTTTGGGGTGGCCCACTCATGTAGGCCCCACCTTGATGCATGTATTCAATCCACGCCGTCCATTCCCTTCTCAACCCCATTTCAGGCGTTGAACCGAAATACAGAGTAAATCCGAGGTTCTGGCGGGCCACACCATATCAAATGGTGGTTTTCACCATTGAAGCCTTCCCTGAAATTATTATATGCCAAAATATGTCCAATATTGGACTTGTTTTGCTCGTGTTGAGCCATGGAAGGCCATTGGACGAAGCGGATTGCCTAGATGTGGACCCCACCTGTGAAAACCGCAAGAAAACGGAAATAAAATATAAAAAAATATTACAACACAGCAGCTAATGCTGCTGTGTCAGAAAGGCAACAGCGCTGCCTGCGCACCAGCGTCCGGGCAGACGTCATCCAACCCGTTCATGAGGTGAGCCATTCCCAGAAGTGGGCCCCCTCCAAATTCCAACGCCATCCAAGACTCAGGTGGCCCACACCGTATGAAACAGTGGGATTGAGCCTCTACCTTTGAAACTCTTTTTGGGCCCACAGAAGTTTTGGATCAGGGTGAAATTTGCTTTCACCCTTCATCTATGCCTACGTGACCTTACCAACGGGTTGGATAGTATCTCAACATTATGGTGGGTCCCACATGGAGCCCACAGTGATGTATGTGTTTAATGGCCACCGTCCAGGCGGACGATGGAGCCATCTGTGATGTTTGTGTTATTCCCCACCGTCCAGGGACGGTGGGCGTGTGGTGTGCGTGCGTGTGTGTGATGTGTACGTGTGTGTATATATCCTTATATATATATATAATATTATATTATATATAATATTGTATGTATTGTGTATATATATATTATATACTATATTATATATATATTTTTTTTACTGGTGTGGGATGCCCACCTCAGTTCGCTTGTGGCCCGTGATTGAGTCCCACCTCAGTTCGCTTATGGCCCGTCATTGAGGCCCACCTCAGTTTACTTGTGGCCCATAGTTGAGGCCCAGTTTGATATATATGTAAGGCCCATGGGCCGAGGCCCATTTGATGTATTAGGGGCCCATGAGTTAAGGCCATTAAAAATGTATTGGGGCCTATGGGTTGAGGCCCATTTGATGTACATATGGGGGCCCAATTGGCGAGGCCCATTTGATACATATAAGGCCCATAAGATTAGGCCCATTTAATGTATTCTAAAGCCCACGGGTTATGGCCCATTGCAATGCACATAAGGCCCATTGGTGTGGCCCATTGATGTGGCCCATTTGATGAATATGAGACCCATATGATACGGCTCATTTGATGTATTGAAGGCCCGATGGGATATACCTAAGGTCCATTGCAATGTGCAATCCCAACATGATTTATGTAATAATGTTTACATCGAGCTATGCCTTGGGAGCAATGGTGGTTTGATGTCCACATTGCAAGTATAGTGTTGGTTAAATGTCCGCATTATGACTCACCCTAGGGCTCATTATAGGCCCGTACGTGTTATGTGTAGGCTGTCTAGGCCCATCTTCATTATGAATGTCATCCATCCCATATAACATGTTTAGTTCCATAATTCATGATCATATGCATCATACGTATGCTTGATATGAGAAATGACTGATCATAGCATATGCCTTCGGACAGATTGTTTAGGGGCTCCCGTACAGGGGGTGTTGCCCTACATGAGCGCACGATACGCGCATGATTGCTGTATGACTGGATAGTGTGATTCATGCATTCGCATTGTGTGATATGGTTACTGTACGCCCTAGCGACATCAAGGTCGTAGCCTCTACAGACGTATCGTGGTTGGCAGGATTGGATACCGGAAATACTGTTCTACATGGGGTGCGATAGATATCCCTGGGTGAAAGTCCCTAAACCCTTATGGTACCAAGAGGTTGCTCCAACGTCTAGACCGAGTGGGTGCATGAGCGCTGAGTGCCGATTACCAGACGGCTGCGCTTTCCACTGTGTCGTGGTAGGTTGGAAGGGGGTGTGGCCTTACCCGCCCGAGAGTAAGGGGCAATGCTAGGCTGAGTCTGACTAGCTCGAGGAATGGGTCCACTATTGACGAGCCGAGCCCGATATTGGCAGGCGGATAGTGAGGTCTTTTCCACTCACCTTATTGCGCGCAATGGGGCGGCAATCTGGCTTGGAGTGTACTAGACCCCGGTGATATTCCAGATTTTTGAGCTGTATTGATGTGGACTTAGATGAGGATTTGTATGCTTGAGTTGCATTTCGCATTGCATGGCCTTGGTATGGCCGACATCATTCTTTACACCGCATGACCTTGGTACGGCTAATGGTATTCTTGGCATTCATCAGCATGTTCCGCATTACTCTGATACTGCATAGTTGCATTACCACCTTGAGCATACATTTTCACCACCCTCTAAGCTTTCTATAAGCTTATGCACGACCGTTGCGTGCAGGTGACGTTAGATCGCAGCAGCGCTGAGGCAGGAGCACTTAGCAGATCATTTTGGAGCTTTTGGTCTATCTTCATTGTATTTCCCTTTATGCTCATTGTACTTGTAAAGTTTTTTATCATAGTGGAAATGTGATGGAGTTTTTGGTTGTTGTTTGTGGGTTATGCCTTTGGTTATGCTTATTACGAATCAAACTGATGTTGAAAATCCTCCTTATAGTATCCCAGAATCGGAACCTGGCGAATGGGTGCTGGGAGCCGAGAATGGGGTTCTACGGAGGCTGTCGGCGCTGGATTCGGCGATCGGGAATTTTGTGAGCCCGGTTTTCGAGTTTGGAGCGTGACACCACCGAATAAAAAAAATTTATAGGGCCCATTATAATGTTTATTTGCCATCCAACTTGTTCATAAAATAATATGAATCTCAATGATGGAAAAACACAAATATAAACTTGATTCAAAACTTTTGTGGCTCATAAGAAGTTTTCAACGGTAATCATTCACTCTCAATCACTTCCCATGGTGTAGTCAACTTGAGCTTTGGATATGTGCATTTTCAGGCTCATGCCCCTAAAATGATATATGAAAATGAATGGACAGTAAAAGTAAAATAGGTATATTTTAGCATGCGGGTCCTTACCCTTGCTCGGGTGGTAGATTCTCAGGAGTTTCAACTCCCGGTCAAGGGTTCATGTACCCATAGGTGGTGAAATTCCACTAGCGTGAGTGTGCGGGGTGTGTGTGCGTGTGTGAAAAAAAAAGTAGTTTAAAAAAAAATAGTATGCCCACGGAGCTTTTCCAGTATTCCACCACTCTGACGGATTAGGTACTACCCACACCAGGACATAGCTAGAGATAGAAGGTTATGTCAAGGGCTTTGTGTGGCCCACTATGATCTATATGTTTTATCCATGCCATCCATCTATTTTTAAAGATTATTTTTTGACATGATCCCAAAATGAAGACAGATAGAAGGCCCAAGTGGACCACACTACATGAAGTAGTAGGGATTAAACTCTTGCCGTTGAAAACATCTTAAGGCACACGGTGATGTTTATTTGCCATGCAACCTGTTCATAAAGTCACAAAGACCTATATGAAGGGAAAATAAATAAATAACAGCTTGATCTAAAACTTGTGTGGGCCCCAAGAAGTTCTCAACAACATGCTTTAAATCCCTGCTATTTCACGTGGTATGGTCCACTCAAGTGATCTTCCTCTTTTTTGGGCTCTTGACTTAAAATAATCTTTCAAAATATATGGATAAAGTGGATAAAACATATAAATCACAGTTGGTCTTACAGAGCCTTGATTGGATGTAAATTTAATAAGTATATACTTTTATATTTATTAAATGAGATTTGATAGGGATAGATTTCTTATTTTACATGACATAAGCATAGAGGTAGGCAGGATCCGACCTGAACCGACGGATCCAACTCGATCGAACTGGTTGGATCCGATTTGACCCGAACCGAAAGCCAGGATCAGGTTGACTCGAGTAGACCCACTCAGATTCGATCGCACAACGAGTCAAGTTCGGATTAGTATCTAATTCGATCCGATTCTGTCGGATTCTATAAATTGTATTTTTATTCCTTTTTTTTTACACTTTTACCCCTCTTTTCTACCCTAACGAGAACCCTAACCCGTCCCTACCCGAGTGGCATTGCACCCATCTCTATCTGAATCCAGGCCACTCAGCAGCCCAGTAACCCATCTTCACCGTTCATCCTCCTTCATCCATCAGGTAGGTTCCATTTTATTTTATTTTTCTATATATTTTCTAGTGGTGGCCCACCCTGGCTCGCTGGTGGACCGCACTAGCTCGGGTGCAATCGTGCAGGCTGCTGGTGGCCCACCCTGGCTCGCTAGTGAACTGCACTTCATGGTGGGTCCTGCCTTGGCTCACTAGTGGTCCGGCCGAGGTCGGGACCTCGCTGGCTCGGCTGCAGCATCCCGCTCTAGCTCGCTGGTGGTCCGACCCTAGCTCGCTGTTGGTCCGGCTCTGGCTTGCTGGTGGTTCGGCTAAGATACCTTAACCCTAAACCCTACCCAACTAGTCCTTGGCTCGCTTAGGAAAGTTACCCTCAATTTCTTTTTTCTTTTTTTTTTTTGTCCTTCTTTTTGAAAACATTTTTTTAAGAAATTTTTGATTTTTTATTAATCAAAAAAATAAATAAATAAACAGAAGACTCGATCCAAACCGTACCCAATCCGATCCAACTCGGTTTCCCTCACTGAGTCAGACTTGGTTCGGGTCTGGCCAACAAAGAATTGGATCGGATCGAGTCAGCCTGCTAGACTTGGTCCCAAATCAGATCAAGTTTGGGTCAGGTACTTGAAAAAATCGGATCGAGTCGAGTTGGACCCAATCCGGTCCGATTCGACTCGATGCCCACCTCTGCATAAGCATGATGTCTTTATGATAAAATTATGCCGACCTCACTTTAATGTATGTGTTTTATCCACTTCATTCATTTTTTCATATCATTTTATGTCATGAGCTTAAAAATGAGTCAAATCTATAGTTTAAGTGGACCACACAACTAAAGCAGTAGGAATAATGCCACCTACCATTGAATCTATCATTTTCTGTGATGTTGTCCGCTTGAGCTTTAGATTCATCTCATTTTTTAGCCCATCCCATCAAATGATCTAAGAAAATGAATGAATGGTGTGGTTATAACACATACATCATGGTGAGGCTTACTGTGTTTTCACTTTCATATATTTGATTTTAGTTTGAAGTTTGAACTGAAATGCAGCCAATTTTTCAACCTCGAAACTTTTCATTATTATGCTTTTATTATAATTATCCAAATTTACACTTAAAACAGACAGGTCTGAATTTTTCAAACTCCAAACTTTTCATTATTATGATTTTATCATAATTATCCAAATTTACACTTAAAACAAACAGGTCTGGATTTTTCATAAAAGTTGGTAGAATGGTATCATTGATGACATCAGATGTGAAATTGTAACTTTCGCAGAATTTAGCCGTCAAAATCAGTGATGTCGGGCGTGGAATTGTAATTTTTTGAAGAATTTTGCTGTCAAGATCCCTTATAAATTCAAAAGCCCTTTCAAATAGGGAGCGAACAGGTGAGACCTGGATCCATCAAGGTGGGTGAGACCCCGGGGGCTTACAGTAATATATGTGCCTTAATCACGCCGTCCAACTGTTTTGAAAAAGCTCATTTCATGGCATGATCCCAAAAATGAAGCTGATCTAAATCTTATGTGTACAGTACTATAAGAAACATTAATGGTCAAATACAACTATTTCCTGTATTATAGTCTTCTTGAGATTTGGACCTGCTTCCGTAAAATGAGCTTTCAATATGGATATGGGCAGCGTGGATGTAGTCACATACATCACAGTGCCCCACCGACCTCGGTGGATCCAGGTCTCACCTAATCTGCTCCCTTACCTCATACGCTCCCTTCAAGCCTCGGTGGATCCAGGTCTCACCTAATCTGCTCCCTTACCTAATCCGCTCCCTTCAAAACTTGTCATGCAAGTATTGGTTTTATAAATTTTAATGCATGACATTTAAGTCTCCAGAGGATCTTTTATAAAAGTAGCAGGACGAGGATCTTTTATAAAAGTGTTTGAATGGCATCATTGCTGATGTCAGCTGTAGAGGACTGTGGTCCACCGAATATTTGGGGGTCTCGGATTCCATAGTGACCCTTCTAGGATGTATGTCTTATGGCTCATTTTTGGCATGAGCCCAAAAATAAAGCAGATCTAAAGTTCAAGTGGGCCACACCAAAAAATAGTAGGGATAATTAGGGCCACCGATAAAATTTTTATAGGGCCCAATATAATGTTTATTTGCCATCCAACTGGTTTGCAAAGTATTACGAATCTCAATAATGGAAAAACACAAACATAAACTTGATTCAAAACTCTGTGGCTCATAAGAAGTCTAATCATTCAATCTCAATCTTCCCATGATGTAGTCCACTTGAGCTTTGGATTGGTGGCATTTTTGGACCATTGCCCCTGAAGTGATAGAAAAATGAATGGACCAAAAAATAAAAATAAAAAACTTACACCACCGTATGGCCATGGAGCTTTTCCAGTACCCCACCAACGGGCGGATTGAGTATTACCCCACCAGGTCATAACTAGAGATAGAGCGTCATGCCGGGGGCTCTATGTTGCCCACTGTGATCTATGTTTTACCCAGGCCATCCATCTAATTTTAAAGATTATTTTCAGGCATGACCCCAAATGAAGACAGATAAAAGGCCCAAGTGTACCACACTACGTGAGGTACGTAGTAGGGATTGAACTCTTACCATTGAAAACATCCTAAGGCCCACGTTTCTATCAATGTGACTTTTTAGGTTGTCCTATGATCTAGACCATCGGATTCATTCGCACATGGGCCATAATCACCTAGTCATTTGTTGAATTTCTATTCTCAACTGTCCACTTTGATGCCACATCAAACTTAGATGAATCATAGTGTAAAATTGTTTAATAGAACTAATTCATAATTCAAAAGAATTTCAAACCATTATGCAGAAAACATTAAAGAAAGAAATAAAGTAAGAAATACGCAGAAGAATCCCTCATTGGAGACGGAGTGGAAACAACCATGAGAAGACAAATAAGAAGATTTTTACCGTAAAAATTATGGAGCAAATGGTTTTCTTTTGTAACCCAAAACTACCAACCAAACCTTGTATATGTGATCATAAACCTACTAAAAAAAAAAAAAACCCTTATACAAAAGTCAATTTTTGTATGATAAATTAAGATACCTTTAATATCATGCTTAGATGCTCTAACCCGAGCTAACTTCATTAAACGAGGCCTTTTAGATCCCCCTCATGAGATTCTTGAGGGTGTTTGGATTAGACCAAAAGTAGCTTATCTTGGTTTCTACTTATTCGGCCAATAAGTATGTTTGGTAAGCCAAAAGGTAGAAAAACATGTTTGGCTTCCAACATTGTAAGTATTTATTCCTCTACTATGTTTGGTCTCCCCCACATCCACAGTTTATCATGTGGGGCCAACCTTTGATATGGACCATCTATTGAGTGGGTCCCACCTTTGACATGGGTCGTGCATCATGCGGGGCTCACTTGGATGTGGGCCATTCAGCATTGGGGGTTGACCTTTAATGTGCATCATCTATCATATATGGCCCACTTTGACGTTGGTCATCCATCATGTAGGGCCCACCAACAATGTTATTGTCCATCATGTGTAACCCACCTTCAATATCCACCCCCCATCACGATGGGCAGGAATACTAAGCGAGATACAAGTATATGAGATCCAAGTATTACGACCCATTGTGATGTATGTGAGGCCCATATGACGAGGCCCGATGTGATGTAATCATGACCCATGTGCCGAGATCCACGTGATATATATGTTTGATCCGAACGGCCTAATCTGATTTATATAAGGCCCATATGATAAGGCCCATCATGATGTATTTTCGGCCCATTTGGTGAGGCCCAAGTGATGTATATGTAGCCCTTGTATGAGGCCCGTGGATGCAACCCACCTGTTGTGTATTAGGCCCTTGTGTGAGGTCATGGGCTTACGATACGTTTGGCTCTATGTGAGCCACTCCTTGGGAACAATGATGGTTAAATGGCCATATTGTTAGGCAATGATGGTTTAATGTCCACATTGTGACCTTCCCTTAAGCCTTGATCGGCCGATTGTCGAGGCCGATTATCGATCGATCCGACTGTTGAGGCCGAGTATCGAGGCCAATTCCGAGTGTCAATTTTGATTGTCAAGGCCGAGGCCGATTGTCGAGACCTATATGATGTATATGCGACCCGTAATTGGGGCCCATTATGATGTATTCGTGGCCTATGGGCAAGGCCCATTGTGATATGCCCATGATGCATGACCCATTTGATGTATTCAAGACCCATGTGTAGGGCCCACATGTCATGTATTTAAGGCCCATGAGCAGGGCCCACCTGTTGTGTATATGTGGTCCTTGGGTAAGGCCCACTGTGTTGTATATTAGGCCTTTGTGTGAGGTCGTGGGCACATTATATGTTAGGCTCTACGTGTGTCATTCCTTGGGGGCAATGTTGGTTAAATGTCCATATTGTCGAGGTTAATCGTTATTGATACCGATTATGAGTATGTGACTGCATAACAGCATGGTACATGCCCATACGCATCATCTGCATGTTTGTTATGAGATGTGATTGACCATTACATATGTCATTGGGCAAGATGATATGAGACTCCCTGATAGGCGGAGGTTATCTCACATGAGCGCACTGTATGCGCAGGATTGATGCATGACTGGATTGTATGACTCATGCATCTTGCATTGTGTTATGATTACTATATGCTCTAGCGACATCAGGGCCATGGCCTCCACAGGCATATCGTGGATAGCCAGATGGGACACCGAAAATGTTTGGTTCTAGCATACGGGCGCCATAGATGTCCATGGGTGAAAATTCCTAAACCTCCGTGGCCAGGAGACGCCTCAACGTCGAGACCGAGTGGATATATATATATGAGCGCATGAGGGCCGTATACAAGTAGGCCGCGTCTCCCACTGTGTCGTGGTCGGTTGGGAGGGGGTGTGACCTTACCCGCCTGAGTGAGGGGGCAATGTCTAGGTTGAGTTTGACCAGCTTGAGGAATGGGTCCGCTATCGATGAGCCGGGCCCGATATTGGCAGGCGGATAGTGAGGTCTCTTCCACTTACCCAGTTGTGCGCTCGGATAGGGGCGGCAAGCTGGCGTAGAGTGTAATAGACCCCGGTGATGATCCCAGAGATGAACTGTACTGATATGTGGATTTAGTGAGCAGGAGTTGCATACTCATTAATGCATTCATTCATTCACTATCCACTCAAGTTGGTGGTGCGCAACTATTTGTTACGTGTGCCTTCGCAATGGCCAGGATTTCGGTTAGGGCGCGCGACTAACCTGAGATCAGGAGTTTACCACATTGAGTCTGACTATCCAAATTTAGGTATGGGACTGGTTTGGATAGAAGTCCCTTGTGATGGACCCTATAGCCTGCGATACTACGTACTATCATCCCGACTTCACACTCTAGTATGGTCATTCCATTCGCACCGCATATTGCATAACATCCGCGGCATACGGCATTTTGGGTTATTGTGTCTCTGCATTTATATGGCCTAGGTACGGCTGACGCTATTTGTGTTACTCATCAGGAATGTATGTTGTATTGCATCTGATATTTGGTTATCTATGATTCATCATTTGCATAGTTGTTCTACATTTTATATTCTGACATTGATTGACTCATGGACTTGTCCGTATTTTCGCTTACTCTGTTATCGTATGATTTATGATCTTGTCAATATTCCGTTTACTATGATAATTCATGCTCTTGTCAGTATTTCTGCTTATTTCGACATTATACAATTTATGGATTACCAGTACTTTCGATATTATGTGACTTATGGCATTGTATCCTCGGCATCTAATATTTGGCTCGCTTTGACTCCTCATTTGCATAGTTGATTTGTATTGTGTACCCTGATATTGTATGATCCATGGACTCGTTAGTACTTCCGCTTAATCTGATTACTCTGATATTGAATACTTGGCACTTACCTTATGCACACACTTACACCACCCTCTAAGCTTTCTATAAGCTTATGCACGATAGATGCGTGCAGGTGATGTTAGGTTGCAGCAGTGTTGAGCTTGGAGCGTGCGGCAGTTTTCTGGTGCTTGATTTTAGATTTATGTATTTCCCTTTCAGCATTGTACTCAAATGATTATATTAGTGGATATGTGATGATGATGTTGCCTTTGTGAATTAGGTAATCTTGTGGTTATGCTTATTACGAGTTAAACGTACAAAAAAAAAACCTCCATGTAGGACCCCAGGATCGGAATCTGGCGTATGGACGATAGGAACCGAGAATGGGGTACTACGGAGGCTGTCGGTACCGATTCGGCGATCGGGATTCCTGTGAATCCGATTTCCGGGTTTGGGGCGTGACAAATACTAAGCGAGATACGGGATCTTCTCGATCAAGATCCAAATCCAAGGGCAAGGGCAAGGGCAAGTTAAAGTATTGGAATTGTGGAATGGTTGAGCACATGAAAAAAGATTATACAAATCATAAATCGAAGAAAGAAAACTCAGAGGTTTCTTCAAGGGAGACCAACACTGAAACGGCTGATGAAGAGACAAGTGAATGTGATGTGTTGTCAGTGTCTATGATCGGACACTTGTACGATGATTGTAGAGACGAGTGGATCCTTGACATAGGGGTTTTGGTATCACATGACTCCTCATCAGAGTTGGTTCACCAATTACAGAGAGTGCGATGGTGGATAGGTGTTTATGGGCAATGATAATGCCTATAACGTTGTGGCTGTTGGTACGGTGCATGTCAAGATGTCTGATAGGATGGAGCATACCTTAACTAAGGTCAAGCACGTTTCTGACATGAACAAGAGTTTAATTTCTCTCGGTGCACTTAAAGCAATAGGGTTCAAGTTCACCAATTTTAATGGTATCCTTAAAGTTTCAAAAGAGGCACGCATGGTTATGAGAGCACAGAGGCACGGTAACCTTTAAAGGTTGATCTGGAGCACTTTAAGATGTGGAACGGCAGGGGCTGTTGCAGATTCCACATCTGCACATATGTGGCATGCTCGTTTGGGCCACGTGAGAGAGCAAGGCATGAATGTACTTTCCGACCGTTGTTTAATTCTAGTTTTTAAGAATTCTTATTTAAATATAAGGGAGCATTGTATATATGGTAAACAATCTATGTTATCTTTTAAAACTGGTAAACATGTATGTAAGGGAGTGCTTGATTATGTGCACTTTGACATATGGGGGCCATCGCTCATGATCTCTGTTCATAGCCCCAAGTGTAAGATCGCACCATGCGCGGTCTGCTTCTGTAGTTCTGAAGCATAAAAGGAAAAAAAAAAAATAGAAGAGGGTTTTTCGTCTGCAAAAAGGGGTTTTCGGCGGAGAGGAGGGATTTTCAACCCAGGGTTTCAAAATCCTATCTCAATCTCCTCAAATCCCTGATTTTTAGCCGAAATCATGTATTTGTGACATCAATCTTCCAATCGAACGAAGAAAAGGAAAAATTTTAGATTTCTTTACCTCCGTCGAAGACGAGAGCTGTCGATTGCTGCCCAGATTCTTTTCTTTCGAGTTCCGATCAACCATCAACCAGGTATTACCGAAATTAAAGGTTTTTTTTTCGATTTTTTCCTTTTTTACCTATTTTGTCACAAGAAATCCAAAATTATCGACGATATCGCCGATAATCCAGAGAGAAACGAAAAAGGGGGGTTTCGGTGTCGCTATTGGCGATATTATTGACATTTCGTCGACAATGCGAGACCCGCCTCAAAGGGCCCAATACGGAGAGCCGATCAAACCCGAAGCAGCTTGTAAACGGGTTTGAAATTTGACATGGCGCCTTTGAAATCCAGCTACCACGGGCCGGGAACTCACGGCGTACATTAGCGAAACCCTCGATTTTAATTTTCTATTTATAGCTTTCCAGAGAGAGAGAGAACAGCAGCAGCAAATGGCTTCTTCTACTAGTATGAGGGAAAGCTACAGAAGTGAGCTCTGTACAGCGATCCGTCAACTCAGAGATCGCTGCCTCTACTCAGCTTCCAAATGGTTTTCCCATTTTACCCCCCATCTTCTTCCTCTTATTCCATCTCAGTCCCTTCCATCTCTAATACTTGATTTCCTTCATTCAAACTCTTTATTATTTTATTTTATTACAGGGCAGCAGAACAGCTGGTCGGAATCAAGCAAGACCCGGCAAAAGTCACCAATTCCCACCACCAGACCCGACTCCACTGTAGCAGCGGCAGAACCACCTCCAGTACTCGCCACCACAGATTCCACCCTGCCGACATCGCATCCACCCCTCTAACAGGCGTCTCCTACATCGGCACCCCCGTCCTCGAAGAAGAACAGGATGACGTCAAGATTGACTACTTTCTCCTTGCCAAGTCGTACTTTGACTGTCGGGAGTATCGACGGGCCGCTCACGTCCTCCGCGATCAGATCGGGAAGAAGGCCATCTTCTTGCGCTGCTACGCTCTCTATCTGGTTCGATCGATCTCCCTTGTTATTTGTAACGCCCTGAAAATCGGGGGTCAAGCAAGTACCCAACTCCCGAGTTCCAATGCATCACTTATGCAACATACATAATGATGATTTGATGTTGTCCATGTTAGTGTATAAAACATGAATGAGATTAAGCTAAATCAGTAGATCATACTCCAGGGACAGTTAAATTTACACAAGTGGAAGACTGTAATCAGTGTATAAAATATATAAATCATTGTAGGTCCCCAAAGTATGAACGCATTTCCAGGTTAAATAGTTACAAGTACTGTTTCAAGATACAGAATGTCCATAAGAAATGATGGTCCACTACAAGTATAAGCCCTGAAGCCCCGTCGATCAGAACGGTTTATATGAACCTGCCTGAATACTGCATATATGAGAATGCCTCCTCGTCATCCTTAGAGTCCGACTCCGCCTCGCAGGCTACGCCATCATTTGATCCTACAACAGGGTCTGGTTGGTGTTTAAAACACTATCCCGTAACGTGGGAGTGAGTGATCAACTCAGTAAAACAGTAAAGCAAAGGTTAACATGTTATCAATTCAGTCAAGTGGTAATGATAAAGCAATACAATCAAACATCCCTAAGTACTCTGATTAATGCAGGAATGGTATGTATAAATAATGCATGCCCTCGCCTGCACTCCCTCTGCGATCTTCATCTAACGGTCGCCCATGTCAGTCACTTCCTCAGTGCTCTGCCCAACGCCAAATGGCACATGCAGTGCAGTGCATGAACGTGATTACCAAGTTCTTATTAGTCTTTTTCATACAGCAGGATTGGGAAGCTAAGGTACCTCCCTTATATCAATTCTCAAACAATGATCCATTCTAGGGTCGTCAGTCCTAACAATTCTCATACGATGTTGTGGTTCTAGGTCACTGCAAAGGGCTCGTCACCTTATCAGTGCAGGCCTAGTTTGTACTCTGGTTGCTACGGAAAGACTCGTCGCCTCAACGCAGTCTCCGAGTACACTCGAGGTCACTACCACCCACACCCTACCAACTGACAGTCTATTTTCGAAGGCTCGTCACCAACTCGACTGGGGACCACAGCCAGGCTGTGCAAGGGTAGGCCGACAGCTCGAATACAGTGTCTCATACCACCGTATTCGGCTCACGAGTTTGGGTTGCTCACTGGTCACTACGGGGAGGCTCGTCACCCCAGCGTAGGCCGACAGCTTGACCACGGTGTCCCATACCACCATGCCCGGCTCATGAGTCTTAGCGGATCAAGGTAACAAGGTTAAAGGAATTTTCACTAGTAAATTTGGTACCTTAGGTTCAAGCAGTAGCGTCCAAACATGGTGAACATACATCGGGTCAATCGGGTTACTTGACGAGCTTGACTAGCACGAGCGCACATCGAATTGATCTACATGAAGTGCACGAGCACTCCGCGTGGCCTAACCACTGTCGACAATCGAAGTATGACTTGGGTTCATCGAACACGTCCTGTGGGCGAAAACAACCTCAGCCACAAAATCAGAACCTGTTACCGATTGCCTGGACTATTTCATAGTCCCAACCACACTTAGTACTAACAAGAGTTCATGTGAGATAATCAAGCAGTAAGTAATTCAAATCCTACAACCATTTAAGCATTTTATGAAATACAATATAAACATGAATTCACACATGCATTTCATAAGTAATCAGACAATATAATATAAGGTACATTGAGGGATTTATGCACATAGTTAAGGTAGTTGAGAACCTTATCTCAATGCCCATATACAATACAATTCACCAATTACTTACTCATACAGACAATTTATCAGACACTTAAATTACACTCTTCAACATACATGACGTACATTGGTTATAACATGTATTTGGGAGGATCCTTTCGCCAAGGAGTTATTGCAAATGCAACTATCTCCTATCCATGACAGATAATCATGGCAAACATGAATCCCAATTCTACACGTAATCAATCATTTCAACAAATACCTAAAATACACTGTAGTCAATATAGTTCATATATATCTGAAACGCGAAACAAACGACGCATGTGGCATGTGAAATAGCACCCACGTCAGTAATAAATTATTAACCGACATTGAAAGGCTTGAAAATCATAACCTATATGTTTATAGTTCGCACCTTTCGCCGGTAAAGCCGTACCGAGCTCAGTTTGAACACAACGCTTTTGTCTACGGCACAACAACAACCTATAACAGGGAATAGGTTAGCTATTCCACCTTCTGTTCTATTTGAACCTCTAAATCAGGTTAGGGTTAGGATTTCTTACCCAAATCGGAACCGAAACAAGTTGAGTAGCGTAGTAGAGAGGTGAAACGGTGTGTGAAGTTGTGGGAAAAGATCCCAACAACAATCCCCAAGAATCTCTCCTCCTTCCTTCCTCTTTTCTCTCCTTTTCTTTCTCTCTCACCTAGGGTTTCTAAGAAATTCGTATGGATTGAGAGAGAGAGAGTTTAAGGTCCTTATATAGGCCCAAGTTTGATGGAAATGGCCCCAGGGCCAAGGTATACTTAGGTTATATCCAAAGGGCGTCTGTTTCAGCCCAACGGAGCACTTCTGGTGGCCCCTTTTCCACGTGCGGTCGGACTTAAGCTCCTTGACCATGGATCTAGGTCAGGCTGAGTTTTCGTTCCGATCGGATTTACAGATCAGCCGTGGCGGACCAGTTTCAGTTCAACGGTCACGGGCACTCGATCAGGGCCACAAGTACATGGCCATGTATGGGACATTTTCTCTGATCCGAGGGTGTATTTGGGTCAGATTCTGATGGTCTGAATCCTTATATTTGGCCCGCAAGTGACACAACTCAGATTACTTAAATTCGAATTTTATTTCTAAAGATATCCACGTTTCTCACACACTTTGCTCTGGGCTTAAGTTGTGCATTTTTAGACGCAATTAAGACTTGATTTCTGAGGGGGTTGTCAAGTCCAGTAATGTGGTCATAGCTGTATAGTTTTGCGGTTATCGGACTTTCGACGTGCGGTCCAGGTCCGATACGAAGTTTCGGTGTGCTCGCGAGAGCAACCGGGTTTAGGGATGAATTCTAGATTTCAGGGTCATGTAGCGTCAATGATACTGCACGGTTTGGGTCTTGCAGATCATATTTAAAATGATTAGTGCTAATTTCATAAGTACTCTAGTTTAGCACTTGCTAATATTGACCTAATTCCTAAAGGTTTTGGTCCTGGGTGATTTCTGCCTAAGGTGGTACTTGGGCCTTTGTAGTTTATATAGAAAGTAATCCAAGCTATTAATACTTAACTAAATTACGCCCTAATTACAACAGAATAAGGTCCTAAGGCAATTCTACGTCCAAGGACGTCCATTGCCAAGTTGGGAAAAAATCCGGGATGTTACATTATTTCTTTCTCGGGAATTGAAAGCGATGAGATCTGAGGCTTTACGCAGTTTACTCCGGCCTTCAACTCTGAGAAGTGGGGCCCGTGATTGTTTTTTAATCATCCAGACAGTGGTCTGTTGTGTCCTGCTATTGATGATGGATCATGCCTAGAAAGTCTACTACCAATAGACTGTTAAGAAGAGAGTTACAGAGATTATTACTATATTGCGAGAAATAAGAGTAGATGAGGTGTCGTTTTATACAGGCAAGGTCGGTATTGTAGCCCGCGGACTACTGAATTAAATTCGTACTCCGCTGGCTGCTGGCCTGGAAAGGTGGAACTGTTAGTTGGGTCCAGGAATAGGCTACGGGGAGAAAATGTGTTCAATATGTAGACAGATTAAATCATGAAGCGTTAGTGGTTTAGATTCGATTCCACTCTTGAATGGTTGGAAATGCCTTTAGTGAGAACATGGCCCATTTAATGGTTTGGTTTCAATTCCATTTTTGTGGATAGTGAGAGGCAGGCGACTGTCCGTCGAGTTAAGTGCCCTTAGCGGGCCCTACTTCTTGACGGACGCGGTTTGGTTGGTGACGCTGCCACTAGCCAGGTGGCTAATGATCAGTGCTATGTGGGCCCCATCACGATCTATGTGTTTTATCCACACCTATATTCATTTTTAGACCCCGTTTTAAAAAGTATGCCATAAATGAGGCAGATCAAAATCTCGGGTGGACCACACCATGGGCTTCTACCATTAAAAACCTTAAAAAGCCTATTATAATGTTTAATGTTTGTTCTACATCACCTGCAGATAAGGTTAGAGTTGTACACGAACCGAGCTAGCTTGGTTAGCTCACCCGACTCGGCTTGAAAAAGCTTGATACGGCGCGGTTCGAAGCTGAATCGAGCTGATTTTTTTAGCTCGAAAATGAGTTCGAGCTGGTCCCAGCTCGACTTGACTCGGATTGAACTCAGCTCGAATCAAACTCGGATCGAACCAGTTCGGTAACTTGGTTACTTTGATATTGATGTTGCTCACCAAGTGTTTGATAAAATGACTTAAAGAAGTGTTGATGGTGGCAAGGAAGATCTGTATATGAAACCAACACTTTTTTTCTTTTTTTTTTTAAATGTTGCTTAGAAGGTGTTTGATAAAATACCTGTAAAACAATTGTTGCTATCTCAAATACAGTGAGATTTTGAAGGTGCAGTCCAGGTGTTTGTGAAAATGCTGCAATGGCGAACTCGGCTCAATCTTGGCTCGAATTGGCCTAAGCTGTTAACCGAACTGAGCCGAGCTGGCCAATCGGGCTCGAGGATGGAGCCGCGCTAAGTTTGAGCTGAGGTCAGCTAGTGGCCAAGCCAAGTTGAGCTGAGGCCAGCTCGACTCGGTTCGACTCGATGTACACCCCTAGATAAGGTCATGTGGACCTGACTGAAGGCAAAAAAATAAATATAAACTTGATCCAAAACTTTTGCAGCCTGGAGAAGTTTTTAACAGTGCGAGTTCAATCAACGCTATGTGGCCCCCACTTACGATTTTGATTATTTCAGTTTTGAGTTTATAATTGATGGCATGGATGAGGCACCTATATCATATTGGGTCTACAGAGGACTGACCACTGGCCATTGGCTAGTGTCAGGGAAATAGCCAATCCGTTTCCCTCCTTGACGGGGCCAGGGCTGTTTGTACGGACGTGGTTTGGCTAGTGACCCGGACACCAGCCAGCTAGCTGATGTCAAAGCTCTGTGAGCCCACCAAGATGTATATATTTTATACATGTTATCCATCCATTTTTCCTTTTAGAGCATAGTACCGAAGAGGTGGTTGACCGAAATCTCAGGTGGACTACACTACCGGTAAACCTTATTCACCACTGAGGTCATGGTGTCGATCATGGGGTGGCTAACAGGGAAGTGTGAACTGACAGTGGGATGTACTAACAAGCTAACAAAAAAAAAAACATTATTGGCTGAATGTCCACCATTTAAAAAAATTCATGGCCCACTATCATGTTTAACTTTCCATCCAACCCATTGATAAGGTCACAAAAAACTGGATGAAGAGAAAACACAAATATTAACAGTAAGCGTTCTATCCCCATTGTTTCCTGTGTTATGGTCTACCTTACATTTGGATATCCCTATTGTTTCCTGTGGTATCGTCTACCTTACATTTGGATCTGCTCATTTTTTTAGCTTATGCCTTAAAATGATCTAAAAAATGAATAGACAGCGTGGATAAAAAGTACACATCATGGTGGGGCCCAAAGGCATTCACACGTGGTAGCTGGCCCCTAACTGCGTCCGTTTGCACGGCCCTTAAAAATGACCTGTGCACTGCACAAAAAATAAGATAAATGACATATTTACCCTCCTACAATATTTTTGAAAAAAAGGAATTATTCTGAAATTGCCCAGATATTTTATTTATTTATTTTCTTAAAAAGGTGTTAAACTCCATAATTGTGGGCTCAATTGCATGTGTATAACACCTGTGCACTTCACCGTAAGACTAAGATTCAATTTGGTACTCGAAAAGCTTTGTAGGCCCACCATGATGTATGTATTTTATCCGTACCATACATTTATGTTATTGGCTTAAATTAGGTTATGAGTCTAAAAACGAGGCAGATCCGAGCTTAAGTGTACTACACCACAGGAAGCAATGGCGGGCCCATTGAGATACTATTTTGCCATCCAACTTGTTAATAAGGTCTTACCAATTTAGATGAAGGGCAAACATAAAAATCAGCTCGATCCAAAATTGTAGCCCATAATAAGTTTTTAACATATACTTGATCCCCACAATTTCTTATAATGTGGTCTACTTAAGATTTAGATTTACTTTATTTTTTAAATGATATTCTAAAATGAGCTAGAAAAATAGATGAATTGTGTGGATAAAACACATACATGATGATGAGGCCCATAGAGCTTCAACTAGTACTAAAGGGTCACTATTGAATCCGAGTCCCTCTCCATGATGATCAATAAGAAAAGGTGGGTTCAATTGTTGGGTGGGCCACATCATAAAACTAATTCACATCACCATAAACAATTAGTGATTTGATAGGCTAATATTTTGTTTCGACATTTGCAACATTTGGTTGCATATGTTAAATAGGTTGGATGTCATACATAGACCATATAACCCTATCATTCTTGGCTTTATTACTTTTTAAAAAAAATTAACTATTCTTGGCTTTATTACTTTTTTAAAGAAAATTAAGTATTATTGGCTTTATTACTTTTTAAAGAAAAGAAAAAAAAAAACTAGTTGTGGGCATCTTGGTAATTCTCTTCCACAAAAGTCACTGCACTTATCAAGAAGTGAAGTTACCAATGTACCCTCATATCTTATTTTTATTTAAAAAATAATGAGATTTGAAAATTTTAAGACCCACATGTACCACTTCCAGCTTACCTATCATATACACCCACCATAATACTAGATGGGTTGCATGCGAGTTTTGATGTTTCTAAAAGTATGTGTCATTTTCAAGTTGCGTCCTACTTTATATTTAGATAGATTGAATAAATCTTTTAATCTTCTAGACATCACAGTAGATTACATCTAATTAGATATCATATAAATATACATGAGCCTTACAATTCTCTACTTTACCACTTTCTAAAGAAAAACAAATATATTGGAATTGTGATAGTATCTTTCTACATTTATATAATTTTTGGATCAAGTGTTTCTTGGTAAAATTATAATTTTTGAAAAAGTTTGCAGTCAAAATTTCTAAAAAATCCAAAAGTCTTTTCACTCACTGGCCAAATAGTTTAAGTGGACCACGCAATGAAAGCGGTAGGAATAATGCCACCTACCATTGAACCTATTATTTTCTGTGATGCGGTCCATTTGAGCTTTAAATCCATCTCATTTTTTAGCCCATCTTGTAAAATAATCTAAGAAAATGAATGAATGATGTGGATATAACACATACATCATGGTGAGGCCTATAGAGTTTTCACTTTCATCTATTTAAATTTGGTTTGAAGTTTGAGCGGAAATGCGGCTAATTTTTCAAACTCAAACTTTTCATTATTATGTTTTTATCATAATTATCCGAATTTACACTTAAAACAAACATGTCTGGATTTTTCATAAAAGTCGGTAGAATGGCATCATTGATGACAATTTTTGAAGAATTTAGCTGTCAAGATCAGTGATGTCGGGTGTGGAATTGTAATTTTTTGAAGAATCTTGCTGTCAAGATCTCTTATAAATTCAGAAGCCCTTCCAAACAGGGAGCGGACAGGTGAGACCTAGATCCACCTAGGTGGGTGAGACCCCTGACTGTGGGGCTTACGGTGATATATGTGCCTTCAATCCAAGCCATCCAACCGTTTTAAAAGCTCATTCTATGGCATGATCCAAAAAATGAAGCAGATCCAAATCTTATGTGAACCATACCACAGAAAGAAAACAGTAGTTATTGAATCTTCACCATTAAAAACTTCATAAAGGCCACCGGAATGTTTATTTGCTATCCAACCCGTTGATAAGGTCTCAAAGATCGTGATGAAGAGACCACACAAATATCAGCTTGATTCAAAACTTTGTCGCCGACGAAAAGATTTTAATGGTCGATTACAACTATTTCCTGTATTATGGTCCTCTTGAGATTTGGACGTGCTTCTCTAAAATGAGCTTTAGATATGGATATGGACAGCTTGGATGTACTCACATACATCACAGTGGGCTCCACTCACATTGGTGGATCCGGCGTCTCACCTAATCAGCTCCCGTCCAAACTTGCCATGCAAGTATAGTTTTATACATTTTAATGCATGACATTCATGGCGAAGTCTGGATGTCCCCGGAGGGTCTTTTATAAATGTGGAGGAACGAGGATCTTTAATAAAAGTGGTTGAATGGCATCATTGCTGATGTCAGCTGTGGAGGACTGTGGTCCACCCAATATTTGGGTGTCTCGGATTCCGTAGTGACCCTTCGAGGATGTATGTGTTATGGCTTACTTTTGGCATGAGCCCAAAAATAAAGGAGATCTAAAGCTCAAGTGGACCACACCAAAAAATAGTAAGGATAATTAGGGCCACTATAATGTTTAATATGAATCTCAATGGTGGAAAAACACCAATATAAACTTGATTCAAAACTTTTGTAGCTCATAAGAAGTTTTCAATTGTAATCATTCAATGTCAATCACTTCCCATGGTATAGTCCACTTAAGCTTTGGATCAGTCGCATTTTTGGGCTCATGCCCCTAAAATGATATAGAAAAATGAATGGACCAAAAATTAATACTTACATCATGGTATGGGCCACGGAGCTTTTCCAATAAGCGGATGGGGTACTAGTGCTACCCCGCCAGGACATAGCTAGAGATAGAGCTTCATGTCAGGTTTTTTATTTTCTTCTTTTTTGTTACACATGCACACACACCCCTGCACACTCACACACACCGCGGTGGGATTTCACCACCTATGGATACTCGAACCCTTGATCGGGTGTTGAAACTCCTGGGAGTCTACCATATGTCAGGGGCTTTGTGTTGCTCACTGTGATCTATATGTTTTATCCATGCCATCTATCTATTTTTAAAGATCATTTTCGGGCATGATCCCAAAATGAAGACAAATAGAAGGCCCAAGTGGACCACACTACATGAAGTGGTAGGGATTGAACTCTTGCCATTGAAAACATCCTTATGGCCCATGGCGATGTTTATTTGCCATGCAACCTTTCATAAAGTCATAGAGACTTCTATGAAGGGAAAAAAATAAATATCAGCTTGATTCAAACTTGTATTCAAAAAATAAATACCTTGCCTCTTTTTTAGGCTCTTGACTTAAAATGATATTTCAAAATATACTGATGAAGTGGATAAAACATATAGATTAGAGTCGGTCCTGCAGAGCCTTTGACATGACCATCCGTCTAGAGTTGTGGATGACTAAATACAAAGTGGACCCATGTGCGTGAGATTTGAATCATTACTCAGGCAATCTCCACTGCATAGATATCAATTTCTAGAAAATCAAGCTGATATAAATAGAATCATCAGGTGGGCCACACATGTATTAGTAAAAATCTCGATCAAAATTCAATGCACAAGTTGGGCCCACTTGCTGATCTGACCCATTTTCTCACAGGCGACCATGATCGCCTTGGTTGAAGTTCATTCATTTTCTTCCTTATTTTCTCTTTTAAGTACGTGTTCAATCATTTTCTTCATTCTTTTCTCTTTCAAGTAGGCCTCCCTTGATAAGATCTCTCCCCATCGGGTGAGTTGAGGTCCGTTCGAGCTTAGGTCTTGCTTTCTATGATGGGGGAATTGATCAATTTCAAATGCATCCGAGTCAAATAAAGGCATGAATACTCTCACTTTTTAGGACCATGGTTTGATCATGTTCGAATCATATCCAAATCAAATAAGGGCATTTGGATGGTTTGGGCTCAAATCATTGGATGGATTAGATTTGATTGATGGGATCTTATTATATTACAAACCTTGACATACCACAAGCCATTAATTATATTAACATAAAATAACTTTTAATTATAAGATAATAATTGGCGACGAAATAGTTGATTTAGAATAAAGGTTTAAGTTATTATTAATGCAAATGCATGTATGAGTACCATGCTCCTTTATCGGTGGGCAAGGAAGGTTTACGCCTCTCACCTAGTGTAACGTCTCGAAAAAATCCGTACAGAGGCCCGAGTACCACCTCAGGCAGAAATCACATAGGACCAAATCCTTTAGAAATTAGGCGAGAATTAACTAGTGTTAAACTAGCTTATTTGTGAAATTAGCACTAATCACTTTAAATATAATCTGCAAGACCCAAACCATGCAGAATCATTACCGCTACATTATCTTAAAACTTAGGATCAATCTCAAGTCCCAGTTGCTCTCAGGAGCACATCGAAACTCCGTATCGGACTTGGACCGCACGTCGAAAGTCCGATAACTATGAAACTATACGAATATGACTGCCTTGTTGGACTTGACAACCATCCCGGAAATCAAGTCCTAATGGTATCTAAAAATGCACAACTTGAGCCCGGAGCGAAGTGTGTGAGAAATGCGAATATCTTTAAAAAATAAACCCAAACTTAAGTAAATTGAGACGTTCACTTGCAGGTCCAAATATAAGGATTCAGACCGTCAGAATCTGACCCAATTACACCCTCGGATCAGAAAAAATTTTCAACACATGTCAGTACACTAGTGGCCCTGATCGAGCACCGGTGATCGTTAAACTGAAACTGATCCGCCACGGCCGATCTGTAAATCCGATCGGACTGAAAACTTAGTCTAACCTAAATCTAATGTCAAGGAGCTTAAGTCCGACCGAACGCAGAAGAAGGGCCACCAAAAGTGCTCCGTTGGACTGAAACAGACGCCCTTTGGATATAACCTAAGTATACCTTGGCCCTGGGGCCATTTCCATCAGACCTGGGCCTATATAAAGGCCTAAACCCACTTCTCTCTCACCACATACGAATTTCCAAACCCTAAGAAGAAAAGAGAGAGAAAAGAGAAGGAGAAAGGGAGGAGAAATGAGTGAGAGTGGGAGTTAGTTGCCGGGATCTTTCCACGTGCTTAACCACGATTCCTGTATTGCTACACGGGCGATTCCGATTCCATTCTTAGGTAAGAAAAGCCTAACCTTAATCTATTTTAGGGTTTCAAATAGTGTAAGTGATGAAAACTCGGTATACAAACTGAGTTCGATACTTGTTTACCGGCAAAAGGTGCGGACTATAAATGTTTAGGTTATGATTTTCAATGTTTTCAATGTCAGTTAATGATTTATGACTGACTTAAATGCTATCACATGCTTAGATGCGATGTTTCCCGCACTTTACACACATATATGAACTATGTTGAATATAGTGAAATCCATGTATTTGTTGATATGCTTGAATGAATATGGAATTATGATTCATGCTTGCCATGATATTAATTGTAAATGCATGATCGTTGTATACGTGGCATCTCCTTGTGAAAGGGATTACTATAACATGTGTTTTAATTAAGTTATTACATGAATATAATATGTGTAGTCTAAGTGTTTGACAAAATGATTGAATGAGTAAATGCTTGTTTAATGGTATGACATAAGGGCGTTGAGACAGGATCCTCAACCCCCTTATCTATACTTACGGGTTCCTTATGTAACCTATCTACTATTACGTGATTTGTGATGAAATGTCATTATGTGTTGGCATGTATACTATATGTTTGTTAAAATGCTCAAATAAGATTTCTATGTGGATTGATTATCACATGTTGTTCTCGACTATCACATGTGAAATGAATTGTTTGGAGTGTGTTTGGGACTATGGTATAGTCCAGGCAATCGGTAACAGGTCCTGTGTTGGTGGCTGAGGTTGTTTCGCCACACTGGACATGTTCGATGAATCCGAGTCGTACTTGAGTTGTCGACAGTGGTTAGGCCACATGGAGTGCTTACGCGCTCCATGTCGATCGGCTCGACGTGCACTCATACTAGTCGAGCTCGTCAAGTAACCCGATTGACCCGATGTATGTTCACCATGTATGGACGCTACTGCTTGAACCTAAGGTACCAAACTCACCAGTGGAAATTTCATTAACCTTGGTACCTCGATCCGCTAAGACTCATGAGCCGGGCATGGTGGTATGGGACACCGTGGTCGAGCTGTCGGCCTACGCTGGGGTGACGAGCCTCCCCATAGTGACCAGTGAGCAACCCAAACTCGTGAGCCGAATACGGTGGTATGGGACACTGTATTCGAGCTGTCGGCCTACGTCTAGGTGACGAGCCATTCGTAGTGACCTCGAGCATACTCTAAGACTGCGCTGAGGTGACGAGCCTCGCCGTAGTAAACAAGAGTATAAACCAAGCATGCATCGAGGTGACAAGCCCTTTGTAACAACCTGTAAACGCAACATCATATGAGACTAGCTCAGACTGACGACTCTAGAATGGATCATCGTTTGGGAAATGATATAAGGGAGGTACCTTAGTTTTCCGATCCTGTTGTATGAAAAGGCCTAATAAGAACTTGGTAATCACGCTCATGCACCGCATTACATGTGTCATTTGGCATTGGGTAGAGCACTGAGGAAGTGACTGACATGCCGCGACCGTGAAATGAAGATCGCAGAGGGAGTGCAGGCGAGGCATGCATCATTATTTCATATCATTCTTGCATTAATAAGAGTACTTAGGACCTGATTGTTGTATTGCGTTATCATGACTGCTTGACTGAATTGATAACATGTTAACATTTGCTTTATTGATCCACCGAGTTGATCACTCACTCCTACGTTACGGGACGGTGTTTTAAACACCAACTAGACCCTGTTGTAGTTTCAAATGATAACACAGCCTGCGAGGCGAAGCCGGACTTTGAGGATGATGAGGAGGCATTCTCATATGTGTAGTATTCAGGCGGGTTCCTATAGACCGTTCTGATCGACGGGGCTTCAGGGCTTATACTTGTAGTGGATCATCACTTTTTTATATTTTGTATTTGGAAACAATACTTGTAGCTATTTAACCTGGTAATGCGTTCATACTTTGGGGACCTACAATGGTTTATACATTTTATACACTTATCACAGTCTTCCGCTTGCGTAAATTCAACTGTCCCTGGAGTATGATTTGCTGATTTAGCTTAATCTCATTCATGTTTTATGCACTAACATGGACAACATTAAATCATCATTATCTATGTTGCATAAGTGATGCATTGGAACTCGGGAGTTGGGTACCTGCTTGACCCTCGATTTTCAGGGCGTTACACCTAGAGATAGGTGTTGCCTCATCCCTCGTGAGAAGCTCCCAGCATGATGAATACGAAATAGGTTGTAAAGGAAAAGAACTACATGAATAATAACGCGTATAGCTCTTAGGACAAGGAGTATGGGGTTGTATCATTTCATAAAACACGTCCTTTAATGGTGGGCATGTTTGGGCATTTGCGTTATGGTGGATTACAACGGATGGAATTGATCGGACAGCAGCATTTATGGACGTTAGTGGGCTGTCTTGGGATATAAGTATACACCTCTATCCCAGGATGGGTCCGACTCTCTGTTTGGAAATAAGGGGATTCGTTTCATCCCACGGGATATCACGGTGTGGGTTGTTTGGATTACCATGGGATACAACATTTTTTCAACGGTTGAAAATGAATATTTTCTGATGTGTAGCATTGCACCAATTAAGTGGCGGTGAATCAAAGGTTAGGATCGTTCAACCATTATGATTTTGGGGATTTTGACTTCGATGCAGTAGCTACCACAACTTAGTCGGTTTAAGTTGAGTTTTTAAGAGCTGGTCAGACTCAGCCTAGCTATGCCTACCCCCTCAGGCGGGTAAGGCCACACCCCCTTTCAACCGACCACGACATAGTGGGAGACGCGGCCTACTGGTATGTGGCCCTCATGTGCTCATATATATCCACTCAGTGTCGACATTGGGGCGTCCTTTGGTACCAAGAGGGTTTAGGGATTTTTACTCAGGGCCATCTATGGCAGCCCGATGCTAGTAACAGATTTTCGGTGTCCCATCTGGCCATCCACGACATGCCTGTTGAGGTTACGGCCTTGATGTCGCTAGGGCATACAGTAATCACAACGAACAATGCAAGATGCATGAGTCATACAATCTAGTCATGCATCAATCCTACGCATACCGTGCGCTCATGTGAGATAACCTCTGCCTATCAGGGAGTCATAAAAACTTGCCCAATGACATATGTAATGGTCAACCACATCTTATAACAAACATGCAGATGATGCGTATGGGCATGAATTATGATGTTATACTCATAATTGGTATCGACAACCAGCACTGATAATTGACATTGATAATTGACCTTGACAATCGGCCTCGATAATCGGAATCGGCCTCGGCAATCGAAATCGGCCTCAGCAATCAGAATCGGCCTCGATAATCAGAATCATCCTCGTCAATCGGAATCGGCCTCGACAATCGGAATCGAATGATCGGCCTCGACAATCGGAATCGGCCTCGACAATTGGAATTGGCCTCAACAATCGGAGTCAGTAATTGGCCTAACAAAGAGCCTAAGGGAAGGTCACAATGTGGACATTTAACCATCATTGCTCCCAAGGAGTGGCCTACATAGAGCTAAACGTATAGTGGGCCGATGGCCTCACACAAGGGCCTAATATACATTACCATGGGCCGCACACAAAGGCCTTATGCACAATATAATTGGCCTCACGCAAGAGCTTAATACAGTCATGATGGGCCTCACTCATAAGCCACATATACATCTCATTGGGCCTCATATATGGGCCTTACATACATCATATGGGCCGCAATACATGTGCCTCAGACACATCACAATGAGCCCCAATACATGGGCAAGGTATACATCATATTGGGCCTCGAACATGGGCCATATATATACACCACATATGGGCCGCACATATGGGCCTCATATACATCACCATGGGCCACGACCCATGGGCCTCGAATACATCACAATGGGTTACGACCCATGAGCCTCAATATACGTCATAATGGGCCGTAACCCATGGGCCCCAATATATATCAAGTGGGTCGCATCAATGGCCGCACCAATAAGCCTCAAGTGGGCTTGGACCACACCAAAAATCATTTCAATAGTTGTATGTGTAACATGTGTATCACAGTACACTATCATTCTATGGGGCACATGGCGCTCTAATGATGATCAGCATCCCCCAAACATTGCCTATGTAAATCAGCACTGTCCAAACATTATCCATGTAAATCTACACTGTCCAAACATTGGACAGGTAAATCTGCACCGTCCAAACATTGGACAACACCATCCAGCACAACCTAGACAGTGTGGATGAAATAAATACATCAAGGTGGTCCCATGCTGGCAAAACAGGTGGATGGCTTGGGATGTAACACATACATCAGGTGTGGCCTGTTGGCCCACCGTCAAGATGGACAGTCAAAATAAAACATATACATCACGGTGGTCCCCACCGTCCACGTACTGGATGGTGGGACGCAATCCATACATTAGTGGACCCCACGTGGTGGAGGTGGGCCACCCCACTTCTCTCTCCATATGTATATACATATATGTTATATTATATTGTTTTTATTATTATTATTATTATTTTTTTATTAAACGCCAACCCTGAAGTCCGTTTGGTAGACGGTCTAGATAGGGGATGCATACATCAATGTAAGCCCCACGGATGAACGGCCTGGATGAACACATCCTCACGGTGGGACCCACAGAATCTGCAGACATCATGGCCCCACTGTTGAACGGTACATCAAGGTGGTCCCATGTCCAAATTATCTGGATAGTGGGGATGAAAACACTTACATCATGGTGAGCGTCCACGTCCAGCATATTTGGACGGTGGACGATGTTCTCCACCTGAGATTTGAATCCACCTCATTGATTGGAAGAACGGATGGAAGGTGTGGGCACACACATGCAGAATTTTTAAATCAAGCTGGTATTTGTGCACTCCAGCATCCAGGCCTTCTGGTTGGTCTGGACAACAGACATCCAGCAGGTCCTGGCTTATATGGTCGTTGGATCAGGCACTGATGGACTACCTAGATATAAGACACAATGTCCAGGTGGGGTCCACGTCAGTGTGACCCACCTGCTTTAGATCAAGGTGTTATTTGTGTTTTCCTTCCATCCAACAGATCAGCAGAGGGACGGTGTGGATTCAGAATACACACATCATAGATGGGGTCCACAACACTATCCACCAAGGTGGACCATCACACAAGGAAAATAATAAAAAAGAAGAGAGAGAGAGAGAGAGAGAGAGAGAGAGAGAGAGAGAGACGTGAGAAGGGGAGGGACCCCGCCACTATGGGCCCTCCCTATACAATACATACATCAAGATGGGTCCCACCACAAGTGGGCCCTCAAATCATCAAAATCACACAAATCAAACCTTAGAAGAACACCCACATTTGATCTCTTCTTCCTTCTTCCACCAATGCATGCTAGAGCTCCAAAGGAACAACTTCAATGGTTGAGATGAAACTTGGATGGTGGAGATGGGAGATAGGAAGTGGGCCACACAAACTCTATCCATGGAGCTTGAACGATTGCTCTCATGGGGTTGCTTGAAAATGGAGAGAGAGAATGAGAGAGAGAGAGATGATGGGAGAGAAGTGATGAGAGAGAGGGATGGTGAATGATGGATGGGTGTACTTGTGTAAGGGAGAGAGTTGACTTTAGGTAAGGTTGTGTAAGAGAGAGATAGGTTGGGTTGCTTGTACTTGATTGATGGATTGATGTGACACGTCATAGAGATTCCCTCGGGATTGCAAATGTACGGCGTTTTCGTCAAACTGAACACGGGCCCACATCTCATGGCCTGGGTATCACCTCGGTGCGCGAGACGCGGCGTCGGAACCGTGACGACGGTGCGGTCGCAAGGGTACAAGTCTCGGGTCGAACCGACTCTGATATACAGGACACGACTTGGGATCACGCGCAAACGCCGATAACAGATCGCGGGTCACCGAAATTCGACCGGGAGGACCGCGGAGGCCTATGGAACGGTACGGGCTAGGATACGGGTCTTACAAGTGCCCATTGCATCTACCACGGGCACATGTTCCAGCACACAGATAAACCTATGCCTGGGGCTGATTGGGTCCCACAAAGACGTCCATGACAAATCTACTTCGTCCAACTGTTTTTAAAGACCACAATTGGATAGGAAAAAATGAAAATCAAGAAGATACAAAAATCATGCGGTCCACTACAAACAATACAGGGGGAAAAGAAACGTCCACCGTTGAAACCTTCCTGGAGCTTAATATAATGTTCATATGACATCCAAACCGTTCATACGGTTATTACCACTCAGATAAACTTTATAAACAAATATCATTATGATATGACACTTATGTCACCCCAAGCGTTTAATCACTACTGTTTCTTGAGGAATGGCCCACATGAGTTTTGAATATGAATGATTTTTAGATTCCTATCTATGGAGTGGATTTTTCAAGGAAATATCTGTGGATCCCGCATAGCCCCGTGTACAGATATATCTTTTGTGCCTTGGGCATATGCAATCCGCCTTCCATTCTAACGCGGTAGATAGATCTGGTTAGTAAGGCTCGCGTATGTTGCTCACCAACTATCGATAGTCGCTTCTTCTGCTAGTCAAGACTGTGTGATCTGAACCGTTCATATAGAAGATAATATTGGAATCATATTAATATAAGTTATTCACTGTTCACCAAAATGAGAACTAGAAACTTCTTTGTTGACTGTTGATTCTAACCCATCCTTATACGGACGTGAAAAATAAGCTGGATATGGAGGTTAACATCTGTCTAACATAAGCTAAAATATTACCACAAAAGGCATACGAATACGTTACATGCTCAAATCATATCAACTCCTGAAATATCCACAAAAAAATCCTAAACTTCTTTCACGTTGTGTCACTCTCCCCTACCAGACGACCGCAATGTTTATGTCATGGTGATTAATCAGATTGAGATTACCACCTCACGGATCTTCAACTGGGAAAATAAAATGTTCTCTGCAAAAGCAATACGAAATGAATGTCGAATTATTATCTTGTTTTTTGCATCTTGGTAAGAATTCTGCAAAAAAAAAATGATATAAATCTACCAGTCCATTCGCTAAAACTTACACATGCCGAGAGAATCAAGACCTTGACTTGGATGCAAGCCTGTGTGGTTGTAAGTTGCACGACCTTACTATAGAAGGACGTAGAATCAAGGCAATCAATCCCAAACTGTTTACTCAATTAAATTAGGCACAAATGACGAATACGTAGATATTTGGTGGAAATCATGTCAAACCTGAGGACGAGAATATATGGTTTAACATTAAAACCATCCTACATTGACCTAGTAAACTGCTTCATATGCTTCTACCGGATCATGAGTACTACCTATTAAAGTTGGGATATGTCAGTATGTGATGATTTGTATTGAGAGAAGAAAAAGATTAAGCATACCAATTTAACACAAGATCCTCCGTTGATCCGGTAGTCATTCTCATGCAATTGATCGACTCGTATATCTACACATATGTGCACATATTATCTATACTTATAATATAATTGATAAGATTTTAGAACATCATACCTGGTCCTTGGAAAATTGTCTTCTCATAACTTGAATTGGTAGAACTCTGATTCAGGTAACTATGCTTCTGTACCTCTATTAAATAAGAGTCACAGTCCGATTTGGACATACAACATATTTTGCTGGCACCTTACTGCATGTAACCAGCACGGTTCTTGGTCTCTGCCACATGACCAAACCATCCAAGTCTACCATCCCTCATCTTATTACCTATTGGATTGATGGGTTCTGTCGGTAGGAGTGATGCCTTGCTCGGTAGGAGCTTACACTTGGCTACAGTCATTTGTAGATTCAAAATCTTTGATGCATTTCAACAAACACAATACAGTATAAAAGATACGAAAAAAGGCTCCCAAATCTTGAAAGAAATCACCTTTTTATCTCCATCCCAAATCCATATAATGAAAGAGACAATGAGAAATAAATTTCATGAAAAACCCCCAAATCGGGTGTCCCATGCAACAAGGTTACCTCTTCTTTCCACCCTGTTTCAGAACAAGGTCCATCCAATATATTGTAAAAAACAAAAGAAAAAATGAAAAGCCCCATTTTTCAGATACTTACAGGAAATGCGTTTTATCCTTGGATGATCAATATCCTCCGCTCTGGCCAAAGAGCTCCAAGTAGGCGGAGATGTAGCCCGCCTGCAACAAAGGAGCGGACAATGACGAACATCCGGCCAAATCCAATTCGTAACAGAGAAATAGAGGAGGATTTTTTTTGAAAGAAACCCCAAATCAGTGGTAACGGGTGAAGGGGCTTACCTACGGTTTCACTGATCCTCGTTTCAGCATAAGGAGACCTCTTCTCCCTATCCACATCCAACCATTGCCTGGAGGGGTATAAATCGATGAAGGATTCCCGCCATTTTCGCCAGTACCCGCCTCCATTGTCATCTTCATCTGGCGGGAACTTGACCTCCTGTTGCAGTTGTACTCTAAAGAGCTATCACTGCAGGACGATGGGCTCGAGAAGTCGTCCGAAAACCCTCCGAATCTTGCCCGCGGGATCGCCTGAATCCCGCCCGAATCCCGTGCCTCTGACAGAGGATTTTGGAAGTGAAAGCTGGGACGGTCGCTCGGTTGTCCAAACGTACATGGGATGGAATAAGGGGGATTTTACAATCCTACCCCTCGTAAACCACCGTAAATCAAATGCCCAAACAGGCCTTGAAAGAGGAAAGTAACCCAGTTTGTTGATGATTGTGCATTATTCACAACTCTTAAAGGTGTTGCGAGAGGACGAGTGTTGGTAGGGTTAAAATTACCATAATACATAAGGGGTGTTGAACGATTTGTTCGTTAATAGAAAAGGGGCGAGACCCTAAATAGCCTTAAAGTGACAATAAGAGGATGCTATGAAGTTGGTGTAAGATGTCTTCCAGCAGGACAAGTATCATACCATGGACGCTAGTCCTTAAGATTGGAGTGAGGCTTGCTATCGCTACTGCAAGTCAGTTTTCCTGATTGGAAGAGTATGATCGTAACATCCAAAATGTATCTCCGCTTAACTAGATTTCAAAAGAAGAGCACAATAGGGAAGTCACTCGATAAACAGATTTGTACTATCACTGTTTTTTATGTCTTAAATCTGTTAGCAACAGGGTCTGTCGATGCCATCGATAGACCACTCGATGCCATCGACAGGTGCTCAATCACATCAGAAAAATCCAAAACATCCATGTTAGTTACTGGAACAATTTAGAGTTGTTACTCGATGTCATCAAAGTAAGTTCGATGACACCGAGGGTCGTCGATAGCATCGATGGTCTTATCAAAGATGTGCGCAGAATTGTGCAATTGCGTAAGTTGTTTCATATTTCAATTGTAACACTATATATCAAGTGTAATTGGGATTTTGGAGAGAGAGAGAGAGAGGTATTATAGGGCTTTCTAAATCGTTACTAAGTGTTCAAGGGCATAGCTAGGGCTTGTGAAGTAGATTCGAGGCTTGTTCAAATCGGTAAGACTCTATCTCTTGTAATTTCTGCTTTCATAGTCCATTACTTGTCTCTTTGTGTCATGGTTTTTTTCCGTAAGAGTTTTTCCACATAAAATTTGAATTGTTCTTGTTTGAACTTAGTTGTGAAATTGTGTGTACTTTGCTTGATTCATCTCTGTGTGCTTTCGCGGTTCCCCAACAATCACGAAATACAAGTAATGATGCACATAGAGCGCGAACTGTATGTTTGACTTCTGTGTAAGCACCTCCCTATATGTCGTGACCCTCAAGGTTTGGAGGCATTAGTGAGAATGACTTATACACCATAGTAAAAGTGCCTTGTTCACACCTATCAAGAAAGAATGACATAAGTAGCTCTAATCTCAACAACAATACTTCAATATTGTAGAATAATGATTCTTTACTTGAGAATCTAGAGATTAAATCTTGAAAATGATCCCTTGATGAGGTATTTATAGACAAATAGAATCTGCGCTCCCTACAATCAAAGCGACCTATTATCGGTCGTTCTTTTCCATGGATGATCGAATTGATCATTGTTCGCTCTTCATGGACAATTAGACCGATTGTCAATCACACTCTTTATAAATGATCGAACTGATTGCCAATCGTTCTCTTCTACGACTAGACAATTACATCACCAATAGTGCTCTTACTTAGAAGGTATTAAACGAACATCATCGCTATTACTACAGGACACTTACGTATTATGCTCTTCATCAGAGCAAGATAATGAGTTTGCCCATGCGCTTCTTTTTTGTCCAAACATGGCCCATGAAGAAAACCACATGTTTAATAAAGGAAAATTCATTGTTTATCTTCTCCAATCATGACACCCTCTCTTTAAGGGATTCTACTCAGAGAGTGGTTTTGGCTATACTAAATGTAAGCAAATTAGGATTAAGTATCGTGCATTGAGCATGGGAAATAACGATCATAAATGAACTGCCATCAATGATGGAAATAAAGCTTTTGGACAAGGTGGTAATGGTGGTTGCCGATGCTTGCATTTTTCGCTCCTTACATCGATTAATGAGACTTTTACTCTAATATGAACTAGTAAGGGGAGAGGAGACTAAAACAGCTTTTATATTGTTAGATTAGTAATGGAGGAGTCCTACCCATCATTGGATTCCTCATCACCAATGCTTTTATGCGTCTCCCACACAAAAGGGAAGAGAAATCCCATTTCAATTTTAACTCATTGATATGGCTTATGCACCACCCTTTATGGGCCCCAGCTAATGTATATCTGATTAATCCAAACAGCCTATTTAGGCAATTCCATATGTGACTAGAACATCATTAAAGGAGTACAGGGTTGCCCTTACATCACTTCCCTTTAAGTTTGTTATGCCCTCAAAGCACAGAGTCCTGTCACTTGCCTTCTTTGGTTATTCTTCTTTCATGAAGAGAACATTTTTGTTAAGGAATAATATCTTTAATGGTTAATCGTCTAACAGGGATTATGCTACTAAATGATCAATCGGAGCTTACCTTTTGATCACTTTCTTGGGGGCATATGCGATGTCAAATTCAGAAAGCAGTAGTTGCCACTTTGCTATTCTTCCTATCAATGCTAGATTTTGAAACAAATACTTTACTGGATTCATATGAGCAAGTAAGGAAATCAATAGATAATCATGTACTGGCAGTGGCACTGGTGGCTCATACAAGGGCAAGGTAGGTCTTCTCAATTGTCTAATATCTTGTCTCATAGTTGGTAAACTTCGTGCTCAAATAATAGATTACTTGCTCTTTTCTCCCGGTGTCATCATACTGGCTAAGGACACCTCCAATCACTATGCTGAAATTAAAATGTTCCATTCCTTCAAATACTTTCAAAATAACTTGAAGATAGAATCTCAGTTGGGTGTTAGCTATGTAATGAAGCGACTGATGTATTGGATTCTAACAAAAAGCTACAAATTCCTTTCTCAGTCTTTGGAGGTTGCATCTTAATGATAGCTTTGGTTTTGGTTTTATCGACCATGATATCTTCCTTACTGGCAATGAAGCCGAGTAGTTTGCTCTCGATTGCAATGAAGACACTTCAAGACACTCTGACCGTTTGGGGTAAAAAAAAAACTATTCAAAATACCCTTTGATGGTAAGTGATTTAACAATATTATATCGTCCACATAAACTTTCATTTCTTTATTCATCATATCATTGAACTAGGCTTAGAGGTGTACACAAGTCAAACTGAGTCGATCTTGGCACAGCTCGACTCGGCTCGGCCACTAGCTGACCCCGGCTCGAACTTGGCTCGATTTAGTCCTCGAGCCTGACGGGCCAGCTCAGCTCGGGCCGGTTCAATCGGAGTTCAAGCCGAGTTCACCTGTGCAGCATTTTCACAAACACATGGACTGCACATTCAAATTCTCACTGTATGTAAAACAACAAAAACGGTTTTACATGTATTTCATTAAACACCTTGTAGGCAACACCAAGATCAAGAAAAAAAGTATTTGTTTCATATACATACCTTCTTTGCCACCAGCCGACACTTCATTGAGTCATTTTATCAAACACTTGGTGAGCAACATCAATATCAAAGTAACCGAGTCACCAAACTGGTTTGATCCGAGTTCGATTCGAGTTGGGGTTCAATCCGAGTCGAGTCAAGCTCGGGCAAGCTCGAACTCGGTTCGAATTTTTTTTAAGCTAAAAAAATCAGCTCGACTCGGCTCGAACTCAGTTTCAAACCGAGTCGAATCGAGCTTTTTTGAGTCGAGTTGAGCGAGCTAACTGAGCTAAATCGGTTCGTGTACAGCCCTAACTAGGCTATCATATATAACTCATTGGTCTATAACTTCAGCATTCTTAAACTCAAAATTTTTTCATCATGCATTAACATGCACACTCCACCGTCTTTATTCATCATGGTATGGTGGACCATTTCAAACTGAAATTTGCAAATTTTTTACTATTTATTTTATAAGAATCTAGATTTTCCATTAGCTACTGAGTCCTTCCAACTGTGAAAGCTCAAGCTCCATGTCATGCTTTTGGATTGTTTTTTAGTAAGAACGGTTGCTGGTAGGAGTTCTATAGCTGCAAGCTTGAACCAGTCTCCATAAGATGATGAAAAGAACAGGAGAAAAAAAAGTCTCCATAAGATGGCTGGTGTACAGTGATTCAAAAACTCCAGGATTTGTGCTCCACCGTAATGGGCCTAGGCCCAAAATACTGAACATGTGGTCCAAACAATTTATATTGACCATTCAATCAAGGGGCCCATGATGCTGAATGTGATCTGTTAGCAACTTTTCAACCGTCCATTTAGTTCGAAACACTGCGTACAAATCAGGTGTGTGGCCCAATCCATTTATCATCAGTACAAGTGAGTCATGGCCCATCACTGTCCAATCAAGATCAGAGGGTTTTGGGATCCTTTTATTCCTGTGATTAGAGCTGCCATCAGGCCCACTATGACTTCAAGGCCTCAAAATGAAATGGCTGGAATGACCTCAAGGGATGATTTCTCTTGTATACCGGGCCCGCTGGGCAGGTTGGACCTACATTCATTGAATCAAGCTGTTGGTGCCTGGACACCCGATGTGTCTAAGGATTGGGTGGGTGATGTAGAGCGGGTCGCGGATAATTTCATGGCCAAGGTGGATCAGAAAAGGTCTGATCGGAGACAGGTGATCCGGACAGTTAGAACTTAAAACGGACGTATCTTGCAAACCGGAATGAGTTATTGGATGTACCATATATGATTTTGGGGTAGGATGAGCTACTTTAGCCACCCAACCTGCCACGCCGGGTTGCCCACACCGATTTTGCGACATTCTATCAGATTGCTGGTTGAAATTCCTATTTATTTTCATTTTTACTATTTTTAGCAAGTTTTAGTTTGATTGTAACTCTTCGTACGTCGACTCTAGGAGTTGTGTCCCACACAAAAAGTGCTTAAAAAATTAGGGGAACATCATAGTTCAGCCAAATAGGGAACTTATTATTTTTGGCCAAAAAGCATGCGGAATTACGACCATCTATAAATAGTTAGTTTACTATCTACAGTAAATCATGATTTCTAGGAGCTTTAGTTATAGTATGATTCTGAAACTTCTTCCAAAGCTTGGTATCCATATTTAAAGGGTTGTAAATTCATTTATTTGGATCATCCATCAATTTACGAATTTCCAGAAATTATTTTCTATTTTCTTCTTTTCCTCGTGGATTCGAGGTATCTCTGTGAGGAATCCAAAGAAGTTCCGTGGATTCAGAACAGTTATCCCTCAAGGAAGATGGTGCTCGACCTCAACACATTTTCCCCTGCATCAGTGGGCCAGACCTTTTTTGACGAACGGATGGAGTCCTATTTACAGTTTTCATGGGCTGGACATCGGGCTACTGGATGGGCCCATACCTGATTTTATGCGACAGTTGAAATATGGTCGCGATGGGAAATCGTTGGCCATATTCATTTCTAATCGTCCATTTGGAGGTCTAAATGATCAGAGATCAGAATGCTAGGATAGCCAGGTAGTGGGACCTACATAAGTGTCCACCAAGAAACCATAGCCAAGTAGTGGGACCTACATAAATGTCCATAGACAGAGAGGTCCAAGAAATCAATGGTCTGGACACAATACTAGGGGCCCCACTCGTAAGCAATTAAGACCCAAAGGCACCATAAGCCATAGGTCCAAATATTATAATTCCTCAAGGCTTAAACATTCATCTGTGTATATTTATCATATCAGAAAGTACTTACTGGGCCCCACCCCATGATTTTAAGACCGATGAGTCTGATGCAATGCGTTCCAGTCAACATGTACTCAGCAAGACTGATCAATGCCCCGAGTTCACCCCCAACTCGGTCTGAGTCACCCAGTCTTAACCATGGCCAGAGCTGGGCACTGGACGACTCGACTCGTCTGACTCATTCAGACCCGAACCGACTAGGTGAGTCGGTCTGAACCGAGTAGGCTTCACCCAATCCGAACTCAAACCGACTCAAGTCCGAGTTACCCAGTAACTCAACCCGAAACTCGATCCGAAACCCAACTCAACTCGGGTTCAGGTATATATTAAAAAGAAAAAGGAAAAAAAAACCAACCCCTACCCGATCCCAAACTCTCTCTCTCTCTCTCTCTCTCTCTCTCTCTCAGTGCCAACTTGACCTGATTATGTACTTCTGACCAGGTAGGAATTGGTCCGGATCAGTCCAGGCCAGACCCAGACTCAGATCGGGTCAGGCATGATGGACTCAGTAGGTCAGACCTATTTCAAAACCGGATCAAGTCCCGTCAGCCCTAACTCGGTCTGACTCAACTCAATGCCCAGCTCTAGTGGGGCCATGGACCATACACAATTTTTAACAGCAGAACAAACCACATCCTATTCGGGTTTTTCAGTTTGTATAAGTGGGACCGTGGTCCAAACCTCTATTTTCCCCCTTAAACAATCCAAGCCATTGATATGGAAGCCTCACCATGGATGGCCCATGACCCAAAAAATCCCAAGATTGATAGATCCTAGCTCTTAAAACTTGGCCTTTTACTTGTTTAAACATGACCTGCTGCTGCATTGTCTTAACCATCCATTTTTTTTTTTTTTGGTTAGCTTGTTAGTACACCCACTGTCAGTTCACACTTCACTGTTAGTCACCCCCACTAGGGAATTGTGGGTCATGGACCATCCATGGTGAGGCCCATTGGTTAGCTTGTTAGTACACCCACCATCCATGCCACAATCCGGACAAACCCAACGCAACCCAACCTGATTCAATGGCTCCTTGACAGGGACCCAAACCCGACCAGATTTGGGTCCAGGTCTTCAAATATGATACGCAGACCCGAACGCAGCCGTTCTTGTTCTTTTCTGAAAGGCAGCCATTCTTGTGGCAGATCCAGGAATGGTGCGCAAGGACCAACCAATTGACAGCCGTACGAGTTATGACTTGTAATAATAGATATTTGGGAAGTAATATTCAAAACCCGACAAACAATCACCTTGATTACTGCATCTACAGACTTGTCGGAGTCACTCACTGAATCCCACTAATAACACAGAAATGCAGGTTACACACACAACTCATACTAGTGCTATCAAATGTTGTTTTTAATCAGATAGCGTGGAGTATCTTCTCTTACTTGACATACTTGGTGAACCAGCCCAACAAGTCCTGATGCGCTTCTTCCACCTTCTTCATAGCTGCATCATCATTAACATCATACCTCACCGTCCATCCATGTGCCACCCCTGGGAAGATCTTCACAAAAGAATCCACCTGTGGAAAGGCCAGCAGTTCTCAGCCATTGATCGAAGTAGAATTGTATGAATGCAATTTCTGGAAGTGATAGAATGACATGAATGCAGCTTGATATCAAGCTAAAACCACATATGTAGATTCACTATTTCAAGATCAGGTCGGGACACGAGTCAGATAGGGCCACATTTAACTGAAAAAATGCATGATTGTTAAAAACCAGCCGAAGTTTTCTAACTCATCCACTTATTTTTAGTATCATGACACATCTACTGAGTGAACTTCCTTTATCCTTGGGTGGCGACATCTACATGATGAGTTCCACCTGATGAATGACTTGGATATTTCACATCTGTCGTGCTGGACATCTGGCAGCATGTGCATTAGCAGACTTGCACACTCATGTGGACTTCGCGAAGTTCATATAGACTAATGGTATTTAAGCAAATTGAGATTGAAAGCAAGTGGATGGATTGATTTTACACATATGGAGCTGTTTTGTACGAGAAATCTTCAAAACTAGTTAAGCTGAAAGAAATCAGCATCTAAGGCTTAGGTGTCAAAGCACATATGGTACATTTTGTAGAGGGTACTGATCTTACAAAGAAGCAAATTTGTGTGCATGGTAAAAGAACTAAGATGTTCAATTAGTGTTTTTTTAAAAAAATAAAAATAAAAATTAAAAAAATAATTTTAAAAAAAAAACAAAACCAAAAACTAGGGCGTTTAATCCGTGGCCATCTCTTGGATAAACCCTTAGCCCAAAATCAGCCATTGGAAGTTCATAACTGTCTGATCCATGACAGTCTTCTGAAAGATCAAAAATCTTTGGAGCAAAGACAGGGGAAAGAATATGTAGACAGAATGACCAGTGTCCCATCCATAAGGTATACGATAAGCAACTTGGCCAGTTGGGTCAGGTTGAGGGTCAACCCGAGCCGAACCGACCTCAAGAGGACTCGATCTGCAACCTGACCTGATCCAAATTCCTCTGTACTAGACCTTAAACCACCCAACCCGATTTCAAACTAGGCTGGAGTTTTCCAACCCCTTCCCAATCCAAGGACCCTCACAACCAGACCCAGACTCAGGTTAGGTCAGTTGGTTCAACCAAACCCAAACCCAAGTTGCAGCCCTAATAAGTTGGCGTATCAAATCATTGGTATGGAAGCCTTGAACAAAAGCTTAGTGAGTCCCAGTAAAAATTATCACAAAGACGTATGTTTCAGTTTTATGGAGAACACAGAATCAAGTTAATAGCGACCAATTGCGCATGTCTAAGGATCTGCTTTTACATCCCTGGATTTGGGACTTCTTTGGAACCACACCTGATCAAGGTTATTTTATTGCGGGTCACTCCAGTATAAGGTACGGAAACAGGCAGAGGGTATGCTACTTCCTCCGACGCATTGTATGCTAGGGCAGATCATGTGGGTCAATCCCACATATCAATGAAGTAAATGCAGTATAGTTTTATACATGAATTGATATATTAATCTATATATGAAATGATATTATTATTATTACAGATCTGGCATGCATACTATTATCTTATTGCACAAATCAAATTACAAACCTCTACACTCTAAATATAAATTTAGGTTTGATCTTAATCAAACACTTAGAAATCCATAATTTCAGGTCGCTAACAATAGCAATCTGGGTTGCAAATGACCCACAATCAGGATTACAAAATTCGAAAGGGAAAACGTAGGGTATTTGGCTATTTAGGTAACATTGCTTCTGATAAAGTTCCTTACATGGGTAAAAGGGTAATAGACTGAATGGGAGATATCTGCAGTATTGTGGGCCCAGCCTTTCTTTTTAGGGAAAGGTGGTTTTTTGGGAAATTCATACAAAAAGGGAATGCTCGATAGTATTTTCATTCCCGCAAAGGGACCTACGAAAAATCCTTCAAAACCCTCGAAGCACCAGTGTTAGATGCAAGTCATGGGATGCAGCATGGGATCCATGTCATGCATAAGCTCAGTAGTTCCAGGGCCTTGGTTTAGCCTTCATTTTAGTGGATAAACAGACAGTTGTTACAAATACTACAGCACCTGGATCCTTTAAATCCCTCAAAGCAATGTTTAGAAATGAAGAGACATGGGTATTTGGTATAGAATAAATGTCAGATGTAGCTTGGCAGTACCAATATTTTATGTCAAAAAAATAGTAAAATGATTATATATTTAGAACTAAATAAAATATGTTATAAATATTTTAGTAATACATACATAGATGTGTCGCCATACTCTGACATGTGGAGCAAGTTTGACAACTAGACCCATACAGAGCACCCGTACAAGAGTAAAATAGGCAAAATATACTGATGGCAGATGATATCGCATGCCAACTTCCATTTGTCTGTATTTGAGATTACAATTGGCTCCAATCATATATGAAGAGGCTGAGTCATATCCACGTGTTTCACCAAAACACAAGATCATGCATAAGGGTTAAAAAATGCTTAGCCTGCAATTGTAGTTCTAAAAGCTTGGAGATTCCTTACCTCAGCTTTCGCAGATAAAGCCTCCTCAAACTGTTTCACCAGCTCTGGTGGAGAAAGGCGGTCAGTCTCGGCTCCAAGTATGGCAATGGGAGTTTTAACCTCTGAAAATGTATAAATCATTATTTGTAAGATATAAATGGTAACAGATTAAAAGAAAAGAAAACCTCTAGTGAATCAGGATTCAACAGAAGCATAGGAGCTTAATGAAATTTACAAATGCTTTGATGAGATATTATATACCAGAATATGAATACTATCCTCAGGTAATGAGTTTGTACAAGTGGGGCCCATCGTCTGGTGATCCAGACAATTATCTGACAGGCCACACAGACAGATCAGTGATCTAATCATGAGCCCCACAAGCACAACCTCAAGACAAAAAATGCACAAATATTCATACGACCATGATCATATGATTCCTCTGATTTGGAAGTGTTTGAGATTCCAGATGCTTGCCTTTAATATCATCGACAGTGACAAACGAAGGATGACACAGCACTGCAGCATCAATGAGACTCTGCTTCCCTAATTCCACGACTACCTTCGCTGAGAAAAGACATAGGAAGTTGAATGTTAGCCATGTCTAACAGTACTACTTAACATAATAAAATACTAAACAGTATTTTTAATGGGGCACTATAGCTGGTTGATGAGATTAAATATTCCATAGAAAGCTTGTCTCAATGAACGAGGACAAGAAAATCTCACCACCCCAGCACAAGCCCGCAGCCCCAATTGCAGATATTCCTTTACTTTTCAAAGCTGCAATAACTGCTTTCGCATCTTCAGTTCCTTTATCCTGTAAGAATGTTATAAGGTGTTGGATGCTGAATTCTTATCATAATATTGCAATTAATTCATAGCAAAAGGATGCATCATTGAAGGAATGAATACAGATAGCTGCGCCATGATAGGTGTATTGCTCAAATTACTGACACTGAAAAGCAAAATGCCTCTAGGTTTTCTCTCAGCTAGACAAGGCCTAAAATGGGGTTTTGAATGGCAGACTAATATTCAGATGATGGTTCCAAAAATGCATATTACAAGATGCAATGTTATATCTGCACGCATTTACTTTTTGTTTTTTGTTTTTTGTTTTCCTAGTGCTACCACTTGAATGCGCCTTGACCCAAGAGCAAACTCCAAAACATGTAATGGAAGAATGCTATAGCAACGACTTCAAATAGCTACCAATATCAGCATGAGAAAAATCAAGGGACCATTTGGATTACTTCATGTCCAACACTGGCACTTTTAGAAAGAAAACCTTTTTCATATCTGATGTATTAAAGTGTAACGAAAGTGAATGCTACTATGGCACATGGACATCATGCAGTTCGGGATATGCACACTGAGACATCTCTGCCATACATACGGCATTTTTGAACAGTGATCAAAACTGTAGGTTTGGTAGACCATGGTTTGCTGGCCTATCTGATGATCTGATCAGAGGCTTGGGAAAGGGGGCACGTTGCTCAAAATGGAGAAATGGTCCACATGCAATGGAAAAACTCACAAAGTTGAATGGTTATTATTGTCCCATTACAGCAATAATTGCCACTAGCTGATCCACCAGGTGGCCCACCAGATCAACAGTATGCTCATCACACCCTATGCACATTTCTGACCAAAATTTTGTGAAGCTGGTGGCAGATGTGGAGGGATTCCCCTGCTAACACTGGATAGTGGGAGATGTTTGGTACATGGTACCAGGTGCACCAATCCATGCATGTGACCTTTTCCCTAGACAACTTTTGCCGGTTTTATTAGACAAACCATATGGAGCACGACCCTCAACTTTGCACAATATACACGAGTCTTCAATTCTAAAAAGTGGGCTCATGGTTCAGCAATCAGACAACTGGTTTGTTGCATCCCACCTTCAGTGGACAATGCCTCAAAAGCAATCCATCCTAGCCACCAAGCCTGGATGTCTTTTCAGTTGAATGCTGAGAACCAAAAGGCAAAAGCATTCCATTTCAGTTGAATAAGCCCATCCATACAGAAGCAGAATTAGGCGAGTTTTGCTTGTATCAGTGCAGGAATCTCTCACGTTCATATAATGCACAAAAAACCAAGCAATAATGCATGCACACATGAAGATATATGGGCAAGTATGCTTTGTTAACCTATGTATGCTATCCTGTTGAAGCATACACTCGGGGGGTGGGTGCAGGGCAGGCGATTTCAAAATGGACTCCCCATTCATTAGATAGAGAAGATCGCCAAGATTTCGTGATCCACTGCCGAATCTATTCTAATTCCAACAGCCCGGACTCGGATTGCGGGGATAACCGAAATACTTCGTATCAACAGATACTAGGTATATCAATACCAATTAGATCCAAGATCTGTTATTGAATTGCTCATTCAATGAGCATTCTCAATATTGTACCTTGAAGAGGACTCGAACCTAACCTACATACGCATGCATACCATAGACAAACAACCATTCAATCATGTATGCAGGCATGAACCATAGATTCATGCATGCTTCCCTGACCTACGTAAAGAGACATGCAATCCAGTACCCATATGGTCATGGCGCATGTGTGTAGCATAACATGTGTGCTTTGTTAACCTAAATAAATACTTTTTTTTTACAAGCAACGGCGAAAATATATTAAAAAAGAAAAGAGAATACAAACAAAAGAAGGAAAAGATGGAACTGCTGAGGTAGCAGAACAGGAAAAGGAGAAAAGAGAAAGATACAAAACTAGCAGCCTAGAATGCAGAGATCATATCCTTTCAAATCTTTAACGTTAGCAGCCCATTCAATCAACAGTCTTTTGGCTCTCGCCCCAGTCACTGAAGCCGACGTCGCCCAATCGTTAAAGCATCTGTCGTTTCTTTCTAACCAGACAGACCACCGAATAGCCAAGATGGCCATTTTCCATATGAGTCTTTTGGGTTTTTGAAGCTTGCAGCCATGCCAAGAGGATAGGAAATTATGAGCCAAGTCAGGACTACACCAGGAGAGGTTGAATCGTTGGCTAAAATCGATCCAGATTTGCCAGATGAAGGGACAGTGCACCAGGAGATGGTCCACCGATTCCGCATCGTTCATACAACAAAGGCAAACATTAACCAGCTGCATACCACTTTTCCGGAGGTTGTCAATAGTAAGGATTCTATTGCGGTCCACCAACCAAGCAAAACAAATATAATTAGGAGGGGTCGGGTATCTCCAGATGAAGGAGAGGCAGGAATCGAGGGGGGGGGGGGCGGGGCGGTGGTGCTAAAGAAGAGTAGAGAGATTTGACCGTGAAGCGACCGGACTCATCAATCTTCCAAATGGGCCTGTCAGGCTCGGACATCAGCAGATGGACTTAGAGATGTAATCGAGAAGGTCCACGTATTCAACAAACTCACTATCTGTGAGGTTTCTAAAACATCTAATATCCCACACAATTTTGGCATCCGAGTAGGTGTAGCAATCTGAAATTAAGATGATCTTGATAGGGGCCAAGTGGAAAATGTTTGGGAACCGGTCCTTTAACTTGAGGTCACCCAACCAGATGTCTTCCCAGAAGCGGATAGCACCCCCATTTCCCATATCGAAACTGATGTTGTTGATAACTGTCTGTTTGACCTTTAGAATCCCTTTCCAAATGTGGGACGCCCTGTAGGCCGAAGAGTCCTTAGACCACCAACCCCCCAACGACGACCCATATTTCCCTTTAATGATGGAGGTCCAAAGAGCTCCCGGTTCGGAGGCAAGCCTCCAAGTCCATTTGCTTAACAACGCAGTATTCATGCTTCGCAGATCTTTAACATTAGCCCCTCCTTCATGGAAGATCTTGCAAATTGAATATGGGTGATGGGCTTAGAGACCTGGCATAGAAATGCCCTTCAGGACACCTTCGTCCTAGCCCATAGACAACATCTTAGAGAGAGCTTCGCCTATGATAAGGAACAAGAGGTGGGACAGGGGGTCTCCTTAACGCAATCCTCTCGAACTTTTGAAAAAACCTTTCAGGGACTCATTCAGCATGACGGAAAAGTGGGTTGAGCTGATGCAGGCAGTGATCCAATTTCTCCATTTGGCCCCGAAGCCCATCCGGAGCAGCATATACTGAAGGAACCCCCAGTCAACGTGATCGTAGGCCTTTGCGATATCCAGCTTGCAGAGAATTACTTCCTTTTCAGACCGCTGGCAGGAGTGAAGAACCTCATTCGCAATAAGGGAGCAATCAGTTATCTGTCTTCCTTTAATAAAAGTGTTCTGGTTAGGAGAAATCAATCCTCCTATCACTTTCGAGAGACGAGTGGAAAGGACTTTGGCCAGAATTTTGTAGGGGCCCCCGATCAAACTAATCGGTCTGAAATCAAAGAAAGAGGAAACACTAGACACCTTCGGGATCAGAGAGATGAAGGTAGCACCCATGCCTTTCAACAGTTTACCTCTACGATGGAATTCCTAAAAAAACAGGAGAACGTCCTGGCTGACCAAGTCCGATTGGAAGAAGGATATGGGGAAGCCGTCAGGACCCGGAGCTTTATCGCCTCCCAGGGAGGCAACCGTAACCTTGATTTCATCTTCAGAAAAATCCACTTCGAGGAGGTCAGCGTCAGCAGAGTTTAACCTATTGAACATGGTGTTGTCGAGGAGCGGTCTGATCCAGGCTTCCGAGGAAAGGAGGCCTTTGAAGTGATTAATAGCAAGGTCAATGATCAACCGTTTATCTTCTATACAGTCGCCATTCACGTTGATTGAGACAATAGCCTTGGACCAAGCACGCATATTAGCTATGCTGTGAAAATATTTAGTGTTTTTGTCGCCCTTAGAAATCCACCTAGCTCTAGACTTGATCTTCCAAGCAACCTCATCATCCAGAGCCTTAGTGGATAGCAATTGGATGATTTGAATACGTCTACCCAGAGCTTCAGTGGATAGATGGTTGGCTTCCGATTCCGCATCGATATGGGTGAGTTCGGACAGGAGAGCCTCTGACTCAGCTTCTCTTAAGCGAATCTCCTCCTGATGCCACTCCTTAAGCTTCAGCTTGAGAAGTTTAAGCTTACGCATCAATCTGTGACCAGCAAAGCCTTCCACCTTGAAGCCCGACCACCAATCTGAGATCTTTTGCCTGAGACCTTCGGCTTTGAGCCAACTGGAGTTGAATCTAAAAGGTTTGGGACCCCAATCATCGTCTTCCATACGTAGAAGCAAAGGGCAATGATCAGACGTTGTCCTCGAAAGAGCAAGTTGGATCGTAGAGGGAAAAGCCTCAATCCAGTCCAGGGAGACAAGAAACCTATCCGGTCTAGAAAGGATGGGGACTCTTCTATCATTCGTCCAAGTATATTTAGCCCCAGACAGCTGGAGATCGATAAGCTCTTGAGCTTGGATCCACTCAGAGAATCGAACCATAGCTGGAGAAATTCTTCTACTCGGGAGTGATCTTCCGGGAATCTAGTGACGTTGAAATCCCCCACGACATAGTAGGGACCTGAGAAGGAATGCCTAACAGAAGTTAGCTCATCCCAGACTTCCGATCTACCAGAATCAACAGAAGGGCCATATACAGCTGTAATAAGACATAGGAAGTCAGAAATCTTATCTTTAAGAGTGACAAACACTGAGAATGAGCCTATAGAAGAGGATTGCAGATCCCAGATAGTTGATTTCCACCCTAGCAAAATACCCCCTGACGTGCCAGATGCGTTGCAAGCAGCCCATTTCGCATCCGGGGCATTCCAAAGAAAAGCGAGGAGTTTGTCATTGAAGGCCAGGACCTTAGTTTCCTATAAGCAAAGAATATTCGGGTTCTTCCTACTGATGGAGGCTTTGATGAGGCTTCTTTTTTATTTGGATCCCACCCCCCTGACATTCTAGGAGATAATCTTCATTGGACAACCACACTGCCCCGATTTCCTTGCCTTCTGTGCTTGGATTTAGAGGCTGATTTCGCCCCGGGGGTATGAATTAGCCGCTGGGTCTGACGACTGGAGCCGGATCGGAGAGTTTGCTTCGAGAGGGATCGAAGATCGAAGAGGGGCCGACCTCTGTGTTCGATACATTAAAACAATGCAACGTAGTCCTCCATCCTATCCTCGAAAGAGAGGCCAAGTTTTCTGCCCACATGAGTGATGGCTTCTCTAACCCAACGCTTATTAGACATTTTGCCTAAGGGCCCGTTTGGCCGGGTGGATTGGAAGGGATTGAATGGTATTAGGGTGGATGGCATGGATTTCTAGGTAATTATGGTGTTGTCAGTGGATTGTCTTGAGATCCATGGGATTGTTATATCCCTGGATTGCTATATCCAGTCTATTTGGCACGCCCGGCTAATCCCGGGATTAAACCTTCCCATCCCTTCCAATCCTTCGAACCAAACACATCCCAGGCAAATTTGAATGGATTAGGGTGGATTGGATGGGATTTAAAGGTAATGATGGTGTTGTCAGTGGATTGTCTTAAGATCCATGGGATTGGGATCAAATCACCGACTCTGTTTGGCACGCCCGGCCAATCCCGGGATTTAACTTCCAATCCCTTCCAATACCATCCAATCCCTTCCAATCCAACCAGTCAAACGGGCCCTAAAAGCTCATCTCTGTCATCGTCCGAGAGCGTGGCCTCGTTGGACTGTCGTTGATGCTGTTGGAGGTCCGCGCATATCTGAAGGGGTTCCGCTATAATCACTTCACCTAGGGGATTATCCTGGAAGAGCGTAATAGGGCCCATATCTGTCGAATCGTCAGCAGGATCGGGGATAGAACACACAGATGGCGGTCGGGAGAAAGGGTCAGATGAACAATAAGAGTCATTCTCCGATCCTTCTTCGCCCAAGTCGCAGAGATGACTGTTGTCCGCCAAAAGGATAGGAGAGAGAGCTTTCCAGATCGCAGATGAGGATTTAGGGCGACTCCGATTATTGAGGCAGATGATGGGGTACGAAGATGAAGGGGTAGATGATTCTGGAAGGGGGGCAGGGCTAATAGGTTGTTGGAGTTGTGATGCCCGAGTATGAGCCACTGTTGGACCCGAATCCGAGGTCAAACGACCAGACCCGATTAACTGATGAGGCACGTGCGGAGTGAGAGAGATAGGCTCTCGCAGGCAAGGGAGCACGTGTCGCTGGGATGGGCTCAAGGAGGTGAAGTCATGGGCCACATGTCCGGAAGATGAAGGTAAGTCGTTGTCGAAGCAATGGTGACTTAAAGCTTCGGTCTGTCATTGATGAGGTGTCGGCCCCGGGTTGTTACGCGTGTCTTCACGAGGCAGGAAATCTTGCAGGCGATCTTGAGACGTACACGCCATCGGATCCTGTGCGCCATGTGGGACGATCCCCTTCCCCTGCAATCTTGAAAGCGACTCCCGAGGGATATCGTCTGCAGGAGATGGTGGACGGGTCCGTTCGCTGCCAGCACGTGTCCTGCGGAAGGCTGCGATGGAATCGTCATCCCCGATGAAATCAGGAGCATTGATAGGGTTCAGGAATGATGGTCCGCTGGAGCATGGAAGATTGGTGCATGCATTTATCGTCGTAGCAGGTTCCTTCGCCAGAGGCGAAGAAGGCCCTTCCCGAACGCGCCAGAGGTCTCCCCAGCGAGGGTAGACTTCATCCGAGATTTCTCTGATTACCGGCAACTCAATCGTACGGTTATCAACAACCACCCGAATATGCTGGGGGAGCGGAGAATCCTTCTCCCTTCTCACCCTCATCCTGAGGACAGTAAGCTCTTCACTGAGCTTCGTCTTCGCGTCAAGCTCGAGAAAAGAGCCTAACAGGTTCGCAGCCGAAATAAAAAATTCGTCATTCCATAGTTCCATGGGAATGCTCCACACCTGGACCCAAACATTTTCTTTTCCAAACATGGAAAAATCCTCCCCTTTCGGATATCCTTTAACAAAGAGGGTAGGAAATGAATCCTTCTTCCTTACCTGGGTCGGTGGATGAGGGCGCTGTCGAGATACTTGTTTCCATCCCTGGTCATCTTGGATCTCCCCTTCTTCCAAGTCATCAAGGGGAGCATGAGCAGATCCCTCGCTCTTCAATCCTTCCGCTCTTAACGATAGGGTAGGTTCTTTAGGCATTGACCTCTTCGATCCATCAGATGAGGAATCGCCCCAATTACGGGGGCGATCTTTCTTATGCATTCAGAAAATCGCTCTCTTGTTGCTTCAGCAGCAGAGAGATTAGCAAAGCTCTAACCTAAATAAATACTTTTCGAATCAAAACAAGAAAAAAGAAGGCATAATGCTCCTCGCAATCAATCATCACTAAGTGACTTTTTGATTCAAAAATCAATAATAAACTCTAAACAAAGATATGAGATAGAGAGATAGAGAGAGAGATAGAGAGAGAGAGAGAGAGAGAGAGAGAGAGAGAGATCAAAAACCAACCAGTTCATGATCTTTTATCCACCCCTGAACGGGTCTCTTAGGATTATTGGGTACAAACGGATCCCCGTAAAAGAAGTCAGGAACCACCACATAGAACCCGGCAGCTGCAATTTTGTCTGCGAGCTTCCTTTATAGTAAAATGTAGGTAATATTAGCTTTCACCAAAAAGTTTCTTACATACATAAGTAAGAAGTAATCATAGAAGTATTCACGGAAGGAAAGATGAAGAGTACTAGTAGTAAAAGGAGGAGGTATTATATAATGCAATTTTGGGAAACAAGGAATTTATTTGAAGATCAGCCCTGTTATTTCCTTTCTTTTCTTTCCTTTTTTCCCTTACCACATTCCTATCATTCCACTGGGCCTATTTGGATAGGAGTATCCTGGGTGAGGACGTGGAAAAATGTAATCATGATTTTCAAATCATAATAAATGCAAGAACTGTAGTATCTCGACATATCCATTGTTGGTGATATGATCCCGCTGAGCAGTCTTGTAACGATTTAATGCATCGGTCCGTGTCTTGTCAGTATGCTTCACCCAATTGTAGTCAGTAGAGGGCATCGTTACTCTCTCCGAACTGCATTCGATGAGTGGGTTGTTGCTGTGGAATGTAATACTGTTGTATTCAATAGAATAGATGCACTGTAGTGAAATGTTTGTGTGAAGTAAGTTTAATTGCTTTATCCAAACACCCGTAATGTGTGTATTTGTCTATTTGAACACAACCATAGACCACCATAACAAACAGACCTCAATCAGCTGCTGTTTACATGCCTAGAACAGGCGTGGAAATTTATATGCCGGTCATACATTTACCGAATTAATCCATCTAAACAAACAACTGATCACAAGATCAAATGCATCTAACACAAGGAAACAAGTAAGGTAATTTGTAATCAAGATCGATTTACCTTACCTAAACGAATAAAATGCAAGACGAATAGCCCCTAAGAGAAACTGAAAGAATCTTTGAACTAGGACGTAGAGTGGGACAGCAAAATGTATAGGTAGATTGGATTATACCATTGTTATTATAGGTTTCACAAGGTATGACAGGTGAAAATCGCCACCTTCGTTGCAGATATTATTCTGAAAAGGTGGAGTGCGCATGTCGACACATATCACACTCCAATGCTCCAAGGAAGTGGGTGAGACACTCCTGGATTGCTTTCTTTTCTAAGTTTTTTCCTCTAAACTGTACATAGCTACAACATAAAGTCAATATTAAGCGCACGCTTTTTATAAATATATTCACAATAGGTTTTTAGGATTTTACCATTATCAAGAGAGCTTTTATATGGAAATTCAATATTGCCCATATAATTTATTATGCAGCCCATTATATAACCTATTATCATTGTATCATCATATCAGTTGATCACCCTTCTATATGGAAATTCAACTCTTTTAGCGAATTGCTTGCAAGGTGGCTTTTTCAAGTGATGGCAGGGCCACTCTTTCTGTTTCGCTCCTGGGAATGTTCCCTTTTTCCTATTCTAGTACATTTGACTCGGTAAAATTGGGGGGTTAACTTTCAAAAAAAATTATTACATGTGAAAGCATCAGTTTTAGAATGAATATAAACAAATGGTGGGATCCAGTAATATTATTTTTTAGGGTTCCTTGAGTGAGAGTCGAGTTTCAAGTTTTGAGGTCCTGATTCGAGGTCTTACAAAACTGGGGGACCCAATTAATACACATGGATGACAAAATATGACATGTCTGCCTGATCATACCGGTGGTCCCCACGAGTTGTCCATCAAATTGTTTCCCAAACACGCACACAGCATAATGGAATTGCTGAAAGAAAGAATAGGCATCTCCTAGAAGTTACTCGTGTGTTCTCATTGGTATGTCTATTCCTAAATCCTTTTGGTCGGATGTAGTCCTTACTGCATATTATTTTATTAATTGTTTACCTACTGAAATTAATACACATGGATGACGAAAGAGGACATGTCTGTCTGATCATACCGATGGTTCTCACAAGTTGTCCATCAAATCGTTGCCCAAACACGCACACAACATAATGGAGTTGTTGAAAGAAAGAATAGGCATCTCCTAGAAGTTACTCATGCGTTCTCATTGGTATGTCTATTCCTAAATCCTTTTGGTCGAATACAATCCTTACTACATATTATTTTATTAATTGTTTACCAACTAAAATTCTTTCTAATCGGTCTCCTATTCAATATTTTTCGGCATTTTATCCTATTCCAGAAATCCCATTATAGGTATTTTGATGTGTTTATTATATCTATAATACAAATCCTCATAGAAATAAATTGTCAAATTGGACCATCAAATGTATTTTCTTAGGATATTCGTGTTCACAAAAAGGGTATAAGTGTTTTGATCTAGTCACTAAAAAGCGTTGTATCCATGGATGTTGAGTTTTTTAAAGACGCTCCATATTTTTCTACAAGTAAGAGGGAACACAGTTCTTGGTTCTTCTTCTTCCTGCCCTTGAGCCTGGTCCGATTGTTTTTGTTCATTTTAAACCCAATAGTGTTAAACATAAAATTGTTTTTGATTCACAATTGACTAAATCAGACATAAAGGTGTATGAAAGAAGAAATATTCATGCTCTAGTTCTTCCTTAGATTACCATGAAGCATGCTCCTTTAGAGACATTTACTAATAGTGTTCCTACTAGCTTGACAATTTATACCAATCCATATCTAGATTCATCATTCGATTTGCATGTTTCTATCAGAAAAGTCAAAAGATAGTATACTTCTCATCCTATTGAACATTTTATTTCCTATCATTCTATATCTTCAGTTCACGGGTCATTTCTTTCTACTCTTAAGTATTCTTTTTTCCATTATTCCTAAAAATCTTAAACAAGCTATTATTAATTCTCCTCTATGTCAACAAGCTATGGAAGAGGAGTTGGCTGCTCTTAAGAAGAATCATACATGGGATATATGACTGATTTACCAGTTGGGAAGAATCTAGCAGATTGTTATTAAGTGTATGCTCTTTAATACAACTCTGGTGGTAGTGTAGCTCAATATAAAGCTCATCTTGTACATAAAGGCTTTAAACAGATATATGCTGATGATTATTTTGAGAATATTACTCCTGTTACTAAGATGAATTCGACACAGGTGATCATTTCTCTTGCTAATTTGAATTAGCCGTTGTACCAATTATATATTAAGAATGTCTTTTTGAATGGTGATCTGATTGAGGAAATTAAAATGCTTCACCCTCCGAGTTTTGCTAAAAAAGGGAAAGGAAAGAAATGTATGTCATCTTAAGAAGGATATATATGGTTTGAAACAAGCTCCTCGAGCCTAGTTAGAAAAGTTCAATATAGCCCCAATTTGTATTGGATTTACTCGCATTCACTCTGACAATTCTGTGTATGTTAAACGGCGTGTACAAGGTCTCATTATTGTGAGTGTGAATGTGGATGATATTTGTTACAGGTTGTGGTGCTAGAGCAATTTCTGAGTTGAAATTCTTTTTAAGCAAGGTTTTTTACATCAAAGATCTTGGATAATTAAAATACTTTCCTTGAATTGAAGTCTCTCATTCTAAGAAGGACATTGTCTCAACGAAAATATGCCATTGATTTGACTTCAATTGGTAATCTTGGTGCCAAACCTATTAATTCATTGTTGGAGGTTAATAAAAAGCTTCGGGCTGATGATGGGGAACTTCTTAATGATCCTTGCATGTACCAGCGGTTGGTTATTCAATTAAATATGTGACTATTACTCTCTCAGGTCTGTCTTATGCAGTAAGTTTGGTTAGTCGGTTCCTGCACGTTCCTCAATTGAGTCACCTTAAGACAATTTGTCACATCTTACGCTACATTAAGTCTTCTCCAGGATATGGCATCTTGTTAGTTGTCGCAATAATCATGATATTGAACGCTATTTTGATGCAAATTAGGCAGGTTTACCAAAAGATTAATGCTCTACGAGACTACGACAAGATATTGTACTTTTTTCGGAGGTAACTTGTTACTTTGAAGCATTGTTCGAAGTATCCCCAATATCATCTAAATCTCCCCGATTTTATCCATATCTCCAGCTCGGCAATACCGATAACACTGGCAGTATTAAAAATTCTAGGTATCAATGATATATCACTAAATTTCGCTGATGTATTGATATCTCCAATATTTTTTAGTGTAAATTCTAGGTATCGTTTGTATCGCCAGCATATCAGTGATATTTCAATAATATCGCTGATGTTATCAATATCACCAAAAATCTATTTATTAAAAAAATTCATTTCAATTTTTTTAATGGGTGCATTGTTGTATGATGAAATGCATGTTTGTATGTCTGTATATGCATGCATGCATGGATGGTTGGATGGTTGGTTGGATGGATGGATGGATGTGTATATGTGTGTGTGCATGCATGCATGGATAGATGGATCATGCATGTGTGTTTGTATGTATGTATGTGCATGCATGGATGGATAGATCCGCCATTTTCCCCATGTTTCCCTGAGTCAATGATACATGCTTTTAGGCCCCATTAAAGGGAAACTTATTATTTGATTCCTAAATATGCAAATATGCATCTTTTACCTTATCATTTGATTCTTAAATATGCAAATATGCGTAAGTTTCATTGAAAAATTCCACCGTTTCCCCCATGCTTCCCCACATTTCCGGAAATCGACAATATTATCAACGATAACGATATTTTTTCCGTATCCCCGGCCAACGAAACTTGTAGCGATACCGATACTTCGAACACTGCCTAGAAGACTAAAAATTATAAAGTTATTACACGATCCAATGTTGAGGCAGAGTACCATGCTATGGCAAATACCGCATGAAAAATTGTGGTTAAAAAGTTTTGTTACTGAATTGGGATTTCAAGTGAAGACTCCGATGCCTATGTATCGTAATAATCAAGATGTTATTCATATAGCTCCTAGTCATGGTTTTCATGAGCGAAAAAAACACATTGAAGCTAATTGTCACTTTATTCGTGAGAAGGTTGCTTATGGCATTAGTTGTACTCCCTTTGTTCCGTCTACAGCTCAACTTACCTAAATTGTCTTATGACTCATTAATAAGATGAATTTTGAATTTTAATTGTCAAGGAACAAGTAATCTCTTCTCTTGATACCAGTTGCTACTCAGATCTCTCTCCCCATTCCAACAACGACATCTTCACTAAGGCTCGTACTGTTGAAGTTGGACGGCATATTCCTCATAGTCAGGCATGATTGATATCTATGCCTCAGCTTGAGAGGGAGTGTAAATATTTCTAGACCGTGGGCCTTCTCTCTCTAGACCGTGGACCATCTCTTATTCTTCTCTTATTTCTCTTATTATTTTTCTTTCCTTTCCTTTTGTTTTTCCTATTTTTCCCTTGATTCTAAGGGTGTTTTATGTAATTTGGGACGTCGCTTAATATAAATAAGAAGGGGACTAGACATCTAGCCCCAGTTTAAAAAAAATTCCCTCCGAAATGCTTTTTTTCTCTCTGACAAAAAACAAGGGGGGAAACAAGGTTTCCTTCTCCACAATTTTCTGGAGATACAGTTTTCTAGAAATATTATTTCATCTCTCATGCTTTTCATAATCCAAATAGGCCTTAAGGAGTTCACCCCCCTGGACACCTGCCTCAAGATTTTATTTTATTTTAAACCAACGAAATCTTTGATCTCATTGACTACAAACACTCCTTTCCACGGAACCGGGATATTACAACAAGGTAGTGACCCAAGAGATGGTCGCATTCAAGTCTATTTCCACCATGAAGGGGCCATTTGCAGAATTGAAGAAAAGTTGTAGTTCTTTGTTATAGCCCGTTGTAGCCCTTTGTTATAGCCCTCAATTCTATAGAATTGTATTCACCAATTCTAGAGGGCTGACCTTCAAGTCTATTTCCACCATGATAGGGCCATTTAGAGAATTGAAGAAACGTTGTAGTTCTTTATTATAAGCATGTTGTAGCCCTTTGTTATAGCCCTTAATTCTATAGAATTGGATTCACCAATTCCTGAGGGCTGACCTTCAATTCTATTTCCACCATGACAGGGCCATTTAGAGAATTGAAGAAAAGTTGTAGTTCTTAGTTATAGCATGGCCCTTTGTTATAGCCCTCAATTCTATAGAATTGGACTCACTAATTCAAGAGGGCTAGGAAAATAAGCCGCACCAACCCAGCAAGGTTCTTCTCTAATGACACCCCAACCACCAAGTCACTAGAATTCTCCTCATTCAATTTTCACAAGCCTAAGCACTAATTGGTCAATCTTCTCCCAATGCTTGACATAATTAAAAATGACCAAGTTCCAACTACCACCCAATTTTGAGGCACCGGTGCTTTAAAAGCTTCAATACTAATCCTAACTTGATGAAGTATCCAATTCTTTCCTTCAGTACAAATATCAACAACAAGATACTAAAAAAAAAGTCCATTTATTTTGTTCATTCCATATTCCCAACATAAGAGCTAAATGGAGCAATCTCCATACAACTCATTGACTCAATTTGGAATGACCCTACAATCCACCATTTAAAAGATCCGCAACCGACTTTGGAATTACCATGAAATGTTGAGCAACTTAAAGAAGAAACCCCCAGAGCTCCTTCACCATTTACAGGTCAAAAGCTTAAGAGAGGTCTCCTTTCTATAAATAAAATGGTGAAAGCAAACATGTTAATATTCAAAGAGATCTATATTGAACATGCTGATTGAAATCACACAAGTGTTTGTGAATGAACGCACATGCATCACAACTTTATAAATAAAAATGACAAATAATATGATTTTAGATCATTTGGGCCACAAACTTGTTAAGTGCAAAAAATTAAATCCTGATCTTTTCAGACCCTATAATATGTATAGCCATAAGAGAACTATGAGGAAACCATGTTTATCATCTCATGATATCAATTATAAAATTAAACAATTAGGTCAAGAATATAGATAAGAATTCGCCATACCTCAAGTTTGGTGCTTCATATCCTGTAAAATGTTCAAGTCAAACACGTAAGACATGAGAGTAAGCAGGTGCATATGAAAATGATGACAGTGACAAAGATGACAACAATATGATGATAACCTCAACAACCACGACAACAATTTAAAAAAAAAAAATCATGTGATGAAGGATAGATTTGACATTGTAGGAAGCAGAAAAGGAGAATTGATAGGGATTAAATCACACACTTTTCACACAATTACATTAGAAAACATTGGTGTTTTTGGGTTTTCTCCCTCTGCAAAAGACTCTTCTATAAAATAGCCTATGTTTCCTTCATTGATATTCCAAACCATATGTCATCTGAAAAACCATGCATTGCTAGAAAGATATCCGAGCCTGAATTTAGTTTCGAACTATAATAAATCTCAGCTGCACTAGTACAGGGCATAATGTAGCATGTTACTATAATGTGGTACAGTATCAAGAACTGTAGCGAGTTTTTCAGTACATTATTATTTGTAGGAATTCTAATAAAAACTACCAAAACCACAAAAACTAGACTCAATGCATGCACAGAAACTATATTTGATATTGTAGGAAGCAGAAAAGGAGAATTGATAGGGATTAAATCACAAGCTTTTCACACAATTACATTAGAAAACATTGGTGTTTTTGGGTTTTCTCCTTCTGCAAAAAACTCTCTTCTATAAAATAACCTATGTTTCCTTTAGTGATATTCCAAACCACATGTCATCTACAAAATCATGCATGTCTAGAAAGATAGCCGAACCTGAATTTAGTTTCAAACTCTAATAAATCTCAGCTGCACTACTGCAGGGCGTAATGTAGAATGTTACTATAATGCAGTACGGACCGCATGCATCCTCAAACAAGAACATCATTGTAAAAGTGCACTTTCAGCTTTGTCAGAAACTTAGAATGTAGGCCCACCCATCGAGTTGTCGTGATCTTTGAGGCACCCCATATTATTGTGCACTGTTGCTTCCCTCGTCCTTTCGTGGACCAAGTTCAATGTCGTGCCCTCCATATCACTCTTGAATCTTGAATTGCCTAATTTGATCTTTGTGAAATGATGTGTCATACATGCGTCAAAATACACCACATCAAGTTCTGCCAATATGTGCATCGATCCATCTGCAATCCACCCATCAACCGAGTGTCATCTTTGTTTGTGATGTAATTGTTGGATACTTCCTTCTAATATAAGTTTTGGATTTGTGCATTTTGAAATTCTTAGGTTCTTCACTGGACCCAGGCATCTCAACTCTTACACCATATTTGCAGTCATGATCCTCCAATCAGTCATCTCTTCCATCATGAGGATGACCAACTGGAACAGTGTTGTGATCACCAATATACAGTTACACAATGCTAACAGCTAGTCCCAGACGAGGAGCCTCTCCTTGATCTTGTGTCAACAGTGTCGACTTATCCAATCGGCTTTAACTCTCTTATAATTCCCTCCAATTGCCATGTCTCCTTATTACTTCCTCCAGGATATTTCCTCAGTAGCCAATTTATCCTATGATACCAACTTGATGCAATGCGGATGGATTTGACATTGTAGGATGAAGAAAAGAAAAGAAAATTAAATCACACGCCTTTCACACAATTCAATAGAAAAGATTTATTTCTTAGGGTTTTCTCTATTTACAAGACAACCTCTTCTCTTAAAAAAAAAAAAAAAAAAACTATTTTTTCTTTATATCAATATTCCAAGCCGTATGTCATTACAAACCATGTACATAGGTAAAAATAAAAAATAAATTAAACTTTATATAAACCACAAATGAAATGATTATCCCTTTTTAAAAATTTAGAAAAAATATATATATATAGCATACTGTAGCAGTTACTATAGAGAGTTGTACCGTTATAGTAGGAAGTTACTATAGCTAGTACTGGAACACAATCCTATTTATAGAATGTCCATTAAAAAACTATTTAACCAACAAATACCTGCATATCAGCCCCCTTTTTAGCATTGGCCAAATTGTGGATGGGGCACAACCAAAAATTACACTAAGAAGATAATATTTTTCCCATGGAATTTGGACTACTCAATGTTTTACTTTTAACCATCCATTTGATAGCAATCATTGAATAGATAGGACTTCTCTTCCAGTGTGAATTTAAATATATGCTCTGCCTACAATACCCACTCCAAAAGTTTTGGAAGGTCTAGACAGCCACGCACACACAGTGCCACATGTGAGGAGGATGAGTCACCACCATTTTCAAAAAAAAAAAAAAAAAACTGGTAGAAATCTGCGTAGTGCATGAAAGGAGGTGAAATCGACATGTACCATAAACGTCGGAAACGAGGAGAACAGCAAGCTTGGAATCGGAAGGGCCGGTGATGTAGGTCTTGAGGCCACCGACGTCTTCTACACCGCCCTGCCCGCAGGTAGAGCTCAACGTTGGAGGATTTGCACAGCACTGAGAGCTTGCCATCACTGCTTCTGAGAGAGTGTGCGCGAAATAAGAGTCGATGAGGGGGTCGCTTTACACAGGCAAGATCGGTATTGTAGCCCGCGGACTACTGAAGTAAATTCGTACTCCGCTAGCTTAGATGGGTCATGCGCGTTGCCTGGATGGTTGTAACTATTGGGAGAAAAAGTATTCAACTGGGATTTTGCGTCGTATAAACCCAACGTACTACCCACCTTTCTTTCTTATATAAACTGATAGACAACACCTTTTATGAGCCGACCCGAAGATAACCTATCTTACCAAAATAAGCCTAAGGTTGTACGGACGAACCCATAATGACCAAAATACCCCACTTTTTTAAAGATACCTTACCCTAAAGACCAAGGGTATTTTGGTCCACAAGTTGTTCACACCATCTAGCTGACACCAAACTGCATCCGTTTGCACGGCCCCTTTAAAAATGCTCCAGAAGACAAGACAAGTGACATATTTAAGTTACTGAGCCGACCTCCGAGGTAGAGCTGAACACGAGTTGAGTTAGCTCGGTCAGCTCCCTCGATTCCACTGGGAAAAACTTGACTCCCCTTGGCTCAAAATTAGATTCAGATCTAGTTAAGATAGTTTTTGGAGCTCGAAAAAATTTCAAGTCGAGTTTGAGCTTACCTGATCTCGACTCGACTCAAATTGAATCTCAACTCGAACCGACTCGGATCAAATTAACTCAGTAACTCAGTTATTTTGATATGAATGATGCTCACCGAGTGTTTGATGAAATGACTCAATGAAGTGTTGGCAAGAAAGGAATGGATATGTCGGTTGTTTGATTTTGATACTACTCTCCTGAGTGTTTAATTTTGATGCTGCTCTTTAGGTGTTTGATGAAATATTTGTAAAATATTATTAGTGTTTTACATTCTATGAAAAATTGAAGATGTATTCTACTAATTTGAAAAAATGCAGAATATAGAACATGCTCGAACTCAGCTCAAATTGGCTTGAGTTGCTGATCGAACCGAGCTGAGCTAGCAAGACCGGCTTAAGGACCAACCCGAGTTCGAGTTTGAGCTGGGGTTAGCTACTAGCCGAGCCGAGCCAAGCAGTGCCAAGCTTGACTCAGTTCAACTCGTGTACAGCCCTACTCAAAGGTGTGAAATTGCCCAAATATTTTATTTATTTATTTTCTTAAAAAGGTGTTCAACTTAAGAATTGTAGGCCCAATTGCATGTGTATGACATCCATGGTGTCCTACTGAAGCACTTCACCGTGAGATAAAAATTTGATTTGGTATTAGGAAAGATTTGTAGGCCCACCATGATGTATGTATTTTATTCATGTCATTCATTCATAATTTTTTTTCTTTAGTTAGCTTGTTAATACGCACACAATCATTTTACACTTCAATGTTAGCCACCCCTACGAGAGAATTGATACTAAGACCTATGTGTTGAAACAAGGTATCCTTCACTCAATCCTTCGTTCATGCTACGAGCTCAAACTAGGGTAAAATGAGGTGGATCTAAGCTCAAGCATACCACATCACAAGAAGCAGTGGTAGGCCCACACAATTGCTTTTTTTTTTTCCGGCCAACTTATTTATAAGGTCGTACAAAATTGGATGAAGGGCAAAAATAAAAATCAGCTTGATCCAAAATTGTGGCCCATGATAAGTTTTTAACAATAGATACTCAATTCCCATAATTTCATATGGTGTGGTTTACTTAATATTTAGATTTGCTTTATTTTTTAAATACCCTAAAATAAGCTATTAAAATAGATGAATTGTATGGATAAAACACATATTACGATGATGCCCATAGTGCTTCAACTGGTACTAAAGGGTTACTATTGAATCCCAGTCCCTCACCATGATGATCAATAAAAAAAGGTGGGTTTAATTGTTGGGCGGGCCACATCATAAAAATAATTCACATCACCATAAATAATTAGTGATTTGATAGGCTAATATTTTGTTTCGGCATTTACTATATTTGAGTGCGTATCTTATATAGGTTGGATGTCGTACACAGACCATATAACCCCATCATTCTTGGCTTTATCATTTTTTAAAGAAAAATTAACTAGGCTTTATTACTTTTTAAAGAAAATTAACTATATTGGCTTTATTACTTAAAAAAAAAAAAAAAAAAAAAACTAATTGAGGGCACCTTGGTAATTCTCTTCCACAAAGTCATTGCACTTATCGAGCAGTGAAGTTACCAACGTACCCTGGTATCTTATTTTTATTACGGAACCAAAGATCTTGCCAATCAAATCACTGGACGGTTTGCAGGTGAATTTTGATGTTTCCAAAAGTATGTATCATTTTCAAGATGCATCCAACCTTATATTTAGATCAACTAAATATTTTATTCTTTTAAACATCACTCGAGAGTACATCTAGCTTAATATCATATAAATAATGCACGGGCCTTACAATTCTCTACGTCGCTACTTTCTAAAGAAAGACAAATATAAATGGTTTATATTCATGTATTTCTTGGTAAAATTATAATTTTTGAAGAATTTTGTAGTCAAAATTTTTAAAAAAATAAAAAAAATCCACAAATATAAATAGGGTTCGTGGTAATATCTTTTTATATTCATGTATTTCTTGGTAAAATTATAATTTTTGAAGAATTTTGTAGTCAGAATTTTTTAAAAAATAAAAAAAATCCTAGAGTCATTTCATTCATATTGCTTAAATCGGCCATTTGATTGGATGTAAATTTAATAAGTATATACTTTTATATTTATTGAATGAGATTTGACAGGTACAGATTTCTTATTTTGCATGTGACATAAGCACGATGTCTTTATGATAAAAATGATGCGACCTCTCTTTAATGTTTGTTTCTTAAGCTTCATTCATTTTGTCATATATCATTTCATGACATAAGCCTAAAAGTAAGGCAAATCTTTAGTTTAAGTGGACCACGCAACTGAAGCTGTAGGAATAATCTACCATTGAATCTATCATTTTCTGTGATGTGGTTCACTTGAGCTTTAGATCTATCTCATTTTTTAGCCCATTCCACAAAATGATCTAAGAAACTGAATGAATGGCGTGGATATAACACATAGATCATGGTGAGGCCTACGGAGTTTTTACTTTCATTGATTTGAATTTGGTTTGAAGTTTAAGCTGAAATGCAGCTAATTTTCCAAACTCGAAGCTTTTCATTATTATGCTTTTATCATAATTATCCGAATTTACACTTAAAACAAACGGGTCTGGATTTTTCAATAAAAGTTCGTAGACTGGCCTGATTGATGACGTCAGATGTGGAATTGTAATTTTTGAAGAGTGTAGCTGTCAAAATCAATGACGTGGGCCGTAGAATTGTGAATTTTTGAAGAATTTTGCTGTCGAGATCCCTTATAAATCCAAAAGCCCTTCCGAATAGGGAGCGAGCGGAGGTGGGTAAGAACCCTGGCTGTGGGGCTCACAATGTTGTATGTTTCTTAAAACCATGCAGTTCAACCGTTTTGAAAGGTCAAGGCATGATCCTAAAAATGAAGCAGATCCAAATATCATGCGGATGTCATCAGGTTCTGGGCCCTATTATGATGTATGTGTTGCATCCATATCGTCCATCCACTTGGAGAGATTATTTTAGGGCATGAGCAAAAGAATTAGGTAGATCTAAAGTTAGAGTGAACCCACTGCAGAAAACAGTGAGGAGAGTGACGCCCACTGTTGGAACCTTACTAAGGTCCACCATGATGTTTACTTGACATCCAACGTGTTCATAAGTTAAGACAGACATGAAAGAAAGGAAAACACAAATACTGGATTGATCAGAAATTTCTGTGGTTCTTAAAAGTTTTTAATGGTGGGTGTCACTCTCCCTACTATTTTTTGTGGGGGGGTCCACTAGAGCTTTGTATCTGACTCATTTTTTAGCTCATGACCTAGAATGATCTTTCCAAATGGATGAATGGTGTGGATACAAAACATACATCATGGTGGTGCCCACATAAGTTAGTGGCGTCACTTCGGCAGGTGTCTCGCTAGTAGCTAATTCGCTTCCGTTTATAAATTTTGTTGCCTGACATTCATGGCGAAGTCTCCAGGTCTCCAGAGGATCTTTTATGAAAGTGATTGAATGAATATCTTTTATGAAAGTGGTTGAATGGCATCACTGCTGATGTCAGCTGTGGAGGACTGTTGTCCACCCAATATTTTGGGGTCTCGGATTCCGTAGCGACCCTTCGAGGGTTGGAAGGTCGGCGCTGGTAAAGTTTAATAGCACACTGTGATGTATGTGTTACAGCTCATTTTAGTATGAGCCCAAAAATATAGTAGATCCAAAGATCAAGTGGACCACTCCGCAAAATAGGATGGATAATTAAAGCCACTGTTAAAAAATTGTAGGGCCCACTATGATATTTATTAGTCATCCAACCCGGTCATAAAGTCATATAAATATGGATGGAGGGAAAGTACAAATATAAGCCTGATTCAAAACTTTTGTGGCCATGTTTTCAGCAGTAATCATTCAATCTCCATTGCTTCCTACGGTGCAGTTTACTTGAGCTATGGATTGGCCTCATGCCCCTAACGTGATATAGAAAAATGATACAAATAAAATACGTGCATCATGGTATAGCCCAAGAAGCTTTTCTAGTACCCCCATCAATGGGGGCGGATTGGGTACTACCCCCACTGGGACATAGCCATGCCGTCAATCTATTTTTAAAGATCATTTTTGGGCATGATCCCAAAATGAAGGTAGATAGAAGGCCCAAGTATAAAACACTACATAAAGTGGTATGGATTGAACTCTTACCATTGAAAACACCATAAGGCTCATGGTGATGTTTATTTGCCATCCAACTTGTTCACAAAGACATCGAGACTTTATGAAGGGAAGAAATAAATCTTGGCTTGATCTAAAACTTTTGTAGGCCTCAAGAAGTTCTCATCAACCGGCTTTAAATCTTTACTACTTCATGTGGTATATATGGTCTACTTGAGCCTTTGATCCGCCTCTTTTTAGGCTCTTGAGTTAAAATGATCTTTCAAAATAGACAAATGGCATGGATAAAACTTATAGATCACACTCGGTCTCACAAAGCCTCTGACATGACCATCTGTCTTTAGCTCCATCCTGACAGGGTAGCACCTAATCCGTGCCCATGAACAATGCCAAACTCGGTACCGGAGGGGCCACCGGTGAATCCAAGTTCATTTTTGTATAGCGGTGTATCTTCACTATCTACTTACACCATGTGGCACATATGTTTGGATGACCCCCACTAGTGCATGATTTCCTAGATGATTCCAGCCAACGCTTTTCTCATAAAAACGAGGAAAAGCCATGGTTCAATATGCCCATAGATATGATTTTTGAAAATTAGGCCACCTATCAAGCTAGGGGTGACAATAGGCCAAGACTAGCTTTGAACTAACGTTGTATATTCTCCTAATTCCAAGGCTGAGACACACCATATGGTTACTTGAACTCATAACTTTAGTATTGAAACGCACTCCATCTACTACTGAGCCATGAGTTGGAACCCAAGCATACTTGGAATTAGCATGTTTGGATTGTCCTTTTTCATAGTCAAGAAAGGTAGAATGGCAATTTTTAAATGTGACATGTGTTTGAATACACCTAGCAAAACTTGGAAATCAAGGTGTCTCTTTACTCATCTGTCTTGTCAACATAAACTAAGAGAGGGAGATGAATCCTGGCTCGGTGGGGTCGTCCATCAAACTAGAAGTTAGGTGTGGATCATCCATCAAGTGAGCCCACCTTTGATGTAGATCATTTATCAAGTGGGTGTGGGACTTAATTTATATGCGAAATAGGCCCACGGATCTGTCTGTGCATGGGACATGGCGATCAGGGGTCGGATAGCTTACCTAGCTGAGACGCCGCCATGAAAGCCGGATAAGAATACCAGAATACATGTAGAGCTTGGGATCTTCCTCTCCTTCACACCCTTTCTATAATTCACAAGATGAGACTCGAATTTCTGCTGTGGTGTAGAATTGGGGACCCAGCTCTCTTTTATAGAATCTGTGGAGAGAGAGTTTGAAACCCATCACAACTCTCTCTCCCACGCTCCACATTGTAGCATCCTAGTGCAACTCAAATTGTTGTCTGCGTAACACAACTATAGCATTCTAGCCCTAGTACGCAAAGTTGTTCAGATAGACTACGTAGCGCATCACCTGAAGTGGAGCCCACTGGTTTACCAATCATCCAGTCCAACTGAATGACAATCCAGACCGTTGACCAGTAAGGCCCACTAAATAAAGTTCTTATAGTGGGGCCCACCAAAAAGGTCTCATGCTTTGATATGGTCCAATGTTGCAAATATCCAACCATAGGAAAACCCATGCACTCTTGTACCATAGACTGTCCTACTCTATTCATGCAAGTTCATTGCACTATTGTTTATGGTAGAAAAGAATCTATCGCCATTCCACATCAAATCTAATCGAGAAAGTCAATGAGATTGGCTAGCTTGAAATGATACGTGAATTCAATCTGAAAAGCAACCAAATTGAAATGATGGCTATTTCTTTCATCCAATATCTCTGTGGGGTCCACCTTGATGTATAAAGAGACCCTCCTGATATTTTGCAAGTTGTGCCTCAGGAAATGGGGTTGGCTTTGGTGGGCCCGTCATTAAGTGTATGGGAAATCCACTTCGACTATTAAATGTGTTAACTATCAGGCCCAAGGCACAAAAATCCAGTTGGTTTGTGATTTAGGTTAGCCACTCTAAGGAAAACAATTAGGAGGATAGACATTCCCCTCTACATTGTTTCCGGCAATGTGGCCCTCCTGAATCATGGATAAGCCTATCTTTTAGGTCCTAGGCCTAAATAGGGTGATGCATCTTATGGTTGGAGTAGATTTCACATACACATCATGGTGGGGCCTACTAAAAATTTCACTCAATAGAAATATTGCAACTATTAAAGGCACAATAGTTTAGGGGCTTGTTGAAGTCCCATGATATGCCATAAAAATACTATAATATGGATTGTCCAAATCATGAGGTCTTGTGATCATCGTAGCCTTAAATCAATTGAATGGTCTTAATCACCTAAACTCCCTTACATAGTTCTGATTACCAACTAGCCATTTATATCCACAAATCACACAGTTAGGATTGTTCTATCAATGTAACATTTTAGGTTATGTCCTATGATCTAGACCATCGGATTAATTCACACATGGGCCATAATCATCAAAAGTCATTTGTTGAATTTCTATTCTCAATTGTCCACTTTGATGCCACATCAAACTTAGATGAATCATAGTATAAATTTGTTTAATAGAACTAATTCATAGTTCAAAAGAATTTCAAACTCTATTATGCAGAAATCATTAAAGAAAGAAATAAAGTAAGAAAAATGCAGAAGAATCCCTCATTGGTGTGGAAACAACCATGAGAAGACAAATGTGAAGATTTCTACCATGAAAATTATGGAGCAAATGGTTTTCTTTTGTAACCCAAAACTACCAACCAAACCTTGTATATGTGATCCTAAACCTGAAATGAACTAGGAAAAACACAAACATACCAAAATCCCTCTATTAAAAAAAAAAAAAAGAGAGAAGAAAGAACCCATATACAAAAGTTAGTTTTTGCATGATAAAGATACCTTTATATTATGCTTAGATGCTCTAACCCAAGCTAACTTCATTAAACGGGGCCTTTCGTGTCCCCCTCATGAGATTTTTTAGGGGTGTTTGGATTGTAAGTTAGTTTAGACCACAAGTAGCTTATCTTAGTTTCTACTTATTCAGCCAATAAATATGTTTGGTAAGTCAAAAGTTAGAAAAAATATGTTTGGTTTCCAACGTTGTAAGTATTTATTCCTCTAGTATGTTAATTTGGTCTCCTTCACATCCACAATTCATCATGTGGGGCCAACCTTTGATATGGACCATTGATTGCTTGCCTCTAAGTGCAGAGGTTCGTAAGTAATATCATGTGAATACAGGGTCGATCCCACAGGGAGATGTATTGCGAGAAGGAGAAAATCAAATGCAAAACAAACTGAGTAATAAAACAATTAATCGTCATAACTTAAAGAATTATTAAACCCTTATGCTTCACTTCTAGCTTGGGTTAGAGGAAACTTAGAAAAACATAACTATAATAGAAAAAGAAAGCAACAAAAAAGAAATAAATGCAAATAGAAAATATCTAAAAGGGAAAAAAATAACTTATAAAATTGAAAACCCTTTAAAAACCTTAAATATTGCTCTTGAATGCTTTTAATGATGCTTAGAAATGCCCTGGGAAGCCCTATTTATTAGTACGAAACTCCAATTTTCGTACAAAGTTGAAAAACTCTAGAAACCGCTTCAAATATTCACAGTTTTTTAAAATAGACTTCTCACTGCACAGTTTATTTAAAAAAGGTTTTACGCTGCACAGTTTTTCAAAATAGACTTTAGAGTTTAGAATACACTTTTTCAGGACAATTTCAGGATTATTCACTTCAAATTTTTGATTCTCTTCATTCTTCACTTGGTTTTCTTAGATCATTGGCATGTGAATTCTTCAATCTTTATCTCCTAAGATCTATCCCTTGCCTTGGTGATTCTTGAGCATCAAATTCATACTTTTAATACAAATTTTCAATCTAAGCACTTAAATTCACTTTGCAACACATACATGAGTAAAATAGAATATTAAGCTGATTCATATTCATAAAACTAAGATATAAATGGAGAAAATTATGTGATATTTGAGTCTTAACACACCCCCAACCAGCATTTTGCTAGTCTCGAGCAAAATAAGCGAAGAAAAAAAAATAAAAATAAAAATTAATTCTAGAAACAAAATTAAAATTAAAATAAAATTCTAATTACACCCCTTTCGTAGGTAATCTTGATTGCATTTAGCATATGCAACAAGCCTTTAAACCCCTAAGTTTTTCCTAGTGGACGAGTTATAGTCTTATGAAGGTTTTCAGAAATGTTACCCACAAATATTGAAAATATGAAAAATAGTTCAACACTCAGAAATTTATACAATTATGTCTCAATTCATCATGTGAATTCCAAAACAAAATAATACTTACCCTAAGTCTGAAGTTAGTTAGAATCTTAATTTCTTAATCCATTATATCTTTGAGTTCAGAAACCTAATCAAAATTTAGAATAATTATGATCCAATATCCTTAGGTGCTCCGTGACACTAGTCTAACTTTGAGAAATATGCATGTTCTTTATCCTAACTCTTTTCAATCATCCCAAGAATATGAAATCTCTAGTTATTTCATTTCCTTCATGACATTTTTTCTTTTATCATATCCTTATTATTATAGACCACCCTTAGATGAAGATTCTCACCAGGTTTGCTTTATAACATAAGGTATCATACTTGTAATGGTAACAGTAATGGACACTTAAGTATTCATACTCCGAATTACTGACACGATTGTTATGGTCATTGCATTCATGCTCTATAATAATTTTTTTTTTCCATAACTTTTTTTCCTTCAATATTCTCTCTTTTAAACATATATCAATGGTACCAGTTCATTCAACCTTGTTTAAATCAAAAGTTGTTATTCTAGTTCACATATCACATTCCTCACTTAGTTAGATATGGTGTATTATGAATTCAGTACATCAAATTACAACTCACTTTAAACTAGTGATTAGATAATTGAACTCAAGTCTATAATTTGCAGTTATCAGAATTCTAACTACTATCGACCTAGACAAAGTATTAACTTTGTCTTTGGAATTCGTATAATATCATGTTCACATTCTTGTATATATTATTTTTAAAATGTTGAAAAAATTTCTCAAAAACCTTTAAAAAAAAATTGAAACTTAAAAAAAACCTCACATGGATGACTATCCACACCCCCAACCTAAAATCTACATTGTCCCTAATGTAATGATAATGCAATATAGAGAACAATAAAAATAAAAGAAATGGTGGATAGTACCTATAATGAAGAACTCACCTGCTAGGTGACACTAAAAAAAATTGAATATGATACAAATCCTACACAAATGATCCGTCAGACTAGGAGCACCAATTTGAATATTCTGGCTCATAAAGAGGGATGGACTCTTATCCCAAATGAAAGTTTTCCATATAAGGCTTCAATCTCTGACCATTAACGTTGCACACATTGCCATTATGTGGATTCTCAATTTCAACAGCCCCATGAATATAAACATTCTTCACAATGAAGGGGCCCATCCATCTTGATCTTAATTTTTCCGGAAAGAACTGGAGACGAAAATTGTACAATGGGACATTTTGCTGAAGTTCAAAATTTTTCCTCAAAATATTTTGGTCATGAAAAGCTTTGATCCTCTCTTTGTAGATTTTAGAATTTTTATAGGAGTCTCTCCTCAGTTCCTGTAATTCATTCAACTCTAATTTCTTTTGTCCACTTGCTCGGTCCATATCAAAGTTTAATTTCTTTATTGCCCAGTAGGCTCTATGTTCCAATTCCACAGGCAAGTGACAATCCTTCCCATACACCAATCTGTATGGAGACATTCCAATCGGGGTCTTATAAGCAATCCTATAAGCCCATAAAGCATCGGATAGTCTGAGGGACCAATCCTTCCTATCTGGCCTTATAGTTTTCTCAAAAATGTGTTTGATTTACGGATTAGAAACCTCAGCTTGCCCACTCGTTTGTGGGTAGTATGGGGTGCTCACTTTATGCTTGATGTCATATTTCTTCATCAAAGCCTCAAATGTCCTATTACAAAAGTGAGACCTGTCATCACTGATGATGGCCTTTTGAGTTCCAAATCTAGAAAAAATATTTTCCTTAAGGAATCGTATGACCACTTTATTATCATTGGTCCTACTTGAAATTATATCAATTCACTTTGAAACATAGTCCACACCAACCAATATATAAAGAAATTCAAAAGAAGATGGAAATGGGCCCATAAAATCAATACCCTAACATTAAAAAATCTTCAATGATAAAATTGGGGATAAATGCATCATGTTGCACCGGGATACTCTTCCTAACTTTTGACATTTATCACAAGCAATACAGAAAGCATGGGTGTCTTTAAACATGGTGTGCCAGTAAAAACCACACCGCATGATTTTTGCAGTGGTTTTCTTAGAAAAAAATGGTCACCACATGCTTCCATGTGACAAAAGAAAATAACACTCTGAACTTCATCCTCTGGGACACAACGTCTAAAAATCTAATCAGTCTCATATTTATATAAATACGGGTCATCCCAGAAGAAGTTCCTAACATTGGTTTCAAAATGCTTCTTATCTTATAACTTCCAATGATATGACATTTTTCTCGTTATAAGATAGTTCACTATATCCGCATACCAAGGCAATTTGGAGATCACAAATAATTGTTCATTAGGGAAAGTGTCCTGGATATGCATCTCTTCAGTGGAATCATCTAACACCAATTTGGAAAGGTGATCGGCCACTACGTTTTCTACTCTTTTCTTATTTTTTATTTCTAAGTCAAATTCTTGAAGTAGGAGGATCCATCTCAAAAGTCTCGGTTTTGCATTCTTCTTAGATAACAAATATTTCAAAGCTGAGTGGTCCGTGAAAATGACCACTTTAGATCCAAGCAAATAAGACCTAAACTTATCCAAAGCAAAAACTACTACAAGTAACTCTTTTTTAGTTGTTGAGTAGTCACTTGGGCCGAGTTTAGAGTTCTACTCGCATAGTGAATAATATAGGGCTGTTTATCTTTCCTTTGGCCCAAAACAGCCCATATGGCATAATTACTTGTATCGCACATTAGTTCTAAAGGAAGTGTCCAATTTGGTGGACACATGATAGGTGCAGTGGTAAGGGATGATTTAATTTTATTAGAGACACTTGCACACTCATCTGTCCACTTAAATAGAACATTCTTTTGAAGAAGATTAATGAAGAGTCTAGTAATGACACTAAAGTCCTTAATGAATCTTTTATAGAAACCAGCGTGCCCTATAAGTGATCTAATATCTCTAACAGTTCGGGAGATAGGCAGATTAGTAATAATGTCGAGTTTTGAGCGATTACCTCAATTCCATTTTTGGAGATAATATGGCCCAAAACAATTCCCTTTTGAACCATGAAATGACATTTCTCCCAATTTAAGACAAAGTGTTTCTCTTCACCTAGACAAGACAAGAGATAAATTGTTGAGACATTCCTCAAAACTACTCCCAAATACAGAGAAGTCATCCATGAAAACCTCAAGAAACTTCCTAACCATATTTGAAAAAAATACTTAATATACACCATTGGAAAGTTGCTGGGGCGTTACACAATTCAAATGACATCCGTTTGAAAGCAAATGTGCCAAATGGTTCTACGGAGGCTGTCGGCGCCGGATTTGGCGATCGGGAATTTTGTAAGCCCGGTTTCCGAGTTTGGGGCGTGACAGAATGAGTAACCTGCTACCCTCTTTAAAACTTGATCAATGAATGGTAGAGGGAAATGGTCATTCTTTGTGACCTGATTCAATTTTCTATAGTCAATCCAAACACGCCAACCAGTGGTGACACGTGTTAGTGTGAGTTCATTATTAGAATTCTGCACAGTAGTTATTCCAGATTTATTTGAAACTACTTGAGTTGTACTCACCCAAACACTATCGGATATTGGGTAGATGATTCCGACATCCAATAATTTGATCACTTCATTTTTTATAACTTTTATCATGTTTGAATTGAGACGCCTTTGAGGTTGTCCAATTAGTTTGGCGTCCTCGTCGAGGTGGATCCGATGGGTGCATATGGAAGGGCTTATACCCTTGATGTCAGAAATGGTCCAGCCCAAGGATCCTTTGTGGTCCCTTAGAACATTTAACAATTTAATCTCTTGATCCTTATATAAAAATGAAGAGATCATCACAGAATAAGTTTTATTTTCACCTAAGTATACATACTTAAGCTCATTTGGAAGTGGTTTTAAATAAAGCTTTGGAATATTGGTTGGTGATGGCAGAGGTTGCGAGTCCTCGATAGATAGGATTTGAGCGCGCGGTCTCCATTGGTACATACCAATGTCCTGAGTAGTAGTGCTCTCATTATCATCACAAATTTCATCAAGCACTTTTTCTAAATCAGAATTTTTTAAATCTCCAAAGACTTGAATCAATTCGTTAGTCAAACTAGGTTCCAATTTCTCTTATTCTATTAAGTAGTCCATGAAATTCAGCTCATGGATTTCATTATTATCAATGGGCTGCTTACATATATTAAAAATATTTAACTCTAAAGTCATGTTACCAAAAGACAAGTTCATCATTTCATTCCTACAATTTATGATTGCATTTGAAGTTGCTAGGAATGGGCGGCCTAAAATGATGGGAACTTGAGCATTAGCATTTACACATATTTCAGTGTCTAGTACAATAAAACCTATGGGGTAGTAGAATTTCTCCACTTAGACTAGCACGCCCTCTAAAATTCTCCTTGGTACCTTAATGGAGTGGTCAGTGAGTTGGAGTGTAATCGTGGTTAGTTTAAGCTCGCATAACCCCATTTATTTGTAAACCGAATAAGGTACTAATTAAGTTGACACTTGCACTCAAATCTAGCAAAGCATGCTCAATTTGAAAATTCTCAATAATAAAAGGAATGGTGGAATTTCCCAGGTCTTTGTATTTGGGTACTGCCCTTTGTTGAATGATAGTGCTCACTTTCTCAGTAAGGAAGATCTTTTGTGCACATTTAATTTCCTCTTTACAGTGCATAAGTCCTTGAGATATTTAGCATATGATGGAATTTGTCTAATGGCATCAAGCAGAGGAATATTAACAGTAACCTTTTGGAGCACATTCAACACCTCTTGATATTTCATGGGGACAGTCGGATTCCAAAGTCTAGATAGGAACGAAACTGAAGGCTCATATGACTTAGTCTCTTTATCCTTTTACTGTTGCGGCTCTTGAACCATATCTGGTTCATCATTTTCTTGAGACAGTAGCTCATCCTCCGGTATTTCTACCGGTTATATTATCTTGTTATCCACCTCTTTTCCACTTCTCAAGGTAATGATGGCATTGGCTTGTTCATGATGTAGCTCATTCGTATTTGAGTCTCCAATGAAATGTGTGTTTCTGGGGTTTGGCACAGGTTGAGAAGGAAGGGTACCTTTTTTCCTAGCATTTAATCGAGTCTCAATCCTAGCCACACCGTCTTTAATTCCTGATTTGATTAGATTAAAGACTGATTCATTTGAGCTTGAGAGTTTATGAATGCGGTCAATGCATCCTTCACAGATGATCGCTTTGGCGGGGGCACATATGGTGCATTGCTAGATGCCCCAAAGAAGTTGTTTTGTAGAAGCATTTGGGTGCATTGGGCGCATTAATTTGTGGTCCATTCCTCCAACTAAGATTAGGATGGTTACGCCAATTTCGATTGTACGTGTTTCTTATTGGTTGCATAACTGACATTTGGTAGTTATTTATAGCATTTACTTGCTCATGCTCATGCATGATATTTTGTACAACTGAGATTATTGGACAATCCTTTGTGTCATAGTTTGTACCACCACAAATGATACAAAAATTATCTAAGAAAGTGTTTGCTTTAACCATATCAACCTTCCTAATTTCCAAGGTTTCGACCTTTCTAGCTAATGCAGCGAATTTTGCATTAAAGTCATCTTCCTCTCTTAGGACATACATCCCTACTTTCTCTCTAGGAATAGGTCTAGTTTGGTCTGGTTTAGCAGAGACATCTAATGTCTGCGTATTCTCTGCTAACATATCTAGAAAATCCCAAGCCTCATTATAATCCTTGTCAAGAAAGGTTCCACCACACATCATCTCTGTGAACTGACGGGTATCCATGGTGAGCCCCTTTTGGAACGCATCAATCACGTGTCATGGTTCATAATCATGATATGGACAAGTAATTAGAAGGCCTTTGAAGCGCTCCTAAGCTTGAAAAAATAGTTCATTCCCCTTTTGGGAGAATGACATGATTTATTGTTTTAATGCATTTGTTTTGTGCTCGGGAAATAATTTTTTCAAAAACTCTCTACTTAAGGCTTGCCATGTAGTGATGGTATTAGGTCTTAGAGAGTTGAGCCATGCTTTGGCCCGATCCTTTAGAGAAAATGAGAATAACCTAAGCTTAAGTACATCTCTATTGCAATTGTTTACTTGTAATGTTGCAATTATTTCCTCAAAGTCCTTGAGGTGCAAGTAAGGGCTTTAAGAATCCAAGCCATGAAATTTAGGAATCAATTGAATCACACCTGGTTTAAAATCAATGTTCCCTGTGTGAGCAGGGAACACTATGCAAGATGGTAAAGTTGATCTCTCAGGGTGTAGATGTTCACGTAAAGTCCATGGTTGGTTTAACACATTCATATGAACTTCATTTTCATCCTCAAGAGGAGGATTAGGTTGATTTTTTCTGTTTTGATTTATAGTTAGATCTGACAGATTTGGATTTGAATTATCAACTGGGTCTGCTATGGAATCCAAGTGATATTTAGTGTCTCTTCTAAGTAAATGATTAAGGCCTGGAACTAGTCTACCTTTGGAAGAGAGTCAATTGTTTTGATCCCTACTCCAATGGGATATAAATCATCCATACCACACAACAAATACCATTAATTCAAATAGCAAGTATGATACCTAAAATAAGAATACAAACTTAACCAACAACCCAAGTGGCAGGGCCGACCACGAGGGTTCAATCCACAAATAAATCAACAACCCGGGCGGTAGGGCCGACCATGAGGGTTCAATCCACAAAGCAAAAATAAATCAACAACCCAGGCAGCAAGGCTGACTATGAGGGTTTAGTCCTCAAAGCAAAAATAAATCAACAACCCAAGCGGTAAGGCCAACTATGAGGGTTCAATCCATAAAGAAAAAATAAATCAACAACCCAGGCGGCAGGGCCGACCATGAGATTTCAAACTATAAAGCGAAAATAAAAAATAAATCAATAAAAGTAAAACTAATGCAGAAATTAAACTATGCTAATCTGGAAAATAGATTCAGCGGATGATCTTTGTGATCAAACAACAACTGTAGGACAACCATAACACTTGGGTGATAAAATCCTAAGCAGAGCAACCTTATGTCATAGTTAGTGCTTAAAAGACCCAACTGAATTTACTTTCAAAAAAAAAAAAAAAAACTACAGAAAATTTAGACAGTTTAGAAGAGAACTTACCTTAGCTATTTTTCACAGATCTAATCTATCTCAATCTCTCCCAAGCAACGGCGCAAAAAACTTGATTGCTTGCCTCCAAGTGTAGAGGTTCGTAAGTAATATCCTGTGAATAGAAGGTCGATCCCAGATGGAGATGAATTGCGAGAAGGAGAGAATCAAATGCAAAACAAACTAAGTAATAAAAACTAATCCGATGATTTAATTTTGGAATTTTTGAATCGATGTAATTTAACTAAATTAAAACAACACCCAAGCTTCAAAGTTCCACACATAGGTTAATGTTCCAAAATCATGATGACTTAGATAACACAACTAAGATTTGAGCACTATGGTCAGCCTAATCGGAAAATAAAATAGTTTAAATATTTTAAATAAATAATACAAAAGATTAGAAAATCATGGATTTGCACCATTGATATATATTTTCAAGCGCCAGTGATTTTAAGAATTCAATATTAATGAGATAATGAAAATTAAAGAAATATAACAAGTTGAGAACCTCTCCAATTTAGGAAATTCAATTGATATAGGGTAAGCCTATCCATCAATGTGGATATCATATGATGGAAACATTTGAATCTCACAAGAGGATAAAAAATAAAACTTAAACAATAGATAACATACATACACCATTCTTTTGATTATTAAAACAATCAATCATCATAATTTAAAAAATTATAAAACCCATATGCTTCCCTTCTAGCTTAGGCTAGAGGGAACTTAGAAAAACATAACTAAAATAGAAAAAAAAAACAACAAGAAAGAAATAAATGTAAATAGAAAAGATCTAAAAGGAAAAAATAACTTATAAAATTGAAAACCCTTTAAAAACCTTAAATATTGCTCTTGAATGCTTTTAATGATGCTTAGGAATGCCCTAGGAAGCCCTATTTATAAGTAGGGAACTCTAATTTTCGTACAAAGTTGAAAAACTCTAGAAATCGCCTCAAATATACGCAGTTTCTCAAAATAGACTTCTCGCTGCACAGTTTGTTTAAAATAAATTTTACGCTGCGCAGTTTTCCAAAATAAACTTCGGAGTTTAGAATACACTTTTTTAGGACGATTTCATGATTCTTCTCTTCAAATCTTTGATTCTCTTCATTCTTCACTTGTTTTTCTTAGATTATTAACATACGAATTCTTCAATCTTGGTCTCTTAAAATCCATCCCTTGCCTTGGTGATTCTTGAGCATTAAATTCATGCTTTTAACACCATTTTTCAATCCAAACACTTAAATTCACCTTGCAACACATACATGAGTAAAATAGAATATTAAGTTGATTCATGTTCATAAAATTAAGATATAAATGGAGAAAATTATGCAATATTTGAGTCTCAAAACTATCTATTTGTGGGTCCCACCTTTGACATGGATCGTGCATCATGCGAGGCCCACTTGGATGTGGGTCATTCAGCATTGGGGCAGGCCTTTAATGTGCATCATCTATCATATAGGGCCCACTTTGATGTTGGTCATCCATCATGTAAGGCCCACCAACTATGTTATTGTCCATCATGTGGGGCTCACCTTCAATATCCATCGCCCATTACGAGGGGTAGGAATACTGAGTGAGATACGAGATCTTCTCGGTCAAGATCCAAATCTAAGAGTAAGGGCAAAGGCAAGTTAAAGTGTTGGAATTGTGGGATGGCTGGGCACATGAAGAAGGATTATACAAATCATAAATTGAAAAAAGAAAACTCAAGGGCTTCTTCAAGGGAGACCAATATTGTCACGGCTAATGAGGATGTGATGTGTTGTCAGTGTCTATGATCGGACACTATACGATGATCGTAGAGACAAGTGGATCCTTGACATAGGGGCTTTGTATCACATGACTCCTCATCGGAATTGGTTCACCAATTCAGAGTGTAATGGTGGACAGGTGTTTATGGGCAATGATAATGGCTATAACGTTGTAGCTGTTGGTACAGTGCATATCAAGATGTCTAATGGGATGAAGCGTACCATGACATGAAGAAGATTTTGATTTCTCTCAGTACACTCGAAACAATAGGGTTCAAGTTCACTGGTTTTAATGGTGTCCTTAAAGTTTCGAAAGGGGCACTCGTGGTAATGAGAGCGCAGAGGCATGGTAACCTTTATGGGTTGATCGGGAACACTTCTATAGGTGGAGCGATAGTGGCTGTTACAGATTCCATGTCTGTACGTATGTAACATGCTCGTCTGAGCCACATAAGTGAGCAAGGCATGAAGGTACTTTCCAACCGTTGTTTAATTCCAGTTTTTAAGAATTCCAATTAAAATATATGCGAGCATTGTATATATAGTAAACAATCTAGATTATCTTTTAAAACTGGTAAACATGTATGTAAGGGAGTGCTTGATTATATGCACTCTAACGTATGGGAGTCGTCGTCTGTGATCTCCACTGGAGGGTCGTCATGGTTTGTTACATTCATTGACGACTACTCCATGAAAGTTTGGATTTATTTCATGAAACATAAATCTGATGTTTTCACCAATTTCAAACATGGAATGCCATGGTGGAAAAGTAGTCAGGGTGAAAAATAAAGGTATTAATGACTGATAATGGTGGTGAATTTACTTTTACTGAATTTAATTAACATTATAAAGATGAAATGATCATTAGGCACAACACGGTACGCCACACACCTGAGCAAAATGGTATGGCTGAGCGGATGAATCGGACTCTCTTGGAGAGGGCCCAATGCATGATTAATAATGCTGGGTTGGACAAGAACCTACAGACTAAGGCTGTTAACATGGCCTACTACTAGGTGAATCGGTCCCCTTCTATGACAATTGGATGCAATATTTTAGAGGAAGTATGGAGTGGTCATACGGTTGACTACTCATATTTGTGCATATTTGGTTGTGAGGATTACTCTCATGTACCTCCAGTTGAGAGAAATAAGCTACACCATAAGCCAAAAAGTACATTTTTTCATGGTGTTGGTGTAAAAGGTTACATGTTATATGATAAGGTCACACGAAAAATCATCACTAGCCGTGACGTCAGGTTCGACGAAAGCTTCCTATTTCACAAGAATGATCAGGATGAGCAAAGAAACCATAAAGGCACAGCATGGAATTACTTAAAACATGAAGCACAACCACACAAGTCTACTGAAATGGAAGAAAATCAACTATACCTATATATACATGTCCAAAAGAATACAAACGGACGCACAAGGTGACGCCCAACAAAATCACAAAAAGAATGGCATGTCCCAAGGAATAAAGCTAAGCCGCTGCTCGGCAATCCAATGACCCATCTACTGATCCGATGGGGAATCATGCATCAGCTAAAAGTAAGAGAACATGTCCTCCTCCTCGAGGCTCGCATCACCAGGCTCCACGAAATCTATATCACCTGCATCTATGAACGGGTCTGGTTGGTGTTTTAAAACACCGTCCCAGAGTGGAAGTGAGTGATCAACTCAGTGGGTGCTATTCGCCTTAAGTTGCAACAAGCATCAATTATAATAAGAATTTAATGAAAATCAATCAATCATAAACATCTATCTAGTCTTGTTAATGTGCATGCATGCAGGATGATATAATGTATGCCCTCACCACAATGCTCCCTCGTGCGACAATATCTAATGATTGCCAATGCCAACACTCCCTCAGTGCGACCTCGACTACCGAGTCGCCAACCTAGCTAATGCCATACAATGATGATGTTAACCGAGTTCTTAGTTAAGTCCATTCATCCAGCAAATTTGAGAATCTGATACACCCCACGTATCAAATGTCCCGAACTAGTTGCGAGGCCAAGACCCCCCAATGTGTGAGGCCGAGACCCCGCGATCCTTGACCCCGTTGGGTTTTCCCCATCCCCGACTTTAAGCACATGGGGGGTGCTGAATGTGGGGTCGCTCGTGGTCACTACGGGGAGGCGCGCCACCCCAACGTAGGCCTACAGCTCGGACATAGTGTCCCATTCCACCATGCCCGGCTCACGAGACTGTGGATCAATATTCCATCCGGTATCGATGGGCTACAACGGTGATGAGGTGTTTCAGTTTCCATACATATGTGAGCAAACAAGGTTAACAAACTAGGTGGGTCAGCCAGTGGACTAAACCGCACGAGCCCAGGCAAGTATGTGGCGGAACGACATCGGGTACAAGCTACCCATGTAGCCTAACTACTGCCGCCCACACGTACTCGTCCAAACCCATGGGTTTAGCCTCAAGGTGGTCCTACCAACGGAACCACCTTCGCTCTCCTCATGTTCCTGACCAACCCAAGGGTAGGAATAGTGACTCATAGCATGCCAACTACCAATGTAACATCAAACATATTCAATACCATGTTCTCATGTTGCTCAACATACAATTTAAATTTCCCTACAAGTAAATCATTAATATTATAAATAAAGTGTATGTGTGTGGTGTGGGTTATTGAGGAAGTTAACACTTCCTCCATGTTGAGAAATCATATACACAAGAGTAATGAAATCATACGAAATATGAAGCAACAACGTATAAAAATCAACACGGCATGAGCATATGATCATCCATACATCAAATTATGTGAGAAACATAAACGACATCATGAGAGAGAGAGTCAAGCATATAAATCCATACCATTTCAACCAACATACAATTCCTAGGATTTCCTAGGCTTTCAAAAATAACATCCAAGCAATCAAAATCATTAATCTCGTATTAAAATTGGTGCTAGGTCACCTAAGAGTAATAGTCCGCACCTATGGATCGTTGAGATCTTGGAAAACGACCTAGAATGAGGGCTTTTGGGGGTCGGACGGCCGGAATCCCTAAAGCAACCATTCACATGTTAGAGTTTCAAGCAAATCCTTTCTCTACTCAAGATTTTCAAGAAAAGGGATGAGGGTTTTTACCTAGATGATTAACGAAGCGAATGTGTGGTTGTGGTGGAGGGATCTTCCTTGAAGAAGAGGTAGGGAGGTGCAAGATTGAACTCCCTTGGATCCCACTTTGCCTACGGTCCACCTTCACTCTCACCTTCACTCTCTTCTTCCTCTCTTCCTTCTCCTTTTTCTCTCCTCTCTCCCTTTGTTCCCTAGGGCAAATTCGTATGGGAGAGGGAGTGCCCCAAATAAGGCTTTTATATAGTGCCAGATTTGATGACAATGGCCCCAAGTGTTGGGTTTTTACTATACTAGACCTATGAGAGGGTCTTTCTAAGCTCTAGGGCCCACTATGGGGTGTACAAGTCGATATACACCGCAAAATAGTTAGCCTTAATGATGATCTACGTATGGATACGATCGGCCCGCCATTTGGATGCGCCGATCGACAGATATGATTAGAAATCTGTTCAACGGTCACCGATGGTCGATCGGGGCCGCGGCTATACGGATATGAGCAGGGAAATATCCTTACTCCACGGGTAAAGTTTGGTCGCAAACCGACGGTCCGAAATCCTCAACTTTGCATAAGAGTGGACGACTCAATTCACTTAAGTTCCAACTCCTTCCTTTAGGGTATTTGCACTTCTCATGCACTCGTCCTTCAGCTCAAGTTGACCGGTTCTGGACCGTACCCAGGTCCGATTCCCGCGATGGACGTCAAGCCCAATGAGACGGACATTATTCTATAGTTTTGGAACTAGTGGTCCACCAACGAGCGGTCTAGAGCTTGTTTGGATAACCGGGGTAGTTTCGGTGGCCCTCTGACCATGAAACTTATAGGATAGGTGCTTCATGGCCCGATGAAGGGTAATGCAAAATTTGGGGATGATCAGATATGGGGTTGGTCGCAGGGTCTGATTCGCGATCAACGGTCACCGTGCCACGATCGGGACCCAGATTTTGTGGGCGGGTGTAGAAAAATACATTAGACCTTTACCGTAAATCTGAAATCTGACGACTGAAATGCCTGAAATCTCGATTTTATCGGCGGTCGATTCTAATTTTGGCATTGATGGGGCGCATCTGGCAAGTGCCAGATTCCACTTCTGGGTGTCCACTAGGTCCGTGGTTCGCGATGGTCCCCAAGCCCAGTGAGATCTATGCTCCCTTGAATTTTTATAATTTTTTGACCTTCCTATGTCGTGGTATAGCCCACACGGGCTGTCGCTAGGTGTTAACGGCCATCTAGCTTGGAGGCCTGCGCCAGGTTCTATCAGGACCCATCTGACCTATTCAATTGGGCTAATCTTGGTCTAATTTATTCGTAATACCTCACTACGAGTGGCTTAAACAAACGGTCTTGTGACAAATCCTACGTGGACGCCCCAGGACACTGTTCTGGTTGAGCGAGACGTTACACTACACCTGATATTCAAGTGATTGGGCGGATTCATTAGCTTCCTACGGCTAATTACTCCAGTTGAGAGAAATAAGCTACACCATAGAGCCAAAAAGTACATTTTTTCATGGTGTTGGTGTGAAAGGTTACATGTTATATGATAAGGTCACACGGAAAATCATCACTAGCCGTGACGTCAGGTTCGACGAAAGCTCCATATTTCATAAGAATGATCAGGATGAGCAAAGAAACCAGAGAGGTTGGTCGTAGATTTCCAGATTGACACAGGTGATACTCAGTCAGAGATAGATGTGCAGACAGAGGTAAAATTACGGTTTTTTGGCCGCAATGCGTTAAGCGCAAAAGTATGACAGAGCTAGGGCGTGAAGGCTTCATAGAGGGATAATGATTAGTACCTATTTAAAATTATGTCAATTTAAAAATAAATTGTCTAACTTAAACTAATTAACAATTAAACTAAGTAAAACAATATAACTTCAAGGCTTCTAAAGCCAATAGAGGGTCCAATCACATAGATTACTAAAAATATGCAAATAAGCAACTAGTCTATATAGATAGTGTATATGTGTGTGCGGGGTGTGCTACCAATCAATCATTTAATCATGCATGTTATAATATAAACAATATTCAAACACAAATGCATAATTAAACAAGTGTGTAAATGACAATCTCAAACACAAGCATGTATAGTGGTTCGACTACTTGCCTACTCCACTCTCAGCGGATGCACTCAACCCATGAGTGTATCGAATTTCTCTATCATAAGTTTTAAATCAGGTTCACTTTTAACATTTACATTTCTATACAAGAATTCTAAGATTTATGCCCTACACGAGAGCAATGATCCTACTCTCAAACTCGATAATTTATGCTATACACAAGAGTCAAGGTCCTACATAAGAATCTGGTAGTTTATGCCCTACACAAAGGTTAAGGTCCTACTCCTGAACCTAATATTTATGCTCTACATAAGAGCAATGATCCTATTCCTGAACCCGAAAATTTAGGCCATACACAAGAGCTAAGGTCTTACTCCCGGACCCAATAAGTATTCTCCTGCCAAAGGCCCACACAATGACTTTAGTTAGTTTTTCCTTCGGCAAAACAACAACCTAGGTCCTATGTAAGAACCACGGAATTTAGGCCCTAGAGCCAAGGTCCTAAGAAAGAACTTAGGTGGGTTTGAACACAAACTCTTGTATTCTAACCTATACAAGGAAGGAGTACAAACTTGGACTCCTACACATGACACTTACTTGTCGGATTGAGTCCATTTTGACGCTTCACTTGGGTTGCTTAATCTCCTCTCTCGTGCTTCAATCAGCTCCCCAATGCTCCCCCGATCATACTTTTGCCGCTTTGCCAAGGTTTCAGCTCTACGATCAATCACCTTGCATGTGTTGCTCCTTTGAGGTGACCAATGTGATGGAAGTGGGTTAAATCTCCTACAACTAATAAGAAGTTGTTTTCTTAGGGGATTCAACTAGATGAGTTTCCTATAAGATTTGGACAATGATATATTAAGATTGCTTAAGTCCAATATCTAAGAAATGCAAGAGTTCAAGCACATCTCAATGTTGAGCTTGAAATCCTCATTAGAATTGAAATCTCAAATGAGATAGCTTAGAAATCAATGGAATAGAGGCATGGGATGAGGGATTCGTATATGGAAACACCCTACCCTCCATTGCTCCAAAAACCCATCATAATGCCCAAGAGTCGATTCCTGTTTATAAAAAGTTCCAGCTCTAACGATTAAAAAAATGAGCAAAAAATAGCTCTGTCGATGTCATCGAATGGATCTTCGATGTCATTGAAAATTCCTTCAATCTCATCAAAGGGTTCCTTGATGCCATCGAAAATTCTAGACAAAGTGATGTTTGCTTGCTGGATAGATCTGGAACCAATTCGATTGCATCGACCTGACCTTCGATGTCATCAAACATGATGTTTCGATGTCATCGAAGTGGCTTCGATGCCATCGAGAGAATTAAAGGAAAATCCAAAAAGCTTGCTGGACAATTTTGGATCTCAAATCAATGTCATTAAGAGGACTTCGATGCCATCAAAACTTAAGTTTTGATGCCATCAAGATTTCCAACTAAAAATTCAGTTTGGTTGCTGGACATCCCTAACTCTCGATCGATTGCATTGGCTAGGTCTTCAATTGCATTGAAGACTGTTTGATGATAGCTTGATGCCATCGACCATTACTTGGAATATGTTGTTTTGGGCTATCTTCTATACAATAGATTTGCACATCTTCTAACCTTGTTTATCATGTTTTTATTGGTCTCCTAAGTCTAAGGAATGATAAATTTTGTATTCCTATTAGGTCAAGATCATTTAGAGGTTATAGGGTTGTTTTGGGTCAAGGGTTAGAAGTCACTATGGCACCTGTTTTGCATGTACATGTTGCTTGATGCTTCGTGTTCGCTTGTGTCTCCAGTCTTCACTTTTCAAAGGTTTAATTGACTACGTGACACAATGACTCATATGATTGACAAACCATAATGCAAAAATGAGTGCACGAACAAGATGTACAAAAAGAGGTGGAGCAGCCACTTAGAAGAAATTCACCGCGAGATTGCAGGTTACCGACAAAATACAGGGACGTCCCTAATATTACATATGCCCTCATTACATATGAGGGGGACCCGTCTACTATTTAGGATCTTATTGAGTTTGATGTGAAAAGGCGGAAGGCGACAATGGACGATGAGATTAACTCATTGTACAAGAACAACACATGGGAGCCGGTGAAGCTTCTAGTAGGCCAAAAAACGTTCGAATGCAAGTGGTTATTCAAAAGGAAACATGATAGATACAAAGCAAGGTTGGTAACGAAATGTTACGCTAAGAGAGAAGGCATTGACTTCACAGAGATATTCGCGCCAATGGTTAAACAAGTGTCTATCAGGTTCGTGTTGATATTGGTTTCCCAATACGATCTCGAGCTGGAACAGATAGACGTGAAGACTACATTCCTGCACGGGGAATTGGAAGAGTAGATCTACATGAAGCAACTAGAAGGCTACGAAGTTAAAGGGGCAGAGAACAAAATTTACAGATTAATGAGGTCGTTGTACGGCCTGAAATAGTCACCTGAGAAGTTGTATAAAAAATTTGATTCTTTCATATTGAGTCAGAAATTTACTAGGAGTAAATACGATCACTGTGTCTATTATAAAATACCGAGTGATAACAAGTTCACCATTCTAGTATTATATGTTGATGATATGTCAATCGTCAGTCATGACATACTTAAAATCGATGTACTGAAGACTCGGTTATCAGGACATTTGAGATGAAAGATCTGGAGGCTGCTAAGAGGGTTCTTGACATAGATATTTATAGAGATTGAAAGAGAAGCATGCTTTAATTATCACAGACAGAATACATTGAGGAGGTGTTGATCAAGTATAGGATGGATAAGGCAAAGCCGGTGAGCGTTCCCCATATGGCTCAATTCAAGCTTTCCTTATAACAATGTACTAATCAAATGAGGAAAAGTAGTATATGTCTCGTGTGCCTTATTTGAATGATGTAAGTAGTTTAATATATGTCATGGTCTGTATGAGACTGGATATTTTACAGGCAGTCGATGTTGTGATCAGATACATGTCAAACCCCGGCAAGAAACATTGGGAAGTGGTGAAATGGCTACTTCGGTACAAAAGACTACGTTTTAATTTTTAAGAGGACGGGGGCAAAGTTAGTAGAGTATGTGGATTCAGACTACACAGGCAGTGTGGATTCCATAAAGTCGACTTAAGGATACTAGTTTTTTTTTACACATCCCACACACTCACGCCATAATGGGATTTCACCACCTATGGATACTCGAACCCTTGACCAAGTGTTAAAACTCCTGAGAGTCTACCACCCGAGTAAGAGTAAGGATCCTCGTTTGTATTAGCGGGTGGAGCAATTAGTTGGATATCGAAGTTTCAGGATATGGTGGCTCTTTCCACGACCGAAGTTGAGTATATGGCAGTGATAGAAGTGTTTAAGGAATGTTGGTTGAGAGGCATGATAAACAATTAGAACTTCAGTAGGAGGCCGTGCGAGTTAATTGTGACTGTAAGAGCGCTATCAATTTGGCTAAAAAGTCTGTTTATCATTCTCATACTAAACACATTGATGTTCATCACCATTTTTTCCGACAGGTGCTTGAGGAATGAGGCATGACTCTGGAGAAGATTCATACCAATGTGAATCCGGCAGGCATGCTCACTAAGGTGGTTCATGCGGAGAAGTTTAAGTTTTGTGCGACTTCTTTGGGCTTGGTGATGGCATAAAGGAGGACAGAGTGTGCACGAGAAGCAATGGTGAAGCTATGATGTAAGACAGATAAGAGAAGTGGTCGAGAAGCTACATGTTTGAAGATTAAAGATATGGTGGAGATTGTTGTTTTTTATGTCTTAAATCGAGTCAGAAACAAGGTCTGTCAATGACATCAACAGACTATTCGATGCCATCAAACAGTGCTCGATCCCATCAAGATTTTTCAAATTTTCTCTAGTTGGTCACTAGACTATCAGGGTATTTTTTTGATGCTATCAGAGGGCATTCGGTGACATTGAAGGTAAGGTTCGATGCAATCGTGGATCTCCGAAAAATCATGTCTTGTCTCTGGATAGTTGAGGTGTTATTTCGATGCCATCAATGTGACTTCGATGCTATCGAATGATTAGTTTCGATGACATTGACAATTTTTGCATAATTTTATGCAGAGTTGCGATTTTGCAGAATTTGTTTCCGATTTTGCTTAGGATCCTTTTATAGGTTATATATATATATATATATATATAGGGAAAATGTACTATGCGCTCGAGCTGATGGGACCGTCCCATGAGGTCGAGCTGTGTGGGCCCCACCGTGATGTGTTTCGAACATCTACCCCATCAGTTAGATGCACCATTCCATCGTGGGCCTAGGTCTCAAAAATCAAGTCAATCCGTGACTTGTGTGGGCCACACCACATACAGAAGTGGGGAGGGGCCGTGCACCATTAAAACATTCATAATCATTTTTGGGCCCATCGAGATGTGGTTTGCAAATCCAGCCCATCCATTATGTGTGTCCCACTTGGATGAGGGTTCAGACCAAGTTTCAGCAGCATTCAAAACTCAGATGGGCCCCACCAAGTGCTTTTATATGTTTTTGGCATGTCTTCACATGATTTTAGATGGTATGGCCCACCTGAGTTCCGTATACGGATGATTTTTGGGATATCCCATAATTTAGAGGGGACCCATCAAATGCACGGTGTTGATGGTCGACACGCATCACGGTGTGGCCCACATAGCTCGACCTTACGGGAGCTTATTGTGAGGTCAAGCGCATAGTAACTTTTCCCATATATATATATATATATATATATATATATATATATATATATATATATATATATATGGGTGTAAACGGGATTAGAAGATATTCGTAGGGATTTTCAAATTCATCCAAGGGGCTCAAAGGGTGTAGTGCCCCATTCTCGGATTCTGGCACTCTCATGCCAGATTCCGATCCTGGGATCCTACAAGGAGGATTTTCAGTATAAAATTTTTTTTTTTAATAGAGCATAACCACAAGCATAACTCAGTCACAAAACAACATCACCAAATATCCACTATATCGAAAACTTTTAAGTACAATGCAGAAAGGGAAATACAGGGTGATCAAAAGCTTCAAAATAAACTGATGTGCACTCCTGCCTCAGCTCTCTAACATCACCCGCACGCAACGGTCGTGCATAAGCTTACAAAAGCTTAGAGGGTATCGAAAGTGTGTGTGCAAGGCCGCCAAGTGTACAATATCGAGTAATGCGGAAATATACGATAAGTCCATGAATGCTATCACTGTACTAACGCTATATGATGCAAGACATGTATCTATCGGCCATACCAAGGCCATGCGATGCGAGGCCTATGTGGCCAAATGTCATATGCGAGATGCGAAGCAAGCATGTCGATCCTCATCAAGTACACATATCGATGCAGTTTCTCTGGGATATCACCGGGTCTAATACACCTCACACGACTGCCTCCTCCCTAGCCGCACAGCTCAGCAAGTGGAAGAGACCACACTATCCGCCCGACCAAGTGCCAATACCTACCCGGCTCGTCGATAGCGGACTCATTTACGAGCTGGTCAAACTCGGCTAGCTTATAGCCCCTCACTCGGGCGGATAAGGCCACACCCCCTTCCAACCGACCACGACACGGTGGGAGACGCGGCCCATCCGGTATTCGGCACTCGGGCGCTCATGTATCCACTCGGTGCAGACGTTGGAGCATCTCCTGGTACCAAAAGGGTTCCGGACTTTCACCCAAGGACATCCTAAGTGCCCACAGTCTAGAACCAAGCATTTCCTGTATCCGATACGGCCATCCACGATGTGTCGGTGGAGCCACGACCTGATGTCACTAGGGCGTGCGTGATCAAGTCACACATATGCAAGATGCATGAGTCACACCGTACAATCATGCGGAATCTCACGCGTACCACGCAATCATGTGGGGCACTCCGTCTCATAAGGAGTCCCGTAAATGTCTCAGTCCAACGGCTTATGCTATGATCAAACATTCCTCATATCAAGCATACAAATGATGCGTATGGGTATGAATCATGGGGCTATACTAAGCATGTTATAAAGTGGTGAACTATCAACAAATGTGGGCCTACTAATGGGCCCTAGGGAGAGTTATAATGCGGACATTTAACCAACATTATTCTTACAACGTGGACGTCAAACCAACATTTCTCCCAAGGCATAACCTGTCATTACACACACTATGGGGGAATCCCTCATTGCAATGGACCCTAAGGACATCCTGTTGGGCCTCGACCCATGGGCCTTATATTCATCAAATGGGCCGCATCATATGGGCCTTTTATAAATCAAGTGGGCCACATCGAAGGGGCCTTATGTACATTGCAATGGGCCATATCCCACGGGCCTTTGAATGTATCACAATGGGCCTTGTAACATGGGCCTCAAATACATTGAATGGGCCCCATCACATGGGCCTTACATGTATACCAAGGTGGGCCACACCAAAATACAAGTGGTGATGATGATTTCCACCATTAAAATCCCTAAGGCCCACCAACAAATATATATTATATAATATAATATATAATATATACAATATAACATATATAATATAATATATATATATATATATTATGATATATATATATATATATATTATGATATCTATATAATATATATATATATAGATAATAATATATATATATACACACACACCACACGCACGCACGCACACGCGCACAGCAGGGGGTCCCACCGTCCAGGGTGGACGGTGCGGACGAACACATACAGCAAGGTAGGCCCCACCGTCTGTCTGGACGGTGGGTACAACACATACATCTCTGTGGGTCCCATGTGGGGCCCACCATAACGTTTATCTCCCATCCAACCCGTTCACAAGGTCGCACGGGCCTGGAAGAAGAGGAAAAATGAATTTCAGCTTGATCCGAAACTTCTATGGCCCATAAAAGGGTTTCAATGGTAGAGTTCAATCACCTGCTCCTTTAGTGTGGGCCAACTGAGTCTTGGATCTGACTGATTTTTGGAGGGGACCCACCTCAAGGGGTGGTCCACCTCATGGACGGCGTGGATACAAAATATACATCATGGTGGGGCCCACATGAGGGGCCGTGGGTCCCTGCACGGACGCCCGCCTACACGCAGCGCCTGCGTCTCTGGCGCTGTCAGCGGCAGCAGTGAAAGCTGCTGCCCTTATTTTTTTTTTTTTGAAAAACCTCTATTCTTAAGGTTTTGCATACGTGGGCCCCGCATCAGGGAGATCCGAGCTCGCCATCGATCCCCATAGCTCAAGACAAGAAGGATGAGCCCAATATTCAATATATTTTGGTGAATAAAAACAGCAGTTGGATTTTTAACGGTAACCACCACTGTTTCTCATGCTATGGCCCACCAGTTACTCGGATCTGCTTCATTTTTCGGCTCAACGCCTAAAATGAACTCAAGAATGGAATGGACGGCATGGATTGTTCTCATACATCAATGTGGGGTCCACACAAGTGGACCACCTCAATAGGGTGTGAACCAAGCTGATATTTGTGCTTTCATTTCAGTCCAGGGACGTCCCTGGACAGGGACGGCCTATGCATAGTGCATGCACAAGGTGGGCCTTGCTCCTGTGGGCCACCAAATGGATGAATGGTAAGGATAAAACATACATTAAGGTGGGGCCCATCCAAGTAGGTCACATGGCCACCCCATCACACACAAAGATAAATAAATAAATAAATAAAAGAGAAGGAGAGAGAGATAGAGAGAGAAATGGGACACACATGATGGAGGGCTCCGCCACTATGAGCCCTCCCTTACAAGCAATCATACATCGAGTGGGTCCCATTGCATGTGGGCCCACCAAATCAAGGATCAACGGTGGAGATCCCTTCTCCACCAAAATGAAAGGTCTAGATGACCCTTTACAAGCTAGAAAATAGACATCATGATGGGGTTCATAGAGAATGGCCCCATCACGGAATGATCATGAAGATCAAGGTGGGCCATCGACCACATCTTAAGGTCCCAAGTGAGATCCATACCATTGATCGGTAGGCCTCACTTGGTCCATCATCAAAACATGAAAAAAACCTATCCTATAAGGCACCCACCGTCCGATCTTCTTGGTCCGATGGAAAGCCGACCTCCTTGTGCTTCACTTTGATGGTGGGAGATGAAGATTCAAGGGCTAAGATGGAAGATTTTGGGATGGAAAGTGGGCCACACTACTCACTTCTCTTTTTCTCTCCTTGGAAAAAAATGTGGACGTGTGAGGCTTATGGGTTGCTTGGAATTGATGTGAGAAAAGAGAAAGAGAGAGAGAGATAAGGAGAGGTGATGGGTGTGATGGGTGAGTGATGTGAGGTGAGGGATGGGTGAAGTGAGAGGTGGTTTGACTTTGGTGAGAAAAAGCATGGGTTGCTTTACTTGTGGAGAAAGGTGATGTGTACTTGACATGAGGTGATGGATGGGATTGATTGATGGGATTGATTTGACACATTGTAGAGATTCTCTTGGGATTGCAAACGCGCGGCGTTTTCTTCGAAATAAATGCCGGCTCACATCTTCCTGCCAGGGTATCGGATCGGTACAAGAGACGCGGCGTTAGAACCGCGGCGGCAGTGCGGTCGCAATGGTACAAGTCTTGTTTTAAGCCGACTCAAATCTACAAGATAAGGCTTAGGGTCGATCGCAACGTCGATTATTCGTCACAGGTCGTCGAATTCGACAAGAAGGATCGCGGGACTCGATGGAGCAGTATGGACTAGGATACGGGTCTTACATAAGCGGGATTAGGAGGTAGTTTTAGGGTTTCTAATTCGTCCAAGGATTTTAAAGGGTGTAGCAAGGGTGAGATTTGAGGTTGTTCGAATCGAGTAAGCACTTTCTCTTTATAATTTATGCTTTCATAGTGATCATCTGTCGCTTTATGCTGTGATTTTTTTCCTACAAAGGTTTTTCCACATTAGAATTGTTGTGTGCTCTGTATTTACTTGGTGCTATTGAATTACTCTCCTAGATTCATCTATGTATGCTTCCGTGGTCCCCTAACAGTCACTTCTTAAGTCTATGCTAAAAAATCTATCCAAAAAAAGTGAGGAATGATAAGAGTCATGTATCAAGAAGCAAAGTACCGCGATGATCTGGTTCATGTAATGGGTTGTTTAGATGCATGTAAACAGAGTTAACTGTAAATGACTTACAGCCAAATGATTTATAAAATGTGTATAGATGCTGAAAAATGCCTATACATGATTTACAAGCTATAAATCATTTACAACTTTCAGCCCCATTTGATTTACATGCAAAAAGTTGGGATTTCATTTATAGGCTTTTCATATATAGGACTTGAACAATTTATAAGCTATACAAACACAAACAATCATTCATAGCTTTCAGTTAAATAAGATATGTTATGAACGATTTTCACCTATAAATCATTTACCATTTAAATCATTTACAAGCATCCAAACAACCCCTAAATAGACAATTGATATCATGGCACACTCATGGTAGGGCATGTACCCAATGCACAATAATTGGGATATTCCAATCTTGGATACATAACAAAGAACAAGATTGGCTGGCTATGATTTTCCAATCCACATGACTTTCGGGCATTCCCCTGCTATCCATCTATTTTGCCAAGTCATTTCAAAGCACGATGCTAAAAATAAAGCATATCCAAATCTCTGGTGTAATGTACCGTAAGAAATGAATCACCACCTACTATTAAACCCTTCCCATCTGACTTGTTGAAGGGAAAACTAAGATATTATTTTGATCCAAAACTTTTATGGCCCATAAGAAGGTTTTAACGGTGGTCATTTTATCACTATTATTTCTTGGTGTCGTCAACCTAAGATTTAAATCTGCTTCATTTTTTGGCCCATCTACTAAAATAAGCTGGCAAAACAGATGAACAACATCGATATACAACAAATATATCAAGGTGGGTCCCATGATAAAGGCTTGACCGAACTTGTGCTTCCCCCGGCCTAACTGAACCGGCTCTCATTGGTAGCATCAGATCAATGAGTTGGATATCTAACCAATGGGAATCAGCAACGTTAACGCTTGTGGCCCATAGATTGATGACTCAAATGAGTCCAGCATATACGGAAGAAAATTCCAATTAACATGGTTATACGCCTTTTCGATATCCAACTTGATATGACTCGATCCTGGAAAAATCTAGCCCAGGCCCAAACCGTAAGGCTCAGCCCCACAGTTATAATTAGATTTGTGGGGCCCACTGTAGAATTCAATATATTATAATCCAAAAAAAAAAAAAAAACCCAGGTTGATTGGATGTTTTTTAACTTTTAATTAGTGGACCTTTCATTTAGGACATTTATTTCATTACGTTTTTTAAAGTTTATGGCCCACCCAAACCAGGGCCCACCATGCAATGTTTAATTTTAGCCACATGCATTATATATTTATAATTCGTTAGTGAATGAGCATGAACCACCGTACTCTACCGGAGTTTCATCAAAGGAAAGTTTCGAATGGTAACGCAGGCTTGAAATTTTGTGGGCCTCATCCATTGGGGTCCATTGATAATTGATCCTTGCATGTGGGCCATACATATACAAACAGGTGCATTAGGATAGTAATCAGGATCTAGAATTCTTGTTCTTAAGAAAGTTGAAGTGATGAGAAAAAAGCTGATCTTCTGTCTTATGGTTTTGGGAGGATGGGCCACTGTGATGCATGTGTATAGAGTTGAGCACGGGACGACTCGACTCCGACTCGTTCAAATCCAACTGGATTTGAACCGAGTGCGTGAGTTGATCCGAATCGAGGTGACTTCGTCCAATCCGAACTCAAACGGAGTCAAGTTCAAGTCACCCAATAACTCGACTCGACTTGACCTGAAATCCAACTCGGTATTGACTCGACTTGATCCACTCATGTGTGTGTGTGTGCGCGCGCGTGTGTGTGTGTGTGTGGAAATGGTTCTATGCGGTCGACCTCATAAGAACTTCGTATGAGGTCGAGCTGTGTGGGCCCTACCATGATGCGTGTCAAAAATTAACACTTTGCATTTGATGGGTCCCCTTTAAATTATGGTATATCCCAAAAATCAGCCCTATACGGAACTCAAGTAGGCCATACCATCTAAAATCATGTGAAGACATACCTAAAATACATAAAAACACTTGGTGGGGCCCAGCTGAGTTTTGCATGCGGCTGAAACTTGGTCTAACCCCTCATCCAAGTGGGACACACATAATGGATGGGCTGGATTTGTGAAGCACGTCTTTGTGGGCCCAATAAATAATTAGTTATGTTTTTATGGAAAGGTAACTCTTCTCAACTGTTGTATGTGGTGTAGCCTACCCAAGTCATTGATTGACTTGATTTTTAAGCCTGTGGCCCACCATGGATTGCTGCATCTAACTGATGGGGTAAATGTTAGACTCACATCATAGTGGGCTCCCCACAGCTCGACCTCATAGTACCATTTCCATATATATATATATATATATATATATATATATATATATATATATATATATATATATATATATATATATATATATATATATATATATATATATATATAAATGGTTCTATGCGGTCGAGCTCATGGGAACTTCCCATGAGCTCGAGCTATGTGAGCCCACCATGATGTGTGTCGAACATCAACATAGTGCATTTGATGGTCCCATTTAAATTATGTGATATCCCAAAAATTAGTTGTATAAAGAACTCATGTGGGCCATACCATCTAAAATAATGTGAAGACATGCTAAAATATATAAAAGTACTTGGTGGAGCCTACTCGAAATTTGGATGCATCTAAAACTTGATCTGATCCCTCATCCAAGTGGGACACACATAATGGATGAGCAGGATTTGTGAACCACATCTTAGCGGCCCAACAAATTATCATGAATGTTTTAATGGGAGGGTAATTCCTCTCAACCTTTGTATGTGGTGTGGCCACACAAGTAATGGATTGACTTGACTTTAAGCCCGAGGCCCACCATGGAATGGTGCATCTGACTGATGAGGTGGATGTTCAACACATGTCATGGTGGAGCCCACAGAGCTCGACCTCATAGAAAGTTTCCCATATATATATACACACACACACACACACACACACACACACACACACACACACACACACACACACACACGGAAACGCTCACCTGCGAACCAGTTCGTACGTACTACATACGAACTTTTTTGAGAACCCATCATACGTGATGTGGATCCAAAATCTGAACCGTTCATGTGAAGCAGCACCTTGTGAAACCCCCAGAGACCAAGTTTTACTTTGATCTGAAACTTTGGTGGGCCATGAAAAAATGAAAACAGTTTCCTCCCTTGATTTGCATTTCTCTTTGCTATGGCCCACCAGAATTTTAGATCAGGGTGAAAATTTGTCCCCTGAGGTTTCATAGGATTCCGCATCACATGGACTGTTCGCGCGGAAACGCTCACCTGCTAGGTACGAACTTTTTTGAGAACCCATCCTACGTGATGTGGATCCAAAATCTGAACCGTTCATGTGAAGCAGAACCTCGTAAAACCTTCTAGGACCATGTTTTGCTTTGATCTAAAACTTTTATGGGCCATGAAAAATGAAAACAATTTCCTCCCTTGATTTGCATTTCTCTTTGCTATGGCCCACTAGAATTTTAGGTCAGGGTGAAAATTTGTCACATAGGGTTTGATGAGATTCCGCATCACATGGACCGTTCAGATTAGACACCCATGACACGTGTGCAAAGGTGCGCACGTGCGTAGGTATGCAAGGGAGCATGACTATATATATATATATATATATATAAAGTAAAAAGAGATGTACAATCTTAATAAAGATATATGCATCCATCTATATTTATTTATTCATATACCTATCTATAATATGTACTCGGATCAGGTCAGGCATGCTAAACTCAGCCCGAGTCGCATGGTCTTCGGTTCAAGCTTATTTGAAAATCACATCGAGTCAGGTCAGCCCTAACTCGGTCCAACTCGACTCCCAGCTCTATCGACACCGTAGATCTTGCGGGATCATTTTAGGGCACGAGTCGACCACACCACAGGAAACAGCTGGGATAATGACACCCACTGTGTAACCCTTCTTAGTACCACGATGATTTTTATCTGCTATCAAACCTGATTACGAGGGTCACCCAAAATTGGATGAAGGGAAAACACAAATATGAGCTTGATCCAAAACTTCTGTGGTTCCGGGGAGTTTTTAGTGGCGTGCATTCAATTGCCACTATTTACTGTAGTGTGGCCCACTTGAGATTTAGATCTTCTTCCCTAAAATGATATGAAAAAACAAAGGATGGACGGCATGGATATAAATCAAAACATCACCGTGGGCCCATATTCACGGATCCACGGAATCCGTCCGTTTTGGAAGACTCCGTGCTTCAGTGTCATTCTAACACGTGGCACACATGGATGAGATGGAAACCATCCATTCAGTGCTTTCAATAGTGAATGGCCCATGGTTAAAAATCGCTATCCAACAAGAAACGGCTCTGATTATTCTAGGAAGGGCCCATTTATTAGATCTTAATATAGTCCAATCAAAGAAATATTTTATTAATGGGTAGTCAATGGCCACTTGCACAGGATGTCTGGTTCGGATAATCATATACACGTGCCACGTGTGTGGTACACGATCTAGAGGCACGAAAATGACGTGCCGCGCGAGGCAGGTAATCCTTCTCTCGTCCAATCAACGAAGCCGGAAGCGGATGAGAAATTTAGGACTGTGGACCCCACCTTTTATCCAACGGTTTTCACGAAAGAATACAAACTTTGTTTTGCAACTTAGACCTGCTCGTACGGACAGCGAATTTCAGGACGAAAATACCCCTCCTTCCACGGAAACGGATTGGGTACTCCGCCTGCCACCAGCCAATGGCGGATGGTCGGTAGTCTGTGGGCCCCACCATGATGTATTCTTTTTCATCAATGCCGTCCATATATTTTTCCACATCAATTTATGATATGAGACCAAAAATATGAGGTATATCCACATCTCAAATGTACCACATTACAGGAAACAGTGTTGAATGAGCGTCGACCATTAAAAACTTTTAGGGGGCCCAATGTGATGTTTGTGAGAAATCCTCCCCATCTAAGTTCCTTCGTAGGGTCACAAAGACCTGGATGAAGAGGAAAAACAAATTTCATAATGATCCAAAACTTCTATAACCCCTAAAAGGGTTTCAATGGTAGACGTTCAATTCTCTACTCCCTTTTATAGTGTGGTCCTTATATCTATCTTATTTTTCCTCTCAAGCCTTAATATGATCTCTCCAAATATATGGATGATTTGGATATAATACAGACCTCATGATGGGACCCACAAAAGCAAAAAAAAAAACATAGTTGCTAGATTTTTTAGGCTAACTCGCTGGACAGTTATGGACGTTTTCGATAATATTGAAAGACCTTCGATATATATCGAAGGTATTTTTACTTATAGCTACGGATTATAACCGTAGCTATAACTATAGTCTGTGCCAATCTATACAATTTTTTATTTTATTTTTTATCTTCTTCTTTTTTATTTTTTATTTTTTTTATTTTTACATGGAGAACTTTATTCTACCTACAATATTCTCTAATACATATTTATATAAATATGTATATATAAGCATATAAAAAAAAATTTCTCTCTTGTTACATTTCTTTCTTTATTCATTTAACAATGATATCTTCTAAACTAAAATTAGTTACTTAACGTACCCTATATGATTTTGGGGTAGGAGAAGCTACTTTTGCCAACCAACCTATTTATTTTTCAAGATTCCATCAGGTCGATGGTCGAAAATCCATTTCATTCACTTCGCGATCAATTTCATTCATTTCATTTACTTCGCGATTAATTCCATGCATTTCACGATCAATACCGGCGATTCCCCTTCACTTCACAGTCAATTCCCTTCACTTCACGGTCAATTCCGTGCATTTCACGGTCAATTCCCTTCATTTCATGGTCAAACAGAAATTGAGCGGGGCAAACTAGAAATTCAGCGGGTCAAACTAGAAATTGAGTGGGGCAAACTAGAAATTCAGCGGGGCAAACGTAAAATTGAGCGGGGCAAACATGAAATAGAATGGGGCCAATGAGAAATCAAGTGGACAAACATGAAATTGAGAGGGGCAAATTGAAAATTGAGCGGGGCAAACATGAAATTGGGCGAGGCAAACTAAAAATTGAGCGGGACAATTACGAAATTGAATGGGGCAAACTAGAAATTGAGCGGAGTAAACATGAAATTGAGTGCGGCAAACTAGAAATTGAGCGAAGCAAAAATGAAATTGAGCGGGGCATGCTTCAAATTGATGGCTCATGTTTGCCCCGCTAAAATGAAATTGATGGCTCATTTTAAGGCATGCTTCAAAAAATGAAGTAAATCCAGTCCCAAGCTGCGGAGCTGGAAGTGGCTGCGACAACCTGTGTTGAGGTCGAGACCTTACAGATGGCCCTGAGGGTCTCCCTCTCCTCTTTGTTAATTCAGGTTTCTTTATTATTGCTTTGATTTCTTATAACTCCATGTTATTTCACTTTTTCCCTTCAATTTGAACACTAAAAGGAAACAATTTGTTTGTCTCACATCTGATAACTTTTCAACGTAAGAGAGATGTTTAGTTCATATAATTAGTTCTTCCATTGACTATCGGAAAATGATGTCTGTAAAGTTTCTATTTCCTCACTTATAGGTCAATTAAACATTCATTCCTTGCTAATAATGGCAGTTTGCTCTGCTGAATGCAAACAATTGCACGAGCAAAGATAATGCAAACGATTTGCTACGTCTTGTCCGATAAGTGAAAAGCCACCCAATTTTGAAGAGTATATTAGGTGCACCCCAGCCTCACCCAGAGTGATGCAGCCCTTACCATGAGGTATTTTCATAAACACCTGAACTACAATGGTTTTATAGGTGTTTTATCAAACACCTTCTAAGTAACATAAAAACCAAAAAAAAAAAGAGAAAAAAGGTATTTGTTTAATGTATATGTTTGCCCCGCTCAATTTTCGATTTGCTCCGCTGAATTTCTAGTTTGCCCCGCTCAATTTCATGTTTGCCCCGCTCAAGTTCCAGTTTGCCCCGCTCAATTTCATGTTTGCTCTGCTCAATATCATGTTTGCCCCGCTTAATTTCCAGTTTGCCTCGCTGAATTTCCAATTTGCCCTGCTGTATTTCCAGTTTGCCCCGCTAAATTTCATGCTTGCCCCGCTCAAGTTCTAGTTTGCCCCGCTCAATTTTCAGTTTGCCCCGCTCAATTTCCAGTTTGCCCCGCTCAATTCATGTGAAAATCAAGTGCCAAAATCAATGATATTGAGAAAGACTTGTGCATATTTAGAATTTCCAATAACATTCTCCAAATACTTGTGCATGAAGCCTTCCTCCCTTTAGACTTTTCAATTCTGCATTTCATTAGCGCTGACAAGTGAGCTTTCAAATACGGTTCATCAAGAGGAATTCCACGGAGAATCATTCTCAACGCAAGAAAATCATCCATGTCTCCTTGATTCAATGCAACTGCAATTGTAAGGACTATTAATTAGTGGAATTTATCATAGCATGATAAGAAATGTTAAACAAATCTTGAAGCATTGATCTCAATGAGGCTTAAGTAGAGAAAAGAGAGAGAGCTAGTCTCAGCCCAAGAAGAAAAGCTCCAAATGGTTTTAGTTTCACAAGAGATACCCCAAAAGCTGGACTCTTCTCCAAATTGTTATATTAATCTATGACTAATAGGACTATTCTATTGTTATATTAATCTAACGAGTTACTTTCAACAAATTGGAAATCATTTATCAACAGAATTTTATCTTGCAATTGAACTTATTTATATAACTCTTTTAGTTGTTTAGATAGTTGAACCTCAAAAGCTGGATTCTTCTCCAAATTGTTATATTAATCTATGACTAATAGGACTATTCTATTGTTATATTAATCTAACAAGTTACTTTTAACAAATTGGAAATCATTTATCCACAGAATTTTATCTTCCAATTGAACTTATTTATATAACTCTTTTAGTTGTTTAAATAGCTGAAATCATTTAGTTGTTTGCAATCTGATTTTGTTTTGTGAGTCTTTTTTGGAATTGGTATAATATTGTTTGGTTTGTGCCTGGTGTTTTTATGCTGGGTTTGCAGGGATGGGACAGTTTGAGTGAGGGTCAATGTCAAAAGCCATCTATTTTGGTTGTTGATTTTGAATCTGATTTCTTCGGTGAGCGTGTTTTAGAAATGTTGTTTCATATTGGGTTTGTTTGGTTTTTGATATGGGATAATTCTTTTGGTTGCTAAGGACAAGCAAATTGAGTCATGTTTTCCATTTCTACATTTTAAATTTAAGGTCTTCTATCTTTCTAGTCTCTCTTTTTTTGGGTTGTCTTTGGTTGCATTATCCAATTGGATTGCAACCATCTGTCAAATAAAGTGGAAATAACTAGATTGTAGTTTCCTTCCTCAGCATTCTTATTTAGGATGGGTTTTTGAATCCTTATATTACTTTCAAGTTAGACATGATAGGGACAACTACAATTTGAGTGTCATTTCCCCATATGAATACCATGAGCAGCAATTAACTTTTCCATTCATCTTGATTAAATTGAAGGCTCGCAATTCAATTCTATTATGCATCTAAATGAAGCCTCAGCTTAATCAGTATGTCTGAAATATGTTCGTTGACTATGGCAAGGTTTCTTGTTGGGGTTCCAAGATGATTAGTTCTTCTGTTATTCCTTTCTTTTATTGAGTGTTTTGAGTTTGTCGATTGATGTCGGGAGTTGGGACAAATATTAAAATGATTTGCATGATGAGAGCTGTTTGGACTTGAGGTTTTTATTAACGAGGCTTTACTGAGATGTCCTTTAATGTTTTCTGATTGAAAGATGTCCTTTGCATTATAATGTGCATGGACAAAAGAAACTGAGCTACTGAGATTGCAAAAAGCGGACATGCATCAAGCATGACTCTTAATAATTTTCAATGAGACTGCCAAATTCATTTTATGCTTGTGTGAATAGATGTGAATGGAGCTGATTTCATATAGAAGTGACATGTTCGTATGAAGTATGGTATGGCACCATAAGTTGTGCTACAATTGCCCATGTAGAGTTCTTCACTCAATCGTTAGATGATTTATATAGATACATCAGTTCACTGTTCAATGATAAATCATAAATTAGTCAGATATATATATAGATTTTTCGAGTTTAGTTTATCATTTCCTTTGTTTGAAACAGGTACTATCATCGCAACAGTCATAATGCCTAAGGATAAAGAAAAAAAGGCTATGGTTGGAAAGTCATCCAGGGGGGATCGTACGAAACTCCAATCAAGACAGATCGAAACGGGCAAAGAACGGACTTCCCCTACTGGGGCAAACATGAAATTGAGTGGGACAAGCATGAAATTGAGCCAGACAAACTGAAAATTGAGCAAGGAAAATATGAAATTCAGCGAGGCAAGCATGAAATTAAGTGGGGCAAACTGGAAATTGAGCGGGGCAAATATGAAAATGAGCGAGGCAAACATGAAATTCATCGGGGCAAGCATGAAATTGAGCGGGGCAAACATGACATTCAGCGGGGCAAGCTTGAATTTGAGTGGGGCAAACTAAAAATTGAGCGGGGCAAACATGAAATTGAGCAGGGCAAAGACAAGCATGAAATTGAGCAGCGCAAACTAGAAATTGAGCAGGGCAAACATGAAAATGAGCGGGGCAAGCATGAAATTGAGCGGGGCAAACATGAAAATGACCGGGGCAAACATGAAATTCAACAAGGCAAACATGAAATTAAGTGGGGAAAAAATGATATTCAGCGGGGCAAACTACAAATTGAGCAGGGGAAACCTGAAATTGAGCAAGGGAAACATGAAATTCAGCGGGGCAAACATGAAATTTAGCGGGGCTAACATGAAAATTGAGCGGGGCAAACATGAAATTGAGTGGGGCAAACTGAAAAATTCAGCGGGAAAATCCGAAACATTAGCGCGGCAAGCATGAAATTGAATGGTGCAAACTGAAAATTGAGCGGGACAAACTATAAATTCAACTATGCAAGCAAACATTAAATCGAGAGAGCATAGCATGATATTGATGTGGGCAAACGATATTTCGAGCGAGCATAGCGTGATATTGAGTTGGGCAAACATTTCTTCGAGCGAGAATAACATGATATTGAGCTGGGCAAACATTAAATTGAGCGAGCATTGCATGGATATTGAATGGGCAAACTGTAAATTGAGCGAGCATAGGATAATATTGAGCTAGACAAACATTAAATTGAGCGATCCTTGCATGAAATTTATCGAGACAAACATTAAATTGATCTTATCTACCATGAAATTAAGTTTGGCAAACATTAAATTGAGAGATCCTACCATGAAATTTATCGAGGCAAACATTAAATTGACCTTCTCTACCATGAAATTAAGCTGGGCAAACATTAAATTGAGTGATCGTAGCATGATATTTATCAAGACAAACATTAAATTGACCTTATCTACCATGAAATTAAGTTGGGTAAACATTAAATTGAGCTATCCTAGCATGAAATTGAGCAGGGTAAACATGGAATTCAGTGAGCCTAACATGAGATTAAGTGAGCCCTAGCATGGAATTGAGTAAGCTTCAAATTCAATTGAGCGAGTTTGACATGGATTTGATCAATCAATGCATAAAATTGACTAAGCCTAACACATGAAATTGACTAAGCCTAACACATGGAATTGACCGAACTTGGCATGCAATGCCATTGTACAAGTGTAGCATTTTTTTTCAAGATCTGTACCTCCGACTGCCGTAGTATCGGTCAAATGCAAGTTGAAGAGAGATGCTTTAGAGTGAGAGAATATTTTGAACCTTTCAAGGAAATGCAACCAGCTCATGGGATTTCACGTAACCCTAGCCAAGATGAAAAATGGCAAATGTAGAATGATGATATCTAGATGATTCATAGAGATTTCAGCCAGGAAAATGAGAAGAAAACCCTTCGTACTTCAGTTCTTAGTTCCAAGAGAGTGTAGGGCTGGAACCACCTATTTTTTCGTCAAGGGGGGTGAAAACAACGCTGAAAGCAATGCAGTGAAAGGAGTATGTAAAAGGAGGGGTATTTTCGTCCTGAAATTCGATCTCCGCACGTGGAGGTCGAAGTTGCAAAACAAGGTTTGTCTTCTTTCATAAAAATAGCTGGATAAAAGGTGGGGTCCACAGTCCTAAATTTCTCTTTCAATACTAGATGCGGATTGCGTCCTACCCCCGCCCACGAAATTGGATTGTGTACTATGTTACTCAGTACGCTCTTATCGTACTGAGTAAGCCTAAAAAAAGTATATCCAAACCTCAAGTGGACCACACCATAGGAAACAGTGTGAGTTGAACATCTACCATTGAAATTTTCGTGGGGGCCACAAAAGTTTTGGATCAAGATAATATTTGCTTTTTCCCTTCATCCATGTCTGTGTGATCTTATGAACAGGTTGGATGATAAACAAACATCACTTTAGGCCCTAGAAAGGTTTCAACGGTGGAAGTCATTATTCCAACTGTTTCCAATGGTATGGTCCACTTGATCTTTGGGTATGCTTAAAGTTTGGTCTCAACCCCTAAATTAAGATGGAAAAACTGATGGACGGCGTGGATAGACCAGATACATTCACGTGGGCCTAACATAGTTTACTCAGTATGATAAGAGCGCACTGAGTGACTCAGTACGCAATCCGATGCCGATTACCTGTGCCCCGAGGGACCTGTTGTCCGAAGCTGTGTGGGGCCCACGTGACAAATCCACTCCGTCCATAAGTTTTTCAAGACCAAAACAGGTAGGATTCCAAAACTAAGGCGGATCCAAAACTCACGTGAGCCATACCATACGAAACATCAGGGATTGAACGCCCACCCTTAGAAAATTTATGGGGGCCACAGAATGTTTGTATCAAGATGATATTTGTACCAACAGTTTATCTGACTGGTAATAACCCTATGAACGGTTTGGATGGCATATAAACATCATGCTCAGCTGCAGGAAGGTTTCAACGGTGGACGTTTTTGGTTCCCACTGTCTCGTTCGGTGTGGCCCACCTGAGTTTTAGATCTTCTATATTTTTAGATTCCTGTCCTATTTTGCTCTTTCAAAACTAATGGACAGAGATTGGTCTCTGTGGGCCCCGCTTCCATCAATCGAAGCACATAAAGTTATGGTGTGGTGCGGATAGGAGACACATACAACTCAAACCTCAGTGATGGCGACGGCAATAACAACTCCAGCAACCAGCTCCAACAACAACCCACCGGAATAGTCGCACTTAAAATACCCAACTCATCTGGGGCCCAATTTATCCTATATACAAAATCCACTCCAATCATCAGATTCTATTCTCGATTCTAATCCTTTTCTCAAAAATTGAATCAGATCCACAAATCATATAGGCCACATGACAGGGACAATTAGGATAGAAGCCAACCATAAGTTTGTATGTGGGGTAACTGCAGTGTATATATTTCATCTGACCCGTTAATCAGTTGTAACTCACTGGGATAAAGTGAAAATACGGAAATCATTCTGATCCAAAACTCACGTGGGCCACACCACATGCACTTGGAGCTTTTAGGAGCAATTTATATAGTTCCCATTTGTGTGACCCATGGAAATTTTCTATTGTGTGGGCCCCATAGCCACAAAATAACATATAACAGGCTTAAATTTCTCTAAAAATGGCCAATCACAATAATAATAATAATAATAATAATAAACCATCAAAGCATCCAAAGAAAATATATTTCAAAGGAAAATGATAAAAAATAATAATCATAATAATCACCCTTTGCCCAAGGGAACTACGACTTCTAGTGACATACCCCCACCGACGTGCCAAATGTGTAAGACATCTCCAGACCATTAAAACACTAGGGCTCGTGAAAATCACCTAACTGTCAAATCTGCCCCAGTCCATTCATCACGTGGGCGAAGTTATCGGAATTAATGGACAGCCGACAGTCTGGGAGGCAGATTGCATCCTGCCTCGCCTGGAGGGAATCAGTACATGTAGGGATCTGTGGGACCCATCATGGTGTATGGGTTTTATCCATGCCGTTATTACATTTTTTTCGGATCATTTTAGGCTATGAGCCCAAAAATAGGAGATCTAAGCTCAAGTGGACCACGTAGTTGGGATTGAACTCCCACCATTAAAAAGATTCTTGGGGGCATAGAAGCTTTGGATCAAGCTTAAATTTTTTATTTCCCTTTATCCAGGCCTATGTGACCTTATGAACAGGTTAAATGGAAAATAAAAATCAGGGTGGGCCTTGTGAAGGTTTCAATGGTGGGAATCATTATCACTGCTGCTTCATGTGGTGTGATCCACTTGAATCTCAGATATATCTAATTTTTATTCTTATGCTCTAAAATGATTTGGAAAAATGGATGAACAGCGTGGATGAAACCTGTACATCATGGTGGACCATAGAGTCCCTGCCTGGACGGATTTCCGTCCAGGCCGAGCAGGACACAATCAGCGTCCGACAATCTGACAGAACGTACGGGTGTGGGAAACGGATGGGCTACTCCCCCTGCCACCAGCCAATGGCTAGTGGTCGGTGCTCTGTGGGCCCCGCCATAATGTATGTGTTTCATCCGTCCCTTCTATCTATGTTTCTAGATCATTTCATGTATTGCAGAAAAAATGAAGTATATACCAATCTCAAGTGGACCACACCCAAGGAAAACAATAATGAGTGGATATCCATCATTAAAATACTCCTAAGGCCCATTGTACTATTTATTTGATATCAATATGTTGATTGGGTCATAAAGACCAGATGAAGATAAAAAATAAATATCAGATCGATCCAAAACTTTTATGACCCCTAAAAAGTTTTCAATGGTCGACCTTCAATAAACACACTTTCCTGTAATGTGGTCCAATTGAGATTTTTATGTATCTCACTTTTGGTCTCATAAGACAAAATGATCTATAAAAATAGATGGACGGTATGGATGAAACACATACATCATGGTGAGGCCCACAGAGCACCGACCATCAGCCATTGTCTGGTAGCAGGGGGAGTAGCCAATCCGTTTCCCGGAAATGGATGGGCTACTCCCCTGCCATCAGCCTATGGCTAGTGGTCGGTGCTCTGTGGGCCCACCATGATGATGTGTTTCACCCATGCCTTCCATTTATTTTTCTAGATCATTTAATGGTATTACAGAAAAAGTGAAGTATATACCAATCTCAAGTGGACCACATTACAGGAAACAGTGTTGAATGAACAGTGACTATTAAATTTTTTTAGGGGGCCATAAAAGTATTGGATCAAGCTGATATTTGTTTTTTCCCTTCATCTGGGTCTTTATGACCTAATCAACAGATTTGATGTCAAATAAACAGTACATTGGACCTTAGGAGGATTTAAATGATGGATATCCAATCGCTATTGTTTTCCTGTGGTGTGGCCCACCTGATAGTCATATCCCTCTCATTTTTAGGAAAATGATCTTTAAAAATGGATGAAATACATACATCATGGTAGGGCCCACAGAGCACCGACCACCAGCTGAGGGGCTGGTGTCAGGGGGAGTAGCCAATCCGTTTCCACAGGTGTGGCGCATCGAATGAGTGGATCACGCTATGTCGTGTGGCGGACGCGGATTTGCAGCCAAAGCCTTTGGAAGGAAGTTCATGCGCAAGGATGCTGGGTGAGGCCCTGAAATGTATGTGAGAAATCAACTCCGTCCATCCATTTTACGAGCTCATTTTAGGACGTGTGACAAAAAACGAGGTGTATACAATACTCAATTACTTCACACGAGAGGGAGAATTGGAAAAAGAAATTCCTACCGTTGAAACCTTCCTGAGCTTTACCTTGATGTTTACATGCTATCCAAACCGTTTATAGAGTCATTCCCAATGAAATGAAATGAAAAAAAACTAAAATATATTCTAATACAAAACTTGTATGGCCGTAACAATGCTTCGATGGTGCTCATTGAATGTTCACATTTTTCTCTAATGTCGACAACTTGAGTGTTGTAACCCGTAAGTTTTGATCGAACAACTTAAAATAATCTGAATTTCCAAGCAATCCAGTAAAAAATCTCACTTCACCAATTAGATAAGATCTGAATTTCTTGCTATTTTGGATCTGAATACTTCTCAGAAATCCAGGAAAAAAAAGAAACTGCCTTGAAATTTCAAAGTTTTAGTTTTCAGTGAAAACTCAATTCCTGAAAAAAAAGAAAAAAAAAACAAAAAGATTGAAATTTTCAAGCACTCCAGTAAAAACCCACTTCACAAATCAGGAGAGAGAGAGAGAGAGAGAGAGAGAGAGAGAGAGAGAGCATCCGAAATACTTCTCTGAAAATTTCAATATTTTTAGCTTTCAAAGAAAACTCAATTCTTGAAATGGAAAGAAACGACCAAAATCGCAAAAAGATTGGATTTTTCTTGTATCCCAGATCTTGAAAACTATGAACAAGCAATGGAATGGATTCAATAACAAAACCCATTTCCCAAAACGATAGAAAAAGGGGTTGTGAAAGGCATGAATTTAGAACTATCTAAAAAAAAAAGAGAAAATGGGTTCCCCTGTTTTGTGGAATTTCCCTTTTTTAATTGAAATTTCATGAGTAAGCATTTGCATCAGATTTCTCTATAACTCCATTTCCTTTCACCTTAGCACATCGGAGCCGCTTTCGACTGCCCCACTGTAAGAGAAAATCGGTTTCCAGAGTTCCTTGATTCTTTCCTTCCTGCTCCATTTCTGCCCAAAACAACGAAAAGATCAAAAATCCATTTCCAGAAAGATGAAAAAAACCGCCCAATCTGGATGGAAAACATCTTTTACCTCAAGATCTACGCCAGTTGCAAAAAAAAAAAAAAAGCAATCCACCTCAAAATTTCCTGGAATCGAACGATTTGCAGAATACCCATGAAAAATCTCACGAGAAAACTACGATTTATTCAGAAGAAAAAGATAAAAGAGGAAAGAAATGGAAGGAGGAAACTCACAGACAAAACCCCGTTAAAGAGCAGCAAAAACGTCGAGTAATTACAGTTTTTCTCACGGAAAATAAGAAAAATCTCTTCTAGACGAAGATTTACCTTGATGTTTACATGCTATCCAAACCGTTTATAGAGTCATTCCCAATGAAATGAAATGAAAAAAAACTAAAATATATTCTAATACAAAACTTGTATGGCCGTAACAATGCTTCGATGGTGCTCATTGAATGTTCACATTTTTCTCTCATGTCGACAACTTGAGTGTTGTAACCCGTAACTTTTGATCGAACAACTTAAAATAATCTCTCAAAACGGATGGACGAAGTTGATTTCTGACAAACATCTCTGTGGGCCCAGCCAACATCCTTGCGCAGGAAGTACCCACCCAATCCTTACGCAGTAACTTCCTGAGAAAGGCTTTCGCAGGAAGTATCCCCGACTCCCCGTCGAGATGTCAGCGATGAATCCACGCTCGTGCGGGGGCATGATCCAAAACTCAAAACTCAAGTGGGCCACGCTACAGGAAACAGTAGAGAGTAAATGCAGGTTGAAATCACCTGGGAGACCAACATAATTTTTAGGCGCCATCTAAACCGTTCATAAGGGCATTCTAACTAGGATGAACTGAAAACACACAGGGGTCATTTGGCTGCATGGATTCTATGTGAATTGAAATTCAAATCTCTATTTTTATGTATTCTATGTGAATTAGAATGGTAGGTAGTATTTAACATCCTGGTGTCAATCTAAATTTTTTGTTCGGAACTTTTCCCGGCATGACATGCATTTCAAACTGTTTCTATTTGTGTGGTCCATATGAATCAAGGATGAGCGTGAATTTTTATATGTACACCAATATTTTAGATTTGTATATAATGGTTGGTAGACATGGGCATCAGACCGATTTGGATCGGATTGGGTCCAACCCGATTTGGTCCGAAATGTACGTGGGCTAACCCGAACTCAATCCAATCCAGGACCGAGTCCGGGACATCTGACTCAAACCGATTCGATGCACGGTTGGCCTGACCCGAACCAAGTCGGATCGAGTTGGGTCTGTGGGTCATGAGGTATGTGTTATATCCAAACCGTCCATCCATTGGGAGAGTTCGTCTTAAGGCTTAAGCCAAAAAATAAGATAGATCTAAAGATCAGTTGGACCACATTGCAAAAATCAGTGAGGGATTGAATGTTTACCATTGAAATCCTTTTAGATATCACGGAAGTTTCAGATTAATATGAAATTTATTTTTCCTCTTCATCCATGTATTTTTAACCTTATTAACATATTAGATGGAAAATAAACGTTATGGTGGGCTCTACGAATTTTTTAACGGTGAAAATCATTATCCTCGCTGTTATTTTCGGTGTGGTTCATTTGAGCTTTAGATATGATTTTTTTTTTCAAATGCTCTAAAATGAACACGAAAAATGGATAAATGGTATGGATATAATAAATACATCATTGTGGGGCCCATGTAATATTGATCTCATTTGAGCCGTTCGTACAACTCAAAGCTCGAGGCATGTCTCCACTCGTCCTTGCACGACACATATCTACACCAGCAGTGTTGACGTGCACAGCACAAAAGGAGGCGGATTAGATAGTGACATGCACAACATGACTGGTTGAGACTTTGAGGGAGATGAATTGGGGCTGGTGGTCGGTGCTCTGTGGGCCCCACCATGATGTATTTGTCTCATCCATCCCGTTCATCCATTTTTACAGATCATTTTAGGGATTGATTAAAAAAAAAGGATAGGGATATAAATCTCAGGTGGACCACACCACAGGAAAACAATAGTGATTGGATATCCACCATTAAAATCCTCCTAAGGCCCACTGTACTGTTTATTTGACATCGTTGATTAGGTCATAAAGATCCAGATGAAGGCAAACAATAAACATCAGCTTGATCCAAAACTTTCATGGCCCCAAAACGTTTTTAATGGTCAAAGTTCATTCAACATTGTTTCCTATAATGCGGTCCACTTGAGATTTCGATATACCTCAATTTTTCTCTCATAACATAAAATGATCTATAAAAATAGATGGACAGCATGGATGAAACACATACATCATGGTGGGGCCCACAGAGCACCAACCGACCACCAACCATTGGCTGGTGGCAGGGGGAGTAGCCAATCCGTTTCTGACTTTGAGTAGTGAGACTCGCTACTGAAGCCATGTCATCAAGTTGTGGACCCCACTATGATGTATGTGTTGTATCCACAACATCTATCCATTTGTAGATATCATTTTAAGGTATGAGCTAAAGAAGGAGGTAGATCCAAAGCTTTAGTGGACCCCACCATAGAAAACAGCGAGAAGATTGATGCCCACCGTTGAAACTTTCCTAAGGCCCACCATGATGTTTTTTCGAAATCTAACCTGTTCAAAAGTTAACAAAGACATTAAAGAATGGAGAACACAAATATCAACTCGATGGAAAACTTTTGTAGCCTTTAAAAGTTTTTAACGGTGTCGTCACTCTCCCCATTGTTTTTCTGTGGTGGGGTCCACTGGAGGTTTGGATGTGACTCATTCTTTGGATCTTACCCTAAAATGATCTCTCCAGATGGATGGACGGCATGGATACAAAACATGCATCATGGTGGGGCCCACGGAACTTGGTGACATCACATCAGTAGCATTCTCGCTACTCAACCCGTCAGTAGAGTTGGGCATTTAAAATATCATTTCCCACTCTAAAAATCTTTTTGGCCTACACCAGCTGTGAGGAGTGCTACACCAGCACAAGAAAGATGACACCCAAATGGCCATCCCAACATCAGTCCAGGGCGATCGGGATCAGGAGCCCATCGGATTGCCATGGTTGTGAGGAAGAAAGAGAATAGCCGAATGGGAAGTGTAGCGGAGTGGCTAGGTTCTTCTCTTTGTTTGGTTCCGACTCCCGAGGTTGTAGCACGTGCCACAAAAAGCCTCGGGACCAACAATGACGTGCGCGTGACATCTGGGCCGTCAATCATTTGCAACAGTTTCAGATCGGTCCGGATTGACCACAATCTGAACTTGATCCGATGAACGATCGGATCTGATTGGCCCTACTCGAACCGCACTGATCCAGGCCATCGGTTCGGTTCAGGTTGGGTCGAATCAGGTTGGATCCACCGGATTGGATCAGAAATGCCTAGCTTTAATGGTTGGAGTGAATTTCATATAATCAACATGATAGGCCTTAAAAAAAAAATAAAGTTGAGTATCTGTCTCTTGACTTTTTCCTTAGTCTAGTCCACTTGAATCACACACCGAACTGCTTTTTGAGCTCTATGGTTAAATTAATGGGATGCACTTAGGGGTTGTTTGGCACCATGAATTTGGAGGGATTTGAGGGGATTTTAAATCCCCTGGTTGTTTGGCACCATAAAGTAATTGGGGGTTTCAAATCACGGGGTTTCAAATACAGGGGGTTTCAAATCCCCGATGAGAGCTTGGATTACATCTAAAATGCTTCTAAGAATTGCATGTGTAATATGTGTGTCACTAGATTATTAAACTATTGGGCACATCATCCTTCAGATCAGTCCAATTTTACTCTTATGTATTCGATCTGGTTAGTGTGGCGTCAGATCTCGGAATTGAAGGGTCTCGGATATTCACATAACACCTATCATATATCCAAGCAAAGCATATATATTCTTATCACCCATCCGAGTTTTGGAATTTCATCATTTCCGAGCAAAGTATATATTTCAGTGGGCTTATTACAACCATTGTGTCAAACATTACATATGTTCACTAATTAGAGATATTAAAGTTGATTTAGTAATTAAATTCAAACCCCTTTAAATATACCATTTATAATTGCTTTTAAATTAAAATTTATTCCCAATCCAGGGTGCCAAGACAATTAGAGGATTTCAAATCCAAGGGGTTCCAAATCCACACTCCCAAACTGGTCCTTATTGATCAGGGTGGATTTCATGTAAACATGAAAGTGGGGCCTACTAATTCTTGGAGCAAGTATAGTGTTGATTTTGATGCTAACATCATCTGTAGTAAACGGTGGTAATGGGATTTTGATGCTGACATCATATCCACTCTCCAAATGCACCTACTTTATGTCTTTACCATCAATTCCCACCATTTACTACAATTTCCTTGGTGCTAAAGGACCTAAAATATTAGCCTAATTAAAAACTTCCATGTCCTCGTAAAAGTTTTGATGATGGCATTTCCAATTGCATTGTTTCCTATAATGTGGTCCACTTGTGTTTTGAACTAGCATATTTGTAGAATTATGTACTAGCATGAGTGGGAGAAATTGATGGACGAAGTGGATTTCTCACAAACATTTCAATGGAACCCACCTAACTTCCTATGGTAGGAGCTTTCTGGAAAATGAGCTATAAATGTCTTAGATGAGAGTGAATAAGATTAAACCAATTTCTGATAATCAATCGTGAAAAATAACTTCTCAATAGTAAAAGATAATGAAATCTTAATTTCAATTAAGTTGTAGAACAACTTTCACATAAAATTTTAGACAGGACAATCTTATGTCACGATATCCATGAATCAAATATTTCAAAATAATAAGAGCAGGGAATAAAATTATTAATCACTAGAATAAGATTATCAATCACTACAATGCATAGAGAATTATAGTGGTTCGGTGTTAACACACACCTACTCCACTCCCAAAATTAATACTCCACGTAATTTTGGCTTTCCACTATTTTCAAGATTTTCACAGGATCACTTTAACAATCTTTTATAGTTCTTGTGATTTTCATAGGTTTACCACGATAAAACCTTAAGTGATTTTTACGGTCTAACCACTACACAACCTGATGAGATTTACGGGCAATTTCAACAAATCCAAAAAGAACGTAATGACTTGAAAATAAATACTTATCTTCTCGTAAACGAATGTCGATGCGAGGATATTGACAAAGTCTTGTAGATGCTTCAATCAATACAGTGATCATCTTTCTTAGATGACGATGAATCAATGTATGCTCAACCATAAAGGATATAGGGATATATAGTTTCTCAAGGAATAAAACCCTAAAAGCTGCAGATTTAATTCTCTAATCTTAAGTTGAGTATAACGTGCTCTTTAATTGAATCTAAATCTACTTGAGAAGTAAATTGAATAAGATATAAACAAAATAGAATTACTACACAAATATTTTGGAAAAGACTAGAGTTTCTTTCTTTGTTTGTGGAAGAATTATCTCACTTTTTCGTGTATAAAACAATGAAAAAATATCTCTATTTATACCCAAATGTTTTGGATATTCAGTCGGTCTAAGAATTGCTTTGGCTAGCCGAATTTCCACGATATTATTCCAATGACCATCAGATTTCGCAGGATTTAATTTTATCAAACATTATACTGACTTAAGCAAAAATTTGGCTGGCCAAATACAGGGTTTGAATGGCCTAAGCTCACATAAATCTGAAAATATGTATTGCTGTTAACTTGACTCGTGTCACCCTCAGGCTGACCCAAGATAAGTTCAGTTGGCCGAACTTCCAACTAATTTCACAATTGAAGTTGTTGGAAACTTGACTTAGACTGATATCGGGATGGCTCGAGCTAAGTTCGACTGGCTGAACATACTCAAAAGTTTCATGTAAAATTTCAACAAATTCAAGTTTGAAAAATCATGATAATATAATATATCCTGGGGTCTTTTATAAGGTCATTTTTACCTGTAAATTTGCGTACACTTAATCTTTCACTTGAAATCATTCTGAACATTCTATTCTTGAAATGTTGAGTATCACTCTTTAAGTGTCGTAGAAAACTGAAGTTTGTTGAAAAGTCATACCGTATTTTGTCTATGAAATTTGACAACTACATGTGTGCTTAGAATATTAGTACTTACAATCTCCTCCTTTGCCAATTTTGTGACAAAATATTACATGCACATCACATTCCACATACACATCACTTCCACATTACGAATAATTACAATGGCTACATGGACTCTACAACCAGAAATAGAAACAAAATACAAATTCGGATCGAATCTTGAAGATCAAATTTGTTGTGTGCTTCGCCTACTCCCCTTAGAAATATACTATTAATTTTTTTTTTTAAAAAAAATCCTGTTTTCCATATAAATATGAGATTTTCCACCATATATAGCTCTCCCCTTTTTTGTCACAAGTTGACAAATGAAGATAAAATTTAAGAGAGATATAAGAAGTAGTAATAATATATATTAACTACATTAAAGTGCATCAAGTAACTAAGCATTGACAAGCTAATACTTGTAAGCTAACATGTTAAAAAGTGTGAAAATATCTAGCAAATAATCCAAGTCAGAAATAATAATTATTACAAATTATTTAGATTCAGAAGAGGATGGAGTGGACATCTAGGATCAATAGTTTTCAAGCCATTGCTTAATCGATGAAAGTAATTTTCATGTATTTTATATTCAGCTTTTGATTTAGTGATAAAGCTTCATGAGATACATGCAATGCATCAATTATCCGTTCTAAAAAAGATAATCACTCATTAGAATTAGACGGATGGTAATCCGAGTCATCTCCATCTTCTGCTGATTCTTCCTCCAGCTCATTGAAAATGTCTTTCATATTCTCGCATTCTTCATATCTTTCATCCTGAACTCATAATAGTAATAAGTTCATTATATGTAAATTAGAAGAATTAAACGGGAAGCTCAGATTCCGATGCCTCAACAAATGGAATTTAGACGTGTGAAAAAATAATGCGAGCGGTGTTATGAGATAACTGAAGGAAAGAAAACCATACCTAGATGCATGCAATACTATACGATAGAATAACATACGAGAGTAGGAAGACATATTAGCTATACCACGAAGAATGCGTACCGTGCAGCCTACTGTGATATATCTTTTTATCCATCCATTCCTATTTTAATAGGAAATGCATGTCTATCGGACTGCGGTGGATTGCGTCCTACCCTGCCCGTCTCAGCTAGGAACGGGCAACTAGGGTATAATCCCAAGAATGAGGTATATCCAAGAAGGCTCGAGGGGACTACACAATGAGTATTAAAGTATTACTGGGGAAAACTTCTCGGGGGTCATGGAAGTTTTGGATGAAGGTGATATTTATGTTTTCTCCTATTCTAGTTTTGGATGAAGCTGATATTTATGTTTTCTCCTACTCCAGGTCTATCTAACTATATGAATAGGATAGATGGAAAATAAACATCACGGTGGGCCTTGGAAAAGTTTCGATGGTGAGAATCATTATTGCCGTTGCTTTTTGTGGTGTGATCCTTTTGAGCCTTGGATGTACCTTATAATTGGGCTTATTCCCTAAAATAATATGAAAAAATTGGTTGAACGGTGTGGATAAGATCCATACATCACGGTGGCGACTCAAAGCTACTGCCATTTCCCAGCCGGAGACGGGCGGGGTTAGGACGCAATCCGCGTCCCCGTGAGGCTGGGTGCCGGCCACCTTGATAGATGTGTTGTATATCCACTCTATCCACCCGTACGGTAAGTTAATTCCATGGGCTAAAAAATAAAGCAGATCCAAATCTCAGGTGGATCCACCACAGAAAATAGTATTGATTAAACGCTCACCGTTGAAAACTTTCTGCGGCCCACCATA